>NC_136426.1:23347500-24547500 GCF_052849685.1 Lactuca virosa | reverse complement strand
CCCTATCGGTTTGAAAACTGGCGTCACTATACCCTCGCACCCTTAAGTCATCACTCCCACCGAGGACTAGAAACCATTCCTTGGTCCTTCGAAGGTACTTAAGAATATTCTTGACTGTGGTCCAATGTGCTTTGCCAGGATTCCCTTGATATCTACTGACCATGCTCAAAGCGAAGGCCACATCAGGGCGAGTACAAGTCATAACATACATAATCGAGCCAACTGCGGAAGCGTATGGTACTCGGCTCATTTCTGCTATCTCGACTTCGGTACTCGGGCTTTAAGTCTTACTCAGCTTGGCATTACTTTGGATTGGTAACTCCTCTTTCTTTGAATTCTCCATACTAAAACTTTTTAGTACCTTGTCCAAGTAAGTATTCTAACTAAGTCCTATCAGTCTCTTACTTCTGTCTCTCACTATCCTTATTCCTAAAATATAGGCAGCCTCTCCGAGGTCCTTCATAGCGAAGCACTTCCCAAGCCAGGATTTAACTTCCTTCAGGGTTGGGATATCGTTTCCTATGAGTAGTATGTCATCGACATACAATACGAGGAAGCTTACTATACTCCCACTGGCTTTGACATATACACATGATTCATCCTCGCTTCGCAGAAAACCAAACTCTTTGACTTTCTCGTCGAAACAAAGATTCCATCTGCGAGATGCTTGTTTTAGTCCATAGATGGACTTGTCAAGCTTACACACACTATTGGGATGCTTCGCATTGACAAAACCCTCTGACGTAGCCATGTAAACATCCTCAGCCAACTTCCCGTTAAGGAAAGCGGTTTTGACATCCATCTGCCATATTTCATAGTCGTGAAATGCAGAAATGGCCAGCATCACCCTGATAGACTTTATCTTTGCAACTGGTGAGAAAGTTTCATCATAATCAACTCCGGGAGTTTGAGTGAAACCCTTCGCAACCAATCGTGCCTTATAGGTGTGTACATTCCCATCCATGTCGGTCTTTTTCTTGAAGATCCACTTGCACCCGACCGTCTTACGACCTGGTACATTGTCAACCAAATTCCAAACTTGGTTGTCATACATGGACTGAATCTCGCTGTCCATAGCCTCTTTCCATTTTGCAGACTCTGGGCTTGCCATGGCTTCCTTATAGCTGTTAGGTTCGTCCATATTCACTAGTGTACTATCACTAATGAACATATCCCCTTCTGTAGTAATATGAAAACCATAAAACTAGGGTGGAACACTAACTCTTTCAGAACGTCTAAGAGGTAAGGACTCGTCAATCGGTTCAACCGGAGTTTCCTCCTCGGGTTGAGCGCCAGTGTTAGAGGTTCCTTCATCGCTCGACTCTTGAAGTTCTTCAAGATCGATTTTCCTCCCACTGTCCCCTTGGCTTATGAGTTCTCGCTCTCGGAAAACCCCTCTCCTCGCAACGAAGACAACATTGTCACTCGGTCTATAGAAGAGATATCCAAAGGACTTTCACGGGTAGCCGATGAAAATACATCGCTCACTACGAGATTCGAGCTTGTCGTGAGTCTCTCGTCTTACGAAAGCCTCGCAACCCCAAACCTTGATGTGTGCCAACGAGGGAGCTTTCCCTGTCCACATCTCGTGAGGTGTTTTGGCAACCTTCTTCGTAGGGAATAAATTCAGGATATGGGCTGCAGTCTCTAAGGCATACCCCCTGAATGAGATAGGTAGTGAAGCACGACTCATCATGGAACGGACCATGTCTAGCAAGGTTCGATTATGCTTCTCAGCCACACCATTCAACTGCGGTGTCCTGGGAGGTGTCAATTGCGAAACAATTCCGCATTCCTTGAGGTAGTCGTGGAATTCAAGACTTAGGTACTCTCCACCTCGATCTGATCGAAGCATCTTGATTTTCCTGCCCAACTGATTCTCCACTTCTTGCTTGAACTCTTTGAACTTTTCAAAGGTTTCTGACTTATGCCTGATTAAATAGATATACCCATATCTGCTATAATCATCAGTGAAAATCACATAGAAGCGGCTCACATCCCTTCTGGTGGATCTAAAGGGTCCACATACATCTCTATGTATGAGATCCAATAAACCCTCACCCCTCGCACAAGTGCCAGTGAAGGGTGACTTGGTCATCTTTCCAAGTAAACAAGACTCGCACACTTCATCGTCCCTAAGGTCGAATGACTCCAACACTCCATCCTTTTGGAGTTGGGCTATGCGTTTCTTGTTGACATGTCCAAGACGAAAATGCCACAAGCATGCTTTATCCAAATCATTGGAAAAATCAATACACAATACATCATTTCCTAAATTGTCTACAACTATCACAGTTTCATATATTCCATTACAAGGCAATGCTTCAAAATAGAAAACACCATTAAGATAAGCATTAATAGAACCTTTTTCATTATCAAATGAATATCTAAAACCCTGTCTATACAAACCATGAAATGAAATGATGTTTCTTGCAATATCTGGCGAATAGCAACAATTATTTAAATCTAATCCTAATCCACTACTGAGCATTAAAGAGTAAACTCCGATCTTGGTGACAGGCGACGATCTTCTGTTCCCCATGATCAAATTTATCTTCCCAAGCTCCACATCCATATTTCTTCTTAGGCCCTGCAAATCAGAACAAATGTGAAAACCAAATCCTGCATCAAGAACCCAAGAAATAGCATGTGATGAATCATTAGATTTAATAGTGTAAATACCTACGTAGGACGGCTTGATCTTTCCATCCTTGATATCTTGCAGATATTTCGGGTAGCTTCGTTTCCAATGCCCTATTTCATGGTAGTGGTGGCACTCTGCCTCCTTGGGGTTCGAGTTGGGTTTAGCAGAACCAACCTTGGTTCCACTAGAAGAGGAGCCATTTTGGGACTTTCCCTTATGGTGGCTCTTTGAGGGAGCCTTCCTCTTCTTACCCTTCCCTTGCCCAATTGCCAAGACTGGGGCAGCAGTAGGAGTTGGAGATGGTGCAACAGATTTATCTTTGAGGTTGCTCTCAGCAGTCCTCAACAAGCCCTGAAGCTTGCTCAAAGAGACCTCCTCCTTGTTCATGTGGTAGGTCATGCGGAACTGGCTATAGCAGGGAGGCAAGGAATGAAGGATGATGTCAATTGCCAACTCTTCATCAAAGTTAACATTTAGCTTTAGCAGGCGATCGACATATCTCTGCATCTTTTGCAGATGAGCAGTAAGGGACTCTCCATTACCCATTTTGGTAGTGATCATCGAAGTGATGATCTCGTACCTTTCTTGCCTAGCGCTTTGGTGGTAACGGTCCAGCAGATCCTGATGCATTTCCTAGGGGTACATGTCCTCATATGACTTCTGGAGTTCTGCAGTCATAGTCGCTAGCATGATGCAATGGACTTTCGTGGCATCACGCTCATGGGCCTCAAAGGTCGCGATCTCTTCAGCAGAGGCAGTGTTGATGTCAATCTCCTTTAGCTTCTCATCAAATACATACTCTTTGTCCTCGTAACGAGTGACCATTCGAATGTTGCGGATCCAATCATTGAAATTGGACCCGTCAAATATCACTCTCCCACACAAGTTCATGAGTGAGAATGAGCCAGAGGAAGTTGAACCAGAAGCGTTGTTGTTAACGTTCGACATCTGAAAAGAACAAAGAACAAAGTTTGATAAGAAATGAATCCCCAATTAAACACCCAAATGAAAAATTAGGGTTAGGATCCAACAACATTATTTACAAATTAGAAGAGGGATGTCGTAATCTAACAAGCAAATAATTTGAAGGTAAGTGAATGACGATTCACTAATTTTCCGCCATGAAAACAAATTAAAGCTAAGTTTTAAATGTATTGAAAACTCCTAGATCTTTTGAGATTCATTGAACTTTTCAATGACATGTTTAAATCTCGATATGCCCCTCTAGTTTGTGCTGGGATGCCGAGGATCACAAAGCGGGTGTGAATAACCATGCAAATGTACATGGTGCCCTCAATGCTACAGTCACCTATTCGATGTGCCGGTTAACCACACACGCTCCATCGAACTATGACAAACAATGAGTCACCCTTTGCCACCTTTGCTTAGAACCCAATTAGTGTGCCGGTTAACCACACACGCTCCACTAACGTCTTAGCAAGGGTACAAAGTGTAATTTCATAGAATTACATCAATTCACTTTTGCCTAAAGTAACTAAGAATGGGAATTTTGTAAAAACATTTAGTTACTTTTATAACTTCATTATACTTTTAATGAGGAAAGGGTTTGCCCTATCCTGCCCGTTCGGCTAACGACCCTCCACCAATCAAGGAAGCGGTGGGTGAGAGTGGACACCCATTAAATGGCCATTTTATAGGCCATAACCTTATACCCCCCTTATAGATCGGCTTCGTGAATGAGGCCTAGTAACGGTAAGACTAGCATTTAAGTTATACATATATATATATATATATATATATATATATATATATATATATATTAATCTTATAATATTATAAATTATAAGGTTGAATTTTAAACTTGTAAAATTCTAGGGTTTGAAATTTAAATAGTTTAAATTAAACTTTTAATCAAAATTTAAATTTCAAAACTTGAGGGCAAGTTTTGAACTTTTCAAAACACAAAAGATCAACCAGAAAATAATTTAAATTAAACATCTAATTTAATGATTATTTAAATTTGACCTAATCAATTTTATTTGCAAGATAATTCAACAATCAATTTAAATAATCAAATATTATCAAATAAGGAATTTATTATTCAAACAATTGGTAATTATCTTTTGATTTGGTAAGGATAATCATAAAACAGTAATAAAATTCGAATTTTATTAGTCAAAAACGATTTAGGTAATTATCCTTAAGCAAAACAGCAAGAAATCCCGAAAATCTCTCTGTCTGACAGCTAAACTCGTCGAGTTCTCATTGGAACTCGTCGAGTTCATCCAACTCGTCGAGTTCTCAATGGAACTCGTCGAGTTCATCAGACAGAAAGCCCAAAAAAAAGATAAGTCATGAATGAACATACAAGGCATCAATACAATAGAAACCAAACAAAGCTCGGATACCACTGATGGGTTTGAGCCAAAAGAACATCATATGTGCTCATGCAAACCCTAATGCTTGGATCTAGGTTTATTTATTGTACATGCAATTCATCCAAGACTTTCTAACCCTAGATCTAGTATATATAATCGAAATTAATATCACAAATCAGATCTGGATGTTTACCTTGTTGTTGATTGAAGATCTTGAAGCCTTGAGAACTTTAGCACCTCAAGTGTTGTGCCTCTAGTGAATCACAAACACCAATAGCAATTGGAGGAAACAAGAGAGAGAGGGGAGAGGAGAATTTCGGCTCTAGGACTTCTAGGGTTCAAATGGCCGAAATTCCCATGCCAATGGGTCCTTTATATAGGTGTAGGAATTAGGGTTTCAATAGTTATCCTTATTTGATTACATAGCCACCAAGGAGCCCAAAGATAATTCTAGAATCCCTATCATGGACGAATTCTTAAGGCTTTATCCCTAGAATTCCTCCACCCAATCTGTTAGGGTTTCCTTGCCCAACTTTGTAACTATCACATAATTACAGTTCAGCCCCTTAAGTTCAATTAACTTCTTTTGATCACAAAATTAATTCTTAATTAATTATTGACCAATGTTAATTAAACAAATATGATTTCTCTTTTAATATATTAGTCTTATAATATATTAATAAACCATAATCACCTCTTTCTATATATTATCATATATGCTCTTAACACGTATTTCAGGAAATAACAAATATTTCACACACAAACATATATTTAATACTTTAATCATTATTTGTATGAAAATCATGTTCATGAAAGGGACTATGCACTCACTTGTTAAAGTGACGATTCGCAATTCGGGCAGCACTTTGCTTCTAACAACTTTATTTTCCTTTGACGAAACCTACTATTATTACCACTAGATTTTAGTCTAATATTTATTGTGACTATCTACGAGCGCTATTGTTTTATAAGTGTTAAACAATACTTTTCAACCACTTTGTACAGACAGAGGTCAGACATGAAACACTAGAGGGCAGGACCATTTTGGCATTTAAGTTGTTCTGAAATCCAACAACCCTATGCGGCCCTTCAAACCAGATTCCCTGTACCGCGAGCAGTTAAAAGGTACTATAATAACACTTTTTATAATTTATACTTAGTACATATATTTCTTATAGGTTCATAATAACGATAATGAAGTTATATATAAGTTATTCTTAAAGAAGGGTAAGCATAACTCACTTACAATGGAGTTTAGCGAAGAACCAGACTCTGTGCGGGCAGAACTTCTGAGCCGAAAGCTCTTCTTCTTGGAGCCTTCTGGCGCTTCAGGACTCGCCTCTTAGCACTTGGGAAGTGCTAGGGAATGGGGGGATAGTTTTGGAGTTTTGAGAGAGAAAGAAGGGTAAAGGTGTGAGGAAATGAGATGCTCCTCGCATCTATTTATAGGAGCTGGCTTCGGACTACAATGGGCGTAGCTTCAGAGTATGCAACGCGTACTTAGTACACAGTGTGTACTTAGTACGCTGCGTGTATGAGGGCCAGCTGTCGGGATCCGAATGCGAGACCATGCGGAGAAAGCAAGGGTCGAGATTAAGCCACGTGTCCACCTTCGCATCAGCCTATTCCCGACTTCTAAATTTCGTAACTTTTTCACACGAGCTCCGTTTTTGACGTTCTTTATATCCACACGTAGGTGGCAACGTAATTTACGACTTTCGTTTAGACTCCGTCGGCTAATTTTGAATTTATTTTTAAAGTTATATTTTAACAGGCTTAGACAGGTAAAGTCCGTTAAAAATTCATAAGTTTGTCATCCGACGTCCGTTTTCGTCTGTCTTTATATTGTTGAGCTCTTATTAAAGAGATCTTCAATTCTCATTTAGATTGTGTCAGCTAAAAATCGATTGATCTAAAATTCGAATTTCAGGTTGTGCATTGCTATGCTAAATCTTAGAAAAATCATAACTTCCTCATACGAAGTCAGATTTGGACGTTCTTTTTATGCACGCTCTCGGTTTAACGTATACTGTGAATTTCGTTTAGATCGCTAAGGCTAAAAAGTAATTTATCAAAAATTCACTTTTTACGTTACGCGGTGTCGTGCCGGTTTAGCCGTAAAACTTCGACGGGTCATAACTTCTTCGTTATAACTCGGATTTCAGCGTTCTTTATATGTACGGAACCCTTGTGAAATATACTATAACTTAGTTAAGATTATTTATTCTAAATAATATTCTATAAAAAATTCATTTTTGACGCTTATTGTCTCTAAGTTGACTAGCCCGAATCTGCGGGCATTACAGCTTCCTTGATGATCTCTAAGACTGGAGTCATCACGTTCATTCTCATGCACCCATCCTGAATCGGGGCACTTTCCGCCCTCCGGCTCAAGGCGTCGGTCACCACATTGGCATTGCTCGGATGATATAAGATCTCATGGTCATAGTCTTTGATTACATCCAACCACCTCCTTTGCTTCATATTCAGGTTAGGCTGATCCATAAGATATCCCAGGCTCTTATGGTCCATGTAGATGGTACACTGAACACCATAGAGATAGTGGTGCCAAATATTGAGGGCGAAAACCACTTCCCCCTAACTCCAAATCATGTGTGGGATACTTTGCTTCGTGAGGCTTCAACTGCATCGAAGCGTATCCTATCACATGCCCTCTCTGCATCAACACAACACCCAATCCTGCAACGGATGCATAACAGTAGACCACAAAGTCCTCAACTCCCTCAGGGATGGCAAGTGTCGGCGCCTCACACAATCTCTGGCAAAGAGCCTCAAATGATGCCTGCTACTCATGCCCCCCAACTAAAAGCAACATCCTTCCTTGTCAACCTGGTGAGAGGAACAACAATCTTGGAGAAGTATCTGATGAATCTCCGATAATAACCTACCAATCCGAGGAAGATTCGAATCTCAGATGGAGCTCTCGGCACTTCTCACTGCATCACCGCCTCTATCTTGGATGGGTTGACCAATACACCATTCTGATTGACGAGGTGTCCCAAAAACTGAACCTCGCGCAACCAGAAGTCACACTTGGAGAACTTGGCATATAACCTCTCCATCCTCAAAACCCCAAGAACCCCTCGTAGATGCTCCTCATGTTATTTTCTAGTCTTCGAATATACCAGAATGTCATCGATGAAAATGATCACTTATCGATCCAACATAGGCCTACACACCCGGTTCATGAGGTCCATGAACGTCGCCGAAACATTGGTGAGCCCAAAAGGCATCACCACAAACTCATAATGCCCATAGCGAGTTCGTAAGACTGTCTTCTAAATATCCTCCTCTCGCACCCTCATCTGATGATAGTCGGACCTCAAATCGATATTGGAAAACCAATATGCCCCCTGAAGCTTGTTAAAAAGATCATCAATCCTCAGCAAGGGATAATGGTTTTTCACCGTCAACTTCTTTAGCTCCCGGTAATCGATGCACATCCGGTGTGAACCATCCTTCTTTCTAACAAAAAGGATTGGGTCTCCGCAAGGAGAACTGTTCGGCTGAATAAACCCCTTTCCTAACAGCTCCTGCAGTTGAGAGGATAACTCTTGCATCTCAGGAGGTGCAAGACAGTATGGAGGCTTGGAAATCGGCGCCGCACACGAAATCAGACCGATCGAAACTCCACTTGCCTCTCAGTAGGCACACCCGGTAACTCCTTGGGAAAATCACATACCACCGCAACATCATAAACAGAGATCAATCCCTTCTTCTCAACTCGAGCATCCACTACATATGTTAGATAACCCATACACCCATGCTGCAAACTCTGCCTTGCCCTGGCCGCGGAACAGAAAGTTGATCCCGATCTAGTACCCTCGTCGTAGATAGTTAGCACTCCCCCACTAGGGTCTCGAACCGTCACCAAATGATGCTCACAGTCAATCAGAGCCCTAAACTGGCTCAACCAATCCATACCCACGATCACACAAACATCTCCCATCGTGATAGGGATGAGATCTATCGGATATACAACACCGAAGATCTCTAATACACAACCCTGGTAGACATCAGTAGCAGAGACTAAACGCTCATCAGGTATCGAGACTCTCAAGGGCCTGCTCAAGGTCACTCACATAATACTAAAATCGCGACAAAATGATGATGACACAAATGACAGAATCGCACTCGAGTTAAACAACACAAGACTAGGCACAAATTTCATAACAAAAGTACCTACACAATCGATAATATAAGCAACATAAATAAATCAACAGAAATATAAAGAACACATACAAGCCACGACGTCTGGAGCTACGTAAGCCTCCTCTGCTGTCAACTGAAATGCTCTCCCTCGAGCCCTCGGTGTATCGGCCTTTCCCTGTCGGCCATCAGTGATACGTGGGGTCGCGGGGGGCAGAGTCTGAACCGTTATAGATGCAATCTGAGGACAATCTTCCTTCATGTGGCCCGTCTGGTTGCAGCTTAAACAAACCCGAAATCCCTTGGGTCAATCCCTAACCAAATGCCCATCCTTGTCACACAGGTAGCAAGCTGACACGGACCGATAGGGTCCCTCATGTCCCTTGTCGCACATTCCGCAAGTGCAGCCCTTCTGGCCTCCAGCTCTCTGATCAGCGGGCTTAGTCCGCTTATTCGTCGACTGCGACTGCACTGGCCTCCTATCTCTCCCATGGGTCTCCTTCTCCTCCCTAGTATGGGTCTTCAGCTCAATCTTTGTCCTCCTGGCATTGGTCTGCAACTCAGCCAATGTCCGATAGGTGGTGTTTGCCACAAATCCCAGATATCCCTCCTCAAAATACTCAAATACCGACTCACACGGGCCTGCTCCGTGGACACCTGTTCAAGGCAAAACAACGCCCTCTCATGAAACATCCTGGTGATCTCAGTCACCGTCTTTGTCTTCTGCTTCAGTGACAGGAACTTCTGGGCCAACCTTTCCCGCTCGACCGCGGGTACAAACTCATCTTTGAACATCTCAGTAAACCTCTCCTAAGTCATCGCAGTATGCTCTGTAATAGAGTAGTCAGCTGTCACAAGCTTTCACCAGTCCTTCGCTCCCAAGCGAAGCAGGTTGAGTGCGAAACGAACCCTCGGATTCTCCGGACAGGAGCAGGTATAGAAACACCCCTCAACATCAGAGATCTATCTTATAGCAGCAATCAGATCCTGGATCCCATCAAACTCGGGTGGCTTCGTGTTGGTGATCTCCCGGTACCACAACGAATCACCTCCTTGTGGCCTCGCAGCAGCAACAGTTGCGGTGGCTGCGGCAATAGCAGCGTTAGTGACAGCAGCATAGCGCTCGTCAAAAGTCTCAATCAGCATGGTCTTGACAGACCCAAACATCTCCAGAATAGCCTCTCTGATTGCTGCGGCTACCTCCGCAGCAACAATCATGCGGATCTCATCATCGTTGGCACTCGGCCTCTCGGGGTCGCTGGAGCCTGAACCTCAGGTAACCACCATACTGAAACTCATAAGAAGATTATCAGTAAACAGGCTAAAGCTTATATACTGACACTCACACCCCTACAAGCTCTTTAGTTCCTTGAGATTATTCCTCGAGCCGCGTACGGATCCAGTTCTTCCAGTAGTACGGGCTCAATACTACCTTCCACACCAACCCGTATTTGTCTCGAGTCGTTCCCTCAAGACCCCAAGTCGCAAGGAATCTACCTCCTCAAATCAGTTATGTACTCGACTTGCTGGTTCCTTATAACCACAACTATGCATCTAGAATCTGACTCTAGATTGCTCCCGAAACTGCTCTACCTCACAAGATCTCTGTTGCCCTCGCCATTTGCTTCACGTATGCCAATTGTACATAATACGAGACACAACAGACATTCAAATAAATGATTCTACCTCAAATCCACAACCAAACAAGGAACATGAAAAAGGCTAGATAAGGCATTCTAATGTTATAAAATCCTAACTACACACAACTATGTAACATATAGTAAGAAAATAGTAATGGCAGATTTCATCTCATAAGAATGAACGCCTAGGCTAAGGCATCACAAATCAGGAAACATTTTCACACTAACTCCGCAAGATTGCATAGCCTACCCGTATCTAGCATGCAATTCTATTAGCTCATAATATATACATATCTCCTCTGCACTACTCATAATATAAATTGAGGTATTTTGGGAAACTACCGCTCGAGCGTTGATCGATTGTACACACTGCTTCTCTAGGTTTTTCACCTGTAAAAGTCTTCATTTCTTGTTAACTTCTTAAAAATTCTTCAGATCCTTAGTATAATTTTGGAATCACCCAAAGGTTCATCCAAATCCCTCAAACCAGTGCTCTGATACCAAACTGTAATACCTCAAATTTTAGCCCCAATTTTTCATTTTAATTTACCAAAATCAGGGTTTCGCAAATTAAGTGATCAATTACATAATTATCCCAAAACAACTAGTATCACAATATCAGAGTTCATAAACACGTCCTAATAGTAAATCTCCCGGTGCGTGTGTACAATCAGACCTACGCCTTCCCGCGGTCCTCGGAAGTACCTGCCACATATAAATCAACAACTGTAAGCATGAAGCTTAGTGAGTTCCCCAAGATACCACATACATCACAACATAAATAAACAACTATGGGTTATCAGAAACCCTGGGGACTATCAGCAGTCCTAGTAGGCTAACAGCACGCCCTGTGGGTTATCAGCAACCCTGGAGGCTATCAGCAGCCTCGGTCATATATAAATAACATAACATAACCATAACAGCTAGACCCAGCTGGTCATCATAAATACAACTATTCTGCCACACAGGGGACTATCAGCAGTCCTAGTTTCCGCTTCATTCCCTGTTCCTTGTTTGGTTGTGGGTTTAGAGCAGATACACTCAGTATACTATCTATTCGATCTTGACTATATATATACTTCGTATTCACCAAGCAATCATAAGGAGTACCAGGTATAGGTCAGGTCATAGTATATAAATTTAATACATCGTTTTCTAGTACAAAAACATATTTTTAGATAGAACATTGAGTAAACTAAACTAGAACTTAACAATGAAAGGTTTAATCCATTTTTATTAAACCAGTACAACTTAAAGGACCTTAAGTGGTTCATTCTATAATACTTTAGTTTATACATCAGAGTTATATATATGTAATATCCGACAGATAGTTAAATGTATGTTTTCCGCCTTACTTCATGTTCCTTGTTTGGGTGTGGGCTTAGGGAAAATTCACATAATTAACTACCTGTTCGATATTAGATCATATATAACTAGTGTAAACTAAGTGATTATAGAAGGAACTATTGTGGTTACTATATTTTTACTAAAGGAACTATTACAGTTAACTCTGTGAGTATCAAATGAATGCATCAGAGTTATATACAATGAAGATCTAACAAATAATGGGATGTGTGACTTCCGCCTCATTCCCTGTTCCTTGTTTGGTTGTGGGCTTAGGGCAGATTCATACAATCGATTGTTTGTTTGATCTGCATTCTATATAACTTATAATCATTTAGTACTCATAGAAAGGATTGTAGAGTCATTTATACTTATCTTTCATCACATCAGAAGGTATAGGATCTTCTGAGGAACAGGCGAACTTTTCTAAAAGAGCTTTCAACTTACTAATACATCACTTAAATACTTATGAACTCACCAGCTTAAATGCTGATCTACTCTTTCAAAATAACTTGTATTCTCAGGTAACTAGTAGACAGGTACATGTGCTGGGATTCAGAAGATGGAGCATAGTAGCTTCATGTCTTCTTTTGTTATTTACTTTGTAGTCTATGTTATGTGATCACATACTTTGTAAACACTTTCTTTCTAATGAAATGGTTGTTTATTACTTGCTTACTATGATGCATGTCTTGTGATACTAAACATGACGTCCTCCATCCCCGAACGTTTCCGCCGTTCCGGTTTGGGGTGTGACATATATACACTAATAAAGCTTCGGCCCAAATGGCACAAAAGACATACACTTTCTGATTTAAACATTTCGGTAGATTTCAGGCTTATAGCACTGTCTAACCATCTGTCAATGCCATAGAATAGAAGTCATTCTCTTACGGAGACATGCTCTACATGGCCAGAGGCTACGTACCAGTACCACCATGAATCTAAGTCATTTCACTGATCACATGGTCAAAGGTATAGCTTTGCTATCATAAATAGCAGAAATAAAAATAACACGGGAAAATAACCCGAAATAATAACACTGAAAAGCACATAGCACATATAACACATAACGTACAATTGTTCATATATATTGAACTCACCGTGAAATAACCGGGGGTTAAAATAGTAATTTGGGCAGCACTGCGTTACTATAATTGACTTTCTTCAATGAAAACCGGGAGTTTTCTTGAAAACCGGGCCCTGCAAGGGTTGAGCTTCAAACCGAAAAGATAAGTTTCTCGGGCTTTTTGGGAACTTCGGGGCGTGTTTCGGGCGTTGGAAATAATACCGGGGCTTCGGGGGAAATGGAAATAGCTTAAAAATGGGTTTAGGAGTGAAAAAGTGTGAATTTTCTAACATTAGCCGGGAGGGTTCGCACCCTCCTATTTATAGGCTAAACTTCGGAAGTTTAGCATACGGGCTCCGTTTTTGACTTCATCGGATAATTTTGACTTTATTTTTAATATTATTATTTTTAACAGACCCGGACAGGAAAATCCGTTAAAATTTCATAACTTTTTCATCCGACGTCCGTTTTCGTCAGTCTTTTTACCATTGTACTACTATTGACGGGACCTTCGATTCTCGTTTAGGTTGTGCCGGCTAAAAATCACTCGATCTAAATTTCGAGTTTTTAGCTGTCTACTGCTAAGCTGAAACTTAAAAAAATCATAACTTCCTCATACGAAGTCAGATTTGGGCGTTCTTTTTATCAAAATTCTCGGTTTAACAAATACTACGACTTTCATTTAGATCACCAAGGCTAAAAAGTAGTTTATCAAAAACTCACTTTTTACGTCATTCGGCACCGTCCCTGTTTTGTCGCGGATCTTCGATTGGTCATAACTTCTTCGTGATAACTCGAATTTCGATGAGGTTTTCGCCTAAATGTTTCTAACGAGATTATTTACAACTTTCAATAATAAAATTTTACTTATTTAAGATTTTATATTTTCGTTAAATTTCAAAATTTGCCTAATGTTCGGAATCTCACGAGACTTCCAAAACATTTTGGATGATTCTAAACATAGTTTTACTTCTTTTCTAGTAAAAACTATCCGTTAGAACTCAATACTCATAATTATATATTATTTCATAATATTATTTACTTTTAAAATTACATAACACGATAACTGAACGTGTATGTTACAATTCGATTATTGTTGATTGAGTCTTTCTACAACAATAGTTATCACACCAACAAAAAGGTCGCACTATCTAAGGCTTTGTACGGACGAAAGAGTCGATCCCTAATGTACTGAATAATGGTCATATATACGTAACTGACCAAAGAACAAGTAAGTAGCACATTGCCTACTGATCCAGAAGTAAGTCTTATGATTACAGAAAAGATTGTGCGAACTAAAGAACGATTTAAGGCTAAACACAAATATCAACAATAAACACTTCTTTTTAGAGGAATAATATGATTTAGAGATCAAGGTAAGTTAAACCTAAAGGAGCTTTGAAAATTCTTGTAGGAATTTGTCCTGATGGGTATCAACACAAACTGCACCGAGAACTAAATGATATGTATAACACTTGTCGGGTGTTAAAACTCGAGAAGTGCTTTTCCGATGACACTCCTGTTATCTCTCATGATGAAGTGAATAAGAAACCATTTTAGTATTGCATACATGTTAGGTAAATACGGTAGATGTATTTGTAGGATTGGATGACCTTAGAATTTTGACTCTGTCTTATTCCTTGTTCCTAGTTTGGTTGTGGGTTTAGGGTAGAATCATTTATATGATCGACCATTCAATCGTGAATTATATACGAATTTCATGCACAAGACATCTGTAGAAGTATCATGTAAGAGATCAAGCAGATCGACAATACCCCCAACTTCTCAAAGATACCCTAGCTGCAAGCTGAATTTCGGGACGGAATAGTTTTAACGGGGGAATGTAACAATTGTTAAAAATAGGTCAGAGTTCGGCGGTCAAACCACCGCGAACCCTCATGTGTTAAGAGCTATCGTATGTAATTGTGTGTTTACAAAGAGTACTAAAGATATAATACTCATAATTACATCCAGAATGTCTCAATTTGCTCAAAAAACCGTCTATCGCTAAAGATCGAAACAAAAATCACAAAAATTGATGCTACTTAGGACAAATTTATGATCGAATTGGATAGATTATACTCTCAAGACTTCATGGATATAAAGAACATAAAAAACAAAGGTCATATGAAAAAGATACGTCCATTATAAAAAAAAAATCAAATCAGTATAATATTGGTTTTCTTAATAATGAAAGACTGAATTGATCCGTTGAGGTACTTGCACAGCTCATATGGAAATTCCGCGAACGTTTTTGAACTCAGAGTTCTACATATTGGATTTAAGTTTACTAAAGATATAATACTCATAATTACATTCTCAATATTTTTAACTCGTGAATTTTTCCAATTCACAAAAATTGATGAATCAGGACAAATTAGACACGAAACTTTAATCGTGTTTTCTTGGAGTTCTACACATTAGATTTAAGATTCGTTTGAGTTTTTGAAATCACCACACTTGAGATTATCATTCTCTACCTCCAGAAAAATTATTAAGCATCGGGACCTTGGCACACAAATCGACAAAACAAGAGATGACACCATTCTTTGATGTCACAAGTATGACATCATATTTATTATACTTTGAGACTTGCATGTTGACTTATTTAACCATCCATGTTACTAGAAGTTCATACACTCATTTCGTTTCTCTCCCTCACGTATTCTCTCTTCTCTCCTTATCTAACCATAGTACACTTGCAAGCATTATTGGTTTAAAAACCCAGCCATGCTAGAGGATTGCTTACACATTTCCTTCAACTTACACCTTCAATCATTCAAAAACTCCATAGCTCTCCTCCCCTCCTCTTTCTTCTCCATTATCGGTCAAGAAGAACACCATCGGAGGTGTTGTTTTTTCGGCAATCAAGAAGGAAGCAACCCCTCTCTTTCATTTCCCTTCTTCATGTGACAATGGAGAGGATTTCGTCACTGTATACCATTAGGAGAGAGTAGGAAAAAGGTAAATGTAATAGTTTAATACTGTAATATTTGATCTATGAGATAATAAAAATCAATATGTTATTACATTTATAGTTAAATCGACTGTTAGGCTCAAAAATAAGTGTCCAAAAAAAATTGTACCGTTTTCTAACTTGGTTAATATATATGGAGAGTACTCGTTAAAGTGATCCCAGTGATATAAGATTGTAAAAATACGACTCCAAAGGAAAGAGTTATGGATTTTATAAAAATATAAATCAACCGCGTAACTAAAGTTAATTACGTCAAAACGGTACTTAGAGATTGGTTGAGTTTTGACCAAAAGTACAAAAAAGAGATTTGTAATACTCATTGAGATATAAACTTTAGGAAAAAGAATGTCGAAAACAGGATCCGTATGAGAGAGATATGATTTTTTGTACAATCATTAATTTTTACCTCCGTTAGGTACAAAAATGAAAGTCAAAACTAGCTAAAACAACCTAAATGAGAGTTGTAGTATTCTTTTAGATCATTACATAGATATAGAGAGGGATTAGATCAGAACTAGCACGAAAACGTTATGATTTTTACAAAATCATTTCGTGCGCGCGAGGTGCACGCTTATGCTTGTCGCGCACATGACACCGGATTCGAGTAGATTACGAGAGACATGACCAAGAGGGGAGGTAACACGTGGCAATATATGGATGAAGCCACGATGATCACGCACAACACGCACAGATCTTTGCGCTACATGTACCCCAAATACATGCCTATAAATAGAACGCAATGTAAAAGCATTTCTGCACACCATTCTAAATCTCTCTCTCTCTCTATCTCTCTCTCTCTCTCAACTTTCGAAGTTGTTGCACCCTTGGAGCGGTCCCCGAAGTCCTGAGCCCGATTCAACCCTACATCAGCGGTCTCGCGCGTCAAGGGTGAGTTCACGTCCCCATTTCACTATTTTAAAGGTTTTACGGTGGGGAGGGGGAGGAGGAGGAGGGAGAATACATGCTTATCAACCTGCTTTATTAAAATATATTTATATCTATAAATATCAACAGTTATCTAAAGCATGAAACCTTAGGATAATGTAACCATAGATACTATACCTAGTTGTAAGCTATGATATTATGCCTAAGAGTATGATGTCCGATAGTTTAGGAAGAGATATTACCTAGATGTTATAATGGCCAATTCGCTAGGATAACATAGTACCTAGAAGTAATGTTGGTCAACTATAGGGATATGCATTGTACCTTATCGTTACTCTACCTAAATATCTTGTATCAAAATAACTATAGTTAGGGTATATATGTATGGCCAAATAATATATATGTATATATATATATATATATATATATATATATATATATACACACACACACACATGATAATTATAAGATCTACAAATTTTAATTATCAAATATTAAGTAAAAAGATTTATATTGTTGTAGTTATAGGAAATCACTAAGTAAGAAAAATAAAAGATAAAATACCTAAGGTTAATGCGTTAGTGAGCTGTTATTATTCATCCTTAGCCTGATTAAATTCGGCTACCCTGAACCTATAATCGTTAATCTTGTGAGAGCCAGAAAGATATGTATAGATCTATACGGGGTTTGACACCCCCACCTACGATTGGTAGCTACAATTCCGACATGATAACTTTCTTTATTATATAAGTTTTATTCGACGTCCGATGAAGTGTCGTGTGGGGAAATTATTCGTCTACAGCGTCGATTATGGGGGCTCATGGTAATACATTACAACAACCTTGGAGATCTGACTACCTAGAGGGACGCCTTCGAGTAGTAAATAAAACATGTTAGGATTAATAAAATATCCTAAAATATAATGATAATAAGATAGGATCGGTAAAATATCCGATCAAGATAGTAAAATAGGATTGGTAAAATATCCTATAAAGATAATAAGTTAAGATCGGTAAAATATCTTAACAAATATAGAAAGTTTTTTTCTAAAAAGAAAAAGGATTCTTATAATACAACCAAATAAAGCAGAAAACTATAAAAACCTGTGAACTCACCAACATTATGTTGACATTTTCAAAATACATGTATTCTCAGGGAGATGAGTGTGGAGGATAGTCGTGCAGAGGATGATGTTGGCAAGGAAGCTTGTTGGAGTTTATTTTTGTTTGTTTGTCATTTCTAGTTATGTTCAGGATGTATGTTTGATCTATCAAACAATGTAACCCCAAATAAATAAAAGTATTGTGTGTGCTATATTTCTATGTACTGTTAAATATATATGTGTGCCTCGATCCAATATCCCTACGTGGCACAGCTTGGCGTTTCCGCCACTGGTCGGGGGTGTGACAGATTGGTATCAGAGCTATAGGTTATAGCGAACTAGTAATTCCTTAGGAACTACGACTATAACCTAGGGCATATACTCTAAATTAGTTAAGTCTAATAAAAGTATTATTATAAATCACCATGCGGATAAACTACTTATGGGAGAGGTGACTAGTTTGAACTATCGTTTGGGTTGCTGGATTTCAGAATGGCTATATGCTAAAATGGTCCTGCCCTCCGGCACTTCTCATTTGGCCAATCCTTACTTGATAGTATTAAAGTACAAAACTTATAATTAATAAAATACACCTAATCAAACACTAATTAGATAAAGAGTTATGCAAACTCTTATAAAATATACCTATATATTATAAAAACCATCCATTTAAATCACAACTCAAGATTTTAGGTCAAAAACGAATCCTAGGTTTAGTCTAGTACTGTGGCTGTAGCACAAATAGAACTAGAATGTGCAACTAATTTTTGTTATGGTCTGACCCACGCACACCTAAACCTGGATGTCGTAGTTGACAAAATATATAGGTACTTGTTTGTCCCCCTATTAGCTACCAATACTACACTTTCTTCTAGTTTTGATGTTGCTAGATAAATTGCCAATGTTTCTCTTGGGATCGGTGATGCTAGGGTTGGTATCTCTGCTAATGCGACCTTGAGTTTCTTTAATGCCATTTTAACCTCCTCTTTCTACTTGAAATCCTTTTTATCCAATACCATTTTCAATGTTTTGTAGACTGGTAGTGTCTTTTATGTTGATTTAGCTATAAATTTTCTTAATGCTGCTAACTTTCTGTTTAGTGCTTGAACCTCTTTTACAGTTTGCAGTGACCGAAATTACAATAAAGATTCTATTTTCTTGGGATTTGCTTTTATTCCTTCCTTCATGATCATGTGACCAAAGAACCTGACTTCCTATGTTCCAAAAAGGCATTTCTTGGGATTTAATTTCATGTTGACGATTCTCAAATTTGCAAACGTTTCCTTGATGTCCTCCAGGAAAATATTGTCGTTTTGGCTTTTGATGACCATATCTTCTACATATACCTCAATATTATTGCCAATATGTGGTTTGAACAGCTTGTCTGCTAGCCTTTGGTAAGTTGCCCCTGCATTTTTGAATCCGAGCGGCATTTTAGTGTAACAAAATGTTACACTGTCGGTGTGGAAAGAGGTTTTCTCTTCATCTCCTCTATGCATGGAATTTGATGATATCCTTTATATGCATCAATAAAGATTTTCTACTTATGCCCATGTAAAGATTTTGTCATCTCATCAATGGTTGGAAGTGGATAATAATCCTTTGGGCATGCCTTGTTCAAATCAGTAAAGTCGACACACATTCTTCACTGTTTGTCACCTTTTTTTCACTAATAGCAGATTGACAACCCATGATGGGAACAGTGACTCTAGGACTATCCTGACACTCACTAATTTATCTACTTCGTCTTTTATCGCTTTGTTTCATTACTTAGATCGGCCTTTATTTTCTATCGAATCGATTTCATTCCCAAATTATTATTTAGCTTGTGTTCTATGACTTGCCTTGGCACTCCGACCATGTCGGTTGGTGGCTAAGCAAATTCATCAGTGTTATCTCTCAACAAACATGTCAAATTTTCTTTCAACGTCTTTTTCAATGTACATCCGATCCGGATTCCTTGCTCTGGGTATGTGTCGTTTATTATAACCATTCCTGGCTCATCTTGAATTGGTTATGGCTTTTCTATTATCGAGTCTCTTGTTCTGCTATAAATGTTGACGTTGGTGTAACCAATGGTTAACCGTGTATTATCCCATATCTAACTGAGATCCAAAATCTAATCAAACCATGTATTGTTGATGCGCTTGCTTTGAACTTTTTTATTTCGTTCTCCCGAAAATTATGTTGTAAGGTGATGAGGATTGTATTATTGTGAAATCTAGTACTTGTGTATTTCTGGCTTGTGTTTGATGATCTCGTAATGTTAACAACAATGATACTATCCCTAAGTTCCATTATGAATACCCAACAAAGCTTGTTAAATGTGAATCAGATTGCCTGAGTTTCTTTTTCATCACCTTAGATAACCTAGAGAAACAGTGTCCGTACATTATCTCTGTCGAACTTTCGTTGTCGCGGTATATTCAATGGATGCATATGTCATGAATGTCCTCGTGTATTAGGTTTGGCTCATCACACATTATATGGGTTTCATACATTTGCTTTTTTGTGAATATTTTGTGCAAGAGTATTGCATCGTTTTCTTCCTTGCACGGTGGAATCTGCCCTATTGGTTTGCGGTGGTGAGTAATAGTGTTGTTGGTATTTATCATGTTGCTATTGTGAATGCATTTCTCAAATTTATGACACTGATGGTGCCAATGTTGTTACGTGGTCTTATGGATATGTTGTAGTTGGTTGCCAACAACTTCTTCTAATGAGTACCCAGGAAGACACACTGTAAAAGGGAAGACAAATGCTAGGTTAGAAAGCCATACCGAGGGTTGGACCCCGGGATTTCTCTCTGATGCCTAAGTTAGATGTCGGTTGAATCTATGAACAAAATTATAATGGTTCCTCCTTCTAAAACTTTACCTTATCAGTGCATCTTTGAGGGCTTTTATAGGCATCTCCATATTCTTTGGTGCAAGATTCTACTCGACTTTTGCTCATTGTATATTGGTGTTGCCTTGTGGGTCGATTATTTTGAACAGCTGCACTTTTGGTGTTTATAAACTAATTTGTTGTGACCAAGTCGATATACATCTGGTGAGCCGACCTGGTAAACCATTAATACTTGATAAAGGTAATATATTTGTCTCCTTAATAAGTGAGATACATATTTGAGACTTAATATGGCAAATGTTATACTTTGATATAGTCAAATGTTTTTTTTAACCAGGCTATTATTAGGTATAATGTGAACCATGCAAGAGGTCAGTGGCAGAGCTTGAACAATTAATTTGAGGGGCCGAAAGAATCACTTATACGGGTCGACAAATATATTGTTAGACGATAAAGTCCTCACGAAAGTAGCTGATTTTGGGCTTTCCCGATGCTAGAATCTCTGTGACATAGATGTTAATGGGAATTCACACACCTACTGTTGATGCTTAATGTAATAAGTTCTTGTTTTCAAATTATTCAAAAATCGGTTTTTGATCCTGTCCGGTTCGAAACCAAACCGGTTATGTATTAATTTATTAGCTTTTTTGTTATAGTTTGAAAGAGAGATTGTTTTAAGTATAAAACTTGTGAAACTAAACAATATAATAGATAGAGGCTTGCAGATTGCGATTAGAACATCTTCTACATCCTGTTAACACTTATGTTAACCAAACAGAATAAATTCAAATTAAGGACTTAATTTAGACGAAAAATAATAAACATACCCAAAAAAAACTTAATAGATGCAGAATCACTGATAATCAACAAAGATACAGGTGTGCACATTGCAATGTTCTAAGGTTTACATTCTGTCAAATAGATTCGCTAGGAGATACCCCAAAAATCAGATATGGTAATAGTAAATCAAATGTTTGACATTCCTGATTGGCTGAATGTTGATTCCACTTTTCAAGCAGACAAGAGAGAATATAGAAATGAAGAGAAGAAACAAATGGAGGAACTGAGGTACATACCTGATTGCAGCGGCCAACAATGGTGACTGGTGAAAGGTAGAGCGGGGTGAAATTGCAACGATGGTGAAACTAGGTCCAAACTCCACTGAACGAAGATGGGGTCGTGATTAATCTAATTTTGACTTTTTGTTTAACTTGTGGTTCGATATCGGAGATCAAGAGGGGCCAAAGCCCAAGTTTCAGAATATTAGGCCTATATCAGTAAAAATTAACGGTATATTGCTACTTCTAACCTAAAATTCAAGGAGGGGGGCACAACCCCTCTTGGCCCTATGAAAGCTCCGCCACTGCAAGAGGTGTACATAGTCGAGATGGGATTTGTTCCCCTTATTCGTTGAGAGTTAGATGTCTAATGCCTTACCATAAATTGAACGTTAAGTGAGATTGAGTATGATCTGTATCTCATGTTCAACATTGTAACACCGTGATTTTTCACCTAAATTTTTCTTTTTATTTTAAAAACTTTTTAACCATAATATGTTAGCGGAAATATTATTTTTAGTTATTATGAAAACATCATCAATGTTACTTTATTACCAAAAACAACCTTCATCATAATTAAAGTTCACAAAACCAACCCAAAACAAGTTCTCAAAACCAAATGTAAATGAAAATTGAACGACGTGTCCAAAGTGGTATCATCACTATAATAATACTAAATGTAACTAACCAAAAGTCCCAAGCCTCACCAAACCATCAAATCATGATACCAATACCAATGCAAGGTGAATTCAACAAGTAAAGAAACAAGTGTCAGCATACGCTAAGTGAGTCAATCATAAGTACGGTGTTATGGAACATACATATCCCAAAAGGATCAAATGAAACATCATATAAAATGCATTCAAACACTCACATAGCATGACATCAGATACATCATATAACTAACACAATAATGCTCAAATATTATTCTTCATTAGAGCCTTTACATTTAGTTACACTTTATTATTCATCTTTGTAACTAGTTATTACTTTATTCATCATTATAATATTATCATATAATATTAGTCTTCATTTTCATCATTAATAATTACTCTCTTCTAATCACCTTTGTAATTATTATCATAATAGTTCGTATTTACGTGTCTATATATTCATCAGTAACTCCAAGGTAGTTATCCCATTTGCTACTAACATGACTGACTCGACCAATGCACTAAGTGAGGCACGACTCTCACCCGTAACATTGCCCCCGATTTTTGTTGTGTTCGCTACTCGAACGTTGCATATACTAGTACACGTTGTCGTTTAGGATCAGTACAAACGATGTCAATTTCATCAGACTACACCTCCAAAATCCCATGTGATGTTTGCGTTGATGTTCCATCAAACGTCAACACCACTCCAGTCCCTGCAAACGAGGACCATGCCCCGAGTGATCATCTAGAAAAACCACTCGACGTCAATGCTAGCTTAAGCTCTTATCCTATATGTGTTTTCCAACCTACTAGGCCATTATTCAATTCGGATAGGGTACACTTTAAGTCTCCTAAGTACTCATGCACAATTATTATTATCTTTAAGAGCATATTACTTCACAAGTTTCTCCTTATGAAACCATGCAAACAAGTCAATACAAGTTAAAGTATTTTACATCATCATACAATATCATGCACATATCATCATTTCATCATTATGACATATCATATTACTAGCATGCTTGCTCTAATCATCACAGACAAATAATTTTTAGAAATCACAGCATGCATGCATCATTCACAAACAATAAAAACCCTTTTTCTAGCATGAACCTATCACACCTCACACTTTAAATTTCCCAAACACAAGTCTAACATGCAATACAACCTAAACTTTTAATTACGTAAAGGAAACATAAATCCTAGCAAAAATATCCATCAAAGTTAGGGTACATGCATCCTACAACATTCTCGGTTCATTCCAACCCATCTAAGATATTGAATTCCCAAACAGGGTACTTGAATTCCACAAGGATTGACTCACCTTTGTCAAGAGGATGTTCTTTTCCAATTCAAAACTCGTGAACACTTGAGATTATCACAAACTCCCCAATAAAACATAAAAAATCATATTACTATGTGTTTTCAAGTTCACTACTTTCACAAATATTGTGTTAGCATTACAGTTAGGTGAATGCTTATTTTTATTTAAGTTTTAGAATTTCCCAGCTTGACCCATTTTCAGTGTTTTGAGCATAAAACAGAATCCACAACTCCAAACAGGATGATATCAGACTTTCTGGAAACTAGACTCGATTCCCACAACTTTGATCTTGTGGTGCTTTTCTCTAACTCGGACCATAATGGACTCTACATCCCTCGCAAGACAGGTGAACAAATCTATCTAGATTTGTAATTTTAGTCAAACATCACCCTATACTTCAAGACTTAATAGAATGACTTAAATCCAAGAGATCACATAACAATCAGTCTTGAATGAAGGTTTTAAGACATCAATTGAGTATTTAATGGAAAGACCAAAGATATGAAACAACAATGTTGAAAGTAGAATGCCTTTATCACACTGAACACAAAATCATACACTCACCAAATCAAGACTTCATTATGAACCAATTCAAAACACCTACTAGGATGACTCTTAGATGGACTTTTCGACAAGATTTGGATGATATACACGATTTCGATTTCGGCCCTCATGATGTGGTTTTAGGGCAGAAAAATACACGACATAACAACCAAGAATTACAAGACTTTTCAAGCTAGAAGTTGACATATTTTTGCTAGAAAGACAACAACATAACAAGACACATAGGGATGTTTTGAGAACCTTTTAAATGTTTCAAAACATGTTCTTTATGCAGTAAAATATCCCATTTGAAATCACTAGAATTGGACGTAAAAGAAACAAGGATTGTGATACCAATCGGAAGACAATTGATCTACACTTCCAATCAATTATTAGCCCTAATAAGAACATGTAAGAGAGTGTTTTTACATGAACTCTGACTGCAAGAACAAGCCAATAACAGACTTAATGTGGCTGGAAATTGATCACACAAAATCACAAGAGTTGAAGTGAAAAGGAGAAGATTATTTGAACCAAAACACTAGTAATTAGAGCATGAACACAAGAGAAGGAAGAATCAAGAACTTAATAAGGATGTTGATCAATTACTACCTTCAATTGAACCCACAACAATCAACAACCACAATCTTCCTTCCCACCTTCCCTCTCGGCTCGCTACTCCCTCCCCCACACACGTCTTTCTTACCATTCCCTCCTCTCTCGATCATCTTTTTTTTCTTCCTTTCTGATGATCAACGCACAACCCTAATCAATTGGTTTCGATTTTTTTATTTTGATTTCTACCTGATCTACGCACCATAGAAAAAGACCCAAGAATAGATTGAAGTCACACGTATATCCCAAGGAAAAAAGAAACGAACGTAGCCCTTAAGACCCTTAAACACGTTGACTTGTATTCTATGGGGAGTTTTAATTCGATTTTGCAAAACAACTCCTCATACTTTCATGATTTAAATCCTAACAACGCTAACCCTAATAACTTGACATTTCAAGTTTATTTTATTATCACTTTAGTCCATCAACTCCATTTATACCCTTTTAATTATTTATATTTACCATATAATCCCACAAATCTATCCAATTAAATTATTTACCATATTGTTGCATAATTCTTTTACATATTATTTGATACCAATTTTATTTAATTTATTCCATTCTATACCCTTAGAATCGAAATAACTTTACAACAATTAATATCTGAGTAATGTAAAGCTAACATCGTTAACGAAAGGATTTTCGGTTCGTTACAAACATTATGTTTGTGACAAAGGGATAGTTGATTACTTACCCGATACATCAATTGTAGCTTGAGCTTATGGGAATTAGATGTTTATGAATAATACTTCGTATGTTATTGAGGACAGTGAAATGTTGCTAGACATTCACCATTTTCTAATATCAGTTCATAATGGAACTTGTACAAGTAGGAGATTGAAAGATATTTATGCTCAAGGATCATTATGAAATGATATTTTCTATTAACATATGATCCTATAGGGTCACGCCATATAACAAGTAAATATTAATTAATTATATAATAATTAATATGGTTATTAATAAATTAAATCATCACTTGTATTTAATTGGAGAGTTACTATTTTTGAGAAAATAATAATAAAACGTATCATAACTAGTTACTAGATAGTATCTTATAAATGGCATGTACAACATTATGGGCTTATAGAAGACCATTATGATATGTTGTGTACATATTATAAGAAAGATGATGTGGAATCCATTCACTCTCTTTCCTTCTCTCTTGAACCATCCATAAGGACAAGTGTGGGGTGGTTCTTACTTCTTTGACTTTACTACTTACACATTCATGTTACATGCAAGTCATGAACTTAATAAATGAAAGTATGTGCTTTAATTTAATATGTAGAGTATATAAAGGAGAGAGGAGCTAACCTAGTTAAAAAAATCTTCTTTCATTCTGGCAAGAAAGCTGAGAGCTCTCACATTTCCCCTCTCCTCTCTCTAGCAATTTAGTTGTGTAGTTTTTGGTGCTTGAGTTAGTTATCCTTTGAAGACTTATTTGATATAAGTCTTAAAGGGTTAAGAACAACTTCATACAAGTGAAGGACAAGCATCCATTAATGATTTTGGTGACTTGTTTGTTGGATACACATAAAGAGATTATAGCTTGGATCTTTGCCATCTTCATCAACATTCTAGCCTCCTCTTGAGGATTCAAATGACTACAAAGATTGTTATACTTTTACCTCATCTATAGTGCTTGTTTTCTTTCTAATCTTTACAAGTAGATCATTTGGTGAGAATAAACCTAGTTTATGTTGTTTAAATTATAAAGTCTTTCGTTGCTAATCCTGTGTTTAAAAACAATTTTTGAATAAAATCCCAACATACATTAAATCAAGAAGTAAATAAAGTTTTTCAACTTTTGATCGATTCCCAAATGTTATTATTTGGTTTTGGAATTTATTTAGTTTAGAGTGATACAAATATATTAAATAGAAAATTTAGAGTTTATAGTGATACGAATACAATGAATATAGAAAATTTAGAATAGTTTCGAGTATATATTTGTTTATTGATTTAGTTTGTTTAGGGTGTTAGTTGTTTATAATTTGGTTATTTTTGTATGTTCATATTAAGTAATACTTATATTAAATTTAAATTGTATTATTGGCGATCCAATATAATAACTAAAATTGTATAAGCAGCTTATATCATTACATCATTCAATTTAAAAACACGTGAATATGAATCCTGAATTTGCCACTATGACGAGCAAATTTCATTAACTTTTTTCTAACCAAAAGTTTTCTAAAAATAGATGTAGCTCACGTAACATTACAAAAATGATTGCAACTAGAGTATTTTTTGTAAAGAGTGACCGGAACACCAACAAAAATGACAACAACAACTCCAACTACAATTCAAAGGTGATGCGTTATCATTGTTAACCAAAAAATCATTATGCAAATAAGTATTCCAAAAGAACAAAGTCGAATATGAACAAAGGATCGGGATATGCTTGGAGTAACTGTAATGAAAATGATAAAGCGAGGCGGTTTGGGCCATGAGATTGAAAATAAGAAATAACTTCTTCCAAATATCGTGAACGTTGCGAGTATAATAATAATGCGAGTATAATAATAATGAAAGTGATAAAATTGAATTTTATTTTCCTGAATGGCCATCTTAGCACCAAAATATAGTGATGAAATGACGTTGTTAAATACATCAATCAAGCATATAAGAAAGGGATAAAAAATTAAAAATGCAAAGAGACTTAAATGCAAAATTGAAAAATAGAATGTGTTGCATGTAAAACATGTTTGACCTTAAAATTGAGAAAAATATGCAAAATATGGAATGTACACGTTAAATATGTTGACATAAAATAAGAAGGAATTTACATATTTAAAGCTTAAATGTGAAAATCTTGTTAAACATGATGTGTCGGTCGTGTAACTTAAAAAAAAAAGTGACGAAAATTATATTAAATGCTTAACATTTACAAACCCTCTAATGATAACTATGTGTTATCGTTATAATGAAAATATTTGCAATGATACTTCTTTCCATTTAAATATGAACCTCCGATCTGTGAAAATATGGTTAAGAAGATGTTAAGCATATTCTAACTAATTATTGTGCGGACGTATGGACAATGCTATTCTTTGAGAATGATAAAGAAAATATGTTGTTTGATAATATAAATATGTTCAATTTTACATAACTATTGTCATTAACACACATTCTCACTAATTAAATCGTCTATAAGGTTATTATACACTTATTATTATTATTTTCATTTCTGTCAGAATGTTGTCGGAATGTTTATTGAGTCGTATTCTGTCAGAATGAGAATGAGTGAAAAACGATGTGTGAGAACAAAAATAAATAATAATTACCGAGAATGCATGAAAATGACGATATTTTTGTAAGGTTGAACGTATTCGCATTGTTAAACAACTTATTCTCTTAGTAATTATCATAGAATAACATTGTCCACACATCCGCACAATAACTCCACTCTTTTGTGTACATGTACTTATACGACTCGAGTTTAATAGGATTTCATATGGGAAAATATGTTGTATCACATGGCATCAAATCTCTAAGGATTTGCCATATATTTTCTCCTCCTATATTCTTCATATTGATCGTAACATTCTCCACAACCTAAACCCTAGTTGTTGCTTACTTCCTCATGCCTCCATGGTTATCGTAAATGATAATGACAAATCTTGAGTGCCTATGGTTCTTGATCTAGATGAACAAAACTACGACGCCTGACGAGAGTTATTTGAAACTCGTTGTATCACTTTCGGAGTACTGGATCATCATCTCACTGTCCTTACAGAACCCACTGATGCATGGAAGAAACTCAACTCATTAGTCAAGCTATGGGAATACGGGACGATAAACAATCTATTTCTGCAAATGATCCTCTAAAAGGATCTCACAACTCATGGAAGAGTGTAGAGAATTTTTTTCGGGGACACAAGGACACACAAGCCATGCAACTTGAACACGATTTACACACCATCACCATTGGTGATCTCTCTAGTATTGTTTACTATCGGAAACTCAAAATGATCTCAGATCTTCTAGCAAATATTAACACTCATGTTCAAGAAAACACCCTTGTATCAAACTTGGTCAATGGACTAGAGGACAAAATTTGGATTGTTCATCACTGTGACCATCTCGCTAAGTTCCTTTAAGCTTGGTTAATGCTCCTACCGAAGGAATCTCGCCTTGGTCAACTTCAGCCCTAGTATATTATTCACTAATATCACTTCTCCTCCATATATGTTCTTCATATAGGAGAACCCCAACCTCAACATTTCGACCTGAATATATCTTAAAACGAGACCCAAAATTATCCCCAGTTTAGCAATAATAATTTATGGTTTGAAAACAATCGTCGAAACAACGACTAGAACAGTTATCGAAATGATACTTGCCATCATCAGGTTGTCGGCCCTCCTCTATGTTCTGATCGGTTTGTACCTCTACCTATGATGTATTATGGCCCTTGGTTCCAACCAAAAGATATCTAGTAGACCCCTTGGAGTCCACATGTTATGTTGTCTCAGCCTACGTGGGACCAACAACCCACTTATGGTCCTTTTCAGCCTTATCGGCCTAATATAGGCCCTCTATATTCCTTTTTTGCTGACTTCACCCATAAATGAGATACAATTTCCATCCGAGCTTATGACATACCTATATTTTTCCTTAAAATTTCAACTCAATGTCTATTCAAGACCCGTGGGTCCTTTAGATGGTTCATAGAAACTAGGGTTGACCTCTCACCTCACGTTTGATACAAGTAACTTAAGCTCCATTTTTAATACACATAGTGTACCTTCTATCATTTTTAGTAGCGAGTCACCCATACCTCTCATCAACACGAGACATAGTGCTTTCACCAATGTTTTAAAAATCATTTTTTAGTTGAACCGATTTGGAGACCCATTTCTGATTCAATCGGTTCGACAACCGGTTCAATAGGTTTAACCTAGTTTTCATAATTTTTATGTATTTCTTTATTTTCATATATATATATATATATATATATATATATATATATATATATATATATATATATATATATAGGGTTAAGTTCATGTGAGACGGCCTAATTTTGTGAGACCGTGAGACGCAATCCTAGCCACTCATTTTGTAGATAAAAAAACATTTTTAAAATGCAAAAACATTTTTTAGGTAATTAAAGTGACGAAAATAATAATTAAAAAAAGAGTTTTTAGATTTTTCCTTTTATTTAGCATTTTTAAAATTATTTTTAGATTTGGTTTCACGGTCTCACAAAATTAGCATGCTCTCAAATGAACATGAACCTATATATATATATATATATATATATATATATATATATATATATATATATATATATATATATATATATATATATATATATATCCAAGAATTTGACATCCCTAAACATAAATCATTATCATAATGAACTATATTATAAAGTCATAGACATAACATTTAAAAAGTTAAGAAGTATCGGTCTTCAAGTTGAGAAGATCGACGTCCGACCGATGTTTGGAATGCGTTGAAGTCGTGTCATGTAGTGGTGTGTGTCGTCACCTTCAATTTATATACCACCCAAATAGCCTGATCGATCGAGTTGTTCAATTTACTTTGGATATAGGTTGTTTTTAACGAGTTGAGTGATATTCAACTATCTAAGTCCAATAAACCGGTGCAAACGGTTTTTTTTACTGGTTCTATCACACCGGTTCAATCCAGTTTTTGAAGAAATAGTTTGGTTCAATTCGGTCTAGAAATTGGCATAATGGTTATTGAACCGCTATTGTCTGCAGTTCCCAGTCCAACCGATTCGGACGGCCGGTTCGAACCGATTTTTCAAACACTGGCTTTGCCAAATGTACACCGCACTCTTTACCTTCATAATGTTTCATCATACCAAATATCATAAAAAAAATCTTATCAATGTGCATCATTTTACCTGTGATAATGTAACATCCCAAAAATTCAGATAAAATTTTTGTTTTTAAATCATTCTCAAACACACAGTAATCATGTCAAATCAACCAAAATGTATCATAGTAAAAATATCATCCGGGTACATAATCCTAAAATTTCATAATGCGGAAAACGTGGGCGGATGTGGTGCAATCAGGTCGGGCCCTTCCTTTTCGAGCTGGAAGTACCTGAAACATAAACCGAAAACTGTAAGCACAAAGATTAGTTAGCTTCCCCAAAATATCTCATACCATACATACATAACAGTCAAACATAATTGGGTCTATTCCACACCCTTCGGTATCTTTCAACCGGTACTGGTTCTATTTCACCCCTTCCGTATCTTTCAACCGGTATTGGGTCTATTCCATCCCCTTCGGTATCTTTCAATCGATATCGGGTCTATTTCACCCTTACAACTAATCATACAATCATATTATCGAGATTCACGAAGACAACAAGCACATGCAAGAACAACAGTAAGTGTCACAAAGACAACTATCATTCTACAAACATAATCCATTGGGTTGGCATTGGTGCCTTCGACCCACGAGTACAATGAAGGAAAACTCACCTCGCAAAGCAGCTCAAATTTAAACACGCTCTCAAAATCCCACAACAGGTGCTAAATTCCACCTAGATAATCACGCAAGGCAAGACCTTAATCTACCTATTATCATATGAACAAAAGTCCACAAGTCAAAAGTCAACCCTAATGGTCAACGGTCAAAGTCAACAACCAATGTTGACTCCAGCCGACCGCCACGACGTGGTCTTCCTTGGCCACGTCGTGGCCCGCATACGACCAAACAGTCGGGAAAATCTCAGCCTCCATGTCGTGGTGGCCTAGGACCACGTCGTGGTAGCTGGGGGTTCCAACAACTTAATGCATTAAGTTGTTTTCTTCGATTCCAAGAGCTCCAAAGCTCAGATCTGGTCCAAAATGTTATCTAGCAGGATAAAGTTTCTAACTTTATCCATCAGGACCACCCAAAAGGTCCAAACCCCAAATCCCTAAGTCCTAAAAGGCTTAACAATGCAAGATCTTAACTAATAAGCACTTATTCCATAAAGTCCGAAGTCCATCCTTTCCAAAAGTGATTCTAGCACCAAAACTAACCTAAAAGTTGGTGATTTATAGACATACATTCCCAATGTCTTGAACCCATATTAGGTCAAAATGAGGGTTTATGACCTAAATCTCATGCATGGATTGAAAACCCAACCAAACTCCAGATCCAAGGCACAAAATACACCAAATGTCCCATAGATTCATAAAGTTGCAAACTTTAAGAGATCTCACCATTCCCAAAAGCAAAAACAAGAAGTTTATGGGACAAAAATCAAGATCTAGAAACCTAGAATGATAAAAATCATGTCTTGGACACTTACAAAGGCCCAGAAGAGTGCTAAGGTGAAGAATGAAAACCTGCTTGCTTGATCTTTGCTTCCTTCTTCCTTCTTTAGCTTCAAGAACACCAAAACTAGCTCAATAATGCAGAAAAGTGATTTGAGTTTTCTTTAGGGCTTGAGGAGGCTGATGGAGGCTGAGGATGAGCAAACCTTAGTCTCCTCATTCCTTTAAATAAGGAGCAAACCTGGAAAAATAGGGGTTCACGTCAGCCTTCCACCATGTCGTGGCCAATATTGTCACGCCGTGGGGGCTTAAACGAAACACGTGAACCCTTCTCGCCTCTCCACACCGTGGTGATGCCTCCACCACGTCGTGGCAATCCTCAAAATGATAATTAAATTATGAATAATGTACCTCAAGATCTTGGGGTTACAGATAACAAATCTTTCATAGAGTTAGACGAGTTTGGTTTTTCTATGAAGGACTTTAAGACTCATCACATCCTTCTCTGTTATGATAACATAAAAGATTTATAGCCTATCCAGTCCACCAGGTCAAGTCCAGCTTCTTTACTACCATTAACTCCTACTACGTGGAACCAACGACTCACTCATCGTGGAAATAAAGTGCTTCAAGAACTAGTTGCGTCTCAATTTATTTCTAGTAATAAAATTAGATCAAATGTACTCTATCATGTCTGTCAAATTGGCAAACACACTAGTCTCTTTGTTTTATTGTTCTACTTATGTTGTTAATTCTCCTTTTTATTTAATGTATTCCGACTTGTAGACATCTCCAATTTCTAGTGGTTTGAAATATTAAACCATTTTCTTAGATCATTTTCTCATTATTTGTGGGTATATTTGTTACGTAGAAAGTGTGATGCCTTGTCTAAATTCATGTTATGTCTCTTAGTTAAAAATTAGTTTCAAATTGAAATCAAAGTCTTCCAATGCGATAATGGTGGTGGGTTTGATAATACGACACTTCGTATTCTATATATTCATCTTTCGTGCCTAAAAACATCACAAAAAAAACAAAAAATTGTAACGTATGATTCGATCAATAATTTTTTTTATCCAAACTCTTCTTTTCCAAGCTTGCCTTTCCTAACATATTGGGTGCAAGCATTACTCATAGCTACACATCTAACCTCCTCTCGTCAAAATCCATCAATAATGTGACATCCCGGAATTTAGGTCTAAAACTATAGATTGTCTAGTTACCGTGAAACTCTCTGTAATTGACCTATTGAGTTTTAGTGCATCTTTTGGAAAATAAATAGTTTCATTACAATTAAAATAAGATATGAAATATTATCTTACTTCCATTGATGGAAAATCTCAAACGAATCATAAAACACAAAGTGTTACCCTAGTAATACGTGTGGAAAACTGAAAATTCATATTAAGCGGTTATGAGCGAAGCAATCACTGTAGTCTCGTAGTACATGTTCACCTGAGTCTGGAAATATAAAGAACGTTCAAAACGGAGTTCGTATGCAAAAGATACGACCATTTTAAGAAATTAAACAACCAGGTAACAACTAAACGCCTGTTAAGTGTCAAATCACGACCTTCGGTTGAGTCGTGAATGTCTTAGGAAATGAATTTCGATTCTCGATCAATTTTCCTACGAACCTTGTTTAATTTAGTCAATTATCATGTTCCTAACTTTTTATGCCCGGAAAATACCCTGAGCCGTTATGGATAAGGTTGAGACAGCTAAACTCCTGTTTCGCCAAGAAGTTTGCCTTCTTCCCTAAGTTTCGCTGTATGTGGTCAGTTTCGGGTCTCGGAATGAAAAGTTGGTTATATATTATGAATCAGTTTTTGATGTAGTATTTGATTTAGGAGCTAACTTTACCGTCGTACGTCGTCTCGACTCTTTTACGAAAAGAAAGTGTGTAATTGTAATCGGATAATACCCGGTTATGACTTTCAATATCTTCATTAGGATAGCTATGCTTTGAGTTAACGACTATCATTTGTACCATTAGTCTGAAAATATTGTCTATTATTTGAGTTCATAAACAAAAACGTCGCCACTCGAATTTCTCGAAACGCTTGTCGCCTGCTTAGGATATGTCGCCTGCTTAGGATAAGGTTGGAAACTAGGCTTTAATTTAGACCGTCAGATGAGATTGGATTAGGACCGTTGGATCGGGATTGCATATCATATATAAAGGAGGGAGGAGCTCCCTCATTTCTGACCATTTCACCTTTTTCTCCACTCTTTCCCATCGATCTCTCTCTCCCTTCGGTTGTCGGCACCGCAGCGAGCCACCACCGACTGCCTTCCTCCGCCGATCCGGAGATCCTTGAACCACTGGAAAACCGAATGACACCTCCCATTTTTTCCGATTTGACCTTCGACGAACACCCTCCGACCGATCTGTTGACGACAGCAGCCTCCGGTCACCAATAAGTCACCGACAACCGCCGTCTGTCGCCGCCGATGATTTTTCCGGCCACTTTTCCAATCAACTTCCAGTCAAGTTTACTATTCCTCCGTTCAATATTACGATTCCTCCGACGACATTTTCCGGTGATACACTATTCACCGATAATTTTTCCAGTGAACTTTCCGACTAATTTACCGGCGAAGCTCTGACATGTTTTTCCGGGAAAACACTATTCACCGACAACTTTTATGGTGAACTTTCCAACCAATTTACCGGCAAAGCTCTGACACGTTTTTCCGGGAAATATTATTCACCGACAAACTATTCATGTGGCACTATTCACCAGACTTCGAAACTGCTATTTTTTGGATTTTCTTAATCCATTCAGTTCTCGACTACAAACCCCCACAAGTGTGTGTTACGACCCCTCTTTTATATTTTATACATACTTTTGGGGAGAATAGATATGCTTAATTGTGCTAGTTTATACCAAAAATACACAAAAAATATTATTATTTATGTAAAAACTATAACTAGTTTATAAAATATTGGTATGACATTATACGTTATAAACACATAAACTAGTTTTAAATCTCAATATTTGCATATGTTATGTTGTCAAAATAATACAACTAATAAAATAACATATGTCATTTTACTTCAAAACTCAATGATTTTATGTGAAATTGTATGTCATAAAAAGCATGTCATAAAACTTTGTAGTATTTCCAAGGATTTAAGCTATACATGTATATGTACAAAGTTTAAGCATGAACATTCATTGAAACATACTCCGTAATAAGAGCGAGTACCTTATACTATACATGCATACCAGTTATGCTCGGCTTTTATAAACTCTATATAATTTGTTATGCCTAGTAACTTATCCACTTATAAGTTATGGCTGAGAGCTATTCACATATCTTAATTAAGGGCTTTTTAGTGAGGTTGTATTCATTAGCTAAGTCTAAACAATTAGCATACCCACACTACTATAACCGTTAATCTTCGGAGCGAGATACGTATGTATAGATCTATACAGGGTTGACATCCCCACCTACGGTTGCTAGCTACAACTCCGACCGATCAATCGAAGCGGGTGATAAGTGTCTACTATCGTTACTACAACATACAATGAAGCATTGTATCGGGTACATTCAGTCACATAGCTCGGTTATAGGACTCACTATAAACGTTAACTAGAATCTCTCTCTCTCTCTCTCTCTCTCTCACACACACACACACACACACACACACTACAAACCATAGGCTTGGTTGCTTTCAAAACTATTTTAAGTATGGATTTAGTTATGGTCTCTATTTTACTACAAACTATGAGCTTGGTTTCTTTCAAACTATTTTAAGTATGGATTTACTTATGCAGCAGTACAGTTTGGTTTTCAAAGTACATTCAAGGATTCTTTACAAACACAATTTAAGTATGGATTTAATTATACAAAAATACATTTTGGCACTCTTTACAAACACAGTTTTAAATATGGTTATACTTACAAAGAAAATACTCTTTAGACTTTTTAAAAAGTATTACTGTTGTTAGCAGAAAACCTGTAACTCTCACCAACCTTGTGTTGACCCTCAAAATTACATGTATTCTCAGGGAATCACTAAACAGACCTTCAAGACGGAATGGATTACAAGCAACCTAGTTACTAGTTTTTTTTTGTCTGCCTAACTATTTAAGGCAATTTATGTACTATATTATTATCTGTAAGAACCATGTATTCAAACATCAAGATGGAATACAAATGATGTTGTGTTCATTGTTATACTTGTGCTATATATTCAGTCTACCTGTGATCCATGAACTTAGTCGCATAGCCCGATATGTTTCGTCGCTTCGGCCAGGGGTGTGACAAATAACGCCATACTATTCACCAAACTTTTCAAAAAACAACCCAACTACTCACATCTACATCTCTGGGTGTCTTTGTTACACCTCACTAACATACAACTCATAAACTTCAACCTTCGCTAACTCCTTGTATATATCTTGTTTACCCCTCATGCTACTAAGGTTACCGTTGTCTTAATCCCTTCTTTAAAAAAAATCATACTCTCCAAACATGTCACGTTCGATGGGCCCGTCTTTTCCTTTTCCTCTATGAAACCAATCGATACACCACCATATCACTTTTATAATTCAAACCTTGATCAAATGCAACTTCAAAATGGTTCCTTATTTCAATCGCCACTTTGAGTCCTCCACCTAGGCCCATCCCCTTTCATAATACCACCCCTGACAACACTATCGTCCAACCACCATAGCCATCGGATCATTCAAACACTTCTCCCCACACCCTTGACCAACACCACAACTCCCTCCTACCATCAAATGACTATCCAACAACCCATCCATGACCTTAAACCCACCAACAACCCCATGACACTTGTCCAAGTCCCTCGATTCCTAAATAACACCAATATTAATCTCAATTTCATCCAATCACTACCTGATCTAAAATTAGAATTATCAAAGCCATATAGAAATTCAACCTTCATACCACCACTATCGCTTCTATACATGGATATCACCTTAAAGCTCTTCAAGCTCCTAATTGGTAACAAGTTATGTTTGATGAATACGATGCACTTATTAAGAATAATACTTAGGTTGTTATTCCCATACCTACAAGTGTTAATATTGTACGTTATATGTGGCTTGTCAAACACAAACATAATATTGATGGGTGTCTTAATCACTACAAGGATTGACTTATTGCAAATGGTAGTAATAAATAATCAGGGGTTGACTACAATGAGAATTTTAGCCCAGTCATGAAACTTGAGACTATTCATATGGTTTTCGATATTGCGGTTTCACGTGGCTGGCTAATCCACCTTCTCATTGTTGAAAACTCTTTCCTTAACTATAAATTAACCAAAGAATATACATGTTCCAGTTGTGGGGTTTTGTTGACCCCCCCCCCCACCCGACTATATCATGCCTATCTCTTACAGAATTCTTTGTACAGTCTCAATGAAGCCCTTGGGCATGGTTCCAACAGTTTGCAACTTATACAATTTCTCTCAGTTGTATTCATAACAAAACCGGTTCATCCTTGTTTGTCTATATATATATGGGTTAAATCTAGAATATTATTATTGTATGTGGATGACATTATCCCCATGGCCTCTGTAACAACTCGTATTTTTCACAACATATTAACATACAATTTCTAGAAAAATATTAAAGTATTTTACATCATCCACAAAACTAGAGTTTCAAAAATCTTTAAAAGTATTTCTAGAAAACACATGTGGGTGTATCAGTCATATCCTAGCCACAATTAAGCAACAAGAAATAAAGCATGTAACAAATACTCAGTCCATGGTTCTTGATGCTTCTATGTCCACTCTCTCTAAGGCTTGCTACATGAACCAAAAATGCATGGAAACAACATATATCAGAAAACAAGTATGGTGAGATATAAAATAACATAACATATGTAAAATAATTTATTATATCACATACTTCCTATATCAAGCTAGTCACATAAGTGACCATGCATCTTTACTCTTACCGGTAAACAATTAACTGATATCTGTTATCTCAACAGTTTCCATGAAAAACTCTAGACAAACTTCTTTCTTGGGATCCCTATCTTTTATTAAATACATGCATTTGAACATAATATCATAGCTAACATATCATTCAAAAAAATATTACTCTCTAGCAATACATAATATACTATCTCTTATTCATACATTCATACTTTAACATAAAACTCTAACTTCATAAAATCATACTCTAATGAAAGTATAACTCACCTCTTTGAAGACAATATCAACCTACTTCCAACCATTCTTCAAAGATTCTTATAGAGACTCCAACTCCACCTTGCCACAATCCATACTATTTACACATTAAGCCTCTTCAACATGTCTTAACCATTAAGAACTTAATAGAGATTTGAGCCAAAATCTCATACTTTTGGTAAAACTTCCAATTGACAATACCTGTCTAATAAACTTGCTAAACTACTCAATTATGGCTTCATCACACTTAATTCATAAAATTCTTAATATATATCAACCATTTCATGATTTTCCAAAACTAGGGTTTCAAACCCTAACAAGCATCACATGTATTCAAACATGGAATATTCATAAAAATCATGTATTAAGCTTCTAAACACTTGATTGAACATCAATAACACGCATTCTAAGAACAATCTTTCATACCTAGCTCAAATCATCAAAACACCATTAAAGCCCTAAAAAGCTAGAAAATGGAGAAGATGATACCTTAAGGAGCTTTTGGTACTCAAACTTTGTCTCTAACACACTTGATCTCCATTTAATCGTTCTTCAATCTCAAAATCATCTAAGCTTAGCCCTGAAGGGTTAGGAGTGTTACTTTGCAAGAATGAGGGCTAACAAGATATTAATCTATTCTCGTGACCGCGCCGCGGTGCCTTCAAGACATTGTGGTCTTTCCTTTTTCACGCTGTGGTGACCATTCTACAATCACATCCTAATTTCGTCACCACGTTGCAATACCTATATACCACGTCATAGTGCAAAGTACGTTGCCTACGACTTACGACGAAAACTTACCCAAACCACAACGCGGCCATAGCCACCTCGTTGCGGTAAGGTTGGAATTAGATTTCCAATCTCTTTTAAATGCACTTCTTACCCTAACTCTCTTACCTATCAATTCCAACTCATTTCCCATGCATAATTCTACATTTCCGTTGCTTCAAACATCTAGAAGTATTTAATAGCATTCTACATTTCAAATATTATGACATCCCCTATTTTCCAAAACCGAAAAAAATTCTTTATGCTTTTAAAATCATAATATTTTTTTATTTGCATAGATTCCCAGTATATTACAATGTTTTTAGTACAAATGAATGTCTCAAAATAATAAAAACTTTAAGGATGTCATAATCGATACACACCATATGTTACAGCGTAAACACCTAACGGTCCTGAACACTACTGCAAGTCTTCTTTTCAATTACTCAGCATCATATTCGAGTGTTCAACAGTCTTAACGCCGCTACCTGTGATGCATATAAAATGAGTGGGTCAAGTTGGGAAACCTGGTGAGATACATAGGGTTTTCAATGCCAAGATATTTTAATGATAATAAATCATAAATCTTAGACCTACAAAACCAATAGTCATCAACAACACAAATATATTTCATATCTATAAAACAATCTACCTCATCCCGTCAATCCTCACATATTGATCCTATACAATGATCTTGATAAGATCTATCCTGATGGATCACTGTAAACAACAAGTTGACTATATAACTTTGGGGATTCCTTGGCAGTAAGCATAAGTCAATAAAGGCAAAAATGAGAGGAAGTAGTACATTGAATGAGCGTACAGTTCATTAACATCTACCGGAATAATTACCTGCTAATATTAGACTATATAAAATAACAAGTGGTCGTCATCTTACTCCGGTAGATAACTCAGACATGCATGTTGATAGTCTAGTGCATACCCACCCTTTCAGTTGTGTAGATGACATACTTGCTGATGGTCTAATACAGACTCACCCTTTTCGGCCATCTAAAAAGAAAATAAGAGGGAGTACTAATATAGTACTCTGGTACATAAAACATACCCTACCAAACACAGTATCATCAAACAAAGTTCTACTCTTTGTTCCTATCTCACACACATCCTTAATCTGATACTACCCAATACTCAAACTTAATTGAACTAAACATCTCATTTGGGGTTTTAGTCTATAACTAGAAAAGATTACAATATCCATAATCATCCTTCATCACAAGTTTTCCTATCTATGTAATATCTTTACAATACATGGTATAACTAACACTTTTTCAACTAAACTCAAACTAAATATCTTTTGACAAACCTTTGTTTGCAATTAGACCGGTTCGCTATTCATCATCAATACAATCTTCATGGTATCATCCCAATATAGAGTATGACTACACAATTATCCAACTTAATTAGATCTAAACATCCTTTGTACGTCTTAGTTTAGAAACTAGACTAGACTACAACCCCTGTCATCATCTTCCAATACTAACTTTGTTTAAGCCACACTATCCTAATTTAGTGTATTCATTTGATGAAGAGTATTATGTATTAATATACATTTATCTTCTCAATATTAACACTTCTATTATTATTATCATGTAATAATATCATATATATACATCATATCACATATAGAACCATATCTGGTTTGCACATCGTATCTCATCAAATATACATCTAACACATATTCTGGTAAATAAGCATATAGTTCAAATATATACTTTCAACATATATTTAATACTTTTAATAAATACTTGTACTAAAATCATGTTCATGAATGTAACTATGCACTCACCTAATTGAGGTGGAAGATCCTCGAGAAAGCTAGCTTCTCGGCTAATACTTCAGTTTATCCCTTTTAAACATCCTAAACACGAATAGTACTATGATTCAATATTCGTTCATATTTATAAACTTGTAATTAATTTATGGATTCTTCAATAATCCTAAGAAATACTTCAAGCTGTATTATATAAGGACAACCAGGTAAGATCATATTGGAGGTAGGATCCATTTGGTATATATATAATATATAATGTTTGGAAAATTCACTTTAAACACCTCACTAGGTCTAGCTTAGACATCACTCTCGTAAGTAAATCAATCAGTATTACGACTTGGAATCACTGATAAATCTTATTTATAAATTCATAATAACGACCGTGAATATATATATATATATATATATATATATATATATATATATATATATAAAGTTACACTTAAAGCATAATAAGTGAAACTTAACTTACAAAGTTTCTAACGAAAAGTCAAAAATTGCATGGGCAGAACTCCGACCTGAAAGCTTCTATTTGTTGGGCACTTTGATGACCCAAATCCTTGCTTAAATACTCAAAAATCCAAGAGAAAATCGGACTCAAGAATGAAGGAAATTCTCCAAAGGAATGGAGGAAAGTGTTGGATTAGGTGTCTAATCCCATAACTATAATTGGTATAAACTTGAATTGATGGTAGCATAGTCCTTTTGGGTTGCCTTTAAACCTGACAATTGAATAAGATAACTTTAAGAGAGAGAAGAATGATTTATTAATTTATTACTTGGTTAATAAACTAATTACAAATCAAAATAAATGATTTATTAATGTATTATGGAAATAATATATTAATTAGAAATCATATTGTTTAATTAATATTTAAACAGAAATTAATTTGGAATTAATTTTGGGGTTAAAGGAATTAATTAATTCTGCAGGGACTAAATGTGACAATGTTCAATATTTGAGCATTGGGCAATTCTAGAACCTCCCTAAAGAGGGGGGAACGAAATCTAGAGTGAATCTAGGGTTTTCTTGGGCTCAAAGGGTGCATTGGATGCCTTCGGGAGGAAGGTAAGGGATTAGGGTTATCTTGGAGATACCTGCCTTATCCAATACCTACCTAACACCTATATAAACCCTTATTAGGGTAGAATTTTAGCCATGACTTCTTTCTAAGTGCCTTGGACGAAATTTTGGCCCTTTCCCTCTCTCTCTCCATAGTTTTCCTTGGTTGCTAGGGTTTGTTTGTGAACCATTAGAGGCGCGACACTTGTGGTGCTTGCTACCAAAGGTCTTTCAAGCAAGGATTCAAGATTGTTTACAATAACAATCTTAAAGGTATGTATCATAACCCTTCTTATGTGATTTTCTATTATACTATAGAGATCTAGGGTTTACACTTGGTTGTTTATATTGTATGTTCAATTAGAGAGAATGTAGATCTTATTTAGGGTTGCATGCACACATAGGATTGTATGTTATGCTCAAAACCCATCAGAAAGATGTGATAAATGAGGCTCAAAACACAACTATTTGTAGGATGCATGCGGGGACGTGCCATGTCCTAAGCCAGAGGCATGTCGCGCCTCGTCGATGTTGTCCCACTCTTTAGTTGCCATGTGTCTTGTCCTTATTCGTCCATGTTGTCCGATCGACTATGTCTCCAACTGTGACATCCCCAATTTTTCTCGGACAGAAAAGACTGTTTTATATATGCTTATTTTAAAAACGGATTTTGTTTATAAATGTTGAATTTGTAAAATAAAAATTATTTTCAAAGAAAAATGTTTTTCGTTGATTATTAAAACTTGGGATGTCATAACTGATACAAAACATAAGCATAAACGTAATCATTACATGCCTTATATTAACTTATTGTACTAATGGGCTAAATTCCTTGAATCTCTTAGTGGATTGTACATTCGTACCGCTACCTGTGATACAAAGAAACTAAGTGGGTCACGCTTGGGAGTCTGGTGAGCACATAGAGTTTTCAACTCACAATATTATTATTATATTGTTTAAGTAAATTTTAACATGCCAAACAAATTTAATCTCAATTGCCTATTCCTATTATTCTCACTCTTTGATCCCAAAATGATAATCTCAAGGGTCCTATTCTAAAGGATCTCTGTAAGAACGAGTAGACGATACTACTTTGGGGATTCCTTAGCAATGCATGTCTGTAAGGCAACCATGAGGGGGATAGATTAAGATTCATTAACACCTACAGATTGTGAGTATGCTAGGGTTCCACTGGACTGTCTAAAAGAGTCTATGGTTGTCATCAATACTCTGCTAGATACTGTTCTCAGTTGGGCATGGTCTTTCACCATTATATTATCTTTGGTATGGTCTCTCACCACTATTCTATCTTTGGCATGGTCTCTCACCATTATATTATCTTTGGTATGGTCTCCCACCATTATTTTGTCTCTATCATGGTCTCTCACCATTAGATTATCTTTGGTATGGTCTCTCACCTTTATTCTATCTCTGGATGCCTCGGAATTTGAGAAAAATTTAGCCTTGGTAATTTATCTTTTCCTCTGACGTGACCTAGGTTCACATTACTAAGTCTTAGTATTATATTTCTGGTGACTAATGATAGTCTAGATTCCTTACTAATCCCAATATCTACATCAATATCTATCAAGTAAGGAACAACCAAGTAGGATCATATCGGAGGTAGGGTCCGTTTGGTATACAGATTATACTGTTTGGAAATCCCACTTTAAGCAGCTCACTAAATTCAGCCTAGACATTATCCACGTACGTAGATCAATCAGTATAATGAAATGGAATCACTGACAACTCTAAATTATAGGTTCATAATAATGACTATGACTATAATTAAAAGTTACACTTGAATAAAAATAAGTGTAGCTTAACTTACAGAGCTTTTAGAGAAAATTTGAAAATTACACCGGCAGAACTCCGACTCGAGAGCTTCTAATTTATGGGCTCCTAGGGACCTCCAGGCTTCGCCAAAACTAAATTCTAAACAAGATTTCTAACTAAAAAAGAGAGAAAATCGAGAGAGAAAGTTGGAGGGGTGTGAATGTCGAATGAGGGGTTGCTGCCTTTATAGGCTGGAAATCGACTATGCACGCCGCGCACCTGACCTGCATACCGCGCATCTGGTTGGGGCGGCTGATGTGGCTCTAGCAGTTGTGTGGCATGTGGCGGTAACGGGTGGAGTGTCAGTGTGCGCTGCTGTAACGCCTGGTTCCTGGTACACATTTAATCTTAATTTATTCACTTTTGTAGATCAACTCGACGAGTTAGGAGCCCTGAACTCGTCGAGTAGAAAGCAGATTTGACGCGGGGTTTTAAGTCACCTACTCGACGAGTTGAGAGCCTCAACTCGACGAGTAGGGCTGCCAAAATGAAACCCTAATTTTGGGGTTTTGCACCCTATTTAAGCATCCTAATCCCCACTTGTTGGCCTCATTTCCAGCCTCCAAGTCCCAAACCCTAGATTCAGAAACCATAATGCATTTGTGAGCTTGTGATCCATTTTGAGTGAACTTTGTGTGTTTTCAAGCTTGTGAAGAGAAGAAGAAGCTAGAGGATTCAAGAGGAAGCTAGTAGATCCAGAGACTCCATTCCTGTCTCATCATTTTATGGTAAGCAAGTCTCAAACTTGCTTAGTAACTTCTTAGATCTCTTTATTATCATTTTATGGGGTTTTGGTCCAAGAAGCTTGATTTTTGGGTTATGGACGACCCAAGTGGGTGAACCATCAGATCTGGAATCATGGAGGGTTTTCATGGCATAAAGGTGCAAACTTTATGTCCATTGAAGCCCCATGCAAGCTATAGGTTGTCCTCTTGGCCTTTTAAGCTCCAAAAGGCCATGCATGGAGTGAGAGGAGGAAGATTTATGTGTTCATGAAGTGTTTAGGGTCTAGATCTCTGCTTGTATGCTTTAGTATGGAGTATGGATGGCTTATGGACCAAGATCTAGGTCCTAAAGAGTTAGGGTTTTAGTTAGGCTCTTCAAATAAAGGTATTAACGGGTAAAGTTGGAAACTTTACCTTTAAAAGGAAATTTTCAGTGTATAGGTGGAGTATAGGGATTGGATCTGAAGATTAGGGGCTTAATCTATTAAGATGGATTAAGAGACTGGAGAACTCGTCGAGACCATAGAGGAACTCGACGAGTTGGGACGAAGTGTCCCGATTCTGTTAAAGGTAAAAACTCGACGAATTCATGGATGACTCGACGAGTTGACTAGGAGAAGTCCCAATTCTGTAGAAAGGAGGAACTCGACGAGTTGTGAAATAACTCATCGAGTGGGATCGTGATTTTAGGATTCATGACCCGTGGAACTCGAAGAGTTGATGGACCAACTCAGCGAGTTGAGTCAACCCTGGTTGTTGACTTTGACTTTGACTTTGACTTTGACCAAGGTTGACCCGGGAAGGGGGTTTTGAGTATGGAATGTTATCTAAGAGGTTGTTCTGTATAGGGTGTGAGTAGAACCGTTTGCGGAGCAGGAACTTTCAGCTATTCACGACATTGAGGTGAGTTTCCTTCAGTAGAAATGGGTCTACAGCACCAAGGTCGGCCCGTATATGTGATATGATTAGAAGCTGAGTGTGGGCGGGGCCCGTATCTCATAGTAGTTGATATGGTACATATTTATATTCTTAGTTATACTTGTTGTTTGTGTGATACCTGTATGTATTTTCATAGTAACTGAGTGTGGGCGGGGCCCGTATCTCATAGTAGCTGAGTGTGGGCGGGGTCCGTATCTCATAGTAGTTGAGTGTGGGCGGGGCCCGTATCTCATAGTAGTTGAGTGTGGGCGGGGCCCGTATCTCCTAGTTGCATGTTATGTGTATGGTATGTGGTAGTTTGGGGAGACTCACTAAGCTTCGTGCTTACAATTTACAGTTTTGGTTTCAGGTACTTCCGCTAGCAAGGGGAAGAGCTCGGGATGACTGCATTTCACACACCACAGTGTTTAGCCTGGGGTGATTTATTTTGATATTTGGACATGTGATTTTGATACAGTGTTTTGATATGATGTTTTGAGATATTATCACTTATGTTTTCTGAGATTATTTGAGTTACTATGGTTTTATATATAAAATAAAAATGAAAATTTTGGACCACATTTTTGGGAGGTTACAAGTTGGTATCAGAGCCTTGGTTTGAGGGATTCGGGCACACTCTCGGGTGTGTCTGAACTCAAACTGAGGACTTGGTATGAAAATTTTCAAAAGAAAATCATTTTATAAAAAGAACTTTGAAAAGAGAAAAGGATTTTGAAAAGAGAAAATAATTTTGAAAAGAGAAAAGGGTGTGGTGCATGCAATAAGCCGAGCTCAAGTAAGTACTCCTAAATTACCCATACAAGTTAATGGTATGTTATGCTTATGAGAAATGCATGTTAGATTAGGGCTAAGGATCTAGGAAGGATGCCTTATGTGCCTGTTATATGTGTATCAGCTATATGAACTGCATGCTAGTACAGATTAGTCAGTGATATGATGGCCTCATTAGGATATGCTGGATTACGTGTACTCAATGCTCGAATGCTGCTTGCTTTGTGCTTTTAGGAGTTCTAGCTATCTTTAACTAACTAGTAAACGAATATGTTAAGTTACATATTGCGAGGACTAAATAATTTCAAAAGGATAGGTTTAGCTCTATTTCGCAGCTCTTGTTTGAGTCCAACCGTTGTAGGGTAGGACCTCTCATTCGAAGAATTATCTAGTCTTAGTGATATGTAATGGTATTTACGAGCTAGTTAGGGAGAGATAGCAGATACTTCTTATGCAGCTGATGGCGGAGAGTGGGTTGGTGATTACCCTAGGGCAAGCCTAGGATGAGATTAGCTTGAGAACATCAGTAGCAGTGGAAGGGACTTGGTGGAGTCAAGGCCGTTCTTGAGGAAAGTACGGATAGATGTGGAAGGTAGTATGGGCCCGTACTACTGAAAGCAGAGGATTCGTACTCGAATCAAGGAAGGTTGAGATGAATCTAAGGAACTTGTAGTGTGTGTGATTCCCCGAGTTATGATGAGTATTCTGATGTTTGTTATGGTGTATTTTCAGAATGGTGACGCTACGCACTAGACCAGTCGGCACTTCGGGAGCCGGTGAGGGATCAGGCTCGGGCTCTGGAGACGGGTAGCTTGATGAGCAGACGAGAGAGTTCATCTCATTTGAGATCACGCACAACATTTTGGATCAGACTCCGGTGATTTTTGGCACGGCCAAGGAGGGTATCTTGGAGATTCTTGACGAGAGGTTGAGTGCTTTCTGCACTGAGGTGGCGGCCATGGTAGGGGTGCGCACTATGACTTTCAGGGAGTTCCGGGCTTGCGAAGCTCTAGGCTATCATGGGGGACAAGGTCCGACTTGCTTCCTGTCTTCTGAAGGACAGAGCACGTGACTGGTGGGAGGAGGTCGAACATGCTATTGGTGATGATGCAGTTCTTGATGCTATGACTTGGAGTGACTTTTCGGTCAGGTTCAGGGCCGAGTTTGCACCTGTGATCAAGGTGCAATAGCTTGCTAGGGAGTTCCAGGATCTCCAGCAGACGACTGAGATGGTGACGGAGATCACCGACATGTTTAGGGAGAGGGCCCTCCTCGTTCCGCAGTACATGTCAAACGAGGAGATGAAGAAGTCTCGGTATCATGAGATGTTGAGGAGCAACATCAGACAGTTTGTGAGCCGATCCAGCTGCAAGACGATGGAGGATATGATAACGAGGGCTCGTGAGAGAGAAATTGATTTAGAGATGGAGAGGAAGAGGAATCCAGAGACGGTGTCTGGTGTGGAGGGCTCGGGCAAAAATCCCAAGGTAGATTCTTGAGGGAAGGGCCAGCAGGGCCGAGGCCGTTGCGGCAAGTGTGGTAGGATGCACGAGGGCACGTGCAGGGCGGGTAGTTCGGGTTGCTTCAAGTGCGGCCGAAATGGACATGTCAGCAGGGATTGCAGTGCTACCACCACCACCACTGCATGTGATTTGATTTGCTTTCAGTGCAATCAAAGGGGATACCAGATGTCCCAGTGTCCGAGTTTAGCAGCAGAAGGGAAGGTAGCGGCACCTGCCCCTGCTACATTGAGGATTACAGACAGCCGACAGGACCGGACAGAGGCGCCAGTGGCGAAGAGCAGAGCCTTCTAGTTGACAGCAGAGGAGGCACATGCAGCTCCTGATGTCGTTACGGGTATGTATCTTCTCCTTATCTCTTTATTTATATTTATTATCACTCATGTTTATGTGTTTCATTATATGATCGTTCTTAGTGAACGGTATATCTGCTCTGGTAATGCGATTCGGGGCCTACCCGAACTTTTGTATTGCTCGCGCTTAGCAAGCGATTTGTTGGAGCTCCAGGGGAGCTATACTGTCCGCTGGATGTAGAGATAGCAGATGATAGGACCGTGCGGGTTACCAGAGTTCATCAGGGGTGTACACTGCAGTTGTTCGATGAGCAATTTTCAGTAGATTTAGTTCCCATTCCCCTAAGAGGGAATAAGGTCATTGTGGGTATGGACTGGCTGAGCCCTAATGGAGCAGTGATCGGCTGCGAGCAGCATTTAGTGAGAGTTCGGACTTCTAGTGGGGAAGGGTTAGTGATTCAGGGCGAGAGGCCGCAAGGTGGACCAACCCTATGTTCAGCAGCGAGAACGAGGCGCTACCTTCAACAGGGTTGTGTAGGTTATGGCACCTACATTATGGATACAGGGGATAAGAGTAAGGCGACCGTGGATGATGTACCGATCGTGCGGGAGTACCCAAACGTGTTCCCGAAGGATTTTCCTGGGATACCTCCGGAGAGGCAGGTAGAGTTCAGGATTGACCTAGTTCCTGGTGCGGCTCCGATAACCAAGACACCGTATCGGTTGGCTCCTCCCGAGATGCAGGAGTTGTTAGACAAGGGATTCATCAGTCCGAGCAGTTCGCCATGGGGAGCCCCGATCCTGTTTGTGAAGAAGAAGGACGGTTACATCGGATGTGTATAGATTACCGGGAGTTGAATAAGGTAATGGTGAAGAACCGTTATCCCCTCCCGAGGAATGATGATCTATTTGACCAGCTACATGGTGCATCTTGGTTCTCCAAGATTGATCTATGATCAGGTTATCACCAGATACGAGTCAGGGACGACGACGTGCCGAATACAGCCTTCCGGAATCACTATGGTCATTATGAGTTTGTGGTGATGTCGTTTGTGCTCACTAATGCTCCTGCCGTGTTCATGGATCTCATGAACCGCGTGTGCAGACCGATGCTTGACCGGTCTGTGATAGTCTTCATAGATGATATCTTGGTTTATTCCAAGACTCAGGAGCACCTGAGGGAGGTGTTGGATACTCTGATGAGGGAAAGACTTTTCGCAAAGTTCTCCAAGTGTGAGTTCTGGTTGCGCGATGTGCGGTTTCTGGAGAACCTTTCAACCAGAAGGGTATTTTGGTCGATCCGGCCAAGATAGAGGTCGTGATGCAGTGGGAAGTTCCGAGGTCTCCAACTGAGATTCGTAGTTTTCTTGGTCTAGCGGGTTATTACTGGAGATTCATCCAGGATTTCTCCAAGATCGTTGTTCCTTTGACCCGACTGACCAAGAAGTCGGTGACATTCCGCTGGGGGCCTGAGCAGCAGGCAGCCTTCGAGACTCTCAGACAGCGGTTATGCGAGACACCGATTTTGACTTTTCCTGAGGGCGTCGATGACTTCGTGGTTTACTGTAACACTTCGATCACGGGCATGGGTGTGATATTGATGCAACGAGGTCATGTGATAGCTTACGCTTCGAGGCAACTGAAGCCTCACGAGGCAAACTATCCGACGCACGACTTAGAGCTGGGGGCTGTGGTTTTCGCCCTCAAGATTTGGCGACACTACCTCTATGGGGCTCGTTGTACCATTTACACGGACCACAAGAGTTTTAGGTACCTCATGGATAAGTCGAATATGAACATGAGGCAGCGTCGGTGGTTAGATGTGGTGAAGGATTATGACTGTGAGATCCTTTACCACCCATGCAAGGCCAATGTGGTGGCTAATGCCCTTAGCCGCAAGGTAGTGGCGGCTCCGATTCGAGACTTATGTCTGAGGATAACAGTGATTACTCCATTTCTGGAGCGGATTAGGGAGGCGCACGTTGAGGGCCAGAAGGAAGAGCGTCGGAAGTGCGAGCGGATCGTGGGCCAGGTGGCCTCGTTTGATTATGACAGTCGTGGGTTGTTGACCCTGCATGGGTGGGTCTGGGTTTCGTACTGGGGCAGAGTACGACAGGTTCTGATGGATGGGGCCCACAAATCGAGGTTCTCCATCCATCCCGGGGCGACGAAGATGTATCGTGATCTTCGCCCTCATTATTGGTGGCCCTGCATGAAGCGGGATGTAGCATGGTATGTAGAGCGGTGCTTGACCTGCAGGAAGGTTGTGACATCCCCATTTTCACGGCCAGAAAAGACCGATTTTGTTTATGCTTTATAAAATCAGAGTACCTCTTTTAATAAAAATATTGCGGAATTTGTTCCCAGAAAACATGATAAATAGGTTATCAAATCATTTCCGAAGAAATGTATTTTTATTCATTTACAAAATATTAGGATGTCATCGTCAATACAGAAACATAAGCATAAACAGAACTTACATTTATTTACACTAGTGATCTACATCTCTTTTAAATCTCTCAGTGTAAAATAGCTTCGTATCGACACCTGTGATACAAATAAGCTGGAGTGGGTCAGGTTGGGAAACCTGGTGAGTACATAGGGTTTTCAACCCACAATAATATAATTATTTATGTTTAAACAATAAACAATCAACCCAATTACCCATCCCCATTATCTTCCTCACTCTTAAGGGTCCACCCTAAGAGTAATCTATCTTGCATTCGTTCATTCTGAAGTCCATTGCTTCCAGGGTTTATAAGATAGGCACTAAGTCCATAGCTGCCAATGCTCATTTGTAAAGCACTAAATCCATAGCTGCTAAAGTTCATTCATCGGGTACTAAATCCATAGCTACCAGTGTTTATATAATAAGTACTAAGTCCATAGCTACCAACGTTTATCTATCAGGTACTAAGTCCATAGCTACCAACGTTTATCCACCAGGTACTAAGTCCATAGCTACCAACGTTTATTAAATAGGCACTAAGTCCATAGCTGCCAATGTTCACTCATATCATATTTTATCTCTCATCCTTCATCTACCCATGTTATACCCAACATATTTGTAGATATAAAATACGTATACAGTTTCAATCATTTAAAACATCTATTAAATCGTTCATCCAGCATAGATAGCAAGTTTACATGTTATATGCACACATAGCACGTAATTTATATAAAATACTTAATATCTATGTGTAAGATGAAAGTAACTATGCACTCACTTGATAAGGTGGTGACTCGGTACTCGGACAGCGCTTCGTTTACTTTAAAATACTTTCCTTCGACGAAACTTACAAGGGGGTTTTAGCTAGGAGTCGGGCTCTGCAGGGGCAGAACTTCGTCACTGAATCTTTCTAAGAAAGATTCGTGCAGCGCTTCAGCGCTCACCTTACTATACTAAAACTACAGAAAGAGAATTCAAATCTCGAGGGACCGAAATGCTCGTGGGATAAGAAGAGAAAGACTCTTGAATCAAGAGAATGGTGCAAGAAATATGAGAGCCCAAGCCTCTTATTTGTAGTAATTGAATTTACAAAAACTACCCTCCATAATTACTTAATGACCTTATAGTTATATAAACGACTAAACATCCCTTCATAATACTATTTTAAATAGATTTAACGATATTTGTACTAAACTAATGTCGAAAGTACTCAACACTAGTCTTATAATAACCGCATCGTCGATACCAATGGTATATACATTTGTATATATATATGTGTACGTATATATGATTTATACTTTATTTTAATACGTAAATATGCTATTATAATTTGTAACTCGTTCATACGAACTCCGTTCTTTATATCCACGCGTTGGTATTTACGAGTACTACAACTTTCATTTAGACGCTGTCAGCTAATTCTCATTCTATCTCAGATTTACAAAACTGTATCGAATTTATCGCGCTCGAAGAGTAGGGACCAAGTTTCGTCCATATCTTTAACATACGAGCTCTACTCTCGACATTCTTTATATCCACGCGTAGGTAAAAACAAGATCTAAAACTTTCATTTAGACTCCGTCGGCTAATTCTCGACCGATCTTAAATTTAACAGTAGGAGGAGATTATACTGTTAAATGTCCGCGTAAAATTCATAACTTCTACATATGGACTCCGTTTTCGTCTGTCTTTTTACCGTTGAGTTCCTATTAATGAGATCTTCAACTCTCATTTAGGTCGCATAGGCCAAAAACCGCTCGAACTAAAATTCGAGTTTCGGGTCGTGCACTGCTATGCCAAATCTTAGAAAATTCATAACTTCATCATACGAAATCAGATTTGGGCGTTCTTTTTTTGTATGTTCTCGGTTTAACGTATACTACAAATTTTGTTTAGATCATTAAGGCCAAAAAGTCTTCTACCGTAAATTCACTATTTACGTTTCCCAGTGTCGTGTCGGTTTTGCCGTAAAACTTCGACGGGCCATAACTTCTTCGTTATAACTCGGATTTCGGCATTCTTTATATGTACGGAACCCTTGTAACATATACTACAACTTGGTTAAGATTAATCCTTATAAATGATATTCCATCAAAAACTCATTTTTGATGCTCATCGTCTCTAAATTGACCAGCCCGGATCTGCGGGCGTTACAAAGGTCAAGCCGAGCACCAGAGACCACACATCAAGATGCAGCTGTTTGACATTCCCGTATGGAAATGGGAATATATCATTATGGATTTCATCACGAAGCTTCCCAGGACCGCATGTGGAGTAGATTCGATATGGGTCATCGTGGTTCGGTTGACCAAGAGTGCTCATTTCATCCCGATCCAGGAGAGTATATCGGCTGAGAAGCTAGCCGAGATCTATGTTCGAGAGGTGGTGGCATGTCATGGAGTGCCAATTTCTGTTGTGTCGGACCGAGATGTCTGTTTTACTTCCAGACTTTGGAATCGGTTTCACGACGAGATGGGTACTCGTCTCCACTTCAGCACTGCTTTCCACCCTTAGATGGATGGGCAGAGCAAGAGGACGATTCAGACTCTCGAGGACATGTTGCGCGCATGTGTTTTGGATTTCGGTGGCAGTTGGGATACGTATCTTCCGCTAGCGGAATTTTCGTATAACAACAGTTACCACACTAGTATAGATCGACCTCGCTTCGAGATGCTTTACGGGAGGAAGTGTAGGACCCCAATCTATTGGGGCGAGGTCGATCATAGGGTCATGGGGAGTATAGAGGTAGTACTCAAGACCACTGAGAGGGTCCAGTAGGTCCGGAGCAGGCTCCAGACTGCTCAGAGTCGGTAGAAAAGCTATGTCGACAAGCGCCGTTCGGACTTGGAGTTTCAGGTGGGCGACATGGTTCTCCTGAAGGTGTCACCTTGGAAATGTGTCATCCGGTTCAGGAAGCGGGGCAAGATGGGCCCCAGGTACATCGATCCTTTCAGGGTTATAGCCCGGGTGGTCAAGGTGACTTATCGATTGGACCTTCCAGCAGAGCTCAGCCAGATCCACAACACTTTTCATGTTTCCCAGCTGCGGAAGTGCTTAGTGGATGACTCTGCAGTTGTGCCACTAGAGGATATACAGGTTGATGACAGCATGAACTACATTGATAGACCAGTAGCTATTATTTACAAGAAGACGAAGGAGCTGAGGAACAAGAGGGTTGAGCTGGTGAAGGTGCAGTGACAGCACCGCAAGGGCTCAGAGTGGACTTGGGATCCCGAGGAGGAGATGAGGGAGCACTACCCTGAGTTGTTTCCTGACGCAGCAGACGTCGAGGACGAATTCTAATACAAGTGGGGGATAATTGTAATGCCTGGTTCCTGGTACGCATTTAATCTTAATTTATTCACTTTTGTAGAGAAACTCGGCGAGTTGGGAGCCCCAAACTCGTCGAGTAGAAACCAGATTTGATGCGGGATTTTAAGTCACTTACTTGACGAGTTGAGAGCCTCAACTCAACGAGTAGGGCTGCCAGGATGAAACCCTAATTTCGGGGTTTTTGCACCCTATTTAAGCATCCTAATCCCCACTTGCTGGCCTCATTTCCAACCTTCAAGTCCCAAACCCTAGATTCAGAAACCCTAATGCATTTGTGAGCTTGTGAGCCATTTTGAGTGAACTTTGTGTGTTTTGAAGCTTGTGAAGAGAAGAAGAAGCTAGAGGATTCAAGAGGAAGCTTGTAGACCCAGAGACTCCATTCCTTTCTCATCATTTTCTGGTTAGCAAGTCTCAAACTTGCTTAGTAACTTCTTAGATCTCTTTATTATCATTTTATGGGGTTTTGGTCCAAGAAGCTTGATTTTTGGGTTATGGACGACCCAAGTGGGTGAACCATCAGATCTGGAATCATGACGGCTTTTCATGGCATAAAGGTGCAAAATTTATGGCCATTGAAGCCCCATGCAAGCTATAGGTTGTCCTCTTGGCCTTTTAAGCTCTAAAAGGCCATGCATTGAGTGAAAGGAGGAAGCTTTACATGTTCATGAAGTGTTTAGGGTCTAGATCTCTGCTTGTATACTTTAGTTTGGAGCATGGATGGATTGTGGACCAAGATCTAGGTCCTAAAGAGTTAGGGTTTTAGTTAGGCTCTTCAAATAAGGGTATTAACGGGTAAAGTTGAAAACTTTACCCTTAAAAGGACAATTTCAGTGTATAGGTGGAGTATAGGGATTGGATCTGAAGATTAGGGGCTTAATCTATTAAGACGGATTAACAGACTGAAGAACTCGTCGAGTCCATAGAGGAACTCGACGAATTGGGACGAAGTGTCCTGATTCTGTTAAAGGCAAAAACTCGACGAGTTGACCAGGAGAAGTATCGATTCTGTAGAAAGGAGGAACTCGACGAGTTGTGAAAGAACTCGTCGAGTGGGATCGCGATTTCAGGATTCATGACCCATGGAACTCGACGAGTTGATGGACCAACTCGGCGAGTTGAGTCAACCCAGGTTGTTGACTTTGACTTTGACGTTGACTTTGACCAAGGTTGACCCGGGAAGGGGGTTTTGAGTATGGAATGTTATCTAAGAGGTTGTTCTGTATAGGGTGTGAGTAGAGCCGGTTGCAGAGCAGGAACTTTCAGCTATTCACGACATTGAGGCAAGTTTCCTTCAGTAGGAACGGGTCTACGGCACCAAGGCCGGCTCGTATATGTGATATGATTAGTAGCTGAGTGTGGGCGGGGCGTATATCTCATAGTAGCTGATATGGTACAAATTTATATGCTTAGTTATGCTTGTTGTTTGTGTGATACCTGTATGTATTTTCATAGTAGTTGAGTGTGGGCGGGGCCCGTATCTCATAGTAGTTGAGTGTGGGCGGGGCCCGTATCTCATTGAGTGTGGGCGGGGCCCGTATCTCCTAGTTGCATGTTATGTGTATGGTATGTGGTAGTTTGGGGAGACTCACTAAGCTTCGTGCTTACAATTTACAGTTTTGGTTTCAGGTACTTCCGCTAGCAAGGGGAAGAACTCGGGATGACTACATTGCATACACCATAGTGTTTAGTGTGTGATGATTTACTCTGATATTTGGACATGTGATTTTGATACAATGTTTTGATATGATGTTTTGAGATATTATCACTTATGTTTTCTGAGATGATTTAAGTTACTATGGTTTTATATATAAAATAAAAATGAAAATTTTGGACCGTATTTTTGGGAGGTTACAGCTGCGCCTCCTGTCGTTGCATGCGGGCGCACACGAGGATTTTCAGTTTCTTCAAAAATTCATATATTCTTCATACGCGCTCCATTTTCGACGTTCTTTTATCCATGCGTAGTTATCGACGAGATCTACAACTTTCGTTTAGACTCTGTCGGCTAATTTTCACTTTCATTTTAAAGTTATATTTTTAACAGGCTTAGACTGTTAAAGTCCGTATAAAAATCATAGCTCTTTCATACGACATTCGTTCTCGACTTTCATTATATCGACGAACTCCTATTCATGAGGTCTTCAACTCTCTTTTAGATTGTTTTGGCTAACAATCAACTGATTTCTATTTCGGTTTTTGAGTTGTATACTGCTACGCTGAAAGTTCAAAAAACCATAACTTTCTCATATGAAGTCAAATTTGAGAATTCTCTATATTTACAAAATCCTTGTCACATATAATATAACTTTTGTTAAGGTTATTTATCCTAAATAACATTCTATCAAAATGTCATTTTTATCACTTATAATATCTTAAGTGACTAACCTGAATCTGCGGGTGTTACACCGACATTGCCACATGTCGTGTCATTGTGGAGCCATATGTTGCTCACTCAATGGGCCACATCAATGTGTCGATGGAAGATTTGGCTGCTTCTTTGCCACGTGGTGCATTCTGGTGACGCCACGTCACCCCAGCAAGTATTTTTTGCAAATTTTCGAAAAATCATAACTTTCGCATACAGGCTCCGTTTTCAATGTTTTTTATATCCACACGTAGGTATTTCATAGTACTACAACTTTCCTTTAGACTCCAACAGCTAATTATTATTCTATTTTAAATTCATATTTTTATAGAGATTACACTGTTAAAATCAATGCAAAAATCATAACTCCTTCATACGAAATTTGTTCTCGATCGTCTTTATATCAGCGGGTTCATATTTACGAGATCTTCAACTCTCGTTTACATTATTTTGACTAACGCTCAACCGATTTTAATTTCGATTTCTGTGTCGCACACTGCTGCACCGAAACTTCGAAAAATCATAACTTCTTTATACAAAGTCAGATTTGGGCATTTCTTTATACCCACAGAATCATCATCACAACTACTACAACTTTCATCAATATTATTTATCCAAATAATCTTCTATCAAAAATGTTATTTTTATCACTTAGTGATAAAAAGGTCTATATAGTCAGTAACGCGTACGACTAACAATATCCTATTTAATTATTCAATAAAATGAATAATTATTTATCATAATCACTTAAATCATCTAGCCCTAACTTACCGACGTTACGAATATTACCATAAGCACCAAAATGCCCTTAATCACTAAATACAATCTAAAATACATATACCAAAAATTCTAATTTCTTACAACCTTATCTCAGTGACTTGACACTCTCACGACTGTTATCAACCATGACTTCTCGATAACGAATCTTGGTGCTCTAAACTATTTTCTCGATGTGTTTGTGACTTCGTTTCCTATGAGAATTTTTCTCTCTTAAAAGAAGTATGCAATTGACATTTTGGAACGCACAAATTGCTAAACTACAACACTACCAAAACCTTGTTGAGATTGATCGTAATCTCGATTCTTCTGTATCTCATTTGTAGTTCAGCAGGTCTGTTTTTACATGGATGATCCTCACGAGCCTCATCTTTGTGCTCTTAAACGAATGATATCTTATATGCAGGGGACACTTGACCTCAACCTTCATCTTTACACGTCACCTATGACTACTTTGATTTCTTATTCAAATGTATATTGTGAAGGGTGACCCATTAGCAGCCGCTAGACATTCAACTATTGTATACATATAAACGGGCCCAACCCAACATACATATTAATGGGTCCAACCCAACATACAAATAAATACGCCCAACCCATCATACAAATAAATGGGCCCAACTCAACATACATATGTAAGAGTCACAAAGACAACTAACATCCTACACAATATTTGAGAATACTCGCCTCAAATCGAAGACAGACAAATCTCACACTTGAGTTGCCGATGTTGGAGCTCCTCACACTAATCATATACACGATAAAACCCTAATTAGAAATTAAGGTAATAATCCATACTCAAAGGCCTTAGTTCATAGCTACTCTCTCCGGGGTAAAAGACCATTTTACCCTTCCAAGACTAGAACCCACTCCACTTGACCAATAATTCATTTTGTCGAAATATACCCTTCTGGTGCTACGCCCAACGTACACCATGCTCTACACCCAACGTAGAGCCTCAGATTGAAAACGAGTACACTTCAGGCTACGCTAAGCATAACCAAATTTACGCCCAGTGTAGCACGTTGTTTTTCCAACTCAATAAGAAGCTCTTAATGCATAAAGACTAACCCTCCAATCATTATTTCTGGACTGAATGAACGTACTAAGGGGTAAAGTCTCTGACTTTACACCTTTGCATGGCTAAAAAAAGGCACAAGACCAAACCCCAAGTCCATAAAACCTTCAAATGCTCAAGAGCTCATGCATGGATGGATGGGTGTGACCAAGCTCCCATTTTATGACTTAACAAGCTCAGAAACATCTAAAAATGACCCTCATAAGGTCTGGAGTATCTCATACCCCAAAAAGACCTAGGTTAAGGGACACAATCATAGAAATCCATGAGCTAATTAGATCTATCGTAAAGATCATCAAGATCTAAGCTTTATACCTCCTGGAGAAGGTTGATGAGTGCAAAGTCTGGATCTACTAAGCTTGGGACTCCCAAGTGCTTCTTCAATGGACTCCTTCACAAAACACACAAAGAAACATAGCAAGGCTTAAAAACTCTCACAAGATGGCTATGGTTTTGAGATGACTGAAAATGGGGGTGGAGGTTGAGCATGGGGAGGCCCTCACGGAGTTAGAGCCTTTAAATAGGCTCACAACCCCTCGATTAGGATTTAAATCTTGCGCTCCTACGCCCTGCGTAGATATCTTTACGCACAGCGTGGAGCATTAATCCCTCGCATGGAATCTTTTACCAACACCCAATGTAGGAAGCCATCCTACGCCCCGCGTAGGGCACCCAAAGTGTACAAATGGCAAAATTAAATATTAAAAAAATCATACCTAAGGATACATGTGTTACAATATCATCTAAAAAACCCAATAACCATTATGTATTATTTTAATAATCATAAAAATATTAGAATATGCCTAATTGACATATCAACAACAGCAACCTTAGTTCCTGAAGGAAATCCTTCCCATTTTATATGCATGCCTATGGTCAACACATAAAATATTTCAACTTTTTTTCACTTTCATTACTAAATTTTACATGTTTGATAGAGTATTTAATGTAGAACATGAAGATCAGAAAGAAAACCAAAGATAGTTCAATTAAACCAAGCATCAAAACAGCTTCTCCATAATTAATCATTGGGTTATTCTTCAATAGCTCAAAGGTGTTTATTGCAACAAAATTATCATACTATTAAGGTTTATGGAGCTTACCAATTTGCTACCATCCTCCTCAATTTAAAAAAGAACTATCAAAAGTAAATTAAAGTACAATGTATAATTATTAAAAGAATGGTGTTTGTTGTTATGGTGATAACTTCCCACTACACTCGTGTACATCATTGAAAATGAGTACATGCAACAATATAAAATGTAAATTAAACGAAAACAACATCATCATATTCACATAGTATAGAAGCACAATAACAAAACGATCGAGAAAAATGAAAATATAACTACTATCAAGCATAAATCGATAAGCACAAACTTTGATCTTTCCACCTAAAGAAACACCCAAAAAGAAAGAGGTGCATAAATCACATATGACTGATAGTGGCATCTTATCAAACAGGTAGAGTGTATTGAAATAGATTAGATATGACAACCCGGAAATCTCTGTCTCTAAAGTTACATCGATCATAGAAAGTCAGACCCATTTCTATTATCTTTTAGCATTGTTTAGGGTCTGTTTGAGTGTTCTAAGCGTAGTACATTCAAGGTTTGGGTCTGGGGATGAGTTCTTTTAAGTTCTTCGAGTTGCATTCAAGCCAAACACTCCTTCAAGAGGAGTGTACGGCCGCACACATGGGTGTACGGCTGTACACTCAAGGTAGCCGTGAAATCACCCCATATGTATCATATTCATTCACTTTCACCTCAAGAGCTTCAAACCTTAGTGTTTACTCGGGGCTGGAGAGATTGACTCGTTCCGGAAACCATTCCCAAGATGTGTATGGCCGTACACAGGGTCTACGGCCGTACACCACCCTCTCTCTCTCTCTCTCTCTCTATATATATATATATATATATATATATATATATATATATATATATATATATATATATATATATATATATATGTAGTGCTCATTTTCTCCTCATTTTTCCCTCCTCCCAACCCGAGATCACTCCCATTCTCTCTCAACTATCATCGGACGTGAACACCCAAAGGCTCCAAAAACGTAAGTATTTCAACCTTAAACTTGTTATACATGAAAGACCACTAGATCCAAGCCCCGATTATTCATATGCAATCATCTTGAAGGGTGTACGACCGTAAACCCTTCATAGGTTGGCCGTACACACCCAAAAAGGGTCCAAATCGAGTGTTTTGCCCACCTTCTTGTTGAACATTAGACCCACTAGTTTTCCTATGGATCAAATCACCCATTTTGCATGTTCCTTCCATGGGTGTATGACCATACACTCATTGGCCGTACACTCATGGGCCGTACACACACATTAGCCGTGAATCCTTGGCCGTACACTCTCTTGTATGACCGTAAACCCCTTTTAGTCAATCACATGTGATTATAACACTTCCTAGCAAGTGTTTCCTAGTCCCTAAGGGTGTTTCCTTGCATGTTAGTTGTCTAAAACACCAATGACATGCACATATATGCCATTATATGTCATTTAGGACTTGTTTGTGTCTCGGGAATTCATTCGTGGAACTTTTCATCCCTACGCGAACCTTCATTCGAATCGCTTACTACAAGTGAGTTCATACCCCTATATTTTTTTCAAGTTTTCAATGTATTCAGGGGGAGGATACAAGTAAAAGCACAAGTAATCTTGTGTTTAAAAATATAATTTGGTTTATTATATTTTCCTATCATTAGTATACATTGAACATAGAACTTACTAAACATGATGAACATAGTTACTACTAGATTTGCAGACAGTTTTATAAACATGTTAAGATACAAATGTTGCAAATACAGTTTTCAGAACAAAGGAAACAAACTTATGAATTATGAAATAAAATATATTATTTTATAAGGATTCATGTTAATAACAAAAAAAGTTTTCATAGTATTATTCGTAAATTCGTTGAGAGAACTACAGTGTGAGACGCCTTGTAACCAGAGTCTCCTGGAGGGAGAGCGTGAGTTTGTCTATAGATCTATACGGGAGTGACAATCCCGCACCCTGACTATTAGCTACAGTCAACCTAGGGTGACAAACGTCATTTTGCACGACGTCCGAGTACGTCGTAATGTTGATCGTCCATAGTATGGTTATAAGAATCCACAGCTGAAACAACGACTCGTTCACGTAATAATATACCTAACAATCAGTCAACGGGGTTAGTAACTATGTGATGACTTAGTATGTACATTAGGGTAATATGAAATTAACATCCGACTTGCAATGGGATGTGTGATCTCCGCCTCATTTCCTGTTCCTTGTTTGGTTGTGGGCTTAGGGCAGAATCACCCAATCGACTGTCTGTTCGATCTAGATTTCTATAACTCGTACGTACTAGGTGATCACAGTAGGGTATTAACAACACTTTCAGTATACAGAACAACACGTTTTCAACTAGTTTTATTTATGTAATAAGACTACTATACATTACTGGTGGTAGCCAGGGTTTTCGTACAAAGGTTTTCATACAAAGGTTTTCAAACAGAACAATGCTTAAACAACATAAGTATGGTAGATACTTGTACTTTACGATTTTGGAACAGATAATTCAACAACTTACACTTAGGGAAAATATAGGATTTTCCAGGATAAACATCAGTACTTTACAAATAGATGGTTCATTATTCAACTAACAAATATTCATTATTAATTCCATGACTCCTTAGTTTATGCATCTGAGTTACGTATGAGGAATATCTGATAGACCGTGGAATGTGTGGTTTCCGCCTCATTCCCTGTTCCTTGTTTGGTTGTGGGTTTAGGGCAGATCCACACAATTAACTGTCTATCCGATATTGGTTTATACGTAACTAGTATGAACTAAGTAGTCATAGAAGGAATGGGTTAATCATGCTTTTCATAAGAAAAATATTGGATTTTCTGGAGAAACATAACGTACTTTTCGAAAGAACAAAGAACAGTTTTCCTAAAACAAAACGCTTATGAACTCACCAGCTTTATGCTGATACTCTTTCAAAACCTACTTGTATTCTCAAGACATTAGTAGACAGGTACACGCACCGGATTCAAGAAGACGGAGCATAGTAGCTTTGAGTCTTTACTTGTATTTACTTTTGGAGTCAATCGTGTATGGTTCAAATGTAATGTAAACATTATACTATTGATACAATGTTTGTTGTTGCTTTGATTACTATTATTCAACTGTTGTGATACTACACATGACGTCCTCCGGCCCCGAACGTTTCCGTCGTTCCGGTTTGGGGGTGTGACAGATTGGTATCAGAGCATTGTTTATAGTGAACTTAGTATATCAACTAGTAAAAGATATACAACTATAAATACAATGGGGCCGAAGTGCACTGACTAAAAGTATACTTTTAAAATATAAGTATTTTACGATAAGTATACTAATAAGCATACATACTAAGAACAAGTATCACAATAAGAACAAGTAAGAACAAAACAAACAAAAGTATTTAGATGTTGGACACTACAGTCAAACCTAAGCAGTTATGTAATCATATATGCAATAAATATAACCTGATCAACTATATTTATTTGAGATACGACCAACATGTGTTTGGGAGTGATAGTGGTGTTGCAACGAGTCTAAAACTTACCTAACTCTATATATACAAAGTATCCTTGGAACAAAACATAAAGATAAAATACTATAGGAGTATTTTAGGCACCATAACAAACATACATGAGAACTAAAAGACCTTTACTGCCAGGCCTATAGTTGCGAAGTGCATGCTTCCAGGGTTATATATAATTGGGATCTTATAGACTCAGAATTGGTGATCTACGCTCTATTACCTGTTCCTTGTTTGGTTGTGGTTTTGGAGTAGGATCACCTATTCGAAGGTCTATTTGATCTTGGTTATATACAGCTTGCATGCACTGCTTGGATCATCAATAACTATAGAAGAAATGTTCTACTTAATTTCATAAGATTCTTTAGACATCCCCATTCTCGCGCGAACAACCTAGATATAGATAGCCACTCCAACCACCAATAGAGAAGTCAATGAGGAATAAGAGAGGGTTCATAAAGTGGATTCCGAGAAGGAATCATACGAAGAGGCAAATCTCCCATCAGGAGGTGATGGAGATCTGTGGTAAAACCCGAAGCATGAAACTACAGTGAATAGGAAAACCATAAGAAAGTACAGAGACGACAAATCCCCACGGCTGAATTCAGGACCATCATAACTAGGACAGGAAACCCCTCCCGAGGCGCGCAAGGTGGTAGAGCACCATATACGTCATACTAATACATAACTAATTAATATGATCTAGTGAGTTAGTGATTACACTGCTCACACTATGTGTTAGGCTTATCGCCTTTATCATATCAGCTAGTAACAGTAAACCAAATCCCATAACTTCATTAAGAGGGTAGTCACTATCAAATTCATAAGTCTATGTTGCATAGACCTCTGTTATGAATTACTTCAAACGTCAGAACATGAAAACACTCAGAACTAAAACAACTTCGATTCAGATAACACTCGACTTGTAACCACTAAGGACTTACCCTCATTTCGTCTTTTAAACCTTTTGGCAGAAAGATGCCACCGAAGAAGTCGAACAAAAACAAAAACAACACACCACCGCCGCCACCCCCTCAGTATGACCCGATTGTCTTTCAGGCGGCAGTAACAGCCCTAGAGACACCTGTCATGACTCAAATCCGCGCAAGTGATACCGGTGGATCGGGTAGTGGTACCAACAGCTTTAACCGCGAACACACAAAGGAGTGCTCATACAAGGACTTCATGATTTGTGGACCCAAGTCCTTCGATGGAAATGGGGGAGTCATCGCTCTAATACGATGGTTAGAGAAGACGGAATCGATTTTCGAGTTATGCGAGTGCCCAAAAGGGAGAAAAGTGAAGTTTGCTGCCTTCACATTCTCTGACAGAGCCCTTACATGGTGGAATAGCCATGTCAAGTCATTGACTCTTCCAATAGCAAACGCAATGGGCTGGGAAAATCTAAAGGAGATGATGCTGGAAGAGTACTGCCCGAGGGGCGAAGTACAGAAACTAGAGCATGAGCTGTGGAATCTTACCATGGCAGGCTCAGACATAGATGCCTACACCGACAGATTCAGCGATTTAGCTGCACTATGCCCATGGATGGTTACCTCGGAGAGCAAGAAGGTAGAGAAATACATTTGGGGACTACCTTCTCCAATCCAAGGAAACGTATTAGCAGCGAAACCTCTTACGTTTGACAGTGCCAAACGCCTGGCTCGAACATTGGTGGACTATGGGATCCGCCAAGGCATAATGCACCCGGTTCAGGAGTCAACCGAAGGAGGTGACGACAAACAAAGGTCCGGGGGCAGGAAGAGGAGACAATCAACACAAGAACCCTCCAAGGGACAACAGACGGATGCAGCCTATTCTGCCACGATACCAACCACCTCAGCACCCGGCAATCGCTACGCTGGAACCCTCCCCAAATGTAACAAGTGCAACTTCCACCATACCGGAAGGTGTCGGAAGTTGTATTGCAAGAACTGCCTCAAAAGGGGACACACCATCCGCTTCTGTAGGGCACCGGCGCGACCAATCGCTCAGGTCCCATTTGAGGAAGTGAGTCAGACCTGCTACGAATGTGGCGAAGCAGGACACTACAAGAGAGATTGTCCATTGGCCAGAAACCCTGATGATGAAGGAAGAGTGCTAATGATCACTGCAGGAGAGTCTACCCCGGAAACCCCCGAGAATAGCGGTACGTATTCCAACTAAATCCTAACAATAATAATTTCTTCCTCGTCTCAACAAAGCACATGGTTTGTGTAGAAACTAAATACTCTCTCTAGTAAGCTATAATGACTTGGTGTAAACATTGGGGCCATTTATAATTAAGAATCAATAGATTTAGAGTGCGTGATTCCGCCTTATCTCTTGTTCCTTGTCTGGTTGTGGATTTAGGGCAGAGTCACTCAGTCGACTGTCTTATCACTCTTAATTTTATATGACTTGTAGACACCAAGTGATTATAGAGAGACTGGATAGGGATCATAATATCAAGTATCATTCACGAGAACAATCTTTCAGTTAATACACACGTAAGTCAATACAAAGTTATCGTAGTAGTAATATCAGGATCAAAACAGAAAGCACCATGTAACGTCCCAAAAACACAACCCAAAAATTTCGTTTTCAAAACATTCTTAAAGTCATCAACCATCCAAAATCATAAGTAAAATCATAATCGTGTATCATAAACATCATAGTATCTGTCTCATGTCAAATCTCATATCCAAATATCAGATTCTAGCTCCCAGGCTGAAGACTGTGGTGTGTGCCATGCGATCATCCCGAGCCCTTCCCAGTGCTAGTGGAAGTACCTGAAATCAAAACTGAAAACAGTAAGCACAAAGCTTAGTGAGTCTCCCCAATCTACCACATACCATCTACACATAGCATGAATCTAGGAGATACGGGCCTCGCCCACACTCGTGGAGATACGGGCCTCGCCCATACTCCGCTATCTAGGAGATACGGGCCTCGCCCACACTCCACTGTCTAGGAGATACGAGCCTCGCCCACACTCCACTATCTCTGAGGTACGGGCCTCACCCATGCTCAGCTACTTCGAGATATGGGCCTCGCCCACACTTGACTATGATGAGGTACGGGCCTCGCCCACACTCAACTACTAAAACCAACATACAAGTATCACACAGACAACATGTAAAGCTAATCTACTGCTCATACATCATATTTAACTACTACTATGAGATACGGGCCTCGCCCATGCTCTGCTAGGATAGGATACGCGTCCCGCCCACACTCAGCTACTATCATATCACACTACGGGCCGACTTTGGTGTCGTAGACCCGTTCCTACTGAAGGAGAACTCACCTCGTATAACTGGCTGCTGATATCCCGAGTGAGAAATCCCTGTCCGCTGCTCCGGCGACTCCCCGACTACAATCACATAACATTCTGAATCAACTGATGATTCCTCATGGAGTAAATGACCAATTTACCCCCTGGTCAAAGTCAAAGTCCTGGTCAGAGTCAACTTCCAGGTTGACTCTACTCGCCGAGTCCTACTATGGACTCGCCGAGTTCCCTAACTCACAATTCTCTAACTCGCGACTCGACTCGCCGAGTCGGGGCGTAGACTCGTCGAGTCCTTCTACTTTCAGATCCTTGTTCTAACTCACTGAGTCCTCTTCCACTCACTGATTCAACTCGCAACTCTCAAATCGGAGAAATCGGGAGTTTGCACTCCTACTCGCCGAGTCCAATGAACGACTCGTCGAGTCCTATGCATGTCTTCACTAAACAGTTGATTCTAATCGATTCCAGTGCATCAAATTCATAGATCTGAGCTTCTAGGGCCGATATAACACTTAAAGTTGCCAACTTTACGTACATGCATAGAGGTATGAAGCTAAAACACCAAAATAAGCTAGAAATGGGAACCTAGGGTTTGGAACAAGGTCTTGCTTTGCATAAAGGTAGCTACTTTGAGCTCCTGGAGCTCAATGATGTCCAGATTTATAGGTCGCTACCCTAAGGGAGCTCCAATCTCGAGTTTGGACCTTGAAATGTCCCAAGAGTGGCAAAACAAGCATATATGAAGATCTACTAGGAAAATAAACAAGGTAGAGGCTTTATTACCAGATGAAGTAGCAAATGGAAGCTAGTTTCTGGATCTCCTTCTTCTCCTTTGCACCTTCTCTCCTTCCTTCTCTTCTACACTTCCAAGAATACACCAAAACACTCAAAATCAAGAAGGAATCACTCAACTCACCAATGGAGGGCTAGGGTTTTGAGGGGGAACGCTCTAGAGGTGTTGGAGGCTGGGATGGGGGCTGTAAGGACATTTAAATTGGGTACAAACCCTAAGAATTAGGGTTTCATCCAGACTGGCAGACTCGCCGAGTCGGGAATGGACTCGTCGAGTCGCCCCACTAAGTCCACATGCATTCCCGCTTCTACTCGACGAGTCGGGGCTACTGACTCGTCGAGTAACCCTAAGAAACGAAATTCAATATTTAAATTACATACCATGAATGGGGCGTTACAATTCTCCCCCACTTATCTTAGACTTCGTCCTCGAAGTCTGCTGACTCTGGAAACAACTTTGGGTAGTGCTCCCTCATCTCTTCCTTGGGCTCCCATGTCCACTCCGAACCCTTGCGGTGCTGCCACTGCACCTTCACTAACTCTAGTCTCTTGTTCCTCAGCTCTTTCACCTTGCGATCTAGAATCGACACTGGTCTCTCGATATAGTTCAGGCTGTCATCAACCTGAATGTCCTCCAAGGGTACCACTGCTGAATCATCCACTAAGCACTTCCGCAACTGAGAAACATGGAACGTGCTGTGGATCTGGCTGAGCTCTGCTGGAAGGTCTAACCGATAAGCAACCCGACCCACCCGGGCCAAAACCCTAAACGGACCAATGAATCTGGGGCCCAACTTGCCCCGCTTCCGAAATCTGATAACACTCTTCCAGGGTGACACTTTCAGGAGGACCATATCGCCCACCTGAAACTCCAAGTCCGAACGCCGCTTGTCGGCATAACTCTTCTGCCGGCTATGAGCAGTTTGGAGTCTGCTCCAGACTTGTTGAATCTGCTCCGTAGTCTTGAGTACCACCTTTGTACTCCCCATGACTCGCTGACCAACCTCACCCCAACAGATTGGGGTCCTACATTTCCTCCCGTAGAGCATCTCGAAGGGAGGTCGGTCTATACTGGAGTGATAGCTGTTGTTATACGAAAATTCCACTAACGGAAGATACGTATCCCAACTGCCACCGAAATCTAACACACATGCCCGAAGCATCTCCTCGAGTGTCTGGATTGTCCTCTCGCTCTGTCCGTCCGTCTGAGGGTGGAAAGCGGTGCTGAAATGGAGACGAGTACCCATCTCGTCGTGAAACCGCTTCCAAAACCTGGAAGTAAAACGGACGTCTCTGTCTGATACCACTGGGACAGGCACTCCATGATGTGCCACCACCTCTTGCACATAAATCTCAGCCAGTTTTTCGGCTGAGATGCTCTCCTGGATCGGTATGAAATGCGCACTCTTGGTCAACCGATCCACGATGACCCAAATCGAATCTACCCCACGTGCGGTCCTAGGAAGCTTAGTAATGAAATCCATGGTGATATCCTCCCATTTCCACACGGGAATGTCCAGCGGCTGCATCTTGCCGTGAGGCCTCTGGTGCTCTGCCTTGACCTTCCTGCAGGTCAGGAATCTCTCCACATACCAAGCTACGTCCCGCTTCATGCAGGGCCACCAGTAATCGGGTCGAAGATCTTTGTACATCTTCGTCGCCCCTGGGTGAATGGAGAACCGAGACTTGTGGGCCTCATCCATCAATACATGTCGTACTCCGCCCCAGTACGGTACCCAAACCCTCCCGTGTAGGGTCAACAGTCCTCGGCTATCATAATCAAAAGAAGTCACCCGGCCCACGATCCTCTCACACTTCTGCCTCTCCTCCTTCAGGCCCTCAACCTGTGCCTCTCTAATCTGCTCCAGCAATGGAGTCGTCACTGTCATCCTCAAACAGATGTCTCGTATCGGGGCCGCCACCACCTTGCGGCTCAGGGCATCGGCCACTACGTTGGCCTTGCCCGGGTGGTAAAGGATCTCACAATCGTAATCCTTAACCACATCTAACCATCGACGCTGCCTCATGTTCAGATTCGGCTGATCCATGAGGTACCTCAGACTCTTGTGATCCGTGTAAATAGTACATCGGACCCCATAGAGGTAATTCCGCTAAATCTTAAGGGCGAACACAACGGCCCCCAACTCTAAGTCCTGCGTCGGATAGTTAGCCTCGTGAGGCTTCAACTATCTAGAGGCATAAGCTATCACATGGCCTCGCTGCATCAACACTGCTCCCATGCCTGTGATCGAAGCGTCACAGTAGACCACAAAATCATCTACTCCCTCTGGCAGGGTGAGAATCAGTGCCTCGCACAATCGCTGCCTGAGCGTCTCGAAGGCTGCTTGCTGCTCAGGACCCCAGCGATACGCAACCGACTTCTTGGTCAGTCGAGTGAGCGGTACTGCTATCTTGCCAAGCCCAGGAAGCTCCGAATCTCAGATGGAGACTTCGGGACCTCCCACTGCATCACGGCCTCTATCTTAACCGGATCGACTAATATACCCTTCTGGTTGACGAGGTGTCCCAGAAACTGCACCTCGCGCAACCAGAACTCACACTTGGAGAACTTTGTGAAAAGTCTCTCCCTCCTAAGTGTCTCTAGCACCTCTCTCAGGTGCTCCTCGTGCTGCTCCTGAGTCTTGGAGTAAACCAAGATGTCGTCAATAAACACTATCACAGACCGATCCAGCATTGGCCTGCATACGCGGTTCATGAGATCCATGAACGCGGATGGAGCATTGGTGAGCCCAAACAGCATCACCACAAACACATAATGACCATAGTGGGTCCTAAAAGCAGTATTCTGCACATCATCATCTCTGACCCGTATCTGGTGATATCCGAACCGTAGATCAATCTTGGAAAACCAAGATGCCCCCTGCAGCTGATCGAACAAATCATCTATCCTCGGGAGTGGGAAACGGTTCTTCACCGTTACCTTAATCAGCTCCAGGTAATCAATACACATACGGTGCGAACCGTCCTTCTTCTTCACAAACAGGATTGGGGCTCCCCATGGCGAACTGTTCGGTCTGATAAAACCCTTGTCTAGTAGCTCCTGCAGCTGCGTAGACAACTCCTGCATCTCAGGAGGAGCCAACCGATACGGTGCCTTGGCTTTCGGAGCCGCACCAGGAACCAGATCAATCCTAAACTCAACCTGTCTCTCTGGGGGTATCCCAGGTAAATCCTCTGGGAATACGTCTGGGTACTCTCGCACTACTGGTACATCATCAAGTGTCGCCTTACCCTTTCCCCGGGTATCCATAACATAGGCGACGTATCCTGCGCATCCCTGCTGGAAATAGCGCCTCGCTTTCGCTGCTGAGCAAAGAATCGGTTCGCGCTGCGGCCTTTCGCCCTGAATCACTAACTCTCCCCCGCTAGGAGTGCGAACCCTCACTAACTGGCGCTCACAATCAATCACTGCCCCGTTCGGGCTCAACCAATCCATACCTACTATAACTTTATTCCCTCGTAAGGGAATGGGAACCAAATCCACCATGAACTGCTCGTCATACAGCCGTAATGTACATCCCCTATGGACTCTCGCGACCCTGACGGTCCTGTCATCGGCTATCTCAACATCAAGTGGACAATCCAGCTCCCCTGGAGCTCTGCTAAATCGCTTGCTAAATGCGAGCGAAACGAATGATCGGGTAGCCCCCGAATCAAACAATACCGTAGCTGAAATGTCGTTCACTAAGAACGACCCTATACACAAACACATAATCATGAGAAACAAACTATATCAAAAACAGAGATAAGAGGAAAAATACATACCCGTCACCACATCAGGAGTCGCTCGCGCCTCCTCTGCTGTCAGCTGAAAGGCTCTACTCTTCGCCACTGGCGCCTCGGACCGACCCTGACGGCCGTCTGTAATCCTCAATGTAGCAGGGGAAGGTGCCGCCACCTTCCCTGCTGCTACTAAGCTCAGACACTGGGACCTCTTATGGCCCCTCTGATTGCACTGAAAGCAAATCAATTCAGAAAGTGACGTGGTAGTAACGGTAGAAGTAGCAGTACAATCCCTGCTCATATGACCTGTTCGGCCGCATTTGAAGCAGCCCGAACTCCCTGCCCTGCACGCCCCATCGTGCGACCTACCACACTTGCCGCAGCGGCATCGGCATCGGCCCTGCTGGCCCTTCCCTCGGGAATCTGTCTTGGGCCTTTTGCCCGAACTATTTGAACCAGACACTACCTCTGGTTTCCTCTTTCTCTCCATCTCAAGATCAATCTCCCTCTTACGAGCCTCGTAATCATGTCATCCAGCGTTTTACAGCTGAACCGGCTCACAAACTGTCTGATATCACTCCTCAACATCTCATGATATCGGGCCTTCTTCATCTCCTCATCTACCGCGTACTGAGGAACGAGAAGAGCCCTCTCCCTGAACTTGGCGGTAATCTCCGCCACTGTCTCCGTCGTCTGCTGGAGATCCTGGAACTCCCTAGCAAGCTGATGCAACTCTATGACAGGTGCAAACTCGGCCCTGAACCGGGCCACAAAATCCGTCTAGGTCATAGCATCAAGGGCTGCATCATCCCCAATGACATGTCCGACCTCCTCCCACCAATCACGTGCCCTGCCCTTCAGAAGACAGGATGCAAGTCGGACCTTGTCCCCCTCGGGACATCTGCTAGTGCAGAAGGCGTTGGCCACATCAGCCAACCATCTGGTACTCGCAATGGGGTCTTGGGCCCCCTGGTAATCTGGAGCTCCACAAGCCCGGAACTCCCTGAAGGTCAAAGTACGTGACCCCATCATAGTCACCTCTCATCCAACAGCTCAAGAATACCCTCCTTGACCGATCCAAAGATCACAGAAGTCTACTCAAGTATGCTACGCGTGACCTCTGAAGAGATGAACTCTCTGGTCTGCTCATCCAAATGCTCGGCTCCTGAGCCTGAACCTGATCCCTCTCCGGCACCTGAACTGCCGACTGCTGGTCTAGGGCGTAAAACCACCATTCTGAAACACATAATGACAATCGTCAGAAACACTGATATAACTAGAGGGATCACATCTACCACAAGTTTCCTGGTTTTGCCTCAGCCTTCCTCGATTCGAGTACGGATCCTCTGCTTTCAGTAGTACGGGCCCATACTACCTTCCACATCTATCTGTACTTTCCTCAAGAACTGCCTTGACTCCACCAAGTCCCTTCTACTGCTACTGATCTCTGCTACGCTCTTCCTAGGCTTGCCCTAGAGAAATCTCCAACCCACTCTCCGCCATCAGCTGCGTAAGAAGTCCCTGCTTTCTTCCCTTAACTAACTCGCAAATACTATTACATATCACTCAGACTAGATAATTCTTCGAATGAGAGATCCTACCCTACAACGGTTGGACTCAAACAAGAGCTGGGAAATAGGGCTAGACCTAACCTTATGGAATTATTTAGTCCTTGCAATATGTAACTTAACATATTTGTTTACTAGCTAGTGAAAGACAACTAGAACTCCTAAAACACAAAGCAAGCAACATTCGGACATCGAGTGCACATAATCAAGCATATACTACTCAGGCTATCCTCCTGTCTAATCTTGTAGCACCCGCTTCCTGGTATGTATTTTATTTTAGTAATTTTGCATTTTTGGCCTGGGACTCGGCGAGTTGAAGGCCCAACTCGCCGAGTAGAAGCGGGATGAGACGCGGGATTTAAGTGATGGACTCGACGAGTCGAGTCCCGGACTCGACGAGTAGACTCTATCTGGACAAAACCCTAAACTGAGGGTTTGCACCCTATTTAAACAACCTTATACAGCCTCCATCGTCCCTTATGCTCCCAGAAACCCTCTATAGAAAACCCTAGCCGTTGTTGAAGCAATCTAAGTCATTTTGGTGGATCTTGGTGTTGGTGGTCTTAAGAAGGAAGGAGAAGAGCTTGAGGAAACAAGAGGAGACCGGAGGGGTTCGAGTTTGTGCTTCATTTTCAGTCCTCAGAAGGTATAAAGTTGCTAACTTGCTTGTTCATTTGCTAGATCCCATTTTGTGGAGATTTAGGGCTTTTATAAGCCATTTTAGGTAGCCAACCATGAATGCAAGCATGGTTGGGGACAAGGCATCAGATCTAGGTCCTTTGAGGGGTCACAAGGCAGAAAGTGGGTGCTTTTCCACCCAAGGAAGACTCCATGCAACCCAAGAGCTTGTTTTAGGACCTTTTGGACTCAAAGTCCCATGCATGCACGTAAAGTTTGTAACTTTACGTGCTAGGACGATTGTAGGAGCCTAGATCTATCTTTTGGTCATGAGTTGTACATCAGAAATCGAGGATTTAGGGTGTGGACGTGACCAACTCGGCGAGTCCATTCTTGGGACTCGACGAGTCCAAGGCTTTGAGTCCCATATCTGTTGAGGATCAAAAGGACTCAGTTGGGTGTTAGTAGGGTTGTAGCAGGACATAAAGAGTGACCCAACGCATTGGACTTCATTTTAGACCTGGAGTTCATAGGACTCGACGAGTGCTAGAACAGACTCGGCGAGTCCAAGGCAATCTCCCAACCCTTGAAGATGAACTCGACGAGTTGTTCATATAACTCGGCGAGTCGAGGACAGGATGAGTTCTTAGGATGAAGACGGGCTCGACGAGTGTTCATACCGCTCGGCGAGTCGGATGAAGGTTCATCTGAGGTTGTGTTAGAAGAAGAACTCGTCGGGCCATCGCTAAACTCGACGAGTAGGGACATGGAAGAGGACAGTTGAAGGGTAGGGACTCGACGAGTTGACGACCCAACTCGGCGAGTCGGGTCAATTGGAAGTTGACTTTGACGTTGACTTTGACTTTGACTTGGACTTGGTCTGGGGTAAAATAGTCATTTTACCCTAAAAAGTAGATACCAGATTTTGATTAAGTGTTTTGTGGGGAATATAGCCGGAGGATTTCCGGAGCAGCAGCAGTCAGAGATTCCCCGCACAAATTATCAGCAGCTACTCGTTTGAGGTGAGTTTCCTTCCAGTAGGAACGGGTCTAAGGCACCAAGCCCGGCCCGTATAGACGATATGTTAGTATCGGAGTGTGGGCAGAGCCCGTATCTCATAGCTGAGTTTGATTATGATATATGCTTGTATAATAGATTTAGTTATACTTGTTGTCTGTGTGATACTTGTATGTTTGATTAGGTAGCTGTGCGTGGGCGGGGCCCGTACCTCAGTGATAGCGGAGTGTGGGCGGGGCCCGTATCTCCTGACCAGCGGAGTGTGGGCGGGGCCCGTATCTCCCAGCTAGCGGCGTGTGGGCGGGGCCCGTATCGCCATGAGTGTGGGCGGGGCCCGTATCTCCTAGTTGTTCCTTATATGTGTATGGTATGCGGTATTATGGGGGAACTCACTAAGCTTCGTGCTTACAGTTTTCAGTTTTGTTTCAGGTACCTCTTCAGCGAAGGGGAAGGAGCCGGCGCGGTAGCTGCACATTACACACACACCTCAGATTCCGCACTATGAGATTTCTTGGGATTGTACTCTGACATTATCACTATTTTATGATTTAGGTTTTCAAACATGATACATTGTTTTATGAGATGTTATGATTCGACAGTATTTTCCTACGAATGTTTTAATTAAAGTAATTTATAAAAATGAAATTTTTGGGCGTGAAAATTGGGCTGTTACAAATCTGTACTAGCATGCAATTCTCATAAAGCTGAAACACATATAGCAGGCACATAAGGCATCCTCCTAGATCCTTAGCCATAATCTAGCATGCTGTTCTACTAAAACTGATAATCATAACATAAACTTGTATGGGTAAATTGGGAGTACTTACTTGAGCTCGGCTGATTGCATACACCACACCCTTTTCTCTTTTTCAAAACTCTTTTCTCTTTTTAAGTTTCTTTTTCAAAAATTCTTTTCGAAAATGATTTCCTTTTGAAAACCTTATACCATTTCCTTAGTTTGAGTTCAGACACACCCGAAAGCGTGCCCGAATCCCTCAAACCAAGGCTCTGATACCAACTTGTAACGTCCCAAAAACACAACCCAAAAATTTCGTTTTCAAAACATTATTAAAGTCATCAACCATCCAAAATCATAAGTAAAATCATAATCGTGTATCATAAACATCATAGTATATGTCTCAAGTCAAATCTCATATCCAAATATCAGATTCTAGCTCCCAGGCTGAAGACTGTGGTGTGTGTCATGCGATCATCCCGAGCCCTTCCCAGTGCTAGTGGAAGTACCTGAAACCAAAACTGAAAACAGTAAGCACAAAGCTTAGTGAGTCTCCCCAATCTACCACATACCATCTACACATAGCATGAATCTAGGAGATACGGGCCTCGCCCACACTCGTGGAGATACGGGCCTCGCCCACACTCCGCTATCTAGGAGATACGGGCCTCGCCCACACTCCACTGTCTAGGAGATACGAGCCTCGCCCACACTCCACTATCTATGAGGTACGGGCCTCACCCATGCTCAGCTACTTCGAGATATGGGCCTCGCCCACACTTGACTATGATGAGGTACGGGCCTCGCCCACACTCAACTACTAAAACCAACATACAAGTATCACACAGACAACATGTAAAGCTAATCTACTGCTCATACATCATATTTAACTACTACTATGAGATACGGGCCTCGCCCATGCTCTGCTAGGATAGGATACGGGTTCTGCCCACACTCAGCTACTATCATATCACACTACGGGCCGGCTTTGGTGCCGTAGACCCGTTCCTACTGAAGGAGAACTCACCTCGTATAACTGGCTGCTGATATCCCGAGTGAGAAATCCCTGTCCGCTGCTCCGGCGACTCCCCGACTACAATCACATAACATTCTGAATCAACTGATGATTCCTCATGGAGTAAATGACCAATTTACCCCTGGTCAAAGTCAAAGTCTTGGTCAGAGTCAACTTCCAGGTTGACTCTACTCGCCGAGTCCTACTATGGACTCGCCGAGTTCCCTAACTCACAATTCTCTAACTCGCGACTCGACTCGCCGAGTCGGGGCGTAGACTCGTCGAGTCCTTCTACTTTCAGATCCTTGTTCTAACTCACTGAGTCCTCTTCCACTCACTGATTCAACTCGCAACTCTCAAATCGGAGAAATCGGGAGTTTGCACTCCTACTCGCCGAGTCCAATGAACGACTCGTCGAGTCCTATGCATGTCTTCACTAAACAGTTGATTCTAATCGATTCCAGTGCATCAAATTCATAGATCTGAGCTTCTAGGGCCGATATAACACGTAAAGTTGCCAACTTTACGTACATGCATAGAGGTATGAAGCTAAAACACCAAAATAAGCTAGAAATGGGAACCTAGGGTTTGGAACAAGGTCTTGCTTTGCATAAAGGTAGCTACTTTGAGCTCCTGGAGCTCAATGATGTCCAGATTTATAGGTCGCTACCCTAAGGGAGCTCCAATCTCGAGTTTGGACCTTGAAATGTCCCAAGAGTGGCAAAACAAGCATATATGAAGATCTACTAGGAAAATAAACAAGGTAGAGGCTTTATTACCAGATGAAGTAGCAAATGGAAGCTAGTTTCTGGATCTCCTTCTTCTCCTTTGCACCTTCTCTCCTTCCTTCTCTTCTACACTTCCAAGAATACACCAAAACACTCAAAATCAAGAAGGAATCACTCAACTCACCAGTGGAGGGCTAAGGTTTTGAGGGGGAACGCTCTAGAGGTGCTGGAGGCTGGGATGGGGGCTATAAGGACGTTTAAATAGGGTACAAACCCTAAGAATTAGGGTTTTATCCAGATTGGCAGACTCGCCGAGTTAGGAATGGACTCGTCGAGTCGCCCCACTAAGTCCACGTGTATTCCCGCTTCTACTCGACAAGTCGGGGCTACTGACTCGTCGAGTAACCCTAAGAAAGGAAATTCAATATTTAAATTACATACCAGGAATGAGGCGTTACACACCAAAAACATACACCCAGAGGCACCGATGTTCTAACAAAGCACTCTTTCCGAACTAACCTAACACGTGATCCGACGACGTAATCTCGTCTATTTTAGCTGAGTCCACGCTACACCAAACCCATAAGTCACCAAGGAGACGTTTTGCCTTAAACCGACTGAATAACAAAACTCTCGTCACTCATAATGACAAACTAGATGCGAACCTCGGAATCATCTCTCACTTCAAACCTCCGAAGTACTCATGCGAAGAGTACAGTATCCTCCTGTAACCTTCCTTAAGTATTCCCAGCAGACCATTTTGGAAATACCACTCGCGCAGCAAGTCAAGTTCAAGCACAAAGGCTAATGACAGATACGGTTAGCCTATCAATGTTAAATGTACACGCGGGGGTGGTATATAATTAGGATTCTACGGACTTAGGACGTGTGTTTCCGCCCTATCTCCTGTTCCTTGTCTGGTTGTGGACCTGGGGCAGAGTCACCCATCCGACCGTCTTATCAATCTTAATTATATACGACTTGTGTACACGAGACGATGATAGATGAACCAGGTATGAGTCCTACCATGAACTTCAGGACAAAGGCTGCTCAGAACTACGAAAGGACATCCTACCAGTTAGATGAACGTGGTCAGACAAGTCGAACCTACACACCATTCACAGACCAGAACAGCAAATACAACAGTGATGATCCGCTGAAACACCCAACGAGGATCTGAATTCACTGGAGAACGCGGGGGTTTTATGAAACCCAAGTACCCCACCGATCCTAAAGAAGTGTCTGTCCGATGAGACACTTGTGATACCTCTCGATGAGATCGAACTAGGCGAGAGTTTACACTTCGTGGAAGAACCAGTCGAAATCATGGATCGGGAAGTCAAGAGGACAAAACAAAGTCGCATACCGATAGTGAAGGTCCGCTGAAATGCCAAGCGAGGACCTAAAGTCACTTGGGAACGCAAAGATCAGGTGAAGCAGAAACATCATCATCTTTTTCCGAGTCCATGATTTGTATTCTCTGCTTGAATTTCGGGACGAAATTCCCTCTAACGGGGGGATGATGTGACAACCCGAAAATCTCTGTCTCTAAAGTTACATCGATCATAGAAAGTCAGACCCATTTCTATTATCTTTTAGCGTTGTTTAGGGTCTGTTTGAGTGTTCTAAGCGTAGTACATTCAAGGTTTGGGTCTGGGGATGAGTTCTTTTAAGTTCTTCGAGTTGCATTCAAGCCAAACACTCCTTCAAGAGGAGTGTACGGCCGCACACATGGGTGTACGGCCGTACACTCAAGGTAGCCGTGAAATCACCCCATATGTATCATATTCATTCACTTTCACCTCAAGAGCTTCAAACCTTAGTGTTTACTCGGGGCTGGAGAGATTGACTCGTTCCGGAAACCATTCCCAAGATGTGTATGGCCGTACACAGGGTCTACGGCCGTACACCACCCTCTCTCTCTCTCTCTCTCTCTATATATATATATATATATATATATATATATATATATATATATATATATATGTAGTGCTCATTTTCTCCTCATTTTTCCCTCCTCCCAACCCGAGATCACTCCCATTCTCTCTCAACTATCATCGGCCGTGAACACCCAAAGGCTCCAAAAACGTAAGTATTTCAACCTTAAACTTGTTATACATGAAAGACCACTAGATCCAAGCCCCGATTATTCATATGCAGTCATCTTGAAGGGTGTACGACCGTAAACCCTTCATAGGTTGGCCGTACACACCCAAAAAGGGTCCAAATCGAGTGTTTTGCCCACCTTCTTGTTGAACATTAGACCCACTAGTTTTCCTATGGATCAAATCACCCATTTTGCATGTTCCTTCCATGGGTGTATGACCATACACTCATTGGCCGTACACTCATGGGCCGTACACACACATTAGCCGTGAATCCTTGGCCGTACACTCTCTTGTATGACCGTAAACCCCTTTTAGTCAATCACATGTGATTATAACACTTCCTAGCAAGTGTTTCCTAGTCCCTAAGGGTGTTTCCTTGCATGTTAGTTGTCTAAAACACCAATGACATGCACATATATGCCATTATATGTCATTTAGGACTTGTTTGTGTCTCGGGAATTCATTCGTGGAACTTTTCATCCCTACGCGAACCTTCATTCGAATCGCTTACTACAAGTGAGTTCATACCCCTATATTTTTTTCAAGTTTTCAATGTATTCAGGGGGAGGATACAAGTAAAAGCACAAGTAATATTGTGTTTAAAAATATAATTTGGTTTATTATATTTTCCTATCATTAGTATACATTGAACATAGAACTTACTAAACATGATGAACATAGTTACTACTAGATTTGCAGACAGTTTTATAAACATGTTAAGATACAAATGTTGCAAATACAGTTTTCAGAACAAAGGAAACAAACTTATGAATTATGAAATAAAATATATTATTTTATAAGGATTCATGTTAATAACAAAAAAAGTTTTCATAGTATTATTCGTAAATTCGTTGAGAGAACTACAGTGTGAGACGCCTTGTAACCAGAGTCTCCTGGAGGGAGAGCGTGAGTTTGTCTATAGATCTATACGGGAGTGACAATCCCGCACCCTGACTATTAGCTACAGTCAACCTAGGGTGACAAACGTCATTTTGCACGACGTCCGAGTACGTCGTAATGTTGATCGTCCATAGTATGGTTATAAGAATCCACAGCTGAAACAACGACTCGTTCACGTAATAATATACCTAACAATCAGTCAACGGGGTTAGTAACTATGTGATGACTTAGTATGTACATTAGGGTAATATGAAATTAACATCCGACTTGCAGTGGGATGTGTGATCTCCGCCTCATTTCCTGTTCCTTGTTTGGTTGTGGGCTTAGGGCAGAATCACCCAATCGACTGTCTGTTCGATCTAGATTTCTATAACTCGTACGTACTAGGTGATCACAGTAGGGTATTAACAACACTTTCAGTATACAGAACAACACGTTTTCAACTAGTTTTATTTATGTAATAAGACTACTATACATTACTGGTGGTAGCCAGGGTTTTCGTACAAAGGTTTTCATACAAAGGTTTTCAAACAGAACAATGCTTAAACAACATAAGTATGGTAGATACTTGTACTTTACGATTTTGGAACAGATAATTCAACAACTTACACTTAGGGAAAATATAGGATTTTCCAGGATAAACATCAGTACTTTACAAATAGATGGTTCATTATTCAACTAACAAATATTCATTATTAATTCCATGACTCCTTAGTTTATGCATCTGAGTTACGTATGAGGAATATCTGATAGACCGTGGAATGTGTGGTTTCCGCCTCATTCCCTGTTCCTTGTTTGGTTGTGGGTTTAGGGCAGATCCACACAATTAACTGTCTATCCGATATTGGTTTATACGTAACTAGTATGAACTAAGTAGTCATAGAAGGAATGGGTTAATCATGCTTTTCATAAGAAAAATATTGGATTTTCTGGAGAAACATAACGTACTTTTCGAAAGAACAAAGAACAGTTTTCCTAAAACAAAACGCTTATGAACTCACCAGCTTTATGCTGATACTCTTTCAAAACCTACTTGTATTCTCAAGACATTAGTAGACAGGTACACGCACCAGATTCAAGAAGACGGAGCATAGTAGTTTTGAGTCTTTACTTGTATTTACTTTTGGAGTCAATCGTGTATGGTTCAAATGTAATGTAAACATTATACTATTAATACAATGGTTGTTGTTGCTTTGATTACTATTATTCAACTGTTGTGATACTACACATGACGTCCTCTGCCCCCGAACGTTTCCGCCGTTCCGGTTTGGGGGTGTGACAGGGCAAGATGAAAAACCGAGAGCGGAACAATCCCAAATAAGCAAACAGATAGGTCGACGACTTGGAAGCAAAAATGGAAGCTTCAATCGATTTAAGCAGCAAAATGATTTTGGAATTGAATATACAGAGGCGGTGAATGGAGTAAATATGGTCGACTCCAAATTTAGCCGTAGTTGAGATGTTTAGTCGGCTTAAGAAAGTTACTGATCATAAGCCTCACAACTATTAATATCTGTTATATATTATCTATTATTTGTTATCTATCTATTATCTATTATCTATTCTATACTATAATAGAAGTCATTTTCCTATCACCACATTCATTAGAAACCCAACTTTTCAACTTCTTTTCTAATTAAAACATTAAATTCATTATTATTCTAACTTTAATATTAATTCTTTATTTTCAAACCCTCTTTTTTTCTAAATAATCAAAAAATTTAAATATAAGACCAAAATCAAAAATGCAAAATTAACATAAAATAGATCGAAAAGTACTTTTTATAATAATATTTTTTTCAAAAAAGATAAATTTAAAATTATTTAAAATATTTAAAGTTTTAATATAGTGTTAAATATATAATTTATATCAAGAAGTTTTGAAGTTATAACACATTAGTTAATAACAATATATTTGATCAAATAAAAAGTAGATCGATCTCGATTATTACGATTTCTAAACATTTATTTGTTACTCTATAAACCTGGTTTCATCTTCAATTATTTTGTTATTAGTTTTTAGGAAAAATGACTTACGAGCCCAACAAAGTTTCTAAACTGTTCAAAAAAACCCCAATCATGTTTTGTTTGTTCAAGAAAACCCAACGAACTTAACATTTTGTCTAAAAAAGCCCAACTAAGTTACACTTTTGTTCAATTCTATGGAAGTCAAAGAAAATAAATAAATGACGTGACTTATTACCATATCGGGAAAATGACTTGTCAGACCAACGAAGTTTCCAAACTGTTCAAAAAACACCAATTATGTTTTGTCTATTCAAAAAAACCCAACGAACTTAATCTTTTGAATAAACAAAAAAAATGATTTTGATTTTTTAAACGGTTTGGAAACTTTATTGGGCTTTTTTTAGACAAAAGGTTAAGTTCGTTGAGTTTTCTTAACGGACAAAATACAATTTAAGTTTTTTGAACGGCCTAGAAGTTGTAAGTCATTTTTCCGATGTTTATTATTATTTTTTTCTCCTTACTTCCACTTCCACAAGGAAATACCTTTCGTCTCTACGTCCGCTTTTTCTTCCTTCTTTCGTCATTGCCTTTTTTACAAATTTAAGCTTACAAGTAACCTACCGATCACTAGTTTCTGTAGGGTATTTGTTTCATTTTATATACTGCTTCAGATTAACTTTCAGAGATTGCGTTAGTGTTAATTGGGAATCTTTATCGGTAAGTAACCATCAACATTCTCCGGTTTGATTCTGTTTCAACTATAATTCTGATAATTTTCCTTCGATCGTTTTTTCCATTGTAAAGTTTGAAAATGATTCGGGACGAGATTTTTGATTAATCGACCGACAACTCAACAGAGCAACCCAATCATTCACTTTCCTCGGTTAATCAGCTTTAACCCTCTCACGTCCTGGTTTTGGGTTCATCAAGTTAGGGTAGGTGTCAATTCTTGTTAATTTGCCCTTTCTTATGGATATTCTTGTTAAGAATTTTTTCCATAGCTTACTAGAGGTTTGATGATGATCGGATGTTGTCACCTCAAATATAAAACTCCCCTTGACGATCTGTGTGTAATAGTTTATTGATTCTTGCTATTCTAATTAAGAATTCTTGTGAATGCGCCCTTACCTGGAACTTCCATAATCTGTAACTAGATAATGTTCATGTTGCAGTATGTTAATTTGTGAAGAGCTACTTTGTGATACCAATTTGTTCATGTACAAGAAGTGTTGGAGAATATGATGATGCATTAGTCTCATCAACTAATCAAGCTGTGTCTATGGCAAAGAGTGAAGGTGCTGTTTTGTGCTATAGTAATATTTTATATTTTACTGAACACATTTTTGTTGGTTGAATACATTTTTTCTTAAATGGAAGAACAGAACATTTTTCCTTTAAGATTTTCTACTTGTTTTAATTTTTTCTTTTTAAGTCCTGGATTTGACAATTATATAATTATATATATCTCAGGTGCTCATCATGTTGATGCTCCCCCAAACTACAGGTATTCAATAACCGACCCTAAACCTAATTTTACCTCATTTATCTTATGAACCAAGAATCAAGTATGATGAAACATGTGGCTATTGGTATGTCCTTATATATAATTCTTTGGGCTAAATGCAAGAAATAGCAATGTACTTTTGGAAAATTTCTTATAATAGCATTTCTTACTTTCATTTGTTCTTATTACTACAATTCACTTTTGTAACTGTCTCCCTTAGGTCACTTGAGAAAGAAGGAAGGAATAACCTTGTGGAAATCAATAACATCAAAGGAGATTTAGAACATGAAAAAACTTCTGGTATACAAAGAGGAGGGTTTTTTTTTGGTGATTTAATTCTTAGTACATTTCAATAACATAATTTAAAGATATTACAGTTAGTCTTGCACTATTTGAAGTCTGTTTGTTGTGTGAAAACAGAGGTCAATGAAACAGAGGCATGGTATCCTTGTATCAATGATTCTGATATTTGGCTTCCCCCTGAACCAGATGACCAAGAGGTTGATGTTGAGGGTAGTTATGGTAAATATGACGATGATAATGATGATGATGAAGAGTTTGGTGATGACATAAAATGGGGAAAAACAAGTAATCTAACTAGCTTTGGTCAAGAAGGGAACATGAGTGGGAGCTTTAGTTTTAAAGAGGAAAAAAGAAAAGTAATGGATAAGGTTATGAGTGGAAAATTCAAGACTCTTGTGAAACATATTCTTAAATCAATGAATATTTCTTGCTTAAAAGACAATGGTGGTGATAATTGGGTTGATATCGTTACATCTTTATCATGGGAAGCTGCTTCTTTTTTGAAAGGGGAAGCCATGGATCCTGATGGTTATGTGAAAGTCAAATGTATTGCTACTGGCTCTCGAAGTCAAAGGTTGACTTCTGTCACTGTATTAATTCATTCCCTTTAACTTTTTATGTTTCTTGATGCTAATAATTTTGTTTTTGTAGTGAAGTATTCAATGGTTTGGTGTTCAAAAAGCATGCTGCTCACAAACACATGCCAACAAGATTCAAAAGACCAAAACTACTACTGATCAAGGGTACACTAAGTGATTCTGATGGATTTTCATCATTTGAGTCGATGAACCACGAAAAGAACAGACTTGATTCTGTTATTTGGATGATAGAGAAGTGCAATCCAAATGTTATTTTAGTGGAAAAAACCGTTTCACGTGATATTCAAGAGTATATTCTTTCAAAAGGGATGACACTAGTTTTGGAAATGAAAATGAACCGGTTAGAGAGAATTGCTCGTTGTATAGGTTCATCAATCTTGTCATATGATCAATTGAGTGATAAAAAATTGAGACAATGTGATTCCTTTTATTTTGAAAAAATTATTGAAGAACATGGTGCTCTTTGTGAAAGTGGAAAGAAGCCAAGCATGACTTTAATGTTTCTTGAGGGATTGCCTAAACGTATGGGCTGCACGGTAATTTTCATTAGCTTCTTTATATTATATTGATATATTCTCATAGTAATGATCTTAAAAATAGAGTTCACTACAAAAATGGTCATTGTGTGTTTTTATTTTTCCGGTGCTTGGTCCAAAATTGAAACCTTTTTTCAGTTTTGGTTCTTATTTCAAAGCTTTATGTTAATTTTGGCCACTGGAACCTCGAAATAAGGACCAAAACCAATGTGAAACCTTGAAATATCGACTAAAATTGAAAAATGTTTTCATTTTGGTCTGAACACGGTAAAAATCAGAGACCATATTTGTAGTTTAAAATTTTAAAAGGAGTAAATTACATTTTTGGTCCCTGAGTATAACTGATTCTGCAATTTCGGTCCCCAAATGTTTTCTCTTGCAATTTTGGTCATGATTTTGAGGTTCTTGTAATGTTTTTTGGTCCATTTTCCAGTTTGTCCCTGAGTATAGCTGATTTTTGCAATTTTGGTCCCACAAATAGTCATTTTACTAGGAACAGGGACCAAAAAGGTTACAAAAAGCTCAAATAAGGACCAAAATTGAAACAATCAGATATACTCAGGGACCAAAAATGGTAATTTTCTCAATTAAAAGTTTTTAGATTTTTCTGATGCTTTGGGGATTGACGTGCAGATTTTGCTGAAGGGATCTCACAGTGATGAACTTAAAAAAATCAAAACTGTTGTTCAGTTTGCAGTTGGTCTGGCATACCATTTGATCCTTGAGAATTCGTTTCTTCTAAATCAGAGAATAATGTTTTCCACCATTTCCCCGGATATATTTGCTACCAAAATCCCCACCGAAGAGATCATTCCATCAATCAGCAATCATGCTCTTGATTTAGCATTTGATGATTCAAATATTCCAGTTTCCAAGGAGGATTCTAATGAAGAAATTGAGATTATCCCTATCTTTAAGGAACCATACAACCCGGTTTTCCTCTCAGGGTTATCATCTCTCACAGCTTCATTAAAGAAAGTAATTGCAATTCGTTTATTACATACTGCTCGTAGTTTATCCGCATACTTTGGATTTAATTGTATGAGCCCTCATCATCAAGAATTACGCTCTTCTGAGGCTGTTGAGACTACTGCCAATATGGGCGAAAAGGTCATTTCTGATGAAGAGAAGACAGTTAATGGTGATGGAGTGAGTAATGATGATTCTTTGGAGACAAACAGTATAGAAGAAGAGATGGAAAGTAAGGATGATATGAACACAGTGTTGGAATCTGAAAGTATTTTGGTTTTGATGTCAAAGAGAAATGCGACAAAAGGGATCATTTGTGAACAGGATCGTTTTTCTTGTATCAAATTCTACCGATATTTTGATGTCCCTGTTGGAAAATTTTTGCGGGATTACTTGCTCAATCAGGTTTCTTCTAAATTCTTTAGGCTGTGTTTGTTACATAGGATAGGACTGAACGAGCTTATTTTTTTCATCTTTATGCAACACTCTTTTCATCAGAAGGCTAAAACGGTCATTTACTCTCATTCAGACGGATCGGGTTCATTTTTTGTCCGTACATCACTTCTTTAAGACATACATCAATTTCTACTGACCAACAAAGGCTGTTTCTTTTTTTGATTGAATGAACTGAATAGTCAGCGAGAGAGTAATTCTGTTGAAAAGTGTGTTGCATGAACAAAGATTTTTTCTTTTTCTTGAGTGACATTAAATGACCATGTTACCCTTCTGTCTGTCTCAAATGCTGTCTTTCTAGTGTTGTATGAACAAAGACTATCTTTTTTTACTGAATAAAATGAGAGTATTTGACCGTTTTAGTCTTCTGTCTGAAAAAAGTGTTGTATGAGCAAAGGTTGTTTTTTTTTTTTCATTAAAGTAAGAGTAGATGACCGTTTTAGCCTTCTATCCGAAAGAAGTGTTGCACAACAAAGGCTATTACTTTTCTTTAATTAATGGAAGTTCTGTCTTGTCATGTCTAGAACTTGGTATTTGAGTGCTGTATTGTTGAACTTGAACTATTTTAAGCGTAATTTTTTTTTTTCATATTAACTTATACAGAAGCTCATGTGTACAACTTGTGGTGAAACACCAGAAGCTCATTCTTACTACTATGCACATCATGATATGCAACTCACAATTCAAATCAGACATCTTCCTGCAGACAAACGTTTAGATGGTGAAAACGAAGGGAAGCTTTGGATGTGGAGTTTCTGTGGGAAATGTAAACCCTCCAATGGAAGCTTAAAATGTACAAAAAGAGTGTTAGTTTCTACAGCTGCTCGCAGTTTGTCATTTGGCAAGTTTTTGGAGCTTGGCTTTTCAAACCACTCTTCATGTGATATAACATCTAGCTGTGGACATCTCTTTTACAAGGACTACATCCACTTCTTCGGGTATGCTCACCTATATGCTATACCAATTTTTGTAAATTGATAACTTTAATAGGTGTGTAAATTATTGTGTGATTTGCAGATTAGGTTCCATGGTTGCAATGTTTAGATACTCTTCGGTATCTACTTACTCTGTGGCTCTACCACATTGGAAGGTGGAGTTCAGTGATTCAGTTGGGGGAGAATTTCTGAAAAAAGAAGTTGAAGATGTAGGTATTTACGTAGTGACTTAGGAATTAAGATGATTGTGGCATTTGTATGTTGCTTACAGATTTGTGGTATTCAGGTGTATTGGGAAGGGCTTTCAGTGTTTGCTGAGGTTGAAAGCTCTTTGAAAAAGATGGAATTTGAGTTCGTGGGATCAATGTTGAAGCTTCAAGGATCATTGAAGAAGTTCTGTTATGTTGAAGAGATGCTGAACCAAGAACGTGATCGATTCCAGGTTAATCAAGTTACTTATTGATCAAATCAAATCAAATTAAATATGCTAATATGCAAATTCAGTTTTAACTGAAATTGACAAATTGTAGGTTGAGATGAAGAACACAGCTAACGATGGTGGTTTTAGGAATAACTGGGTGTACAAGCCTCTGTGCTTAAATCATCTACAATGGGAACTTCTTCTTGAATCATGTATCTGGGACCACCGTCTTCATTCACTATTATCATCTGATCTTAAAGTAGTTGACACCAAAACCATCGATAACAGCTTGCCATCGAAAGAGATCTCCATTCAAGGAGATTCAAAAATCAATACGAATGGTGAATTTTCTTCCTCGATGTCTGCAAAATTATCCGATCCAAACGGATGGATGTGGACCCCGTTCCAGAAAATCCAAAGCTATTACACGAACGATCTTCAAAGAGGTTACTTACCGGAATTCGAACCGATCAATAGGTACACCACCGGATCAAAAATATATAAAAAAATCACCGAAGAGGGATCGAAGCTTCATTTTCCGGTGGGTCCCGGGAACAATTACATGGTATCGGATTATGAAGAGGAGTTATCAAGTATAATCGCGTGTGCTTTGACTTTTCTGAAAGATCAAAATATCTCACCGGAAGGTCAGGGTGTCACCGATCGGAATATAGAATCACATTTTTTCAGCTTTGATGGACTCGAATTGTTGGATTCGGTGGATTCTTCAAGGCATCTTCATCCGGTGGTGTCGATGGGCCGGTTAACTAACAAGGTTAAATACTCGGTGGGTTGTTTATATGTGAATGAATTTATGGATCTTAGAAGTCGGTGTGGTTTATCGGAACTGGATTTTATTGCCGCCTTAAGTCGGTGTAAACATTGGGATGCGAAAGGTGGAAAAAGTAAATCTTTTTTTGCTAAAACTCTTGATGGCCGGTTTATTATAAAGGAGATTAAAAAGACAGAGTTTTATTCTTTCTTGGAATTTGCTTCCAATTATTTTGGGTACATGAAGGAGTGTTTTATGGTTGGGAATCAGACCTCTCTCGCAAAAATTCTGGGGATTTATCAGGTTTGTGGTTGATTGATTTTAGTTTATTATATTTGTAGTGTTCTACTTTTCTTATTAATATAAATTGCAGGTAAAGAAGAGAAAGAGTGGTGTGAAACATGATCTAATGGTGATGGAGAACATTACTTATTGTCGAAATATGATGAGACAATATGATTTGAAAGGAGCTCTGTATGCTCGTTTCAATTCTGCTGTTGGTGTCGTGGGAGATGTGCTTTTGGACCAAAATTTTGTGAATGATATGAATGTTTCTCCTTTATATGTTAACAGAAAAGCAAAAAGAAACTTGCAAAGGGCCGTGTGGAATGATACCGTGTTCCTCAATGTGAGTTTTACTTTTATCAATCTGAGTCTTATAGGTAAAAGTGAGTAATGATTTATATTTGTGAAATGCAGTCGATCAATGTGATGGATTATTCGTTGTTGGTTGGAGTGGATGTGGAAAAGAAGGAGCTTGTATGTGGCATCATAGATTATGTGAGACAGTATACATGGGACAAACAAGTGGAGAATTGGGTAAAGTCGTTTGTGGTTCCTAAAAACCAGATGCCAACAGTAATATCTCCAAAAGAGTATAAAAAGAGGTTTAGAAAGTTCATAGACACCCATTTTTTGAGTGTGCCTGATGATTGGTGCTCTCAACGCCCATCTAACCCTTGCACTCTCTGTGCCACAGACGCAACTTCTCCTCATGCTTGTTCACATTCAACACAACCCTGACCTTATGTTTGAAAGTCACCCAGCAGGCTATTGTGTTACCTGATTTAAACCTCCGTTCATCAATTTTTGGATTATATATAAGTATTGCGTTCCCTACCTATATTTTGCAATTTTGAGCAAATTTTTGGGGTTTAGTGATAATTTGACTGATGTAGTTAGCTTATTAGGTGCATTTGTTACATAGTTATTACTTCTATTTGGGTTTTATATGCTTTAAAGGTTTCTGTGATTGTTTGCAATGAATGAGAGAAATTTGTGGTTGACCATTTCCTACCTTGTTCACAGGCCTTTCATCTTGTTTCTCATGGTTATTTTGTTATTTTTTTTTTTTTTTTTGACAATTACAAATTTGACTATATCTCTATTGTTTGTCAGATGTATTTATTTTGTTGACGATGACAAATCGGGTTATTTCTCTATTGTTTGTAAGCCACTTAGCCGTGGTGTATCAATGATTTTAAACAAGATGATCCAATATTATTACGAACTTTTTTACATTTGCTGATTGCTTGAATTGATTTCGCCAACGTTGAAATCAATGATGGTGGAGGTTGCTAAGTAGGTTAATTGGGTGATACTTGTGAAATTAAATGTCATAAAGAAAAACTATACATGAGTGAAAAGTTATGCAAAATGACTTACACTTGTATGATATGTCTCTGGATCTGGTAAGAAGTTGGATCTGACTCGGTCATATTCAGACTGTTTGATACCACAATTATAAGCATCTGATTCAGTCTTCTAACATTTGATATGCTTTTTGTTGGGTTTGATAAAATATTGGGTCTAACTCAATCAAATTTGAATCAATCAAACAATCAAACAACCATTTATATCAAGAGGAGAACTTTTGGTTCAATGTACCTTGAGAACAATGGGGAGGTCTGTAAGGATGTCCTTGAATGATTGGAATTCTAAACTTTCATTTGCGAAGTGAGCTTACGTATAAACAACCACCAAGTTATGCTACTATATGTATATACTCTTGAGGTAAAGTAAAATTGTTTGGGGTAAAACATTCCAAATGAGTTTTACACATGTTATACTCTCAAGTGCTTCAACGCTTTACTATCGTGTGAGGTTTATACTTGTTTTTTATTTTGTTTTTATTAATCAATTCTTCCAACAACAAAATTAACGACATTAATACAAAATGTTATTCTAAATAAAACCTTAACATAAATGATTTAAATTCAATAATATTATAATTTAACTATTGAAAATCATACAAAATTTGTTTGTTTTCTCTTCATAGATATATATTTGTAGCTATTCTAATGTTTTTCTTTCTCAATTTACTAACCGTTATTTGAATATAGTTATGATGTATTCCCTAGAATCACGCTTTTTTTGTGGTTACAAACTACATCCAAATGGAACTCCAAATTAAGATTTCTAGATAGAACCTTATACGTCATGTTTGGGCCAACATCTATATTTTATTTATTATTGAAAACTACCTTTGGTTAATAAGACAAAGGGAATTAAAAGCTTTCCTCGTGTGGCTAATTTCAAATTTCATGATTTAGAAAGGGATTTCACTTTCAGCCTATTATTCCTTGGGAAAAGACCAAAATACCATTTAAAAACCTAACTTCTCAAGATTATACTTTGTAATGAACTCTGAAATCAAATCAAATTAAAATTATATTTATTACTAAACGTTGTAAATAATTTTTATTTTTATCTTATTATTAAACTGTATGATTTTGGCTTCTTATTTTTATTATCAATCTTTGTAATATATGGTTTAGAAAATACTTTGTAATTTCCCAGTGATGTGTGGATAAATTAATGTTTACTAATAGTGCAACCAAGTCCATAGAGCGATATTGTATGAGGTCCTTCTGTGATGTGTGAGTGATGTGTGAAGATATATCTCTGATACCTGCAGTCACTAAATGAAAGATTGGGTAACTATAATCCATGATGGGCACGAGATTGCGTGCTAACGCCCAAATTAAATTATGAAGACTTGAGAGGATGTATCAACTAAAATCTTTCATGAAGATGATATTTATATAGTACTGTAGGGGCAAGAACTAGAATTATGTATTGGCCTTTGAAGTTTGTTGGTGTGGTGTGCTTTTAATAAGTTGTTTGATCTAAAATCTATACAAAAAGATGTTAGTTGCGTCACTGCTCAACGTTTATCTTCTTAATATGGCATGTAGTTATGGCGTCTACTAAATACCAAACTTCATACTAGTGCTACAATGTTCTCACTAATCTTTTCATTTCTTACACACTTTCATTTTATTAAAGGTGAAGATGAGATTTGAGTAGTGGTGACAATTATCGACCCAACCCGTAATCCGATACGAAAATAAACGAGTTTGGGTTGAGATTTCTGACCCGCCAACCCGCTTATTTCATGGGTCGGGTTGGGTTATGTGTTTGGGTTCGTAGGTCGACTCGCCAATATATTTTATATATATTTTTTTTTAAAAATTAATATTTATTTATGAATTATAACTTACGAGTGCGGCGTGCCCTACTCAATCAATCTTTGACTCCTTGTTACTCAAAAAGACAACATACTACGCCTCACCATTACATTGCTACCTCATCGTCGCTCATCCACCGGTATCACCTCTTGTCAGCGGTGCAAAGCTACAAACCACATGTACACTTGCGCTCCACCCAGCCCACCACCGCTCATTGCTCTATCCCTAAACCACTATCGTCGATGAAACCTACCTCTGAACCCGCGAACCTATATAATTAAACGGGTTATGTGGGTTGGATTGGGTTGATGTTTCTACTCGTAACCCGAATACATATATGAGTTGGGTTGGTTGATATACTCTGACCCGCAACCCATGACCCACAAACCCAAACCCAAACCAGATCGATTTGTCATTTAGATTTGAGTATAAAAATGTAATAAGAAAAATATGACAAAATTGCAAAAATGGTCCCTGTGGTATGCATTTTTTGGGGGTTTTAGTCCAAACCCCGACTTTTTTGGATTAGTGGTCCTTTTGAGCTAGTTTCGTTGTGGATTTGGTCCCTCAGTAAACTGAAATGACTTAAATACCCTTGGGGTATTTATTTTCTATTTTTAAAATCAGTTTTTAAATGTTTAATAACTATTTATTCATTTTAATAATTAAAAATTAAGAGGACCCACCTCTCTCTCTCTCTCTCTCTCTCTCTCTCCACACCAAATAGAACCCATCCAAGATCGAGGCGGTAGCTATAGGTCCGTGAACCTTGCTAACACTGTGTTCTTCTTGCCTACTTTCGATACCAGAAGGGAGCAAAGCAAGATTGTAGGTTGTTGAATCACTTGGGCGCATAGTTATTGGGTTTATAAAGGTGGGGGTTGAAGGTGATCATGAACACAAATGGAAGAACACAAAATGAACCCGGAAAAAAATCTATCAAAACCCACATCCCCATCTTCAAACCTCAGGCACCATAATACTTTTCTGCGTTCATCTTCTTCAACATACACATAAATACAGACTTTCTGATCCAACATACACACACACACACAAAATGCAGCCATGGCGTGTTCGATCCCCTTTCTCAGGTTTCGATTCCAAACCTGTAGATATGAGCCTCTCATGATATCGTGTTCTCGATTCACCTTCGATTTTAGCTCTGATTCTCGTGACCCAATCGAGTTATGGGATGATTAACTTCGATTTTATTCAGTGCCATCCTTTATTTCTTTGATTCCATTAACCCTAAACCTATAAATGGTATGAAAACACACATACGAAATCGAATTTTCAGAAATCGGTTGTTCTTGAAGACCCATAATCTTTTTTCAGATTCAGACATTGATTTTTAGTTCCAAAACCAAACCCAAAATTTTGATTGTTCTTGAAGAGCAAACCCAGAAAATCGACTGTTCATCTTCATATAGCTTTCCACATTACCTGTTAATTGATTTCCAAAAAAGAACAATTGATCCTACCCAAGAATGTGAACCCGTTTAAATTGATTTTCAAAAAGAAAAACAAATCCAAATTGAGGCGTAAAGATGCAGAGAAAAGACGATGTATAACAATGGATTTTGGGGTAGAAACTATGCTCCTCTTGTTCGTGATGCAAAGAGAGAGAGAGAGAGAGAGAGAGAGAGAGAGAGAGAGAGAGAGAGAGAGAGAGAGAGAGAGAGAGCCCTTTTTATTTTTTTTAATTATTAAAATAAATAAATTAATATTTTATTTAAAAAAGAAATGAAACAAATGGAAAATAAATACCCTAAGGGTATTACAGTCATTTTACTATCCAGAGGGACCAAAAACGCAAAGTCAGGGTTTGGACTAAAACCCAAAAAATGCATACCACAGGGACCAAATTTGCAGTTTTCTCGAAAAATATCTTGTTGTATATAAAGAAAAAAAATAATAAACTTTACAATTAATTGCAAGGACAGAAGGCCCCACAAACGCCTTCAAGTCAAACGAACCTCACAGTCAGCTGAACAAACTACACCAATCTTGATTCACATTTCACAATCGGCGAAGTAAATCATAAATGTTTGATTGATTTATCCTTCACGCTTTCCTTGGATTCCAATCCAATCAACATGGCGGATACTTTCTCAGATTCAATTGATGCATCGGCCCACGCCTTCAAGCTCATCCTCCAGGGCTTCGCATTGATACCAATAATCCATTATGAAATAGCTTTTGTGTGTTTCCTCATAGTTTTCATCTACAATTTCTTAGAGTTCCATTTCTTTCATGATGTTCTCACTCTGTTTCGAGGGTCTCCGGTGTCCCTAACATATAATTCGGCTTCTGAGATTTACCACGGTGTGGCTTCAAAGTGTCGCCTTCTTCATGGCAGGTTCATTTTTTTTTTCTCTCCCATTTTATTCATGTTTCCCCCTATTTCTAGTGAACTGAGATTCCAAGAAATTTCGTATCCGTTTTTTGAATAAAAGAACAATTACGTGCTGTGTTTTGTGCATGCTTTGTTTTCCACAAGGAAAAAATGTCAATCTGTAAGCGGCAATGCAATTAGCGTGTAAGAAGACAACTGGCGGGTATAAAGCTGTAAATTAAGTCACAAACGGGAACAACAGCACACGATTGATTATATTTACTGATTGGGTTCTGTAAAGAGTAACATAAATTCCATGTTCATTCCTTCAATCCTTCTAATAACACATCTAAATGCTCATGTCTTTGAAGTAGAAATTTGGATGATTATCACATAGTACCTACAAATAAAACATAAACTTCAGAGGAATTTTTTATATTGCAGAATAATTTCTAGGAATACAGTAGGTCCTTACCTTCATTTGTACAGCCATAATCTTCAATGTTCAAATTATGACTAAAGTTAACTGCCTAAGCTAGCGAATGATTGACAGAATCCTTGATGTCACAGTATATAATATATATATATATATATATATATATATATATATATATATATATATATATATATATATATTAGAAAAGAAATAAAATAAAAAAGGAAAATAAAATTCTAAAATACAAAGTAATATTTGTTCCTCATGAAATTCTATGTCATGAGAAGTTTGATCATGACTTAGGCATCTTTGGGATCCTAAAACTACTCATTTAAGCATCTTGTTGTATTAAGTCAAAAGATTTACTCGTTTAACGATTCTTAACCTTATATAAGTGAGGGACTTATGTTGTTTTGTGCTGATTGCTTCATTAATAAGGTACATGGCTACACCTTGGCTTTCAAGTCCTCACATTCAAACAACTTTTCTGAATTTCCATGGAAGACCTCCTGCAGTAAATTATAGAAGGTATGTCTTCTTGGTCAGGTTTTGCCAGATAGACCTAACTAATTGAAAAAGATGCTTAGTGAAAAGTACTTTTTGACAAGTGTTCACATGAAACACCTGAATAACTTGAATTTACCATTTTAACCCTTTGAACTATTTGAAACAAAGTTATGTTTGATAAAACTAAGTTATATAATAGCACGGAGCTTGTTATTGCCCTTTAATTAAGATCTAAGCCTTGAATTCCTGAATGTGGGCATATTATCTAGTAATTTTTGTTTGCGGTTGTTATCATCTGATATTTGTTGCACAATTTTTGACAGTGATAATTAGGAGGATGAATATTTCTTTGAGTAACTAGGATTTATACTCGGTGGATGAAATGAAAAGCAAGAAGTTGTTCCAAATAGATAAAAAACAAAAAAGAAATTTAATTGAAAATAAACATCATACAAGTTTAGTACTGGAAAGGATAATTACTAATTTGTGTTTTATTTAATTACAGAAAAATTAAAATATTTTTTGGTCAAACTAAACATGAAAGTACAAGTAGTACTGCAGTAGGTACAAGTAATAAAAAAATTGAATAGATGATGGTAGTGGGGTAAATAATTTTTTGTCGGGTATTGAAATTACTTTTTTTATTATATCAACAAGCTTATCATAATATGTAGTGACAGAACTTTTGGCTACTTTCATCCAGTTACCAAAGTGTTAAATGCAATAAATAGCAATGTACTTTCATCTATTTGCTTATTATCACATCCTACTTTTATTTTTTCCTATTACAAAGTTGTACTTTGAAAATTTACTCATTTGTAGCAATGTCATTGAAGGACAACACAACCTTTTACTGCTATAATTGGGTAAAATTTTCAAAATATAATGTACTAATAAGAAAAAAAAAATTGCAAGTACAGTGTTATACTTAGGTAGGTTTCAGAGTACAATTCCTAAAAAAGAAAAAATTTGAAAGTCCAATGCTGCCAGAAAGAGAAATGAAAGTAAAACGCTATAATAATAATAATAATAATAATAATAAAATTAATATATGTTTCTATTTCTTGCGTTTAGCCCATTACCAAATTTAACATTAAAGTGACTGTTCTATCACTTTTATTGACCTCATCAGAAATGGATTCTATGTGTTTTGGAACAGAATTCAATTTTTTTTATATTTTGGTTATTCTTATAATGTTTTTCTACTCTTTCAGAAAATTATTCCATGCATCTGATGGTGGAACTTTTGCTCTGGATTGGCTAAAGAGTTCAGATGGTAATTTACATACAACATTTCTTCTGTACCTGATCAGAAAATATCATCAGTTAATAATACATGCCAAGATTTTAATATTATCTTGTAAATCTTCTTGTGATTTAGTATGATGCAACTCATAGACCATTCAAGAAGTTACAAAAAAGTCTATAAAGGGTAATTTGAGAAGTTCATTTTCAAATATGTAAACTATAATTCATAATCAAATATGCATAAAGTGTGTCTATCATGTTGTTGCTAATTTTTATCTCATTATATACTAAACATACATGCTCATTAGTATCTCTAGCCTCTAAGATACAGGTTTTTAGCCTGAAGTTCAGCTTCTATGTCCTAATCTTGGGAAACAAAATATTCATAAACATTGATGATAAAAAGATATGAGAAACTAAATATCCTCCTACCTTTTGTTCCTACCCATCTTACTACTGATCGGATCAAGACAAGTGTCAAAATCAAGAGAGGGGATTAAGAGAGAGAATTAGTGGATTCCGCATGTCATTATTTTATGAGTAGGAACAAAAGGTAGAAGGACATTTAGAGTGCGTTTGGTTGTGGGAAATTTTCCCGTTTTCTAGAAAAAATTTCCAAGAAAAACGGAAATTTTGAAAACGCGTTTGGTTCGTTCCTTTTTCCAAAGTTTTCTAAGAAAATGAAAATTTTCAGTTTTCCAAATTGTATGTAAATTAGAAAAGTGATTTTTACAGTTTTCCAAAGTTTTCCAAATTTCTAAGATGCAAAATGAAAACTCCACCCGTTCCAACCAAACGCGTTTTCATTGAAAATTGAAAATGAAAACTCAACCCTATTTTCTAAAAACATTTTCATAGAAAATGAAAACAATTTTCCACAACCAAACGCACCCTTAATTTCTCAAAATATATGTTCTGCACATTTTGAGTTATTGATGAAATCATATAGCTAATATCTTTGAAAGTTTTATTATTACTGTTTTCCTAGGATGTAGTGGTTATTTAGTTGTAGAATACATCTTGCTTCCAATGTAGTTGGTATGATGTTTGCTATTAAAAATTGGGTTAAATGCAAGAAATAGCAATGTACTTCAGTTGATGTTATAGCAACCTGTTTTCAACATTGTACTATAAAAAATCTGCCCAATTATAGCAATGCCATCCAAATGCAATGCATACAAGAGAAATTGTAATGCAATAATTGGGTAAAATTTTCCAAGTCCAGTGTCTTACTAAGAAAAAAAATGCTTTAATAGAAAGAAATGAAAAGAGGTTGTTATATAATACATGAATATGTGAAAGCACATTGCTATTTGTTGCATTTAGCCCTTTAGAATCTTTGTAGGAGGAATTATCATTAGTCTTGATTCTAAAAAAATGTATTACATGATGAGAAGCTTGTAAATGGAGTTGCAAAACATGCATGCAATGTGGTTTGAATTTTGTATAACTTTGCAGTTTTAGGAGATTCAACATGTGAAGAAAGTGCTGCTTTGAGGCATGATAAAACTCCCATCTTAATTGTAATTCCTGGATTAACTAGTGATTCTTCTTCAGCTGTAAGTCCAAATTTCTTGCCAGCAAAACTTGTTCATTATTACTGAACCTGCTTTTTTTTTTTTTTTTTTTTTTTCTTTTGGACACTTTATATTGCATTGCAAATGCCATTTGGACAGCCCATTGTTGTGCTAAATGTTAGTTAAATTGAAGAAATAGCAATGTACTTTCATTAATCTGTTTATTATAACACCCTACTTTCATTTTTTCTTATAAAAACCTTATACTTTGAAAAATCTACACAATTAGAGCAATGGCATTAAAAGTATTACATACGTCCTAATAAGAAATAAAGTGGAATTATAATGCTATGATTGGGCATATATTATCCGTAGTAAATCTCTCAGTAAGAAAAAAATGGAAGTACAATGATGTAATTAAAAAAAATGAAAGTAGGATGCTATTATACTCGCATAAGTAAAAGTATGTTGCTATATCATGCATTAGCTCTAGTTTTAGCAATATACCAGTCTATCCATACCTTATAAAAATTAGATGGTGGAAATTGGAAAAAATATACATGTACTTGGAATAGCAATGTACTCTTACTTATTTGTTTATATAGCATCCTACTTTTCAGGAGCAATGTGTAATATTATTCACTACTATTCCAGAAATGTAATAAATTGTGCAAGCAAAGCATTCTAAGAAAATAAATTTAAATTGTATTTATGTTTTATATTGTCCTCCCTCACATATATATATATATATATATATATATATATATATATGTATATATATATATATATATATATATATAAATATTGAGAACATATGATGATGAATTGTTGAAAACATGTGGTTTTAGTACATCAAGCATCTTGCTTACTCCACTGCTGAACGAGGGTGGGATGTTGTTGTTTGCAATCACCGTGGACTTGGAGGAATTTCTGTTACGGTCAGTACTTTATTATAATTAGATTAATAAAATTGAAAAAGAAGTATTAACTAAATTCAGTCTAAAACCTATAGATAGATAGATTGATTAATATACCAATTTTTTAGAATGTTACTTTATCAAACGCTTTGAGATCATCAAGTTGGTATCATTTTGTGTTCTGTTGTGGCTTTATGTATCCTGTCATATTGTTACATTGCTTTGTATAACATAACATTTTATAAGCTTATGTACCCTCTGTTGTAATATTTTGTTTATATATCATATATGCAGTCTGATTGCTTCTATAATGCGGGGTGGACAAAAGACACACGAGATGTCATCAACGATCTTCATCGTGAATATCCCAATGCTCCTCTTTTTGTAGTTGGAACTAGCATTGGTGCCAACATCCTGGTACCTTTATTCTTGCATTATTTTATATTTTATATTTTCTTTCCTAATCATTATTGTTATGTCCCTATGTTACAAGCTATATAACACATACCAGCTGGATGTGATCAACTAACTATTCTCTATTCTTTAAGTCCATGCTTCAACTTTGTTTTGTTGTTGAAACTGAAAGATTACTCAAAATTAATTTACAATGCTACCTTATATACTGAAATATGAATAACTATAAGCAAGTATCTAACTAAAGACTAGAGGACTTTGTTACTTGTTAGGGTGACTTTTCATTTTATGTTATGGATATAAATGGGTTGCAATTAGGAGTCTACTGGTGTACACATCATCTAGACTAAAGATTGGCTGGTTGATGGATATATATGGATGGGTTAGTTTTTTTGTGTTTTGTTGACCAAGACTTTGTTTATGATGAGTTAGTTAATTATGCATCAGGTGAAGTATCTTGGAGAAGATGGGGAGGATGTTCCTATAGCTGGTGCAGTTGCTATATGCTCTCCTTGGGACCTTTTGGTTAGTGCTCTGCTGTGCTCTATTATTCATCATAAATTGTATTTCAACATTGCAAATTAATACACGTAGGTCACTGTTTCTTGCATTTAACCCTTATATCTATCACAATTTGAAAGCAACTGTTTATTTACATATATCTTCTGTTGGCTGGCAGATTGGGTCGAAATTCATATGCCGCAGGACTGTTCAAAAGTTCTATGATAGGGCTCTTACTGTTGGCCTTCAAGAATATGCACAACTGTATGTACTACTCATTTGCTCTCTTAAACAAAACAGACAGTATACTATACTATACAGTGTTTTGCAAATATATTGTTTTTTTGATGAAAAAACTTTCTGATTTAAATCGTGTGGGGAAGTGGGATCGGGTTTACCAAAGGCGCAAAAAGAAAACTACAGGGGGTGTTTAGTATATTTTATTATTTATCTAGTTTATTACGATTTGGAGTCTAAGTAGGAGTTTCCTTTTATCGTTTGTTCTTTAAACATTAAGTTACAAGTATTTGTGTTTGCCAATTTGGTTCTATCACTTTCATGTTAATTTTAGTTTCTGATTGCAGGCATCAAACTCTTTATTCTCGCCTTGCAGATTGGGATGGTATTGTAAAGGTACATAGCCTCTATATCTTTATCTTTTTAACTTTTGGTTATTTGGAATATTAACGGAGTATTTAATACATAGTGATAATTTTGTCTTTTTTCTAGTCACGTAGTATACGGGATTTTGACAATTATGCTACTCGCCTAGTTGGCAAGTTTGAGGTAAGCAAACATATTAATAGTTAATGTTCTTGCATAATAACTGCTAGTTAGTGATGGGTTTTTTTTTTTTTTTTGTTGTTGTTGTTAAAGAGTGTGGATGCATACTATAGGCATTGCAGCAGTGCACAATATGTGACAAAAGTTGCAATTCCATTACTATGTATAAGTGCTTTAGATGATCCGGTCTGTACCTGGGAGGCAATCCCATGGGATGAGTGCAGGTATGCTCTACTATGCTCCCTCATTTCATCCTCTTTGGTCTCATCTGATCTCCTCATCATCTTTTAATTTATGTTTATCAGAGCAAATAAAAATATTGTGCTGGCTGTAACACGTCATGGAGGACATCTTGCCTTCTTTGAGGGTCTTACTGCATCTACTTTATGGTATGCTCTTAATTCTTATTTCAAGTTTCATTCTCAAATCTTGACCTTATTTAATTTACAATGTTAATTTGTTTTTCTTGTTGCTTCGATTTCCATAAGGTGGGTGAGAGCTGTGAATGAATTCTTTGGTGTTCTTCACTGCAGCCCCTTCATGCATACACAAAAGAAGGTAAAAAATTTAAAATAAAACTAGATATTCCTCTTTAGTGGTAATTTTATGTTATTGGGATTTATATAGTGTAAAATTTTTTGTAATATATTATATATATTCTGTGACAGAATCCTCCACATATTGGACCAGAATCTTCTGTGGATCAAGGCCCATATGTGAATGTTTCAAATGGAATGGTTGCTGCAATCACCAAAGATCCATCATCATCTACTGATAATGTGAAACTAAATGATCAAGATCCATTTGAAAGACAGAAAGTCAACGATGAAAGTGATGCTGCTGTACGTGTACCAGATGCAAAAAATATAGTATCCCGTTCGAGTGGTCAAACATCGGTCAAAGTAGCTGATTTGAATAGCATCAAAAAATGGTTGGAGCAGCTGTTCCAACAAAACAAAAGATCAACATGGATGCTTACATACATTGCTGTCATATCAACATTGCCATTCATGGGTGCCACTCTTTACATGCTCTTTAGAAAGAAACTCAAGCAGCCAAAATCGCTTAAGTAATATGTTAAAATAAATTTGTACAACTTGTAGCTCAGGGGGCCTTGTAGAGTTTTATAAATAAATTTGTAATAATAGCCAGCCTTAGCTAATTCGATATGAGAATACAGAAATCTGATCCAAAAAATTATGAAATTTTGGATATCAGAAAATTCAGCTATCTAAAACTTAGATATCCGCAATTTTGGAAACGGATTTGAGATAGTGATTTTTCAAAAATTTCTGATACTCGTATAAACCAAAAAATCCAAAATTCTTCTTTATATTTTGCTAATGTTTTATGTAATATTATCCTTTGTAATTGCAATTCCTTGTATATTTGGTTTTAACATTTGGCGACACTGACACTTAATTGAGGTATATTTTCGATGCTTCCTTCTTTATACGTGTTTGATACCTTTGTCTAAATCCGTTGGCTTATGTAGAGTATCTATAATTTTAAGTAAGATACTATGTTGATAAACCAAATATACAATTCTATTATGTGGATGAGGAAACATTGTAGAACTTTTTGATGAAATTTTAGTATTCTATATACATATAAAAAGTTTTGAGGTTCGATTTTGTATCCAATTTTTAGATGCGGATCCAATTATCAGTCTTAGAAACTCTCAGAGTATCCAAAATTTTGGATAACCGATTTTGTAAGGTCTTGTTAGAACTTTATTATTGGAAAAGAATTATGTGATAGGAAGAAGATGAAACTTAAGCTTGTCTTATAAAGTGTCATCCCTAACAAACGAACACAATAATGAGTTAGACTCTTTGGGGCTAATTTTTTTGGCTTTATAAGTAAATTTAAAGTTTCAATGTTGTTAGAAAGCGTAATTAGGTTAAATCAAGATTTTAGTATCAGTGGACTATATTTGCCAAGTTTGGGAAACTTGTGCATAGCTCGGACTTAACTTGTGAAACTATGTTTGAGGATTAACTTGTAATAAATTAATATGTAATAGTTTAAGTTAGAGCTTCTATGTTGGAAATATTGGTAAATGACTTTCTGGGAAAAATTATGACAGACGAGACTAAAATCTGTCAATTTGATGAAACTTGGGTTCAACATTGTCTTGACTTCATGGGCGGATCCACCGTGGAGCCCGGGATGCCCCTTAAAAAATTTCAGGAGTATAGTTGCAGTAATCGAGCTTGAAGTGTCTTTTTCCTCACTAAAACCCTAGCCGACTTCACTCATTTTTCAGTCTTTTTCTCTTGGGTTTGGTAGCTAAGAGAGAGGGAGAAGCGATTCAAATGGTCCAAGGGAAGGTTACTAAGGGTAAGGGTTAAGAGGCTTTCCCAGATTCGGGTTCCTGCTAGCCTAAATCGAGAAAAGGTCTTCGGCGTACACTGCGATGCTGCGATAAAGAAGATGCTCCATATTTTGGCTTTTGACACAAATGGTCCCTCGTGTTTGGCGTATAACCTAAATCTACCCTAAATTTGACTTATTTTAACTAAAACAGTTTTTGGAAAGTTACCATTCACCCCGTTGACATATATATTATGTTTTTCTAAAAAAATAATGATTTATTTTTATTATTACTATCGATATTACTTTTATTGTTGTTGTTGTTGTTGTTTGTTGTTGTTGTTGTTGTTGTTGTTGTTATTATTATTATTATTATTATTTTCTTTTAAAAAAATTACTTATCGGAATCGAAACGGATGTTACAGATATCTATTATTACTCTTTACTCCATGATAATAAAATTTTCAACTTGAAGGGAATTGTGGATCTCTTGCGTTTGGTGGAAACCGGAAAACACCTCTCTTTTCCTTTGGTTTATAGATTATTAGAACTGACTTTGGTTTTGGCCGTCGCAACCACAAACATTGAAGTTGAACTTTATGTCTAATAAAATTACGGTTTTTATTTTTTTCTTATTTTATATTACGTGGTTTTTTTGGATATCACTTTACTTTGAGCATGGCTCCGTCACTGCTTGAATTAGCTGGGTCTAAGAATGTTAAGAAACTTATTCCTATTGTATTCCTTGTAATAATCATAACTTTTTGGGTTAAATAAAGTTAGTTAAACAGACGAGTAAGAAACTTAAAACATGATAGACAAAACTGTGATGAAACTTGGGTTTGACCTTGTCTTTGACTTAGTTGGGATCAATAATGTTAAGAATCTAATTCCTCATATATTCCTTGTAATAATACTATAACTTTTTGGGTTAAATATACTAGTAAGAAACTTAAAACTTATAGTGTCAATAGAGAAAAGATTGAAAATCAAAGCCTTGACTCTACCCTTTCCCTCTTATGAATGGTTTTGGGAAGACATTGGAAATCTTGATGGTTTTGGGAAGGTATGTCTTCTTGAGACACAATAATATAAAGTCGTTTCTTCTCCTTCATCTAAACTTGACCTAGGGTTTGGGGATTTCTCGTTACGGCTTGTTCCCGAGTTTTTTTGCAAATTCATTAAAGGAAAGGGAAGGAAAATTTGATAGAAATAAAGGGAGGTGAAGGAAAATATTCATTATTCCGTGTTCCCGGGTTCGAAGGAAATGAAAGGAAAATTTTAAGTTTTGTGTTCCCGAGTTAGGAGGAAAAAGAAAATAAAACTTAAAATTTTTCTTCCCCTTACTTTCTTCCCAAATCCGCCCAAATTGGGAGGAAAATATGGCTCCAAAATCCTTCCCCTCCCCTCACTTTCCTTCCATTAATGAAACTCGGGAACACGGTTTTCCTTCGACACCCCTCATTTTCCCTCCGTATCCTCCCATTTCTTTCCTTAAGTAGAACTCGGGAACAAGGCGTAAATTAGAAGTTTTTGTTTATTATGAGCATATGAAGTAGTTTCTAACTTTGTTTCTTTCATCTAATCATTGGTGTAAGATCAAATCATTCATTCATTGCTTGATTTTGAGCCTGAATGTTTTTTTGTAGTTTTCAAACTCTAATAATTAGCGTTGTGACAAAAAAACCAAAATCGAATAACCGAACAAAACCAAATGATGTTTGGTTTATTTGGTTCGGGTTATTCGGTTTTCGGTTAATTTGGTTTGGTTAACCGAATAAGTATATCTTATTTGGTTTGGTTTTGATTAAATTTTTATTATTTTGGTTAATTCGAAAAAAACAAAAAAGCTATTTGATTAATATAATTTTTTATAGTTTATATCTATAAATTAATATTTTATATTTAAATTTATAGATTAGTTACTAAAAAAGATTTTCATAATTCATTATTTAATTATTAACCATTATAAAATTATAATTGTTTCTATTTTGTATTAAAAAACAATAACCAATTTGCCAAATGTCAATTAACAAACATTTACAATTGTGTGTGGCTACAACTACACTTTAAGAAAACACAACATGAAAGACATAATATAATATGTTATGTATTAGTAGGTTTTTTTAGTTTAATATTTATTTTACATGCAGAATTTTATACGGTTTAACCGATAAACCAAACCATATAAACCGTAGTTGAATAACCGAAACCGATTAAACCGAACCTTATTAAGTTTGGTTATGGTTAGTTTTAAGATATAAAAAAACCGAACCGATTAAACCGAAAACCAGAAAAACCGACCAAATAATGCCCCTACTAATAATGGTAAAATCGATTTTGCGCTAGTATGTATGTTTGAGATGTGATTCAACCTTGTTTTAAGTTCCTAAACTTCATCTGAAACAAATGAATTCACTACATTTTGATAATTGCAGATAATGATCAAATGAGGATTTAAGTTATCCCATAACATCAAATAGAGTTTGAATGGTTATTATGACATGATCTAGATTTGGAGTTGTGCAAACAAGTAATGTCATTAATCTAACTCACAGTGTCCATTGGATGCAAGTTTAGTGATGATTCAATGATGATTTTTAACACAATTACAATTGGGATGTTCAAGACTTCAAGCGGTTAATATCAAACATAATCTGATTTTTGAAGTTATAAACCTTTGAATCGTCATGTAATTCTTGACCTATGTGTAATTGATGTTTTCTAATGAATCTGGAAGTGTATTTACTTGTTAGTACTTAGTATACTTCAAAGTCAATAGAAGTAGAATGGAGGGGGTTGCAGTTGATTTGGATGTTTGGGTAACTTTTTGGCAAAACAAATTCCAAGTTATACAAAGTTTTATTCTGAGTCAACACTTTTGCTTTTAAAGACTCAAGTGAAGTCATTTCTAATGAAAATAAACGTTTAAAACTTTATATCACCTTAATAGACTTATGTTGGTCAGTTGGTGTTAGTGATAGCAATAATCGACTTTATATCATTTGTACACACTTATGCCAGGTTCACTAAGAATCACATTAACCATTGCAACATAGATCCTACCCACCAACAACTCCTTCACCTACAATCGAAATAGGAAATGTGTAAAACTATGTCTTTATCCCTCTTTGTTGTGTTTTTTAGATATAATGATGCTAATCTTGATTCTTGGAAACACAGGAAAGCAACCGCATCCATGCCCTTCAGTCTAGTAGGACACAATCTTCAACAAGCATCTTTACAAGATTTCCAAAGCTCTACATAAAAACCCCCTTGTTAATTAGCCAAATCCTTTTTACTTAATGTTCTCTTTGAGGTCAAACCCATCATATTTTCGGTTACATTTGTAGCGGTTGACAACAATGTGGAGTCAAAATCTGCAAAAACCAGAGTAAACCAAAAGAGCTACGACATCACATAAAACACACGAGAATAAATTTCAAGGTACCTTATGGAACACCTACATGAGGAATCAAAACCATGGATTTCATTTGGACATGTAAAAAGAAACAAATCTGCAGACAAACACCTTTCATGCTATCACCAATCAGCATGCTAAATGTATCTTTCTCTGGTTTCACTCCATCCAAGATCATATGATCATATACATTCCTCAACAGATAAATCCTATTAATAAACATCTTTATTAGACTCATCAATTGTGAAATATGTAAAATTCTGTTGTTGTGCTAATTTTAATGTTTGTATGAATTTGTGAAAAGCAAGAAGAAAAAACTGAAAATGGAAGTACACTAAAACTAGTTTTCTTTATTAAAAACGAATGAGGTGCACCTGTTTGTTTGAAGAAGCAAAACTGACAGTAGAGAATGGCCTAATTTCACGCCAGAAGTCCGTGTTTTCTCTCAAGTTCTTGCAGATGGGGAGAGAAGCGGTGGGTTCTGTGCCTTACTCATCGGCGGCGACATATGATGAGAGAACAGGAAACTCGATGTCTGATGACGGCAGCGTGAGGAAGGACATCGGCGGCGACGTCAGCTGCCCGGAAAGATGTAAGCAGGCGGAAGATGAAGGACGGGCATGGGCGGCGAGAGAGAAGACGCCAATCATGGCAACTGGTAAGGCTAGGACTTAGGAGCAAAACCCACCATGAAGTCTCTTGCGTCAGCCTGAGGCAAGAATGACCGGATGCAAGCAGGCAGGAGACGTCGCATGAGATAAGCATTAGTGGCTATGGGCGGCGGCGGGATTCCGATTGGGCGAGAAAAGCTGCCCATCGACGTGGCCTAAAGCTTTCAAGGCTTCCAATTAGAGTGACAGAAGGCCCCACTAAAGTCAAACAAACTCTCATAGTCGGCTGAACTACTACACCAATCTTGATTCACAGTCGGCGAAGTAGATCACAAATACTCCTTCTCTTCCCAGAATGGGTGATTGATTCATCCTTCACTCTCTCCTTGGATTCCATTCTAAATTTCCAATCCAATCAGTATGGCGGATACTTTCTCTGAATCAATCGCAGCATCGGCCCAGGCCTTCAAGCTCATCCTCCAGGGCTTCACATTGATACCTATAATCCATTATGAAATAGCTTTTGTGTGTTTCCTCATAATTTTCATCTACAATTTCTTAGAGTTTCATTTCTTTCATGATGTTCTCACTCTGTTCCAAGGTTCTCCGGTGTCTCTAACATACAATTCGGCCTCTGAGATTTACCACGGCGTCGCTTCAAAGTGTCGCCTTCTTCATGGCAGGTTCAATTTTTTATTTTTATTTTTCAGATTCTTAATCTTATACGGTATATGTGAAGGACTTATGTTGTTTTGTGCTGATTGCTTCATTACTAAGGTACTTGGTTACACCTTGGCTCTCAAGTCCTCACGTTCAAACAACATTTCTACATTTCCATGGAAGACCTCCTGCAGTAAATTATAGAAGGTATGTCTTCTTGGTCTGGTTTTGCCAGATATAACTAACTGAATGAAAAAGATGCTTAGTGAAAAGTACTTTTTGATATGACACACCTAACATTAATTTACCATTTTAACCCTATGAACTTCTTGAAATAAAGTTATGTTTGATAAAAAGTAAGTGATATAATAGAGTGGAGCTAAGTATTGCCCTTTATTAAGATCTAAGCCTTGAAATTCCTAAATGTGGGTATATTATCTAGTAGTTGTTGTTTGCAGTTGTTATTATCTGATATTTGTTGCACGATTTCTGACAGTGATAAGTAGTAGGATGAATATTTCTTTGAGTAACTAGGATTTATACTCAGGTGGATGAAATGAAAAGCGACAAGTTGTTCCAAATGGATAAAAAAGCAAAAAAGAAATTTAAATGAAAATGAAAACCATACATGTTTAGGATCTGGAAGGACAATTACTAAATTATATTCTATTTAATTACAAAAAGCTCAATATTTTTGGTCAAACTAAAAATGAAATGTACAAGTATTACTGCAGTAGGTACAAGTGATAAAACAAAGAAAATTGAACATATGATAGTAGTGGGCTGTATAATGTTGTCTGGTATTGAAGTTACTTGTTTTATTATATCAACAAGCTTATCATACGTAATATTTAGTGACAGAATTTTAGGCTGCTTGCATGATTGCTACCAATTACCAAAGTGTTAAATGCAATAAATAGCGATTCACTTTCATCTATTTGCTTATTATCACATATTCACATCCTACTACAGTGTTGTACTTTGAAATGGATTTTAGGTGTTTTGGAACAGAATTCAGTTTTTTACATTTTGGTTATTCTTATAATGTTTTTCACTTTTCTATTCTTTCAGAAAATTATTTCATGCATCTGATGGTGGAACTTTTGCTCTGGATTGGCTAAAGAGTTCAGATGGTAACACATACATTTTATAACATTTCTTCTGCACCTGATCAGAAAATATCCATGTCATTTATCAGTTAATAATAATACATGCCAAGATGTTAATATTATCTTGTAAATCTTCTTGTGATTTAGTATGATGCGACTTATAGACCATGCAAGAAGTTACAAAAAAGCCTATAAAGGGCAACTTAAGAAGTGCATATTCAAATATGTAAATTATAATTCATGATCAAATATGCATAAAGTACCTGTATGTTGTCGCTAATTTTTATCTCATTATAATACTAAACAGACAAGCTAATTAGTAGGTTTTAGATATAGGTTTTTTAGCCTGAAGTTCAGCTTCTATGTCCTAATCTAGGGAAACAAAATATTCATAAATATTGATGATAAAAACATATAATCTGCAGATTTGAATTCTTGCTGAAATCATTGCTAATATCTTTGACAAGTTTATTATTACTGTTTTGCTAGGATGTAATGGTTGTTTAGTTGTAGAATAAATCTTGCTTCCAGTAGACCTGGTATGGTGTTTGCTAAGTAGTTGTGTGAACTTATAGATTATGATGCTTGGTATGGTGTTTGCTATTTAAAATTGGGTTAAATGCAAGAAATATCAATGTACTTTAATTGATATTATAGCAACCTATTTTCATTTCTTTCTATTACAACCTTATTCTATAAAAACATCTACCCAGTTAAAGCAATGTCATCCAAATACAAAACAATTTTCAGTGCTATAATAAGCAAGACAACAGAAAATATAATGTAATAATTGGGTAAAAAGTTCAAAGTACAATGTCTTACTAAGAAAAAAAATGAAAGTATAATGCTTTTATAGAAAGAAATGAAAGTAGGTTGTGATAATACACAAATATGTGAACTGAATTACAAAACATGCATGCAGATTTTTATTTATTGTGGTCTGAATTTTATATAACTTTGCAGTGTTAGGAGGATCAACATGTGAAGATAATGCTGGTTTGAGGCATGATAAAACCCCCATCTTGATTGTAATTCCTGGATTAACTAGTGATTCCTCTGCAGCTGTAAGTTCAAACTCTTGCCAGAAAAATTTGGTCATGTTCATGGCTTAATTATTGCTGAATCTGCTTTGTTTCTTTTGGGCATTTCTTTTAGTGCAAATGCCATTTGGACAGTCCATTGTTGTTCTAATGTTAGTTTCAAGGGTTAAATGCAAGAAATAACAACACACTTTCATTGATTTGTTTATTATAACACCCTACTTTCATTTTTTTCTTATGAAAACCTTTTAATTTTGAAAATCCACCTAATTAATTAGAGCAATGACATCCAAACATCGAGGCATTAAAAGTAATATGTCCAAATAAGAAATTAATTGGAATTTTAATGCTATAATGAGTATATTATCCTTGGTAAATCTGTCAGTAAGAAAAAAATGGAAGTACAAGATACCAGACTATCCATACCTTACAAGATGGTGGAAAAAGATGTACATGTACTTACTTTTACTTATTTTTTTTTTATCATAGCATCCTACTTTTCAGGAGCAATGCATAACATTCCTCACTACTATTTCAAAAATTTAATAAATTGTGCAAGCATTCTAAGAAATAAAAATTTTAAATTGTATTTACGTTTTATATTGTCCTCCCTCCCTGATATTGAGAATATTGAGAGAATATGATGATGAAAACATTTGATTGTATTTGTAGTACATCAAGCATCTTGCTTACTCCACTGCTGAACGAGGATGGGATGTTGTTATTTGCAATCACCGCGGACTTGGAGGAGTTTCTGTTACGGTCAGTAGATTAATTAAACTGAAATACAACTCTTAACTAAATTCATTTTAGAACCTATAGATAGATAGATAGATAGATTGATCATTGTACCATTTTTTTTTTTTAATGTTAATTTATCAAACGCTTTGAGATGGTATGATTTTTTGTTTGCAGTCTGATTGCTTCTATAATGCGGGGTGGACAAAAGACACACGAGATGTCATCAACGATCTTCATCGTGAATATCCCAATGCTCCTCTTTTTGTAGTTGGAACTAGCATTGGTGCCAACATCCTGGTACCTTTATTCTTGCATTATTTTATATTTTATATTTTCTTTCCTAATCATTATTGTTATGTCCCTATGTTACAAGCTATATAACACATACCAGCTGGATGTGATCAACTAACTATTCTCTATTCTTTAAGTCCATGCTTCAACTTTGTTTTGTTGTTGAAACTGAAAGATTACTCAAAATTAATTTACAATGCTACCTTATATACTGAAATATGAATAACTATAAGCAAGTATCTAACTAAAGACTAGAGGACTTTGTTACTTGTTAGGGTGACTTTTCATTTTATGTTATGGATATAAATGGGTTGCAATTAGGAGTCTACTGGTGTACACATCATCTAGACTAAAGATTGGCTGGTTGATGGATATATATGGATGGGTTAGTTTTTTTGTGTTTTGTAATGTCTAGGTATTTTTTTTTATGCATTTTTATGATTTTTAGGGTTTTTTTGTTTTCCAAATAACCCTATATATATATATATATATATATATATATATATATATATATATATATATATATATATATATATATATATATATATATATATTCTTTGTAAATGCAATTCAGTTGTAACAATTGATGACACTGACACTTAATGGAGGTATATATTTTCGATGGTTCCTTCTTTATACTTGGATGAAATCGATGTTGCTCAAAGGGATATATATGGAGTTTCTTGGATACCTTAGATGAGATCGATGACTAGATGCTTTCCATTTGAAGTTGACTCATAAGATAAGAAATAAGGTGTATCATTAATTTCTTCACTATATATTGACATATTATAATATATATATATTCTTGTTACAATTTCACCAACTTTTTGAGGCAGGCAGGCATGCAGGCATGCAGATTCTTCCATGTACTCGAGGCAAATTGTTATGATCCAAGGCATGCATCATGCTGACAAAAAGAGGTTGGCCAAGTTATATATATACAATTAAGGAGCATCTTTGCACTTGTGTTCCACCTTTCCCTAGCTAGGCATCATGCATGGCTGCTCAAAATTTAGAGACAATGATCGAGTACACAGTAATAGTTGAGCGTGTTCTAAGTAATTAACATTTAACAGTACTAGTATGGATTTAAGGTTTCGGTTTTAGGAAAAAGGGACTGCTGCGGATAAACAGTCGTTGCAGCAGCTAAAAATATGAAACAATAATAACCCTAACTTTTAATTATGCAGTAAGTACAAGCTTAGGATGCATAAACATGGAATCTAGTTATATGGAAAAAAATTAATGTTGCTAAAGGAATATACTGAATTTTTTGGATAACTTAGATGAGGTCGAATGACAGATGCTTTAATTCCATTTAAAGTTGAGTCATATATAACATAAGGATATTATGGTGCTTCATTTCTTCACTATCGACAAATTATATTCTTGTTAGAACATCACCAACTTTTGGGGCAGGCATGCAATATTATTCTTTTAATCAAAGGCAATTTGTCGTCGCCCATGACCAAAAGAAGTTGGCGAAGTTATATATATACAAGAAGCATCATTAGGTAAAACCTGATTCTCTATTTTATTTGTCAACAATATTTTGTTTATAGATACGGGACGATTAAAAGAGTAAACATTTGATTATATAGTTGTGTTTTCGTTTTCTTGGCCGGAATTCTAGCCCATGCTCTAAGTTTAAAGTTAGTAGGATAATTAAGTGGCTTAAAAAATCCTTCTGTAAGCTCTAAATTTGTGTATTTAATTGTGTGTTTTATTTATTTATAATAATAAAATAAAAAATAAAATTGCAATAGAGATGCTCGGAGAAATTTATGGGAGAAAAAGAAAGATACAAGGGTAGAGTGTGATGGCATCTTATACTTGGATAAGACAAATCCATCTTGAGGTTGGTCTATATGATTCCTCTTACCTTAATTTGGCATCAAAAGATCCTTTCTTGAAATACCCGAAGCATCACAGCTAGCTTTTCAAAGGCATGAACTTATTAATGTTAGGTTCAAACAATTCTAACTTATTCCCCTGGTCATAAGATCCTTTTTGTTCGTAATTTCCCATGGGTGATTCTTTTCCTTATTTGGCTATATAAACAAACGGCGATTCATAAACTCCCTCATTCACTTCAAACTCTTCCTACTGATCACACCTTGTATAGATATATGGAAGGCGTACAAGATGAGCAGCTGTTGAGTCTTGGGCTTGCAATCGTGATCGATTCTGGTAGTGGTCGTGAAAGAAAGGTGAAAAGAAAGAGAAGGGAAGGATTTAAACCTTTGGATACGAATGGAGTTTCTGAAGGAAATATCTATAGTCTTTTGGAAATGAGGGAAATCATGTTAAAGAAAGAAAACAAGACACCAGAAATAAGCACGGGCGAAGATGGAAAAGGACTCCGTTTGATCCACTTATTGCTCGTTGCCGCTACCTCCCTTGACGAGAATAACCTTGATTCCGCTGTCGATAATTTGAGTGAATTGTATCAAAACGTATCTTTGATAGGCGACTCGGTACAAAGGGTGGCGGCTTATTTTGCAGATGGATTGGTGGCAAGGCTTCTCACACGCCGATCACCTTTTCACTCAATGATAATGAAGGAACCAGCACCTGAAGATGAGTTCTTGGCATACATGGAACTCTACAAAGTATCCCCGTATTACCAGTTTGCTCATTTCACCGCAAACCAGGCGATCATGGAATCATTCGAAAGGGAAGAAAAAAATAACAACCGATCATTGCATGTTGTCGACCTCGATGTAGCGTATGGTTTCCAGTGGCCATCATTAATGCAATCATTGTCAGACAAGGCCACTTCAGGAAACCGTGTGTCTCTTCGAATAACAGGGTTTGGAAAAAGCTTGGAGGAACTCGAAGAGACCGAGGCAAGACTAGTCGGCTTTGCCAAAACCTTCAGGAATCTAATCTTTGAGTTCCATGGTATGCTGAGATCAAATTCTGGGCTGAAATCAATAACGAAGAGGAAGAACGAAACGGTGGTTGTAAACTCAGTCTTCTATTTAAATTCCTTGTGCAACTTCACACACATCTCAGAAACGTTAAAATCGATACACAGTCTAAACCCTTCCCTAGTTATTATGGTCGAGCAAGAAGGCGGCCGAAGCCCAAGAACCTTCCTATCAAGATTCATGGAGTTCTTGCATTACTACGCAGCCATGTTCGACTCACTGGATGATTTCCTTCCTCTGGATAGTCTCCAAAGGCTTCAGATCGAAAAGAACCATCTCGGCAAAGAGATCAAACGGCTAATGGATTTCGATAAGGACGAGGAAAATTCTCCAAAGTACGAGAGGATGGAAACCTGGAAAGGAAGGATGGAAAGTCATGGATTTTCAGGAAGGCGTCTAAGTTCCAAGTCGATAATTCAAGCAAAGCTCCTGTTGAAAATCAATAGCCATTACTGTCCCATTCAATTTGGTGGGGAAAATGGAGGGTTTACTTCGTTTGAAAGAGAAGAAGGCAATGTCATTTCTCTGGCTTGGCAAGACAAATGTTTAATCACAGCATCTGCATGGCAATGTGCAGGAGGAAGATGACGAACCATGACTCAACACGGAGTACTTTTGGTATAATTAGTAGCCTATAGTTTTGTAAATTATCTATAATAACATGTGTGGAGTGAGTATGTAATATACGTTTTCGACACCACGTTGATTATAAAAAAATATCTTAATTTTTATCATTCTGATGGCAATATAAATCTTATATGCTTCCATCAAAACAATATTTTTTGGCGCAACATTTGTGATTAGTTGCGGTATAGAATGCCATCATATGACTTGTATCCAAATTGAGTATCCAACTTCCAACGTCATCGATCTTATGAGTAGTTTTTTTTTTTCCTTTTTTTGTCATGTTATTTTTCCATTAACTTTATCAAACACAAACATTTTATGTCCTGTTTTATAAAATTAAATTAGTTTATTGTAATTAAATATTAGGTAAAACTACAAAAGAAAAAATAGTTTATTGTAACTCATAAAGTAACTTTTGATAAACTAGTTTGAGATAGCTTAAGCTAATTTATAAGCTAAAAACTAATTTTTTTTCTATAAGCTACTAGCTAGCGTCAAATATAGTCAATCCAGCTTAAACCCTCTCCGATCATTCATCATTTTAAAAAACTTAAACCCTCTCTGATTTTTGTATCTTTTATTCTATATTGATATATTTATATTGAATTTAATATTTATTATCATCTTTTTATTGTATTTGTATATATAATTTAAACTAGAATTGGTATTTAAGTATTGGATAATGCCTAATTAAGTAGAATTATTTCTAAAAGAATATTGTTTTTACAATGATAAATATGATTACGTGAGTATCATTGCAAAAGATGATCAATACTCGATATTTATAATATTGTATCGGTATGGATGGTGTAATGGATGCTCTAATGTGTTGTTCCTAAAAATTTAATAATAATAATAATAATAATAATAATAATAATAATAATAATAATAATAGATACTTTAATGAAAATATTGATTTCCTTTTGCAACAAGAATCTTTTTGTAACAAAATAGAGAGTTGGAGATGTTCGTAGAAACTTATGCATGGGAAAGAAAGATACAAGGGTAGAGTCAGATGTCATTCGATACTTAGAATAGACAAATCCATGGTGAGGTTGGCCTATTTGATTCCTCTGACTCCAATTTAGCATCTCAAAATCCTTTAATTGGAAAACCCGAAGCATCGCATCTAGCTTTTCTATTGTATGACTTAAACTAATATTAGGTTCAAAATTTCTAACTTATTTCTATGGTCATAACTCATACGATCCTATTTGCATTGTAACTTCCCATGGATTATTCTATTCCCTATTTTTTTGAACGGCAGCTCTTTGGCTTTATAAACCACAATCACAACATCTATTATTCACTTCAATTTCTTCCTTTCAATCGAAACTTACAGAGAGATGGAAGGGCTACAAGATCACGAGCAACTTTTAAGTCTTGGGCTTGCAATTGTGATTGATTCTAGTCGTGAAAGAAAGATGAAAAGAAAGAGGAGGGATAGATCTTTGTCTTTGGATACGAATGGAGTCTTAGAAGGAAAGATCTTTAGTCTTCTGGAAATTAGGGAAATCATGTTAAAAGAAAAAAAGATAGGAAAAGGGAACATTGGTGCAGATGGAGAAGGGCTTCATTTGATCCATTTATTGTTAACAGCCGCTACCTCCCTTGACGAGAATAAACTTGACTTGGCTATTGAGAATCTCAGGAAATTGTATCAAAATATATCTTTGAATGGCGACTCTGTGCAAAGGGTGGCAGCTTATTTTGCTGACGGATTGGTGGCAAAGCTTCTGACACGTCGATCACCTTTTCATGCAATGATAATGAAGGAACCAACACCCGAAGATGAATTCTTGGCATACATGGAACTTTACAAAGTATCCCCATATTACCAGTTTGCTCACTTCACAGTAAACCAATCAATCATGGATGCATTTGAAAAGGAAGATATTCAAAACAAACGAGCCTTGCATGTGGTCGACCTTGATGTAGCCTATGGTTTCCAGTGGTCATCATTAATGCAGTCGCTTTCAGACAAGGCCACAACTGGAAACCATGTGTCTCTTCGAATAACAGCATTTGGAAGAAGCTTGGAGGAACTCGAAGAGACAGAGAGAAGGCTAGTCGGCTTTGCCAAAACCTTCAGGAACCTCATTTTTGAGTTCCAAGGTATATTGAGATCAAATTCTTCTGGACTGAAATCAATAAGGAAGAGGAAGAGCGAGACGCTTGTCGTAAACTCGGTGTTTTATCTAAATTCCATGTGCAATTTCTCACACATATCCCAAACGTTAAAATCAATAAACATTCTAAACCCTTCACTCGTCGTTTTGGTTGAACAAGAGGGTGATCGCAACCCAAGAACCTTCCTATCCAGATTCATGGAGTTCTTGCATTACTACGCAGCCATGTTCGACTCACTAGACGACTTTCTTCCTCTCAATAGTCTTCAGAGGCTACGGATTGAAAAGAACCATCTTGGTAAACAGATCAAGCGGCTAATTGACTTCGATGACGAGGCAAAGTCGCCCAAATATGAGAGGATGGAAACATGGAAAAGGAGAATGGAAAGTCATGGATTTTTAGGAAGCAATCTCAGTTCAAAGGCCTTAATTCAAGCAAAGCTTCTGTTGAAAACCAATTGTCATTACTGTCCTATTTAATTTGGTGGGGAAAATGGAGGGTTTACATCATTTGAAAGAGAAGAAGGCAATGCACTTTCTTTGGCTTGGCAAGACAAATGTCTAATCACAGTATCTGCATGGCAATGTGCATCAGCAGGAAGATGACAAACCATGACTCATGATGGAGTTGTTCTTTTGGTAAAAATTAGTATCACAATTTTGTAAATTAATAGATACTATCTATGAATAATCTCCGTTTTCGACGGCACATTGGCAAGAATCTTATTATTCCTTCAAAACGGATTTTTAATTTTGACCCATTATTTACGGTTAGTTCTATTGAATGCAATTATGGTTTTATATCTTCACATTGCATTATATTTTTATTTTATCTTATCGTTCAAAGCATAACTCTAAAAAGAATTAGTCACATACCTACCTTGTGGTGTCGCAACAAATTGAAAGAATATAACTATCTAGACATAACAAATAAAAAAAAGTAAGTTGTTATTTTAAAATATTAACATTTCAAGAACCATTGTAAAAGTAACAATAAGATCAATAGCATGTCAGTAGGTTCTCATGCTCGTAGACTTACTTGTAAGAATGATAAATAAGGATACAAAACGTTGCATAAATAATCAAATCATATAACTACACTATAGAAAGCGGTTGTAATATATTCAGCTTTTGTTGTTGACAGAATCACAACAGGTTGCTAAAGACCATTATATTGTTGTAACAACCAAAAAATTTCCAACAAAATTTTCAATTTTATTTTAGCAAAAACCTCCAAGTATCATAAAAACCAAAACAAGGAATCCTAGGTGTATCAATACAATTATCCCAAATCATACTATCAAAATGCAGAAATCATAAAAAGATCTGCAAGCCGGAGTGTACAGTCACACTTTCGCCTTCATGCGATCATCTGAGGTACCCGAAACACATTTAATCCACAACTATAAACATAAAGTTTAGTGAGTTCTTCCTAAAATATTCATACAACACATCATACTAAACAGTTATGGGTTATCAGCAACCCTAAGGATTATCAACAATCCCAGTGGGCTAACAGCACGCCCTGTGGATTAACATCATGTTCAGGGGTTATCAGCAATCCCAAGTATCAACAATGCAATTCAGACAAAACAACAAACATCAATAAAGACCCACATAGTCACATACATAAATACCACACATGTAAAGTAGTGAGAAGACTCACCTTGCGGATAGCAGCTAGAAACACAACAACTCTTACATACATGGTTGACAGGATCAACAAGACACCTAACAACAGTAAAGTCATACCCTACCAGCCTACACTCTTAAAACCCTAGCTTGACCCAAAAGTCAACCATGGTTAACTCCAACCAACGGTCACGTTGTGACCACCCATAGATCACGTCGTGACTGGAAAAGGACAAAACAGTCGCGAGCACCACATCTCACGATGTGGCATGCTATTGCTCACGTCGTGAGATCCACTTTGGACATCTTTGAGCATTAAGCTTTTAATCCTTTAAGCCATTCCTTGAGACTTTCCAGAGGGTCTCCCCCAATCCTAAGGACTATAAAAATCAAATCTTTACAATCATGCATGTCTAATGCATGACTTGAACACCAACTAGGTCAATAAGAAGATAATAGGATCAAGACTCATGCTTGGAGTCAAAAACCAACACCAAACTTCAGATATGAACTCATACTAAAATGAAATGACTTATTGATCAATAAAGGTTCTAACTTCATGGATCACATGCATGCTACCCAACCCATCCATGAAAAAGAAAGCATAAATCTTAGATCTAGCATGCATTAGAGATAAAGGCAGGAGCTTTATGACTTACAAAGGTCCGAAAGCACAACAAGATGATGAGGTAGGAGCTTGATTGACAAAAAGATGTACCAAAGGAATCTTTTTCTTTTTCAGAGGGCCAAAAACCACCAAATAAGCTCTTTAAGGTCACTAATGGAGGCTAATAATGTTTTGGGCATGAAGGAGGTGATGGAGGTTGAGGGTATGCAAACCCTAGCCTCTTACTTCACTTAAATAGGGAGCAAAACACAGGATTAGGGTTAGCTTGATCTCATGACGTGAACACCTATGTGTCACGTCGTGAACCTTAAAATGGCCATGTGTCTCCGTCTAATGTCACGTCGTGAGACACTATCTCTTACGTCGTGACCCTCTTAAATTTTTGGTTTTTCATTCTTAAGTAATTCAAACGTTGAAATTGATGGGTTTTGTATGTTACAAAAAAACCAAAAAAAAAACTATTTTTGGTGGAAAAACGTAAACCCTAGATTCGCACACACCCTAAGGATCTAAGTTCTCGCTATTGAATGCAATAACCAATTGAATATCAAGAACCCTATTCTAACCTTAGTATTTTCAAAAATAATAAAAGGGTTTAGAAAACATACCTTTTGATATGCTAGTTGATAACCAAATCAAAATCCTTCTTGAAATTGCTTGGAAGCTAGCACCAGAAATCTCGTGCCTCTGATGGTTCACATCCAACCCTAGTAACAAGGAGGCTTAAAGAGAGAGGAGAGGGGATAGTAAAATTTTGGCCTTAGCTTGGAGGAAAGAAGTGGTTGAAATAATGAGGCCAGGGAAGAGTTTATATAGTTGAAGGAAACTTGGGGCCAAAGTTAGTGTTTTAGGGATAAGACCTAGATTAATTAATATAATAATCAAGTTGTCTTATCTCCTTATCCCAAGCCCCTTGGACGAAAATTCTAGGTTATCCCTAGCCAGTTTTTGTCCACCCCATCCATGGGGTTCTAGAGTCTTCATTCTTCAACTTTAAATAAATAACTAAATTGTCCCTACACTTTTAATTAATCTAATTAATCTCAAAATTAATTTCAATTAATTTCTGATTAATTATTAATTAAATAATACTATTTTCTTATTAATATATTATTTTCATAAAATATTAATAAAATCATTTATTTCTATTTATTAATCATATAATAAATCAATAAATCAATCTCTCTCTCTCTACCTCTCTCTCTCTCTCAAAATCATCATATTCAATTACTAGGTTTGAGGGCAACCTAAAAGGACTTTGCTAATAATTCAAGATCATACTAAGTTAGTTTTTGGCTTAGACACCTAATCTAACAGTCTCCCACTTGAATAAGTATAAAACTAAATTACTAGTATAACTTCTAGATTAAATAACAAAGAGTGCTTCCACAACAACTGCCGAACTCTGAACTAAACAGACATTGGTCCTAAGATAAGTGATCCAATATTCTTCCATTCTACAAGATATCATACAGATATTAGACATGGATTAGAATCAATCTCATTTTCCAAGTTTTGTTTCCTGATTTCTTATTTTTGATGATGACATAAGACTTCAAATTGAACACATCAATTGAGTCATGGTTGGGCCAAGCACTATAAGTCAACACCAAATCACCGAGGGGCCCAAAGATATCGTTTTTCATGTTAGGGCAAAAGGAATGAATAAACTTTGACTTATATGCTTGTATCATTTACTCACCAAATCATACATGATACTGTTTTTTATAACATCATGTTACTGATGCGTTTTCGCAATACCAATGCAAAAACGACTTGTAAATTACAACTCATATATCTCCATTTGAAGAATATAATATATTATCGACTCGGAATTACTTATATTCTCTGAGTGTGGGTTTGTCCAATACTTAAATCTCCATTTCTAAGTACTCATGAATGTTGTAGCAATACCATTTTTATGTCTAACTCCCTTAGACAATCTATAATCCAATTCATGATAATCTTAGTTCACTACTTACTTCCCAAAGTATGAGCGACTGTGGAGTTTGAATAATTAAATTATTCGGGAAGTTAAACATGCAAAACAAAACACAAGAATAAATAATTGGCAAAGGCAGTAAACAAACTCATAAATAATCTCTATTATTTAATCACCAAAAGTCAAGTACATTTATTTTGTTACAAGTTTCAAACTAATCATCTAACTACTAAAACTAATATTGTCTCTTAAACAAATGCTCCTAGCATGCTGACTATGATTAATCCTACTCAAAGCCTTTGTGAGAGGATCTGCAAGATTATCTTCTGACGAAACTCTCTTCACTATGAGATGACCTTCTTCAACCCTATGTATGATATAGTGGAACTTTTTTTCGATATGTCTTGATTTACCATGATATCATAGTTCTTTGGTCAAAGCAACCGCTCTATCATTATCAAAGAAAAGTTCCATTGGTTCCTGAATGGTTGGAACTACTCCAAGGTCTCCGATGAAGTTCTTCAACCAATCTGCTTCCTTTGATGCTTCACTTGCCGCTATGTACTCTGATTCATAAATAGAATCATCCACTGTGTCTTGCTTGGAACTTTTCCAAATACCTTCTCCACCATTTAATGTAAACAGCCAGCCAGATTGAGAACGAAAGTTGTCTCTATCAGTTTGAAAGTTGGCATCACTATACCCAGTCACTCTCAACGTATCACTGCCACCAAGGACTAGAATCATGTCCTTTGTCCTTCTCAAATACTTGAGAATGTTATTAACTGATGTCCAATGAGCTCTGTCAGGATTTCCCTGATAGCGACTGACCATGCTCAAGGCAAAGGATACATCTGGGCAAGTACATGTCATAGCGTACATGATCGATCCTACAGCCAAAGCTTAATGGACTCGACTCATATCAGCTATCTCTTCATCTGTACTTGGGATTTGAGTCTTACTCAATTTGGCATTGCTCTGAATAGGTAGCTCTCATTTCTTGGAATTTTTCATACTAAACTGTTTTATTACCTTGTCCAAGTATGAACTTCGACTAAGTCTAAATAGTTTGTTCTTTCTATCTCTCAAAATTCTTATCTCGAGAACATAGGCAGCCTCTCCTAGATCCTTTATTGTGAAACACTTTCCAAGCCAAGATTTCACTTTTTGCGAAGTTGGAATGTTGTTTCCCATGAGAAGTATGTTATCAACATACAATACTAGAAAGGTTACTATACTCCCACTAGCTTTGACATACACACAGGACTCATCCTCACTTCTAGACAAACCAAATTCTTTGACTTTCTCATGGAAGCAACGACTCCAACTACGAGATGCTTGTTTCAATCTATAGATGAATTTCTCAAGCTTGCATACTCTATTGGGAAACTTTGCATCAATAAAACCCTTTGGCTGACTCATGTAAACATCTTCGAACAATTTCCCCTTAAAGAAAGCAGTTTTAACATCCATCTGTGAAATTTCATAATCATGAAAGACAGTTATGGTGAGCATTATCCTAATAGATTTAATTTTAGCCACTGGTAAGAAGGTCCCATCATAATTAACCCCTTAGGTTTGAGTAAATATCTTCGCAACCAATCGTGCCTTGAATGTGTGTACATTTTCATCCATGTTGGTCTTCTTCTTGAAGATCCATTTGCAACCAACTGTCTTCCGAACAGGTTGTTGATCAACCAAATTCCAAACTTGGTTGTCATACATGGACTTGATCTCGATGTCCATTGCCTCTTTCCATTTGGCTGCCTCAGGACCTGTCATTGCTTCCTTGTAGTTAGCTGTCTCATCCAAATTTACACATATCACCTTCTGCAGTTATATGGAAACCATAAAACTGAGGTGGCATACTAACTCAACTGGAGAAACGAATAGGTAATGAAGTGTCAACTGGTTCAACTGGAATTTCTTCCTCTGGTCAAATTCTAATGTCTTCAAATGTTCCTTTATTAGTTGACTCTTGAACCTCTTCAAGGTCAATTGTGCTCCCACTGTCCTCTTTGCATATGAGCTCTCTCTCGCAAAAGACTCTTCTTCGTACTACAAAGACCATGTTTTCACTAGTCTATAGAACAAGTATCCAAAGGACTTTTGTGGGTAGCCAATGAAAATACACCTCTCACTTCTGGCTTCTCGCTTGTCATGAGTCTCTTGTCTAACGAAAGCTTCACAACCCTAGACTTTGATATGTGCTAGTGAGGGAACTTTCATTGTCCACATCTCGTGAGGTGTTTTAGAAACCTTTATAGTAGGGACAAGATTTAGGATATGGGTGGTTGTCTCTAAGGCATACCCCCAGAAGGAAATGGGAAGAGTGGATCAACTCATCATGGAACGAACCATGTCCAGCAAGGTTCGATTGCACCTCTTGACCACACCATTAAGTTATGGTATCCTAGGAGGAGTCAATTGAGAAACCATTCCACATTCCTTGAGGTAGTCGTGGAACTCGATACTAAGATACTTTCCTCTTCTATCAGATCAGAGCATCTTTATCTTCCTACCTAATTAATTCTCGACTTCATGTTTAAACTCTTTGAACTTTGCAAAGGTTTCTGATTTATGTTTGATTAAGTAAATATTACCATATCTACTATAATCATTTGTAAATGTCATATAAAATCGATTAGCATCTCTTGTGGTGGATTAGAAGGTACCACACACATCTATGCGTATGAGGTCCATCAAACCTTCACCTCTTTCATAAGATCTAGTGAAAGGTGACTTTGTCATTGTTACACCCCCAAACTGGAACGGCGGAAACGTTCGGGGGCGGAGGATGTCATGTTTAGTATCACAAGACATGCATCATAGTAATCAAAGTAACAAACAACCATTTCATTAGAAAGAAAGTGTTTACAAAGTATGTGGTTCACATAAGATAGACTACAAAAGTAAATAACAAAACAAGACATGAAGCTACAATGCTCCATCTTTTGTATCCCAGTGCGCGTACCTGTCTACTGGTCTCCTGAGAATACAAGTTATTTTGAAAGAGTAGATCAGCATTTAAGCTGGTGAGTTCATAAGATTTTAGTGATGTAAAGTAAGTTGTATGTTCTTTTAGAAAAGTTTGCATGTTCCTCCAGAAAATCCTATATTTCCTGATCTGATGAAAGATAAGTAAAATGACTCTACAATCCTTTCTATGAGTACTAAACGGATACAAGTTATATAAAACCCAGAGTAAACAAACAATTGATTGTGTGTATCTGCCCTAATCCCACAACCAAACAAGGAACAGGAAATGAGGCGGAAGGCACACATCCTATTGTTTGTTAGATCATCGTTGTATATAACCCTGGCGTATTCACTTGGTACTCACGGAGTTAACTGTAATAGTTCTTTTATATTTGATGAAAACATTCTTTAAGAAAACCCTTATTTCTTTTAGTAAAAATAGTAACCACAATGGTTCCTTCTATAATCACTTAGTTTATACTAGCCATATATAATCTAATATCGAACAGATAGTTAATTGTGTGAGTCTGCCCTAAGCCCACAACCAAACAAGGAACAGGAAGTAAGGCGGAAAGCACACATCCAACTACCTATCGGGTCTTAATTATATATAACCCTTATGTATAAACTAAGGTATTATAGAATTAACCACCTAAGGTCCTTTAAGTTATACTGGTTTAATAAAATGGATTAAACCTTTCACTGATAAGTTTCTAGTTTTGTCTACCAAATGTTCTACTTGAAAAGTATGTTTTGTACTAGAAAACGGTGTATTGAATTAGTGTGCCATGACCTGACCCATACCTGGTACTCCTTAGGATTACTTAGTGTATACGGAATATATATATATATATATATATATATATATATATATATATAGCTAAGATCGAATAGATAGTAGGTTGGGTGAATCTGCTCTAAGCCCACAACCAAACAAGGAACAGGAAATGAAGCGGAAAGCACATATCCTACTACCTGTCGGATCCGATTAATATATATCCCTGATGTATAAACTAAGGAATCATAAAGTTAGCATTATAGGCCCCTTTCTACTGAATGTACTAAGACTCGACTGTTCTGTTTGTCGCTTGTAATGATGTAAGTTTTCCTTTCTACTGAATGTACTAAGACTAAGGAATCATAAAGTTAGCATTATAGTTTATAACTATCTTTACTCGAAAATAGTTTACATTACTTTTTATGTGAGGATATCACATCATGAATGTAATGGGAAAAATGAAAGTATGTAGTAGTCTTTTAAACTGACTACTGAAGTACTGACTACCTTAAAACTAGTTTGTTAATTAAGGTAAAATGTGATGAGGTTGTAACCATACTTGATTTGACTAGTATAAAACACGGCGCTCCAAAGGCGTCGAAAATGGTATGATATTTGTCACCCGTAGACTTGCAAGTCCTACTGTGGCTAGCAGCAAGGTGTGGGGTGTCAATCAAGTATAGATCTATACACAAACTCACGCTCTCCCTCCAGGAGACTCTGGTTACAAAACGCGACCTAACAAGTATATTGCTAAGTCGTGAAGTAGTGGTTTCACATTATGTTATCTTGTTCTTGTTATAGTATGTTCCTCCCTGAACTTGTTATAGTATGTTCTCTCTGTTCTAGTGTAGTATGTTTCCTCTTTGTATTTGTTATAGTATGAACTGAACCCCTAAACTATACCTATTATAGTTTACTAGTATGTTTACTTTGAACTGTTACTGACTTGAAGAAAAGACTCATTTATCTACTAAGTTATGATTTTACTTTTAATAATGGAGTTTTATAAACTATAAAGTAACATAACTTTAAAAGAGTTTTTGAAATGATTTGATCACTTATTAACACATAAGCAAATCTTTAAAATGATGTTTATCACAAAACATTTACACAATTATCATTGTGTTCAACTTGTATTCCCCCCCCCCCCTTAAAAGCATTTAAAACATTTAAAAGATTGATTATAGGGGTATGAACTCACCTTATGTGGGTGATTCAATCGAATATGCGCGTAAGGATGAGAAGTTCCACGAATGAAGTCCCGAGACACAAATGAGTCCTAAATGACATATAATGGCATATATATAGGCTTGTAATTAGTGTTTAAAAGCAACTAACATGCAAGGAAACTACCTTAGGGACTATGAAACACTTGAACTAAGTGTTAGAATCACATGTGATTGATCAAAGGGGGTTTACGGCCATGCTAAGGAGTGTACGGCCAAGAGTTGTGTACGACCATGGAGTGTACGGACATACACTCATGGTACATCATGCAAAAGAGGGTATTCGATCCATAGGGAAACTAGTGGGTCTATTGCTCAACAAGAAGATGAACAAAGTTCTCATTTTGGAGGGTCTTGAGGTGTGTATGGCCATGCAAGGATGTACGGCTGTACACTCCTTTTGTTCATGCAAAATGGTCGTTTCTAGGGTTATTATCAAGAGTTTCTAATGTATATTAAGCATATGGAAAAGATACTTACGATTTGGAAGCTTGAAGAGGGTTCACGGCCACCAAGAACTAGTGTGTGTTCTTGGTGTTCTTAGTGAAAGATGATGATCTGAAGATCTATCATAAAGAGTTGTTTTCATGGATGAATCATGAGATGATACATAACTAGGGAAGACATCAAGAAGGATAGAAGAATCACTTACGATTTTGGAGGATTATGATGAAGAATATTGATGATATTTGAGAGAGAACGGATTTTCTAGACTTAGAAGTGTAAGAAATGAATGAAAAATGAAGGGATGGCTTATATATGGCCATGGGTTCACGACCATCATGGGTGTACAGCCGTACACCCATGTGTACGGCCGTACACTCCTCATGAAGGAGTGTTTGGCCCGAATGTAACACGATGAACTTTAGTAACTCATTCCTATACCCTATCCTTGAATGTACTAGGCTTAGAACACTCAAACAGACTCTAAACAATGCTAAAAGATAGCAGAAATAAGTCTGACTCTCGATTGATTGGCTGGACTTACAAAGCAAAAAATTTCGGGTTGTCACAGTCATCTTGCCCAAAAGACAAGATTCGCATTTATCATTTGGCCTTAGGTGAAATGATTCCAAGACTCCATCTTTTTGGAGTTGGGCGATGTGTTTCTTGTCAATGTGCCTAAGACGACAATGTCACAAACATGCCTTGTCTAAACCATTAGAAGAATCACACATACCTTTATCATTTTCGGTGTATATTAAATCATCAACATAAAAACTAACTATAAAAATTTTACCTTTTTTGTACTTATGAATAACATGTGCTCGCTGCTACATTTTTCAAAACCTTCACGTTTAAAGTATGCTTCAATCTTACTATACCAGGCCCTTGGCACTTGTTTAAGGTTATATGGTGCTCTTTTTTAGTTTGTATACTTTGTTTTCTTCTCCTTTTTTTATGAAACCTTCTGGATGTTAGACGAACGCTTCCTCTTTAAGCTCTCCGTGAAGAAAAACTCCTTTTTACATCAAGCTAGACTACTTCCCATCCTCCTTGTTCTTCCAGCCCAAGTATCACTCTCACAATATCAAGCCTTGCCACTGGAGCAAATACATTTGTGTATTCTATTCCATATTTTTGTGCATAACCCTTTGCCACTGATTGTGTTTTGTACTTCTCTGTTTTCCCATTTTCATTAAGCTTACTCTTATAGGCCCACTTAACTTTAATTAGATTCACTTCCTTTGGTAAACTTGTTTGTTCCCAAGTACTGTTTTCTATGGAATTTATCTTAACAACCATTAGTTTTCTTCACTTCTCATTTGTGTTTGCTTATGTAAAAGAGTAAAGATCACTTCCAATTTCATTCATCACCTTCGTATGTTTAGTTCTTCTTATTCTTCATTTTCCTATTTTAACAAACCTGGTCCTAACTCATAGCCTGGCATCTAGACCATTTGCCTTATGGTCTGTACACCCTTCCTTAAACTAGAATCTCTTGATAATTATATGTTGACTTGTGGGGTTGAAACTTTCAAAACTGCTTTGTGTAAAATAGTTTGGATTGATGATGTTAGAGATGATATTTGGATTGTTGTAGATGCTAGAACCATTTTCATACCTTCTTCATTTTGGTATGTTTCTTCCTTGTCATCATTGTACTCATTGTCTTCCCGTATCAATATGCCACTTCTAAATCCTTCTTGTGTTTTGTCTCGGTACCAACCTTTTTCTTCTTCAAAAATAACATTTATGATCACAATAATTTTTATTGTAGTTGTATCAAATAATCTATAACCTTTGGATTCATTATTGACATCGAAAATACACACATTTTGCTTTTATCATCTAACTTGCTTCTCTTTTGATCTTGTTTATGAGCATGGACTATGCATCCAAGCATCCGGAATTAAACAATTTTGGGCTTCTTAAAACTCCACTTTTCTTTTGGTTTTTTTTTTTCCAAATTTATGGTTGGGCATTTGTTTGGAACATGTACACATTAATTGACTACTTCATGCCAGAAAACTTTTGGAACTGGTCTTTCAATTAGCACACTTATAACTTCATTCATAATAGTTATATTCTTCATCTTCGTCACTCTGTTCTGTTATGGTGTAAATATTGTTGTGGCTTGCCTTTTAATACCTTCACTCTTGCAAAATTCCAAGAACTCATTTGATATAAATTCAACACCTCAATTTGTTCTCAAGCACACAATGTTCACCACTTTCTTTTTCAATCGATACTTTGAAAAGCTTGTAGCTTTTAAGCGCTTCAGACTTCTCATGTAGCAACTAATCGATTGTAGATTCTTGAAAACTAAGAAAACAGAAATCGATTCCAGTTCTTGAAAACCCAGAACTTACGAGGAGTCCGACTCCCTTAGATCTTGTTAATTGTGCAAAACATTAATCTCAAAAATAGTAGGTTAAAAGTTGGTGGTATTATTAACTTAAAAATTAACTCACTCTAATAGTAAATTTGGTTTTAGGAACCCTCCAAAACTTGTATCAACAACAATTTTAAGAAAATAATTTATTAAAATAATGTTTTTCTATTATATAAAAATAGATTCTTTTTTGAAAACCGGTATTCGATTAGGTTTCACTCAAACCAAGTCTTACATCCCATATATCTGATCCCAAACCATAAGTTCGACTTTAAGCAAAATTGATTTTAATCAAAACAAAACAATTTCAAATTCAGTATGGGTCGGTTTCAAAACTGGTTTCTAACCCCAAATCTATTTTTTTCACCTCTAAGGGTGCACGAGTTGGGGGGGTTTTTTTGTCGAAAAACATAGTAAGTTGGCGGTCCCTCAATTCTGCATGTCAGCGGGTTTGAAATGGTGAGGTTGGGTGGGTTCATGAAAGACTTGAATTCGTTAGTTAACGACTGCATTTAAAAAAAGAAAAAAAAAACTTTAAATTCTTTTTTTTCAACTATATATACAACAATTACCCAACTCCAAATTTGTTGCATCTTTATTCTTTCATTTCTATAATTCTATTGTTTTTATCACAATGATCTAAACGTCTTTTACCGATCACCATTATCCAACGAGGAACTGCTTGGAAAAACACCAAAAGTTTTTTTTGTTTTTAATAGAGAATAATAGAAGCATGGGTACTTCTTGCGGATGAGATATACCCAAGTTGAGCAACTTATGTGAAAACACTTCCGCATTCAGCTACCGAAAAAAAAAACGGTTTGTTGTGATCCGGCGTTGTTATATGTCTGATATATAAGGTATCGATCTCCCGATCGAGGTAGAAATAAATGAAGATATGATTATGGAATTGCGCAACTCGAAACCCACTATCGATTTAAAACGTATCTTCCAGATCATATTGAACATGCAAATGTGTTTATTTTAGATGGCTAGTTCATTTTAGTTATTGTTTTAATTAGGATTTTAATTCTTGTTTATATTTGTGTATTTTTTTATGAAATGTTTTTAGTAATTTTTGTTTTATGTATTTATTTATACTTTATTAAATGTTTTAATACTTTTTAAAGGAAAATCTTCAATAAAGTTTCATTATTTTACCCTAATTTAAGAATAAATCTCAACCTAAAATTTGTTTACGAAAAATCATGAATTATCAGTAAAATGATGATCTAGTCTTATTTCCGATTTACCAATTGCATGGTTGACATCGGCGCCTACTCATTAAATGAGCTAGGAAAATCTTTATTAAAGTCTCATTATTTTATCATAATTTACGAATAAGTCTCAAACTAAATTTGTTTACGAAAAACACAAATTATTAGTAAAAATAATGGTTTGACCATTTTTCTCGGTTTACCGGTTGCATTGTTGACGTGGGCGTCTACTCATTAAAAGATTTGGGGAAATATACAGTAAAGTCTCATTATTTTACCTTGATTTACGAATAAATTCCAAACTAAAATTTGTTTACAAAAAAGCATGAAATACCGATGAAAGTTATGATCCGACCCTTTTCTCCTTGTAACACATATTTTATCAGTTTCACTGCTAACGTGAACACCTAGCTATTAAATGTTATGTTTACCGTAAATCTTGATATTCATCTGATCAGTTCATTCTATGAGTAGGCCTCAAAGTCAGAAATGAAACCGGTAAAATATGTGTTAACGATAAATAAAAAAAAGGGCGAGAAATTAGCTAATGAGATGGAAATGCTAAGTTACAAAAAAAATAGGTAGACAATTTGAAATTTCTTATAAACTTTAAAAATATTGAACTTGTTTCCGGTTTATGTAATTATTGTAATTTTTTGGCGTATTCGGCATGGAGTGTTTGAGAGCTTCTAGTTTCTAGCATTTGACAAAACGTTTCGTTTTGAATAGAAAGTCTCGTTTGGCACTACAAGCTTTTAGCGTTTAGTTTAAACAGAATGCTCCAAATCCAAATGCTACTTCACGTAGCGTTTAGCAAAACGCTACTGTAACGACCCAATTTTCAAAAGAAAATTTTCATTTTTAAATAGTCAAAAACATTTTCCATAAACCATGAAATCTCAAATACATTTGTTTTCAAATTCATAACAATAACAATAGTATTCCAATCATCCGAGTGTCCCATAAAAACGCCTGAGAAAAAGTGTATGTCGCGTCATCAAGCCTTGCCCTTGCCCTTAGGCTCAAATGTCCCTGAAACAAATCCACAAACTGTAAGCTAATGCTTAGTGAGTTCCCCAGAGCATACCTCACACAATCCACATAATCATATTAGTTATAAAAGCTACATAAACCACATAACCCTAGCATACAAACATATAAGGACGTCGTGGGCTCCTCCCAAGGTCTTACTCCAGGATGTCATGGGCTCCCCCACATGGTCTTACACCTAAGTGTCATGGGCTCCCCCCATGGTCTTTAGCTGGAAGGCCATGGGCTCCCCCACATGGTCTTACATCCAAGTGCTATGGGATCCTCCCATGGTCTTTACTTGAAAAGCCATGGGCTCCCCCACATGGTCTTACATCCAAGTGTCATAGGCTCCCCCATGGTCTTCCCTGCAAGTACAACATATATAACTAGCATAACTGACTATCATACCATGTATCTCTACAACAACAAGTGTACCACATATCACAAAATGGACCGGCATTGGTGCCTTCGGCCCATTGGTATGGTGAGGAGACTCACCTCTCGTGAATGCTGAACTGACAAGATAAGATCAGATAGTCTCACGCACTGCTCCAACTCAATTGCCTATAATCATCATGTAATTAACTTGTCACAATCCCCAAATACCATAAATGCCCTCAAAGTCAACCGTGGTCTTACATCCAAGTGTCATGGGCTCCTCCTATGGTCTTTACTTGAAAAGCCATGGGCTCCCCCACATGGTCTTACATCCAAGTGCCATGTGCTCTCCCATGGTCTTCCCTGCAAGTACCATATATATAACTAGCATAACACTTAGCATAACTAACTATCATACCACGTATCTCAACAACAACGAGTGTACCACATATCACAAAATGGGTCGGCCTTGGTGCCTTCAGCCCATTGGTATGGTGAGGAGACTCACCTCTCGTGAATGTTGAACTGACAAGATAAGATCAGATAGTCCCACGAACTGCTCCAACTCAATTGCCTATAATCATCATGTAATTAACTTGTCACGATCCCAAAATACCATAAATGCCCTCAAAGTCAACCCCGGTCAACTCTGGTCACAGTTAAGGTCAACAATCCACGTTGACCTCAACTCGTCGAGTGCATCCATCAACTCGTCGAGTTACCTGAGTAACTCGTCAACTCGCCGAGTTACATGTGTAACTCGTCGAGTTCCTCAATGTCCAGAAGACCGAAAACTCATGTAGAGCAAAAACTCCAATCCTTCACAGAAATCACTCGAATCTCGAAAACGGGTAAACCCTACCCGACTCGTCGAGTTGGCTAAGGGACTCGACGAGTTCCTTCATTCCTTTTTGTGTTCAGACGTTTTTTAGCTACCCCAAAGCTCCAGATTGCAGATCTAGCCTCCTAAGGCATGGTTTCTGTTGGGTTATGAGCATTCTAACACTCCTAAGTGTACTTGCAACCCTAAATACCTTGGATCTATGTTTTCTCTATTATACATACAATTATGAACATCCAAGGTATTATCCTAATCTAGCATACAAAATAATAAATATAACAAGATAGATTACATACCTCTTTGATGTAGAATGTCTTCATGAAGCTTTAGTGCCTAGTGCCCCAAGTGTGACACCTCAAATGGTTCACACAACACCAAATACACTTGGAATAACTTGAGAGAAACTTGAACACTCCTTGAAATCGTCTAGCCCTCACACTCACACATTAGTGCACGATTTCTCGAGCCATGGGATTCTTTTATATGGTGGCTATTAGGGTTACACCATGTAACTCATAACTTTACCCATTCCTTATGCTCCATGGATTTTAACCTCCATGGAGTATCCATGGGTCACCCCATGGACTTAGTCCAACATAAGGAATCTTGGATCACAAGCCCACATATATAAGAATGAATGATTTACACAATCAACCCATATATTTAATTAGTCTCCTTTTGATCACTTAATTAATTCCAAATTAATTCTTGATCAATACTAATTAAATAACCTTATTAATATATTAGAACTTATAATATATTAACCAACCTTAAGTGTTATTTCTCTCATTATAGTCTATCCAAATGCATGATGCCATGCAACCCAAATGGACCATGCCGGGTCGGGTCAAGTCTTACCAATTATAGTTATGGACTTAGACATTAATCCAACAGTCTCCCACTTGGATAAGTCTAAAACTATTATTGCGTATGACTTCAGGAACCGATCAGTAATCGTAGCTCTCAAAAGCTTCTGTCGAACTCTGACCTTGTCGATGAACTCTGACCTTTGTCAATGACTTGTCCATTAGATAAGGGATCATATATTCCTCCATTCTAGATATCATATGGACTGAGACATGGATTATCAATCATTCTCTCTGTCCATTTGTTGTTTCCCGATTTCCGATTCATGATGACTGACTGATTGAACAAATCAAATCAGTCCTGGCTTGGCCAAGCACTCACATGTATCATCTTTAAATCATCGAGGGGCCCACAGATATCGCTTTTATCCCGAAGGTAAAAGGAATGGATAAACTTCGACTCATATGGCCTGTTCTACTACTTGTTGAATCATACACAAAGGCACGTTTTATAACATCGAGTTACCAATACGTTTTCGTGTAATCAATGTATAACCAACTCATAGTAACAACTCATATCTCTAGGTTTGAAGAATATAAGATATTATCGTCTCATGATCACTCGTGATAAAATCCATGAAGTGATTCAAATGAGCGCGGGTTGAATCCAATACTCAGAACTTATGAGCACTCATGAGTGTTGTAGCACCACTTTGTCCACCAACTTGGACCTCTACAAACCAACCCATGACAGTCTTGATTCATATCTACTTCCAACATATGACCGACTGTGGATGGTTTGAATAACTTAATCATTTAGGAAGAGCGACTTAGTTATTCTGGAAGTCAAAACATGCAAAGTGAAACACAAGAATAAATGAATCAAATATGGTATCAAACCCTATGAATATAAATAAACACTTTTATTTATCACCATACTGATTACTCATTATTCATTGTTTCGGTTTTATCAACTTTATACTTGAATTTAAAACAATAGTTGTCCCATGCTCCAAGCATGTACACTATGTTTTCTAAACACTAGTCATGCCATACACCAAGTATGCATACTATGTTTGTCTATGATCTTTACTTTGTAAAATAGATCAATTGAACATCACTCCAATAATCCTCTTTTCACAGTCCCAAATCCTTACTGTAAATGCAAGAATTCCAAATTCATGCCATTTACTGAAATCTGTTAGATTCTAAACTTATATGCATTAATCCTCTTAATGATTATGCACGAAGTCAGAAAGACTTGACAACAATCATTACAGAGCATTCCAAAGGAGATCAGCTCCTTGGAAACATCCTTCTTTCATTAAGTTTCCTAATCTTACACAGATTGAATAATTTCTAACTTTGAAACATTTCCATATTCCATTTTGACTATCACTTCTGAACAAGAGTTGCCTCCTTACAGATTATGTCAATATGGTCCTTCCAGAATTAACATTATACTTCCAACTGTCCTTGAGCAACCAATCTTTGGTAAACCTTAGATTGTCCTCGACAATTGCTTAATCATTTTAGTCATATCCAATTCTAGACCTTTTCCCTTCATAATGCCCCAGGCATTTGGAAAATTTTAGAAAGGATGAATATAGCACATGTAATCGATCCTATATCCGAAGCATATGGGACACGATTCATGATGTCTCACATAAAGACTAAACCAGTCTTTTGCTATAATATTTCCATTTCAATTTGCCAAGTTCTCAAAATTCAGATTATGAAAAGGGATGTCGTAATCATAATCGAATTTTAGAACGCAAATAATGGACCCATATATAGAATTTCCTTATGTTGAGCCATTCCAACATGAAATTCATATATATATCCTTGATTAAATACGATTAAAATCTCAATCTAAGCTTTTAGAATTGAAATGAAGTATAATTTCCTCTCCCTTAATTATAGCAAAACAACTTTTTCAACCCCTGCAACCTCACGAATTAAAACTTTTGTTTTCTATAATTAACATTGCTAACTTGCAACCTTTGTCATAATTATCATGCTCCCACTAACATGATGATTATTAGCATAACACTTATGCTCCCACTAGCTTTGACATGTACTCAGAAATCAGCTGACTTTCTTACCAAAGTTCAGATTTCTGATACTAGATTGTTTTGATAAAACTTTATCAAAATCATACACCTCTCTTAGATAGCTCACATGTGTGTCTAAACAATTTTAGAACTATGAAAAGGGATGTCGTAATCATAGTCTCAATTGTTTAGACCTTTTCCACTTCTCACAAGTCCATGTTAGTGTGCCGGTAAACCACACACGCTCCACTAACGACTTTGAGAATGCAAATATCATAATTGCTATCTAGCTAAAATCTACTTAGTGAAAGTGTTTCCTCACCATCATTTTTCATGAATCGGAGAGAAACCTTATGACACTTAGATTAATAGTGTATGTGTTCTTATCCATGTGAATTTGTCAAAACCATAATCACAAGACAAGGTTAGTGACAAATCCAAACTCATATTGATTAAACTTGTGCAATCTTAAATTCTTGCCATTTGGCAGCTTAGGTGCCTGCCATTGCTTCCAAGTAGTTGTGCAACCAATTGAGAACTCTCAGAACTCCTATGCAAAGCCAACTTGAATAGGCACAAAAATTTCAACACGATAGGTTATAAACCTCAAGTCGTGTGCTAGTGAAGGACTTTAGGTTTTATTCTTGATTAAGTCTTGAAACTTTCAAGAGCTTTAAGACTCCCACTGTCCTCTTGACATATAAGACTCCCTTGTCAAATATTCAAGAGATAGTGCGGATTCTTTATCAAGACTAACACTTTACACAATTGGCCTAAGTTGGTCTCTGTTTTATCCAAAACATCACAACTTACCAATTTCAAATGTACAAGAGTAGATAACCTTTTACTCTTACATTTGACTAGTGTTAACAAACCCTCTTTAAGATATGTCACTCAAGTTACAATCTTGGAGTATGACTCTAAGAATTGTTTTGGAACGAAGTATGACTCATCTTTTTTATTTAACCATTTCAACAATTCATGACTCCTCTTCTTAGTCATAAGAATGCACTAAGATGACTTTAGAGGACCAATTGTGATATGGTATCTTAATCATTAAGATGATCATAAACATGATACTAAAGTACTCTCCCATCTTTTCAGATTTGAGAAACTTTTATCTTTCTGCCATACTTTGATTCTTCTTATTCGTTCTGTCTCACATTGAAACTTCTCCAATGCTACAGACTTATATTTAAACTTATAAGTATAACCATATTTACTGAACTTAAGTAAATTATGACGACTAGTCTTCTTGATCTTTTGTGGTGGACTTGACCATTGCACAAGAATGTGTACTCGATCCCTTAGTCCTTTCCTTATTCACATAAGGAATTAGTCTTAATTTTCCAAGCTGAAAGTTCTCATTCATCATACTATACAACTTGCATGATTCCAAGTTTCGGTCCAATTGAACCTTGGGTGATGAGAATCTTTCCTTATTTGGTAATATTAGACACTACCACAACCGAAAGAATCAAATCCATTTTTCCAATATTGCTATCAATGGAATCTTATAAGCAACAACTTTTCACAAATGCCATTGTAAGGATACTTAAAATAAATAAAATCAAAACCTTTTTCTTTTATTTTAAAACTTTGCGGAAAAACTTATCCTTACAATCCATATGAAAACCTTGTTGTTATCTATTCCTAAGCAATATAAATATCATAACTCTTAAGTAATAGCCCAAAATTCTGATCACCGAACCATGCGATTGAAATCCATCTTCGCGATCAGAATCAGCATGTACTTAATAGAGTTAGACAATGGACTTTACCTGAAGTAGAGCCAAACTTATTGACTTTAACATCCTTAGGTAAATTTGGCAGCTTCGTAACCAATGCCCCTTCCTTTGGCAATAGTTACCTATGGACCCTTGATAATGAGACTATCTCAGACTTCGCCTCTCTCTTTACCATTGGGTCAACCGAGTTGACTATGGCCGATCCCTTTCCATTGGGAAGAGAGAGCTTTACTGGATATCCAATGTCATCATTGTCAATGTCCATAGCGTTTTAGGAAGTTGATCTTAGCAAATAGATAAGATCATTAAGGGTCTTGTCTTAGTCTGTTTCATAGGATTCCCAAAAGAACTCACTGTGTGACTTAGAAAGTAGTTGAGCCACCAACTTTCTCAAGACTTTGACACCCAACTCTCCCGGCTTGTCAATATGTGACTACATCTCCAAGATGTGATCACACCTAGACCTTGCCTTGCCAATAGGGCTTGAGTGACCTTAAACTTTTTAGGAACTTGTGGGTTAGGGAGAATAATTGGAGGAGGTGAAAGAAGTATGATATCCATGGGACATCATCTTCATTTAGGAAAGCTTGTTTCAAGAGATTTGGGAAGATCATAAATGTCTAGACCAGACATCTTTTTGGGAGATATTCAAGATAGTTGATTTAAAGTCCTTAATATGACACCCAATATGAAATATTAAGTCTAGGACCCAACAAACTATTTTATAACTTAGAAGAGGGATGCCGTAATCCAAGCTATAAAATATTTGAAGGTAGGTGAATGACGATTCACCAATTTCCACCATGAAAAACGAAATAATTTATTAGGTTTTAATTGGATTTGAAAGTCCTAGATCTTTGAGATTCATTGAACTGTTCAAAGGCATGTTTCAATCTCGAGTGTGCCCTTCAGGTTTTGTGACTGGGATGCCGAGGATCACAAAACAAGGTGTGAATAACCATGCAAATATACTTGGTACCCTTAATATTTACCCCTTAATCAGTGTGCCGGTTAACCACACACGCTCCACCGATACTATGATAAATATTAAGTTACCCTTTGCCTACCTTGTAAAGTCCAGGTTAGTGTGCCGGTTAACCACACACGCTCCACTAATGACTTAAGCAAAGTGAAAAGTGTAATTTCATGGGTTAGCACCAAATTCACATTTTCCTAAGTAACTAAGATTGGGTATTAATAAGAGTTTAGTTACTTAGTATTTATCATTAATACTTTTAATGAAAGGAGAATTATAGTCCTTGTCCTACCCGTTCGGCTAACGACCCTCCACCAGTCAAGGAAGCGGTGGGTGAGAGTGGACACCCATTAAACTGCCATTTTATAGGCAGTAACCTTATACCCCCCTTATAGACCGGCTTCGTGAATGAGGCTTACTAACGGTAAGACTGACTTTACTCTTATACATATATATAAATATTATTAACTTATAATATTATAAAGTATAAGGGTTGAATTTTAACTTTTAAAATTCTAAGGGCTAACTTGGAATTAAAGTATTCATAAGTGAAAACTTTTCAAATTCCAAAACTTGAGGGCAAGTTTTGAAACTATTCAAAACTAATTAATTCCATAACTTATGAGTTTAAAGTAGTTTTAATTAAAAAAAAAACTCTTCAAGTTCCATAACTTGAGGACAAGTTATGGAAGACTTTAAACTAATTAATAAAAAAAATAACTTTTTTTTATTGTAACTTATGGAACTAATTAAGGTTACACTTTTTTTTTAATTTAATGAAGAGACTCTTGAACCTCCATAACTTGAGGACAAGTTATGGAGTCATAAAACCATTTAATTAGAACTAGACTCTTCATTTTGTAACCTTTGCCAACTTTTATGAGTTTTATGATTCTTAAATGTGACTTTTCATATAACTTGAGGACAAGTTACAAAAACACACTTTGGAATCAACTCTTAGATTAAAATGGATTGAAAACAACTATTTCACACAACTTTTCTATTAATCTAACAACCTCATAAGAACAAGATAATTCAAATCATCAATCTTCAAGAAATTAGCATGAACATACAAACTAATACAAATCTTGAAATTATGACAATTATCTTAGAAATTGGATTAGCATGAACATTACCACATCAAAAACAAGTTTATAAGTCCAAAAACATCTTAGAGTAATGTTCCTAGTCCAATTCCAGCCAAAACAATCGAATATATGCATCCAACTCGATTTTTCAGCTACTTTTGCAAGTATAACAAGAAAACAAGCCTAGGCTCTGATACCACTGTTGGGTTATGAGCATTCTAACACTCCTAAGTATACATGCAACCCTAAATACCTTGGATCTATGTTTTCTCTATTATACATACAATTATGAACATCCAAGGTATTATCCTAATCTAGCATACAAAATAATAAATATAACAAGATAGAATACATACCTCTTTGATGTAGAATGTCTTCATGAAGCTTTAGTGCCTAGTGCCCCAAGTGTGACACCTCAAATGGTTCACACAACAGCAAATACACTTGGAATAACTTGAGAGAAACTTGAACACTCCTTGAAATCGTCTAGCCCTCACACTCACACATTAGTGCACGATTTCTTGAGCCATGGGATTCTTTTATATGGTGGCTATTAGGTTTACACCATGTAACTCATAACTTTATCCATTCCTTATGCTCCATGGATTTTAACCTCCATGGAGTATCCATGGGTCACCCCATGGACTTAGTCCAACATAAGGAATCTTGGATCACAAGCCCACATATATAAGAATGAATGATTTACACAATCAACCCATATATGTAATTAGTCTCCTTTTGATCACTTAATTAATTCCAAATTAATTCTTGATCAATACTAATTAAATAACCTTATTAATATATTAGAACTTATAATATATTAACCAACCTTAAGTGTTATTTCTCTCATTATAGTCTATCCAAATGCATGATGTCATGCAACCCAAATGGACCATGCCGGGTCGGGTCAAGTCTTACCAATTATAGTTATGGACTTAGACATTAATCCAACAGTTTCCACGTAAAGTTGCAAACTTTACGTGCATGCAAGCTCTTAAATGCCAAAACCAAGCTAAGGGAGGGGTTTTAGCCAAAGAGAAGGGTCAATGCTTGATAAATTCAGTGACTTTATAACTCTAATGACTTAGAGGAGTCCAGATCTGAAGTTACAACTTCAGATCATGCCCAATAGCCGAAATGCTTCTATAAATGTACTAAAAATGACCTTAAACCTAAGAAAAAGGGGATCTAACGCTAGGATGACCAAGGTAACAACTCGTTACCTTCAAATGGATGCCCAAACGTTGTAGATGCTGGATCTACAATCTCCTTCCCGTTCCAAGCTTCTCAACCTTCAAACTCCTTCACCAAAATGCACCAAAAGCACCCTTTTAGTCTCACAAGCACAAGGAAGCAACAAATAACGGCTAGGGTTTCTTCTCTGGGTAATGAAGTGGTAAGGGAGGCCACAAGAGCCAGATTAAGTTCTTTATATAGGGTGCAAACCCTAAAAATTAGGGTTTTCCTTTACAGCGCCTACTCTTCGAGTCGGGACCTTCCGACTCGTCGAGTAGGATCTGAATCTCGCGTCCTCATAAATGATATCTACTCGACGAGTTGGAGCTCCCCAAATCGTCGAGTCCTAGCATAAAACCCTAAAACTTAATAAAAATTAAATGATACCTGGAACAGGTGTTACAAATCTCCCCCACTTGAACTAGACTTCGTCCTCGAAGTCTGCTGACGCGAATAAGTCCGGATAGTGATCTCGCATCTCGTCCTCCGGCTCCCATGTCCATTCGGAGCCCCTTCAGTGTTGCCATTGCACCTTTACTAACTTTACCTCCTTTTTTTTTTGAAGAACTTTGGTCATCCTATCCAGAAGCGCAACAGGCCTCTCAATGTAGTTCAGGCTCTCGTCCACCTGAATGTCGTCCAGAGAAACAACTGCGGCCTCGTCTGCGACACACTTCCGGAGCTGGGACACATGGAAGGTGTTGTGTATTTGACTAAGCTCGTCCGACAGATCCAAGCGATAAGCCACCTTGCCCACTCGGGCCGAAATCCTGAACGAACCAATATATCGCGGCCCCAACTTGCCTCTCTTCTGAAACCTGATGACTCCCTTCCATGGCGACACTTTTAGTAACACAAAGTCCCCCACTTGGAACTCAAGATTCGATCGCCGCCGGTCAGCATAGCTTTTCTAACGGCTCTGTGCGACTTGCAGTCGGTCGCGCACCTGTTTAATCAATCCGGTAGTCTGGAGAACTACTTCGGTGCTCCCTATGACTTGGTGTCCAACCTCGCCCCAACAAACCGGGGTCCTACATTTCCGACCATACAACATCTCAAATGGAGGTCGGTCGATACTGGCATGGTAACTATTGTTATATGAAAACTCTACTAGTGGGAGGTATGTATCCCAACTCCCTTCAAAATCCAACACGCACGCCCGAAGCATATCCTCAAGTGTCTGGATCGTCCTCTCACTCTGGCCATCTGTCTGGGGATGGTACGCAGTGCTGAAATGCAAATGAGTGCCCAGTTCCTTGTGGAACTTCTTCCAGAATCTAGATGTGAATCGAACATCTCTGTCAGAGACTACCGACACTGGCACCCCGTGTCTATCCACCACCTCTCGCACATAAATATCTGCCAATTTCTCAGCGGATATACTCTCAGAGATCGGAATAAAGTGGGTACTCTTCGTTAACCTGTCCACAATCACCCATATGACATCAACACCCCTCGTTGTCCTTGGTAACTTTGTGATGAAGTCCATAGTGATCTCTTCCCACTTCCACATAGGAATGGGTAGCGGCTGAACCTTGTCATGCGGCCACTGATGTTCGGCCTTGACCTTCCTGCAGGTCAAGCACCGCTCCACAGACCAAGCAATCTCCCGCTTTATGTAGGGCAACCAATAGCTCAGTCTCAGATATCTATACATTTTTGTAGCCCATGGATGTATAGAGAACTTGGACTTGTGTGCCTCCTCCAATATCTTCTGTCTCACTCCCCCAGTCACCGGTACCCACACCCAACCACACTGTGTCAGAAGACCTCGGCTATCCCGAACAAACAAGGGATACTGACCTCGAATCCGCTCTATCTTCCAATTCTCCTTATTCACACCCTCGACCTGAGCTTGTTTGATCATATCTAACAATGGTGAGATCACCGTCATCCTCAAGCACACGTTCCTAATCGGGGAACCTGCCATCTTGCATCTCAAAGCATCGGCCACCACGTTGTCCTTCCCTAGATGGTATAAGATCTCACAATCATAATCTTTCAGCACATCCAACCACCTCCTCTGTCGCATGTTGAGGTTCTGCTGGTCCATCAAATACTTCAAACTCTTATGATCAGTATAAATAGTGCACCGTACTCCATACAAGTAGTGTCTCCAAATTTTGAGGGCAAACACCACTGCCCCCAATTCCAGGTCGTGACTGGGGTAATTCGCCTCATGAGGTCTCAACTGCCTCGAGGCTTACGCAATCAGATGCCCCCTCTACATCAGTACCGCCCCTAACCTTGAGATCGATGCATTATAGTACACTACCAAATCATCCACCCCTCCGGTAGCACTAGAATCGATGCCTCACATAACTTCTGCCTCAGGGTCTCGAAAGCCAACTGCTGGTCCGGGCCCCACCGGAAAGTCACATTCTTCTTAGTCAAACGGGTCAAAGGCACGACGATCTTGGAGAAATCCTGGATGAATCTCCGATAATAGCCCACTAAACCCAAGAAGCTACGGATCTCGGATACGTTCTTCGGTACTTCCCACCGCATCACTGCCTCAGCCTTGGTTGGATCCACCGAAATACCCTCCTTGTTGATGATGTGCCCCAAGAACTGTACCTCTCACAGCCATAAATCACACTTGGAGAACTTGGAATAAAGCCTTTCCGTTCTCAGTGTCTCAAATACCTCCCTCAGATGCTGCTCATGTTGCTCCTTGGCCTTAGAATAGACCAGGATATCGTCAATAAAAACGATCACTGACCGATCCAGCATCGGTCTGCACACCTTGTTTATGAGATCTATCAACGTTGCTGGGGCATTGGTGATCCTGAATGGCATCACCACAAACTCATAGTGCCCATACCGAGTCCTGAAAGCTGACTTTGGTATATCCTCATCCCGAATCCTCATCTCATGGTACCTCGACCGAAGATCAATCTTGGAAAACCATGACGCACCCTACAACTGATCGAACAAATCGTCGATCCTCGGTAACGGATAACGGTTTTCACCGTTAGTTTGTTCAGCTCTCGATAATCAATACACATCATGTGTGACCTGTCCTTCTTTTTCACAAATAGGATCGGTGCTCCCCATACGGAACTGCTTGGACGGATAAACCCTTGTTCTAGCAGCTCCTGAAGCTGCATAGATAGTTCTTGCATATCGGGCGGAGCTAGCCGGTATGGTGCCTTGGCTATCGGAGCGGCACCCGACACCAAATAAATGTGAAACTCCACTTGCCTCTCCGGAGGCACTTCAGGTAACTCCTCGGGAAAGACATCCCGAAACTCATGTACAACAGGTACACTGCCCAAATCCATTGGGGTCACAACCCTCGTATCCGAGATATATGCCAGAAATCCTGTACAACCCTGCTGCAGAAATCTCCTAGCCCTCGTAGCTGAACAGAGGGTTGGCCCCTGCGAGGCCCTCTCTCCATGAATAACCAGTTCACCCCCACTTGGGGTTCGAACCCTCACCAACTGGCGCTCGCAATCAATCATGGCCCCATTGGCCCCCAATCAGTCAATCCCTACGATCACCTTCAGCCCTCGAAATGGTATCGGGACTAGATCAACACGAAAACTCTCCCCAATCACATTCAGGACATAATCCTGATACACCCTCACAGCACTCACAGTGTGGTCGTCCGCAATCTCAACCTCAAGCGGGGAACCCAAAGTCCCTGGCGCATCCCGGAACTTCTTGCTAAGCGCAAGAGATACAAATGATCGGGTAGCACCCGAATCAAATTGAACATGAGCCGACATACCATTGACCAAAAAGTTCCCTATACATAAGCACAATATACACATAAGCAATGCAAATAAATACAGACCAGGAAGATAAAATACGTACCAGGCCCAACGTCTGGCGCTGCCCGAGCCTCCTCGGTGGTCAACTAAAATGCGTGGCTCTTCACCACAGGAGCATCCGCCTTAGTAGGGTGGCCATCTGTGATCATCAGTGTGGCGGGCGCAGTCATCACCAATGCTCCTCCCCCTCCCTGCAACCTCAGACAGTCGGCCCACTTATGGCTTGTCTGGTTGCAGTGAAAACAAATCAATCCCTTCTTGGGGCAATCCCTGCTCAAGTGACCTGGCTGGCCACATGCATAACATCCTGAGCCCGCTATCCGACAAGCCCCACTGTGTGGTTTACCGCACTTGGTGTTGGATTAGTGTCTAAGTCCATAACTATAATTGGTATGTACTTTACCCGACTCGGCATGGTCCATTTGGGTTGCATGGCATCGGAACATTTGGATAGACCGTTTATGAGGAAAAGACATTTTGTGACATATTAATATATTATAAGTTCTAATATATTAATATGAAATCATGTTATTTAATTAGTATTGATCAAGAATTAATTTGGACTTAATTTAGTGATCAAAAAGAGACTAATTAAATATATGGGGATTGATTGTGTAAATCATTCATTCTTATATACGTGGGCTTATGATCCAAGATTCCTTTATGTTGGGTTTAACCCATGTAGTGATCCATGGATATTCCATGGAGGTTAAAACCCATGGAGCATAAGGAATGGGTAAAGTCATGAGTTACATGGTGTAACCCTAATAGCCACACTATATAAGAACCCCTTTAGTTCAAGAAATTGGCACTAGTGATACATACTTTGAGGGCTAGCCAATTTGAACATGTATGTCTTCTTCTCATGGTTATTCCAAGAGTTCATGATGTTGTGTGAACCATTTGAGGTGTCACACTTGGGGCACTAGGCTCTCAAGCTACATGGAGTCAAGCAACAACAACAAGGTATGTATTCTATCTATTTTATTATCCTAGTATCAATGTTTTGGTATGCTAGTTAGGATAATACCTTGGATAATCATATTTGCATGTATAATAGAGAAAACATAGATCCAAGGTATTTAGGGTTGCATGTACACTTAGGAGTGTTAGAATGCTCAAAACCCAACAGTGGTATTAGAGACTAGGCTTGTTTTCAATTATACTTGATGCAAATTGCTGAAAAATGCTGAAAAAGTCGAATTTCGGGCATTCTGGGCACTGTACTCGCCGAGTCCACTGATGAACTCACCGAGGAACATTACCCTAAGATGTTTTTGAACTTATAAACTTGTTTTTAATGTGGTAATGTTCATACTAACCCAATTTCAAAGATAATTGTCAATAGATTCATGTTTTGTATTAGTTTAGTGATTAGGCTAATTACATGAAAAAGTTTGATTTGAATTATCTTGTTCTTATGAGTTGCTTAGATTAATAGAAAAGTTAATTGATTATGTGTTTTCAATCCATTTTAATCTAAGAGTTGATTCTAAAATGTGTTTTTGTAACTTGTCCTCAAGTTATATGAAAAGTCACATTTAAGTTTCATAAAACTCATAAAAGTTGGTAATGGTTACAAAAATGAAGAGTCTTGTCCTCAAGTTATGGAGGTTCAAGAGTCACTTCATTAAGTAATAAAATTTGTAACCTTAATTAATTCCATAAGTTATAAAATAAAGAAAAGTTACATTCTTTTATTAGTTTAAAGTCTTCCATAACTTGTCCTCAAGTTATGGAACTTGAAGAGTTTTTTAATTAAAACTAATTTAAACACATAAGTTATGGAATTAATTAGTTTTGAATAGTTTCAAAACTTGCCCTCAAGTTTTGGAATTTGAAAAGTTTTCTCTTATGAATACTTTAATTCCAAGTTAGCCCTTAGAATTTTAAAAGTTAAAATTCAAACCCTTATACTATTATTATAATTTTAATTATATAGATATGTATAAGATAAAGTCAATCTTACCGTTAGTAGGCCTCATTCACGAAGCCGGTCTATAAGGGGGGTATAAGGTTACTGCCTATAAAATGGCAGTTTAATGGGTGTCCACTCTCACCCACCGCTTCCTTGACTGGTGGAGGGTTGTTAGCCGAACGGGTAGGAAAGGACTATAATTCTCCCTTCATTAAAAGTATTAATGATAAATACTAAGTAACTAAACATTTATAAATTCCCAATTCTTAGTTACTTAGGAAAATATGAATTTGGTGCTAGCCCATAAAATTACACTTTGTACCTTACCAAGTCGTTAGTGGAGCGTGTGTGGTTAACCGGCACACTAACATGGACTAGTAAGAGTGGCAAAGGGTAACTTAACTTTATTATAGATCGGTGGAGCGTGTGTGGTTAACCGGCACATCGATTAGGTAATATTGTTGAGGGTACCAAGTCAATTTGTATGGTTATTCACACCTTGTTTGTGATCCTCGGCATCCCAGTCACAAACTTGAGAGGGCACAATTGAGATTCAAACATGCCATTGAAAGTTCAATGTATCTCAAAAGATCTAGGAGTTTCAAATCCAATTAAAACTTAATTATATTTCGTTTTTCATGGTGGAAATTGGTAAATCGTCATTTACCTACCTTCAATTGTTTTATAACTTGGATTACGGCATCCCACTTCCAGTTATAAATAGGTTGTTGGGTCCTAGCCTTAATATTTCATATTGGGTGTTATATTAAGGACTTTAAATCAACTATCTTGAATATCTCCCAAAAGATGATCTTCCCAAATCTCTTGAAACAAGTTTTCCTAAAATGAAGATGATGTCCCATGGAAATCATACTTCTTTCACCTCCTCCAATTATTCTCCCTAACCCACAAGTTCCTGAAAAGTTTAAGGTCACTCAAGCCCTATTGGCAAGCAAAGGTCTATGTGTGATCACATCTTGGAGATGTAGTCACATATTGACAAGCCGGGAGAGTTGGGTGTCAAAGTCTAGAGGAAGCTGATGATCAATCACTTTCTAAGTCACATAGTGAGTTCCTTTGGGACTCCTATGAAACAGACTATGACAAGACCCTTAATGATCTTATCTATTTGCTAAGATCAACTTCCTAAAACTTTATGGACATTGACAATGATGACATTGGATATCCAGTAAAGCTCTCTCTTCCCAATGGAAAGGGATCGGCCATAGTCAACTCGGTTGACCAAATGGTAAAGAGAACGGCTAAGTCTGAGATAGTCCCATTGTCAAGGGTCTATTGCCAAAGAAAGGGGCATTGGTTGCAAAGCTGCCAAATTTACCTAAGGATATTCAAGTCAATAAGTTTGACTCTACTTCGGGTAAAGTCCACTATCTAACTCTGCTAAGTTTCTATTCTGAGATTCTTGATACATGATGTGACTGGGTCACATGTCGATGTTTTAAGAATCAAAGAAAAGGTGAAGAAACTTAAAGAAAGAATATGCTGAATCTGATGGCATAGATGGATTTCTATCGCATAGTTTGAAGATCGGATTCTTGAGCTACTTCTTAAGAGTTATGATATATTGCTTAGGAATAATAACAACAAAGTTTTCATGTGCTTTTGCATTGTAAGGATAGTTTTTCCGCAAAGCTTTAAAATAAAGGAAAAAAATTTTTTTTTTTGATTTTATTTATTTTAAAATATCCTTACAATGGCATTTGTGAAAATTTTTGTTGCTTATAAGATTCCATTAAGAGCAAGAGTGGAAATATGAATTTGATTCTTTCATTTGTGGTAGTGTCTAAATTTACCAAATAAGGAAAGATTCTCATCACCTAAGTTTCAGTTGGATAGAAACTTGGAATCATGCAAGTTGTATAGCATGATGAATAAGAACCTTCAAGCATTGGAAAAATTAAGACTAACTACTTGTTCACATGGATGTGTGAGTCAAGTAAAGGACTAAGGGATCGAGTACACATTCTTGTGCACTGGTCAAGTCCACCACAAAAGATCAAGAAGACTATTCGTCATGATTTACTTAAGTTCAGTAAATATGGTTATACTTATAAGTTTAAGTATAAGTCTGTAGCATTGGAGAAGTTTCAATGTGAGACAGAACGAATAAGAAGAATCAAAGTATGGCAGAAAGATAAAAGTTTCTCAAATCTGAAAAGATGGGAGAGTACTTTAGTATCATGTTAGATAATCATCTTAATGATTAAGAGACCTTATCACAATTCATCCTCTAAGTGCATTCTGGTAGCTAAGAAGAGGAGCTATGAATTGTTGAAGTGGTTAAATCAAGAAGATGATTTATACTTCGTTCCAAAAACAATTCTTAGAGTTATACTCTAAGATTGTAACTTGAGTGACATGTCTTAAAGAAGGTTTAAAACACTTGTCAAGTGTAAGAGTAAAAGTTTTCTACTCTTGTACATTTGAAATTGGTAAGTTGTGATGTTTTGGATAAAACAAAGACCAACTAAGGCCAATTGTGTGAAGTGTTTGTCTTGATTAGAATCCACACTATCTCTTGAATATCTGACAAGAAAGTCTTATATGTCAAGAGGACAGTGGGAGTCTTAAAGGTCTTGAAAGTCTCAAGAACTAATCAAGAATAAAACCTGAAGTTCTTCACTAGCACACGACTTGAGGTTTATAACCTATCGTGTTGACTATTTCTGTGTCCATTCCAATTCAAGTTGGCTTTGCATAGGAGTTCTGAGAGTTCTCAATTGGTTGCACAGCAACTTGGAAGCAATGGCAGGCCCTTGAGCTGCCAAATGGCAAGAATTTAAGATTGCACAAGTTTAATCCATATAAGTGTGGATTTGTCAGTAACCTTGTCTTCTGATTATGGTTTTGACAAAATTCATATGGATAGGAACTCATACACCATAAAATCTAAGTGTCATAAGGTTTCTCTCCTATTCATGAAAATGATGGTGAGGAAACACTTTCACTAAGTAGATTTTAGCTAGATAGCAATTGTGATATTTGCATTCTCAAAGTCGTTAGTGGAGCGTGTGTGGTTAACCAGCACACTAACATGGACTTGTGAGAAGTGGTAAAGGTCTAAACAATCGAGACTATGATTACGGCATCCCTTTTCATAGTTCTTAAAATTGTTTAGACACACCTGTGAGCTATCTAAGACAAGGTGTATGATATTGATAAAGTTTTATCAAAGCAATCTAGTATCAGAAATCTGAACTTTGGTAAGAAAGTCAATAAAGTATTGATTTCTAGAAGTCCAGTTGATTTCTGATTACATGTCAAAGCTAGTGGGAGCATGAGTGTTATGCTAATAATCATCATGTTAGTGGGAGCATGATAATTATGATAAAGATTGCAAGTTAGCAATGTTAATTATAGAAAACAAAAGTTTCAATTCGTGAGGCTGCAGGGGTTGAAAAAGTTGTTTTGCTATAATTAAGGGAGAGAAAATTATACTTCATTTCAATTCTAAAAGCTTAGATTGAGATTTTAATCGTATTTAGTCAAGGATATATATATGAATTTCATGTTGGAATGGCTCAACATAAGGAAATTCTATATATGGGTCCATTATTTGCGTTCTAAAATTCGATTATGATTACGGCATCCCTTTTCATAATCTGAATTATGAGAACTTGGCAAATAGAAATGGAAATGTTATAGCAAAAGACTGGTTTAGTCTTTATGTGAGACATCATGACTCGTGTCCCATATGCTTCGGATATAGGATCGATTTCATGTGCTATATTCATCATTTCTAAAAAATTTCAAATGCCTGGGGCATTAAGAAGGGAAAAGGTCTAGAACTGGATATGACTAAAAGGATTAAGCAATTGTCGAGGACAATCTACGGTTTACCAAAGATTGGTTGCTCAAGGACAGTTGGAAGTATAGTGTTAATTCTGGAAGGACCATATTGACATAATCTGTAAGGAGGCAACTCTTGTTCAGAAGTGATAGTCAAAATGGAATATGGAAATGTTTCAAAGTTGGAAATTATTCAATCTGTGTAAGATTAGGAAACTTAATGCAAGAAGGATGTTTCCAAGGAGTTGATCTCCTTGGAATGCTCTGTAATGTTTGTTGTCAAGTCCTTGTGACTCTGTGCATAATCATTACAGGAGGATCAATGCATATAAGTTTAGAATCTAACAGATTTCAGTAAATGGCATGAATTTGGAATTCTTGCATTTGCAGTAAGGATTTGGGACTGTGAAAGAGGATCATTGGAGTTATGTTCAATTGATCTAATTCACAAAGTGAAGATCATAGACAAATATAGTATGCATACTTGGTGTATGGCATGACTAGTGTTTAGAAAACATAGTTTACATGCTTGGAGCATGGGACAACTATTGTTTTAAATTCAAGAATAAAGTTGATAGCTGAAACAGTATACAATGAATAATGTGTAATCATATGGTGATAAATAAAATGTGTTTTATTTATGTTCATAGGTTTTGATACCATATTAGATTCTATTATTATTGTGTTTCATTTTGCATGTTTTGACTTCCAGAATAACTAGGTCGTTCTTCCTGATTGACTAAGTTATTCAAACTATCCACAGTCGGTCATATGTTGGACGTAGATATGAATCAAGACTGTCATGGGTTGGCTTGTAGAGGTCTAAGATGTTGGACAAGGGGCTACAACACGCATGAGTGCTCATAAGTTCTGAGTATTGGATTCAACCCGCGCTCATTGGAATCACTTCATGGATTTTATCACGAGTGATCATGAGACGATAATATCTTATATTCTTCAAACCTAGAGATATGAGTTGTTACTATGAGTTGGTTGTACATTGATTGCACGAAAACGCATTCGGTAACTCTGTGTTATAAAACGTGCCTTTGTGTATGATTCAACAAGTAGTAGAACAAGCCATATGAGTCGAAGTTTATCCATTCCTTTTACCTTCGGGATAAAAGCGATATCTGTGGGCCCCTCGATGATTTGGTGATGACAAATGTAAGTGCTCGGCCGGGCCTGGACTGATTTGATTTGTTCAATTAGTCAATCGTCATAAATCGGAAATCGGGAAACAACAAATGGACAGAGAGAATGATTATAATCCATGTCTCAGTCCATATGATATCTAGAATGGAGGAATATATGATCCCTTATCTAATGGACAAGTCATTGACAAAGGTCAGAGTTCATCTACAAGGTCAGAGTTCGACAGCGGCTTTTGAGAGCTACGATTGCCAGTTGGTTCCTGAAGTCATACGCAATAATAGTTTTAGACTTATCCAAGTGGGAGACTGTTGGATTAGTGTCTAAGTCCATAACTATAATTGGTATGTACTTGACCCGACTCGGCATGGTCCATTTGGGTTGCATGGCATCGGAACATTTGGATAGACCGTTTATGAGGAAAAGACATTTTGTGACATATTAATATATTATAAGTTCTAATATATTAATATGAAATCATGTTATTTAATTAGTATTGATCAAGAATTAATTTGGACTTAATTTAGTGATCAAAAAGAGACTAATTAAATATATGGGGATTGATTGTGTAAATCATTCATTCTTATATATGTGGGCTTATGATCCAAGATTCCTTTATGTTGGGTTTAACCCATGTAGTGATCCATGGATACTCCATGGAGGTTAAAACCCATGGAGCATAAGGAATGGGTAAAGTCATGAGTTACATGGTGTAACCCTAATAGCCACACTATATAAGAACCCCTTTAGTTCAAGAAATTGGCACTAGTGATACATACTTTGAGGGCTAGCCAATTTGAACATGTATGTCTTCTTCTCATGGTTATTCCAAGAGTTCATGATGTTGTGTGAACCATTTGAGGTGTCACACTTGGGGCACTAGGCTCTCAAGCTACATGGAGTCAAGCAACAACAACAAGGTATGTATTCTATCTATTTTATTATCCTAGTATCAATGTTTTGGTATGCTAGTTAGGATAATACCTTGGATAATCATATTTGCATGTATAATAGAGAAAACATAGATCCAAGGTATTTAGGGTTGCATGTACACTTAGGAGTGTTAGAATGCTCAAAACCCAACACTTGGCACACCGGTCACGGCCCTGTTGGCCCCTACTGGAAGAATCTGAGGTCTTAGGCTTTTTAGCCACACCGGCTGCCCCCACCTGGCTAGTCAACTCTCCCCACCAGTCTCGGGCTCGATCTCTGAGCATACATGAAGCAAAACCAACCTTTGCCGCATCAGGGCAAGAACTCGTGCGTTGGGCGTTCTCTATGTCTGCTACCCAGCATCGGCTAACAATGGGGTCCCTGACCCCGAAAAACTTTGGCGCCCCGCACGCCTTGATCTCCCGGAACGAGGGAGTTCGGGCCCCGACCTGGCCCGCAGCAGTCTCGACTCTGAATGTCCCGAGCCTCTCCTCCATGATCTCCATCATACCCTCCTTGACTGTCCCAAAAATCATTTGGGTAGCTTCAAGGATGCCCCTCGTCACCCCAGCTGCAATAAGCTCGCGCAACCTCTCGTCAATGGGATCGGTAATGTCACCCAACCTAGCCCCAAATCCTGATCCCGATCGTGATCCCCCTGCTCCAAACCGTGTCACCACCATACTGTACTGCAATACCACAAAACATTATGATCAGGATGTCCATAGATGGGATCCTCCCACACCGGTCCTCCTTAGAGCTTCCAGATCTAACATTGGTTCGGGTATAGATCTTGTGCTTTCAGTAGTACGGGCCCAATACTACCTTCCACACCTACCTGTACCTTCCCCAAGGCTCTACCTGATAACTATAATTCGTCCCAAAACAAATCATATCTCATAGGCTACCGCATAGCTCAAATCCTAGGTTGACCTAAGATTTCCTCCATCCATATCAAACTAGAACTCAATCATAATAGGTTGCCTTATGCATGGAAATTATACACAGAACAAGATCAAATAGACTTTCGAATAATAGACTCTACCCTAATACCACAACCAGACAAGGAACAGGAAATAAGGCCAAATCAATCATTCTGAGGCTATAAGACCCTAACCGTATACAATTTTGAAAGCATACACATAGCAAGGTTCATACGATTATCATAACTCACATATCAGTATAACATGGCTAACATACTGGGGGAACTACTTACTTGCCTCAGCCGATCGCGCGCATTGCACTCTCCTTTTTCTCTTTCTAAATTTTTTTTAACTTTTATTATTTATTTATTTATCTATTTATTTTTATTTTTTTGAAAACAATTTTACCGTTTCCTTAGTTTGAGTCCTGATACACCCGAGAGTGTGCCTGTATCCCTCAAACCAAGGCTCTAATACCAACTTGTAACGACCCAATTTTCAAAAGAAAATTTTTATTTTTAAATAGTCAAAAACATTTTCCATAAACCATGAAATCTCAAATACATTTGTTTTCAAATTCATAACAATAACAATTGATGTGACCTTGGCTCGACCCTTAGTTCGTGTCTCTCTGTTGGACTCCAGGTAGACTCTGCAAGATCACAAGAAAGAAAGGTCGTCAGCCGTTTCTCGGGAGGAGGCTCCCGGAAAGACGCTCCGACGGTCAAGTTAGAAGGTATTTAGGGTTTCTGTGGATGTAACTGGGAAAGACATCTTACCTTGTGAGTTCTAGAGTGTACCCTTTTATACCTAGAGATCCTGCCTTATCCGTACAGTACAAGATCGCTTTAAGGAGACAGAGCCAAAGGCGTTGATTGGAGGGTCGTGCGCCTCTATCCGTTAGAGCGCCCTTATTGGCTCTGACGGCAATGGCCTGATCCTGCCTCTTGTCTCCTGACCGTATCTTTTGTCTTGATGTTGGGAGTGTCCCTGGCTGGCGCGAGCCTTTTGTCGGGACGCTGAGAGCGCCTCTGGCGGGCGCAAGCCTTTTGTTGGGACACCCTGCTCTTAGGGGCGTCGGCGAGCGCTGAGCCCGCTGAGCTTGGTTCGGCTGACACGCCAGTTTCTTTTGGCCAGGCGCGGTTCTGTCGTGCTAGCATGGGCACGTCATCAATATTATTCTAATCATTAGAGTGTCCCATAAAAATGCCTGAGAAAGAGTGCATGTCGCGTCATCAAGCCTTGCCTTGCCCTTAGGCTCAGATGTCCCTGAAACAAATCCACAAACTGTAAGCTAATGCTTAGTGAGTTCCCCAGAGCATACCTCACACAATCCATATAATCACATAATCATATTAGCTATAAAAGCTACATAAACCACATAACTCATGCATACAAACATATAAGGACGTTGTGGGATCCTCTCGAGGTCTTTCTCCAGGATGTCATGGGCTCCCCCACATGGTCTTACACCTAAGTGTCATGGGCTCCCCCCATGGTCTTTAGCTGGAAGGCCATGTGTAACGCCCCGTTCCCGATACGTATTTAGTTCATTAAATGCTCATTTTATAAGAGCTACTCGACGAGTTGGTAGCCCTAACTCGTCGAGTAGAGGCCAGTTTAATCGTGGGGTTTAAGTGGACTACTCGACGAGTCAGGAATGGACTCGGCGAGTAGGTCCATCAGGAGGAAACCCTAATCCTTAGGGTTTGCACCCTATTTAAGCAACATTATGAGTCTTCACCTCAGCCCCCATCACCTTCACAACCTACTCTCGAAACCCTAATAAATCTTGTGCATCCTTGAGCCATTTTTCCTTATATTTGGGTGATTGAAGTTAGGAGAAGGAAGGAAACCCTTGGTGATTCAAGAAGAGGCAGTAGATCCGAAGCTTCCAGTGCATTTCAGAAACTTTGAAGGTATAAAGCTTATACCTTGGCTTATTTTCACTTAGATCTTCATGAAAGCTTGTTTGTTGCCACTTTTGAGTCATTTCCAAGTCCATTTTCGAATAGTGAGCATTTGGGGAGGTAAGGACTTCAGATCTAGACACTCATGAGCTCCAGAAGCTTAAAGTTGCCACCTTTATTCGACCATGTCCCCATTCTATGCATCTAACCTCCATTTATGGCTATGTCTTAGTGTTTAAGCTCCATATCATCATGCATGAACGTAAAGTTAGCAACTTTACGTGTAATGCTAGCTTAGGGAGCCCAGATCCATGTATTGGAAGCATCGAAATGGATTAGAATCGACTGAATGGATATGTCACAAGGAGGACTCGGCGAGTTGTTCTCGGACTCGGCGAGTCGGGTCGTGAACCCTAACTCCTTTTCTGATTTGGAATAGGACCAGTGAGTGGAGTGGTGACTCAGTGGGTGGAACAGGACCTGGACACGAAAGTTGAAGAACTCGACGAGTCTACGAAGGGACTCAACGAGTTAGAGTCGATATGTCCCTTTCCTGATTACGCTAGGACTCAGCGAGTCTAAGGACGACTCGATGAGTCAGTTCGACCAGTCGCGATGTCAATTAGCATGAGGACTCGGCGAGTCATAGGGTGACTCGGCGAGTAAGTCAACTCAGAAGGTTGACTTTGGTCAGGACGTTGACTTTGACCAGGGGTAAAATGGTCATTTTACCCTAAGAAGGATTATCAGTTTTTGATTAAGTGTTGTTATGGAATTATAGCCGGAGAGTCGCCGAAGTAGCAGATAGGGATCCCTCACCCAGTTTTTCAGCAGTCAGCCATACGAGGTGAGTCCTCTTCCAGTAGGAACAGGTCTAAGGCACCAAGGCCGGTCCGTTTAAGTAGTTGTAGTATGTCGGGGTAAGCCCGATGCAATTTATATGTTTCCGGACTTTGGTCCGATGCCGGGGCGGTCCCGAGAAGTAGTTAAGTATGCATGATGTCTTTGTGATTCATGCAGGTTATATGATATGTGTTATGTGTTCCGGGGTAAACCCGATGTCGGGGCAAGCCCGATGTATGTTAGCTATTATGCCATGTATTATGTGTTTCGGGGCAAGCCTGATGTATGCTAGCTTATATATTATATGTTTCGGGCTTCGGTCCGATGCCGGGGCAAGACCGATGCAGATTATGTGATGATGTTATGTGCTTATGATATATGTTATGTTGTGTATGTGCCGGGGTAAGCCCGATGTCGGGGCAAGCCCGATGCCCGATGCCCGATGCCCGATACGGACGAATGTCGGGGTGAGCCCGATGCCCGATACGGACGAATGTCGGGGTGAGCCCGATGCCGGACAGGAGTTCGATGTCGGGATTCGTTCCGATGCAGTTGGGAGTAGTCCCAGAGTCATGTTATTTGCTATACGTGCTTTGTATGGTATGTGGTAGTTTGGAGGGGAGGGGGGGGCTCACTAAGCTTCGTGCTTACAATTTCAGTTTTGGTTTTAGGTACTTCAGCTAGCAAGGGAAAGGGCTCGGGATGATGGCATGGCACACACCACAGTTTTCTTAGCCTGGGAGTTTACTCTGATATGTTATATGAGATTGTGATATGATGACAAATTTTATGAGATTTGAGATACATGTTTTATGATTTTATACTATGGCGATGATATTTATGTTTGTTAAATGATTTTGAATACGAAATTTTTGGCTAGTATATTTGGGATGTTTCACCATGGGCTCCCCCATATGGTCTTACATCCAAGTGTCATGGGCTCCTCCCATGGTCTTTGCTTGAAAAGCCATGGGCTCCCCCACATGGTCTTACATCCAAGTGTCATGGGCTCCCCCATGGTCTTCCCTGCAAGTACCACATATATAACTAGCATAACTGACTATCACACCACGTATCTCTACAACAACGAGTGTACCATATATCACAAAATGGGTCGGCCTTGGTGCCTTCGACCCATTGGTATGGTGAGGAGACTCACCTCTCGTGAATGCTGAACTGACAAGATAAGATCAGATAGTCCCATACACTGCTCCAACTCAACTGCCTATAATCATCATGTGATTAACTTGTCACAATCCCGAAATACCATAATGCCCTCAAAGTCAACCCTGGTCACAGTCAAGGTCAACAGTCCATGTTGACCTCAACTCGTCGAGTTACCTGAGTAACTCGTTAACTCGCGCAAGTTACCTGTGTAACTCGTCGAGTTCCTCAATGTCCAGAAGACCGAAAACTCGTGTAGACCGAAAACTCCGATCCTTCACAGAAATCACTCGGAATCTCGAAAACGGGTAAACCCTACCCAACTCGTCAAGTTGGCTAAGGGACTCGATGAGTTCATTCAGTCCTCTTTGTGTTCAGACGTTTTTGAGCTACCCCAAAGCTCCAGATTGCAGATCTAGCCTCCTAAGGCATTGTTTACACGTAAAGTTGCAAACTTTACGTGCATGCAAGCTCTCAAATGCCAAAACCAAGCTAAGGGAGGGGTTTTAGCCAAAGAGAAAGGGCCAATGCTTGATAAATTCAGTGCCTTTATAACTCTAATGACTTAGAGGAGTCCTAATCTGAATTTATAACTTCAGATCATGCCCAATACCCGAAATGCTTCTTCAAATGTACTAAAAATGACCTTAAACCTAAGAAAAAGGGGATCTAATGCTAGGATGACCAAGGTAACAACTTGTTACCTTCAAATGGATGCCCAAACGTTGTAGATGCTGGATCAACAATCTCCTTCCCATTCCAAGCTTCTCAACCTTCAAACTCCTTCAACAAACTACACCAAAAGCACCCTTTTAGTCTCACAAGCATAAGGAAGCAACAAAGAACGGCTATGGTTTCTTCTCTGGGTAATGAAGTGGTAAGGGAGGCCACAAGAGGCAGATTAAGTTATTTATATAGGGTGCAAACCCTAAAAATTAGGGTTTTCCTTTACAACGCCTACTCGTCGAGTAGGATCTGAATCCTGTGTCCTCATAAATGATCTCTACTCGACGAGATGGAGCTCCCCAACTCGTCGAGTCCTAGGATAAAACCCTAAAACTTAAGAAAAATTAAATGATACCTGGAACAGGTGTTACAGCTACCAGCTACAAGTTACCTGCTATCAACTATTTTGTCGAACACGCCCTTTGTTGGATGCATTTCATATTCCAAAAAATAAACAATGCAGAATGATATTAGGTTTTACGGTAAACTCAACATATTATATAACCCAATATATCCATCTCATCCACTCATTTAATGATTAGGCATACAGTTCATCAATGAAACTGGTAAAATGTGTGTTACAAGGAAAAAAAAAGGTCAGATCATCAATTTTACCGGTAATTCATGTTTTGTTATAAACAAATTTTAGTTCTGGACTTATTTGTAAATTATGATAAAACAATGAGACTTTAATGGAGATTTCTCCAAATCATTTAATGAGTAGGCGTCCACATCAGCAATGAACCCGATAAACCAGGAAAATGATCAAATCGTCATTTTTATCGATAACTTATGTTTTTTCGTAAATAATTTTTAATTTGTGACTTATTCGTAAATTAAGATATGTGTGTAGTGGGTTGTAAAGATTGAAGAAATGCTAGAAAATGAATACAAGGGTTAGGGATGTTCACGGTCCGTTTTTTTAGGTTAAACCGAAGCCAAAGTTAGTAATGTTTTTTGTCAATCGAAAACTAAAGTCGAACCATTGAAAATTAAAATCAAACCAAACTGAACTGTTACTAACGGTTTGGCTCCGATTTGATTTTACGGTTTGGACTTTTTAAGTTTATTTGAGTCGAGCACGTTAGATTAATTTTGATTTTTTTTTTAAGAACTTCTATCAAAACAGTCAAAAATTTTGCTTATTGGAGTGGAGAGTACCGTATATTAATCCCTCAGCCCTATTGTCAAAACAATCATAAAATTTACTTAATAACCAACAAGGATATGTGTAATGGATTGACTACTACCTAATTTACTAAGTTTGATTTATGAGACATAAGTTATTAAGTTAGTGGGTTTTAATAAAAACTAATATATATGAAAACTATATATAATTACATATAAAAAATTTAATTTATAAATTTATAAGGTTTGAAAATATTGAAACCACAAACCAAACCGTTCGTTAGAGTTTCAAAAATTTAAAACCATAAGTAAAACCATAAAGAAAAATAGAAACCATGAAACGAAGCAAATGTCCGATTAATCCCTCCACCCTACGTGTTTGTTTTATATATACTTCTTTTGCAAAGAAACAAAAAGCAAGGGAGGAATACGTAACTTTTAGTACAAGTGTACAACAGACTCCACAACCTCTAAAACCCTAAAAACTCGTCCCCTCCACATATCGTGCCTCTTCCGCCCTTCTCAGTTTCTTGCGGGCTTAAAGTTTTGCATACATCAAGAAACTGATTTTTTCCTCTTCCGTCAAGATGCCGACGATCAGCGATGGTATCACTAAAGCTGAAAAGAAGATCAAGAACAGAGACCACAAGCGAAAGCTCGAAGACCCAGAGCCTGAACTCGTTGTAGAATCCAAAAAGGACAAGAAAAAGAAGAAAGAAAAGGTCGAAACCCCCCAAGAAATTGTAAATGGAAACGAAATTCTGAATGGGTCAGACGAGTTGAGCGAGAAGAAGAAAAAAAAGAAACAAAAGAAAGAGGAAGAAGAAGAAGGAATTAAGAACAATGGCGGTGAAGTGGAGGAGGTTAGAGAAACCGAAGATAATGTTGTGGTCTCTGGTAAAGATATTAATGATTCAAAGTACAAAGCTTTGAGTTCCTTTTCAGAATCTAAACTTTCTGAAGAATTGCTAGAGTGTTGCAAGAATTTCAATAACCCTTCGCCAATTCAATCGAATTCGTGGCCTTTTCTTTTACATGGTCGTGATTTTATTGGGATTGCTAAAACTGGGTCAGGTAAATTTGATCATATGCTTTAAATCACTATGGGTTTTAATTATAAAGTAGAGGTTTCGTGGTTTGGGGTTTAAAGTTTTGATTTCGATTTGATCAGGGAAGACACTGGCCTTTGGGATACCTGCCATGAATCATATTTTGAACAAGAGGAAAAACAAACCAACCAAGAAAGTGACTCCACTTTGCCTTGTACTTTCACCCACAAGGGAACTTGCCCAACAGGTATGTATTCCATTCCAGTTACAGAAGTAGTCTCGTTTTTAGAATGGTTGATAGTTATGATCTTCAATTTCTCATAGTTCACTGAACTTATTCTAATTTCAATTCTTATTATTCAATCAGTAATTTGATTTGTCTGATGAGAGATTGGCTGTATTTGGCAGATTTTTGACGTTCTATCTGAAGCTGGGAAACCCAGTGGGGTTCGATCAGTTTGTGTGTATGGAGGAACTTCTAAAGGACCCCAAATTTCTGCTCTAAAATCTGGCATGGTAAGATCACATATCCACTCTTCACTTTTCTAAAGATCTTTTGGGTAAATTCTTCACTTGGCTTTTATTGCCCCCTTTGCCATGAATGGGTCATAGTAAGGGGATAATTTGGTCTAATCAATTTCTTCAATCTTTTGTGACGATTGATCATGGATAAAATAGGAAACCATTACTTGAAACTTCCATGGAAATCTTGGCATTTCATTGTACATCCCAAAATGAAAGCTCTTGTGGTTTTCATGATACAAAGGGAATGTTTGTTACTCTTAAGATAATGATTGTGTATTTTATATGATTATTCACTATTGTACGATGGTTCATTATTGCATTAATGCTTTTGTCAACTTAAATTAACCTATTGATTGCTTTTTCTTCACATCTCTATCAGGATATTGTTGTTGGAACTCCTGGTCGTTTGAAAGACTTAATAGAAATGGGAGTATGCCAGCTACAAGAGGTCTCTTTTGTGGTAAGAACATCTTATTGTCCTAGGAAGGAATAAATTTTTATCTTTATGACCTGTTTTTCTTTTTTTAAAAGAAAACATTTATAAAAGTGTAAATTCTTTAGGCAAACGCAAATCCTGAATGTGACCTTTCTTACAGGTACTTGATGAAGCTGATCGAATGCTTGATATGGGATTTGAACCAGAAGTCCGTTCTATTCTTAGCAAAACAAGTTCTGGTATGTGACTATTTAACAAAATTTTGGAGTTACAATATCAATACCAAATTTATATCAAAGTACTAAATTTTACATCGAAATCTAATAACCTTTTATTATCTGTAGTTCGCCAAGTTGTAATGTTCAGTGCAACATGGCCTTTAGCTGTGAATCAACTCGCTCAGGAATTTATGGATCCAAATCCTGTGAAGGTATATAAATCTTTCTTCACTGCATTGTTATTAAAATCAATGGCTTTAGCAATAAAATGAAAGTTTTTTTTGTGGATTAATTGTATTTAGATATGCTGCAATTCACCTTGGATTAATATATTATTTTCCAGGTTGTTGTAGGTTCGGAGGATTTAGCTGCCAACCATGATGTCATGCAGATAGTGGAGGCATTGCAATCTGCTATTTTCTTTTACATTTTCATGTTCTTGTAATGTAATATTTTCATTGATGTATCTTTCTTTTACATGTAGGTTTTGGAAGATCGAGCACGTGATGAACGTTTAGTTACATTGCTAGAGAAATACCACAAGTCAAGAAGGTTTAATATTTCTTGCAATCACCTTTTTCTTTCTTTCAATTTGTGTTCCTCTTCCCTCTCGTTGTTTTTTCACATGAAAACTTTGAACTTAATCTGGTATTTTGTTTTGTCTAAAATCTCAGGAACAGAGTACTGGTTTTTGTTTTGTACAAGAAGGAAGCATCCCGAGTTGAGAGTATGTTGCAAAGAAGGTGCTTTTCTTTACCATAGTTATAAGGAGGACATGAGTACCTTGGCTCTTTATACTGATCTTATTTATTGTTCTTTATATTTTTGAAGGGGTTGGAAGGTTGTTTCCATAAGTGGTGACAAACAACAAAGGGCACGTACCGAAGCACTTGCTTTATTCAAGGATGGTAGCTCTCCACTCCTGGTAAGTATCCATTAAGTGCTTTCTGTATTAAGTCGTTCTTTATACATTAAGAGTTTATCTGATTGATGTGATGTGTATGCAGATAGCAACCGATGTGGCTGCTCGAGGTCTGGATATTCCAGATGTTGAAGTTGTAATAAATTACAGCTTCCCATTGACCACAGAGGATTATGTCCACAGAATTGGGAGAACAGGACGTGCTGGCAAGAAGGGTGTTGCACATACCTTCTTTATGAAGGAGAATAAGGTACTTACATTCCACCACCACCACCAGTGCATGGTGTGTTTGTATGTTTGCTTTTTTTATATTAAAAAAAAAATGCAATGTAATGTGATTCAGGCACTTTCTGGGGAGCTGATAAATGTGCTTAGAGAAGCGGGACAGAATGTACCTACTAACCTGTTGAACTTTGGGACTCATGTCAAGAAAAAGGTTTGACTTTTGTGGTCAACTGTTCCATTTATGAAATTCAAAATTGAAATGTTATGAGATTGAAGTTTATATTTTTATTTGTGGATGAAGGAATCGAAGCTGTATGGAGCCCATTTCAAAGAGATATCTGCAGATGCACCTAAAGCCACAAAGATTACATTTGACTCTGATGAAGATTGATTCAAATTTTTGACCAAAAACCAAGTGTTCTTAATATATTTTCTCATTCGAATGTTTCCTTTTCTTATTTATTTATTATGAGTTATAGTTGGATAAATATGATGAAACTGCAACATTACTATCAGCTTGTAGTGTATTTATATGATCTGATTATTTATGCAACGTTTTTGTATCCTTATTTATCATTCTTACAAGCAAGTCTAGGAGAACCAGAATGTGTTGATCATATTCTTATTGTTACTTTTACAATGGTTCTGGTAATGTTAAGATTATAAAAATAACAACTTCTTATATTTGTTAAACGCTCACTAAGAGCAAATGTGTAAGCAAAATACACATTAAACAGATTTAACTGGTGTAGTAAAATATAAATTACAGAATGACTTAAGTGATGAAATTACAATAAGTAATTTAACATGTATGAAAAAAAATAGGCTCAATCTGTTTTAGTTTTTTCATGTGTCAAAGTACATGCCATGGGAACCTGTAATTCACAAACTTTACAGAGCTGTTTGTAAGTCACTAATTGTAACATCATTATTGCCACTTTGTGTGCGACTTAAATCACCAAGACTAGTTTGAAGCTGTTTACTGGTTCCAGAAAGTTTAAAGTTTGAAAAGGGGATTAAAATGCATTGTTATTTAAATGGTTCCAAAAGGTTTAAATTTTAAAAAAGGACTGAAGTACATTGCTATTTCTTGCAATTAATCTACTTGATGCTATTTCCAGAGAGTTTAAATTTTAAAAGAGGGCAGAAAATACATTGCTATTTCCTGCAAAGTATAAACCAGCTTCAGGGTGAAAATGAAAACAAGCTATTTCTTGGGGGATTACGTGATTAGTCCACACCTAAAGAATTGAAAATGAAGTTCAAATGCTAAATGCAAGAAATAACATTGTACTTTAATTTAGTTGTGTATGATAGCACCCTACTTTCATTTCTTTCTATTACAACATTAAATTTTTATTTTTCCTTCCTAAAGTAATGTACTTTGATAAATTTAGGGTTGAAATGCACCCGATATGTGAAAGATTATATGTTTCTTTTTTGTATATAAAAGAAGATACTTAAAAACAACAGCTTGTGATTAAACTCAAGGGAGTGTTAGTACTTAGTACATAGGCAATAAAGTCGACTACTATTAAAAAAAAAAACAAAAATTGCATCACTTTATCATAAAGACACTCGAGTGCCTTAAAATAAAACAAATAGTACCCTACATTATAAGCTCCTTGCTTTCTTTTCATTCATCAGATTTACTTTCATCAGGAGAAGGGGGAAACACTTGCTGAATCAACTCCACCAACTCACCCACATTTTCACCAAGGCGTGACTCAAGATCCTCTATCAGAGGGTCGATTTCCACTTCACAAGTCGGCCTAATGTTGATGACACTGGTCATCTCAGGGTTTGAAAGCTTGTAAGGTTTACATTTTGTCACAAACTCAACAATGCTTTCTCGTGTTTGACTGGGAGCCACACTCTTCTCTAGGTGGTCATAAACCTTGAATTCTGAAGGTTTTAGGGGAGCAAGCACCTTTGTGGGATCTTTTGCAGCCCCTCTAGAACGTAGGAAATCCAGTACTTCAAAATTTGTAAGAAGCCCTGCATTCTCTTTTAGTATCTTCATCACTAAAAACAGCTAACCTGATTTCAATGCACAATATTAGGAAGAATCAAGACAAATCATGATTACTATACAAGTAACAACTAGCAATAACAGACTATCACTCAAATCAGCCTTCTCCTAATTAACAAACCCTAACAAATTATTAACAATAACCAATAAACAAATAAATAGCCAGGCATATGATCACTAGAAAGAACAAGTAATTTAACTTATGATTATTGTTTGTAACCAGTAAAGATTAAGAAATCATCCGGTTTATTCTACGTTTTTTTGCACTTTTACTGATACACAAGTAGAGTCATTAATCGTCAATGAAAATTCAAGATTAATAAGAATCACTAAATTCACAAAACGGTGAAACCGAAATTAAAAATTAATGGGTGTAATGGAACATAAATCGTATGAAGAAAAGGAAAACCTGTTGAGGACAAGAAGACGAGATGCAGTAGTTGAATAGAAGGATTAGGGTTAGTTGGCGGAGGAATGGGAGAGAAAAACGCCGGCAGGCAACAGGGGAAAATAAAATAAAATAAAAAGCAGCAAAGAGATTCGAACCCTAGCCTCGTATGAGAGTAGGATTACTCATTGGATGACTAAACAACTAGTGTAACGTATCTTTAATAATTTTCTTTCTACGTTTCATATATATTCTCCTTAAAACTACTAACCCAACTAGTATAATCCTTGTGTACAGGGCCGGTCCCCTGAGGATTCAAATGCCCAGGACGAGCCGGAAAAAAAGGCCCTTAGTTCCTTAGTTCTAACGGGTAACGAATTAAATTATATAACCTAAAGTTTTTTTTTTTTTTTTAAATGACGATAGACTTGATTTTACATGAGCTTAGATTGTAGTGCATGATCTGAACAACTGCTTATTCACCAATATAGTTAACCAAACTATCTCAGGTAGAATTCAATGGAATCCGATTCAATTTTCAAGCATCTTTACATCACCTAAAATAATTAGTGATCACACCATATTCACATAACTAAGATCACATTTATTCATTTATATAGTTTACCTAGACCATATTGCAAGAAGGAATTGACAAGAATAGCATATCATTTTGGATGGTACAAGAAGGAGAAGAGCAAGTGGAAGAAAGCCACAAAGAACAACCAACCTAAAGGAATATAATATGGTTTCCAATAAATGAAAAAAAAATTTCATATCTAACTTCAACAAAGGTTCTGTTCAAATCATTGTAAGGTTATAAACAAGAATAGGATATTAAGACTATCAAGTCTGCTTGAAAGGTTTATGATTTTAAAAAATCAATTTCCTATTTCAATCTCACACTTGGATACCTACTTGGTCATCCAAGAATATAGTAGAAACCAAAGCTTCATTTTAATCGAATATCAGATAAGTTATTGTCTTTCTCTGCGGTTTTCTTGGTGAAGCCTTGTTAAGATTGGGGCAAAAGTGCAAAACATTTGAGTTTCATGATAATAGTTTAGCTAAGTACAGAAATCACCAAATGCAAGTCAATTATGCTTTACCAGTGATCTTTATGGTTACTAACAATCATGTTGGACTCCATATATGTTTATTTCTGAAAGAGATGTACTCCTAATATCCACCCCCCATAAATATTCTAACTTGATCGATGGAAAATATACAATTTCTCGATTTGTACTTGAGTGTTCTTGAGAAGTTCCATACTGGGATCAACAATATAAACACAGTAGTTCAAACCTAACTACAAGAAGTTGAAGAATGAAGAATTATGAGATGATGGAAGTACCTTTTGAGAGGAAGAGCCGATACCTAGAGGGTTTGATGAAGACGAAGAACCAGGCACCGCACAGGCGGCCCCACCCGTGACCAACTCCCTCGCTTGAAGCCTTGAATGATCGCGTCTGGCCGTCTGCCTTCTGCCTTCGCGTGTGGATTATGGACTGATCGATCTATCCTTTGCATTTTTTGGGCCTTTTCCTGAATATATCATAAAAAAAATTGGGTTTAGTATTTTTGTTTATGTTAGATATTTTGGTAATGGTATTGATGAATGCCTAGATCATCGAGGGTATTTGTATCAACATCCGAAACAAATTGGTTAGCCGTATTTCCGGTTCGGAATCCGAAAATACACTCCGACGCTAAAGTTAGTATATGTGAAGGTGAACAATAGAGAACTAGAGAAGAAGAGTTTAGATGTTTAGAGTATATATAATATGTAACATGCTTGAAGTCTTCCCTTTTGTATTTATAAATGATGAACACTTATTGGTTTTGAATCAGGATTCTTTAGAATAATCCATTTGAATTTGAATAAAAATTGCTTTGAATTCGAGATAGACTCGTTTAAAATGTATATCAGATAATGTATATATTGATATACAATGGAGTATGTAATATATATATATATATATATATATATATATATATATATATATATATATATATATATATATATATATAGTGTGTGTGTGATATATCATTAGATATATTGGTAATTTATAGTTTGATTTATGTTGTTATTTTGGTCAGTGGCAAACATAGGGGGTTCCTAGGGTGGTCGGTACAATCCCTCAAATTTTAAAGTACAACGTAATTTTTTTTCAGAAATTTTCCGGCATAATGTAAATTTTTCGGCGTGTTACCTCTAAAATCATGTATGCAACCACTGAGATTTCGTGTTGCGTCCACCACTAATTTTGGTAATTGTTAGTTTGATAGTTTGGTTTATATTAACGTATATATTTATTTTGTAGTCGGGAGATCGTGTTGATGCTATTATCAATAACCCGACATATAGCGTGAAACTTGTAAACTGGTTTGTGAGTTTCGATAGTTGTCGAAACAAGATGATACTAGGGTGCTAATGAGGGGAACGAGGGGTACAAATAACAATTTAGAGTAGTTTTATGTTTTATTTTATGTTTGGTGTTTTAAATTTGTGTATTTACTTGATTAAATTAGTTTAAACTAGTGAAGAATCCCCGCTTTGCGGGGTTGAATTTGCATTCTACTATTTCTGAAACGAAACAAAGTACAATGTTATAGCGTATACTCCAAGGTAATTTTTTGGTTGTACATCATTGAAGGAGATGGCTAATGGATGTATGGGATTTTATAGGTATAATTGATGCTCCTAATACAAACATGTGAATTTCAACAACAAAAAGGAGCACATGTTCATCTAAAAAGGAGATCATTTCAAGTACGGCTATAAATGGTATTATCCATGATCCTACTAACCAAAATGAACCAATTCACAGGAGCATCACCTGCATTCTCAAATTTAATAATTAATTTAACAAAAACAAACTCTTCATTTTGCGTCTTAAAATGAATCTTTCATACAATTCATTTGTATGGAATATTATGTCAAAATGCAAAGAGCTACACTTGTAAAATGGTGTTAGCTGTCCATGGCATTGTCCATGGTTCTGCAGTAAATACAACATCTACAGCCTGAAAATAGCATTCGGACACATCAGGAAATATTATTTCTCTCTACACTTTCACATAATAAAGTGCATACAATAGATCACAATACTAAAACAAAAGGTAGAATATATACTTTCTGTGTGTATAGTTAGTTATCCTGTATAAGACATTAGCAGATAGCTACTACTTTGTTAAGAATATCTCAATGATGTGATTGGTATAATAACCATATTCAGTGATTCCAAATGCACTACTAAGAAGGTACTAAATATGAAAAAATGACTACCTGTTTGAAGTTTAGCACCCAATCATGATTCACATTTGGTTGTTTTCTTTCTGGTTCTACCATTTCTCCAGGAATCATATCTTCTATAGTTTCAGAGGTAGAATATCTTGAAGATAATCAAAGGGGTGTTAATGTGGTATCACAAGAAAGGCATATCTAGTATAAATTGTATAAATTATCAAAAGGTTCCGGTCCCTTCATCCAAGTAGGAAGGAGGGAAAAAATTACAAACAATTTGTCTATATTCATATCCAAGATTCCATTCAGAAACCATGACTTTGTTGACCAAGATGATTCCCAGGAAATCCAAAGGACCTTGCTAGGAAACGTACATGTTAATGGTAAACATGTAGATTTGGAATCATTGAGGAAAACTGTATGTGTCATGACTAAAAATATGTAAATACGGTTGATAAAACACTAACAGAGGGTGATTTAGCTATCCACATGATTAAGGTTGTGTTTGAGCCTTCTTTGTTGGAGCAATATTACAACCTTAAGGGGTTTTGTTCGTAACCCTATACCTGTATTGGAGACAGAGGTAAAAGAAGATGGAATCCAGAATGAAGAAAAGAATAGAGTTGAAGTCTTACCCAAATAGAACTGTAACCTTAATTTCAAATCCAAAAAAACCTTGCTTCCATCTCAGTTTCCTTCAGGTTGCTCACAGATGTAGACGTAGGGCTTCATCATCAAGAGTCGCCGATTTTGACTTATACAGAGTGAGAATCAGGGATTAGGGAAGTTCTCATGGAAAATGATTGGATAATCATCTTTGGTCATCTACAAAAAGAGGGTTTTCGTTTACATTTTTTGTCTAAGTTTCTTCCATCACCCAAACTTAGATCAAGAAATTTTCAAAAAACACCACACAAATAAACAAATCAGTCTCTTGAATGAAGTAAACAATTCCAAAACACGTAATTACTAATAAAAATAATTTCTTATTCTTCTGGACAATCAAAACCGTTAAATTTATTAAAAAAGGGGTTTTGAGGTGTGCGGCAAATTGGGGCCGCGTCTCTCTCCCAATTTAATTTACGTTAATTCTAAGCCCTTTAAGCCTGTTGATGACGATGCAATGGAAGATGAAAGAGATGAACAATTACCTTAGCATTCGATCCTAGGGCTCCAAAATCCATCAAAGCACAACGACAGGGAGAGGAAGAACCCTCAATCCTTCCATTCTAGGAGAGTTGCGAAGGGAGCCAGCACTAGACGAAGACGAAGAAGACGCAGTAAAAGGGAACTTGCGCTTTGGCATTTTACACATTTAGACGTGAAGAGATAGAAAGGAAAGAAAAAATATGAAAGGAACCAACATTCAAACACAGGATAATATAGAAAAGGGGAAAATGATGGTTGAGCAGTTACCTCTAAAGAAAGCCGACGATCCGGAGGAGAGCAAAAGAGAAGAGAGATGTAGGAGCCATTCGGTGGAAAACGTTGATATGGCAAAAGAATGAGCAGGAAAAGGAACACGTAGACAACAGTTTGAGAAGTGAAGACACGTGTAATCCACTAAAAAAGTTAATTAGACAAAGAACAAAGCAGAAAAAGAAAAAAAAAATTCATCCAATCACATGAAAGTCTTGTTCACCAAGGACTTGTAAATTAGTATGTATATAAATAATTACTCCAAGTGCAAAATAAATATTATGTTTGCATATTTTATACATATTTAATTATATAATCATTCATCATATGATATTTATATTTAATTATATAATCATTCATCTGCTAAGTAATTAAGGAATATAAGGTCAACATCAATTGAGACAATGAAGTCAACCTCCGGCATTATTACAAAAATAATTAACTGGAGTCTGCCTTCGGAGCATGGACAATGTATTCGTCAGCTTCTTGTTCTCTCCGGACATCACTTGGGAGATGCTTTTTAAATCAAAGACTTGGTGTAATAACCACTACACAATATAATTAAATCAAAGACTTGACGTGACAATTGTTTAAAATGTTGCATGAAATGATAAAAAGCATCAAATAAAAATTAATAAAAAAAATATTGTAGTTTTTATTTATGAGTATGTAATTTTACATTAAATGATACAAATGATAGTTTGTGCGTTTGTTGAATTAAATGATTGAAATAAAATGTATGTTGTATTCATTGGTAAATTATATGTTGTATTTTAATATTTTAACTTTTAGCAATTAATACCAAATCGGCTAAGTCGGATAGTCTTTGTAGGCGAAAATTTAGTTATGTTGTTAATTTAGGAGTATATCTTCTAATATTAGTATATCTCAGGTGTGTTCATCAAAGGTCATTGGAATAAAGTGAAATTCTATGGTTTAACTCATGATTGTCAAGATCTCGATTTTGATCGTATCATCTTACCAAAAAAAAAAAAAAAAAAAAAAATCTCAATCATGATCGATTTGAAACACGATCTACACCTAGATCTTAAGATCTCAGCTAAAAAAAAATTAATACGAGAGTAAACCAGTCAACCTGTTAACGATTCGGTAGATTTGGTTTCGGGCATGAAAAATTGGGTAATTGGTTTACCTGTATTCGGTTCAAGTTTAGTTTAGGAAAATTTGAAGTCATACAACTTTTTTTTGTGAAGTTAAAGTCATTCTTCAATTTCTAAATTTTTTTAGTCAAGTTGCATACTCAACTCATTACATAATAACCACTTCCTATTTACCCATATGTCCAGATCTCTCGTTTGCTAGATGTTCAAACATTATGAATGATGATGATTATATTTTAGCATAGTCAAAAAACTGTTTTTTTTTCAACCCAAAAAGATAGAACAAGATTGGACAGCGGCCCGCTCATGCTCCTGATCGAGTATTTTCAAAAGACATAAATACCCTCATCCCCATCATTGAAAATAGTCTTATCAAACTTGTCCAACCAGTTTCTCTTCAAATATCACCCATGTATTCGGTCTTCACTAAAAGTGGCTAACTCATCAAAACGATGACATGTTTATGCATTAAAGGAAAAAAAACATAATACAAATATACTAGAAACATGGCTTACCTTGCCATTTATGAAAATACAAAATTCAAAGTCATAATGGACACAGACTAGGCAATAAAATACAATTTTGAAACATAAAAACAACTAACCATACTACAAATGGGCTAAGAAATTTTCGTCATCATTTTCTGCAAAAGGGTTATTGGATCATGTCAGAGATAAATCTATACACAGTAGAACCAATTGTCTGTGTGGCTGTTGAGACTCGAACCCTTGACCTTTTCCGCAAGTACAGAACTTTGCTATGCCCAAGGGGCAATTTCGTCATATTATTGAAGATCCTTGGAACTCGACTCCCCACCATTTTTCCACAAATAATTGGATGACCCCGATAAAAGGAAAGAGAAATTGTCGGAATCTTCGAACAAACTTCGAGGAAACTCCTGAAACCTGTTCATATTTGATTCTATGTTCAAAGGCGAAAAACAAGTACCTGGGTCACCCACAGATCCATTTGAATTGAAATTAAAATCAAAGAATCCAACTTCTTTAGACCCTTCAATGTTATTATTATAATTATCCCCATGATCATGATCATGTCCACCAACTGCTCCTCCTTTCGGATCATCCACTGGAATTGCAGGAGTGTGGCCTTGAAAAAGAGCAATGTGTCCAAAAAGTTTATCTTTTCTTGAAAATGTTGTCCCACATGAACAAATCCACCTGTCACGTCCACAATGCTTCTCGTGTGTTTTAAGATCTGCAATCACTGAAAACTTCTTGGTGTTACAACGGCTACATGTATAGCTTTTATCACAATGGGTTCTTTTATAATGATTCTTTACACATAAGATTGTCTTCAATGGCTGAAACTTCTTGTGATCTTTATTCCTTTTACAACCAACATAAGGACATGAATATCTCTTGATAAGCTTCACCTCTGTACCTGGATCTTTATGGGGTTTTGCTAATGCTGCTGGGGTTTTATACTCGTCTCCATGACCTCTCATATGCATTCTCAAATTGGCATCTCGTTTGAAACCTTTCCCACAAATCACACAGAAATGAGTGTGGGGTGCAAGAATTTCGTCTTTTTCAAGCTGCAAGATTTCATAAGAACCAGGGGGGAGATTCTCTCCTTCATCAACATCATCATCATGTTCTTCATGGACATCCATATGATCAGTTTCATTCGAATGATCTTCGATCTTGCTTACCATATTCCCATGAGTGTTACCATCACTATCATTATTATCATCACAATGATTATGTTGTGGAAGGCTGACAACTCCATTACCAATAGATGGATTTGGATTTGGAGAAAATTTTGGATGTTTGACAGCTGGAAGAAGGCTGCCTGCAGTGGATATGAGCTGAATTATAATCGAAGTCAGATCTGCAGTAACAAGTTGCTGCTGTTGAATCAGAAATTCATTTGGTTGATCCATAGATGATTTGGAAACGATTAATTGCACCAGTTCCTGGAGTTGATGAATTTTTTCTTCCATGACAGAGAGATTACTCAGCATGGTTGTGGGATCCCATAACTGAGGTTTGATTTTAGCCTCGAGATCTTCTTGAATGAGCTTGATTTGGGTCAAAGAAGATGGGATTGTTTCCAATTTTTTTCTTATCATCACATCATAATCTAAAATGGAAGAGTTTTCCCTTTGCTGCTGTTGCTGTGAATCATAGTTTGAGAAAAGCTGATGACTATCCCGACAGATTTCATCAAATAATTCATTAGAGGAAGAAGGCTTCGCCCATGGGTCTGAAGGTAGCTGCTTATTTTTAACATCCATTTCTTAGATCTAATAAAACAGTATTTCAATATTAGAATCTTAGAATCAATTCCCATCTACATGAAGAATATAGCAATTAAAAACCCTAAAATACTTAAATAACAAAGATCGACATACTGAAATGTTAACTTTTAATCCAATATGACATGTCATTTTGCTCATAAACACTAATAAGACCCAAGTCAAACCCTATTGAAATGAAATTTTCATCATCAATCTGAACCAAAAGTCAACTTACATTTGTAACAAAATTAGGGTCACAACACGACATGAAGATGGTGAATAGGAAGTTGTGGCATAGGAGTAGGCACGCATCCAGTAAAAACGAAACTCAGAAACAAGAATCAATATAAACAGTCCAACTTGAAGTTAAATTGAAAAATAGCAAATGAGAAAATCAAAAAGAGGAAGGAGAGTCGTATACCAGATTGAAGAAGATTTGCATAATAGACGAAGAAGATGTCGATGTGGAGGTGGGTTTGAAGGATTGAATGAAAGGGGGGAAATGAAGAGAATGATAGAACAGAGAGAGAGAGAGAGAGAGAGAGTTAATCCGGAATCTGACTTTTGGTGTAAAAGTGTGTCCAAGTAGTTGTCTTCTTCGTAAATATAGCGAAAGAATCAGGGCCGTTGATCTTTCTTGTACTCTATCTTTCTTTCTTTTTTTTTTTTCTTTTTTTTGAACTTTTTTCCTATTGGTCAATGGTCTAATAACAAGCAAGCGGTTTGGCTTTCTCAACCTCATCATAAGTAGAATAAGTGAATAACTATATTCAAGGCATCTTCATCATATATATAAAAACAAGAATCTATAACAAAGATATTTAATTCTAAATGATAATTATAATTTAGCGAGTGCAAAATTTAAATTTGGGGTTTTGTTTTGATTGCATTAATTATGAATATACTAGACGAATTCTCGCGCGTTGCGCGACGCAGGTTAAAAATATATTGTTAGAATATAGTTTTCAGACACCTTTAGTTAATTCGATTCATCAATTTAGGTTTTTTTATTATTATTATATTTAATATTTTTCCTTTTAACTATGTTTAAAAAATATATATTGAATTTTTTTTAAACATTATTTGATATTTTACTTTAGGTTTTAAATTTTACACTAAATTTTTAAGCTTATTTGATATATTAATGTAGGTTATTTATTTAACTATATATTGAAATTAACAAATTAAGTATATCATATTGATAAGTCACAAATTCTTCCGTTTATGATAATGTTTACAACTAAAAACATATTTAAGTTAATAAATTAAGCATATTGTATGGAAATATGAAAAGTTGGGAGTTTCAAATGAATGTGGTGAAAGAAAAAATGTTTCCTTTATAATATAGTATGAAACTAATTTTTGTAGCATCAAAATTTTATTTAGATTTTGGGCAAATTGAGTATACTGACTATATGCTTAGGCAAATTTTAAGAAAATAAACAATTTTATTTATTATCGGCAAAGTAACCACCTATTTTGGAATGAGGTATTTTGGGAAACAAAAATTGTTCAAGCCTATTAATGAAGTCCAGTCCTGTATATATGGGGCCCACATTTGTATACCGAAATGTCATTTCAAAAAAACCCGAAAAAAAAAATTATAACCCAAAGTTTGAATACTTTCTGTTTCAAACATAAATTCTACAAACCATATTAGTTTTAGATATTATATTGTGTAGTTTCTTTTTCCGGACCATTAGAGAGGGCCCTATCAAAGAAATTGAATGATAGAGATGCAGAAGTGTGTTTCCAAGAAGCTACCATTCGTGCATTATTATTGGAGTCAACTATATGTAGCAAGTAAAGTGGTAGCGACAACATCTAACACAAGACACATGGTGCCCTACTTTTGGTAGACTACTTCGTTTTTTAATGTCAAAATTATTGTGTCAGTGTAATTAGATGTATGGGATTAGCTGTGTAATGATTAAAATATGTTTGCATTAAAACTGATAAACTTTTATAGTATATCAAAAATAGATTGTATTGATGTACCTATGGTTTTCAAAACATGTCATGATGTACCAAGACAAGTTGAATATGCATTCTACATACTTTGACCTCTTAATCAAAATAAAACAAGAGATGTCTTTAATTGCTTGAACAAACTTTATCCATCTTTATATTTGGGATATCCATTAAGTGTCTTTAATTGCTTAATACGAGTATCCGAATAATTAAAAATAAAATATAAGGCCTAGAAAAAGAAGTTGAAATATGTAATGTTGACATTTTTGAAGCAAAAATTTTATAAAGTAATTGATGAAAAGCATAAAGATGCATGTAGAATAAGAATAATGATGTGAAGGAAACAACAACAACAACAACAACAACAACAATATCTAATTAAGACATTTCTACAAACACTTATGTTACGATGGATGAGGTTTTTGAAGGAAATCATCTTTGCTTGGACTTGAGAGGGACGACTCCTTTGTAAAGTTGGACTTTTTCTTTCAATTGATCTCTTCTAGGGCGTGCGATTTTGTTGTTAGGATCAAATAGCAAGGCTTCCTCAAATGCTTTTAGAGCCGATTTATATTCTTTTATCTTCTCATAAGCATCACCCAAGTTGTTCCAAGCTGTCACATACCCTGGTTGAATCTTCACCGCTGTTTCAAGCTGAGATATTCCCTTCTCCGTTTTCCCATCACGCACGTAACTCACACCCAAAGCATTGTAAACCTGCAACCAATTTTTTAATTTAAAAAAAAAAACATCAAATCACACTTCTACACGTGTCCTTTTTTTTTTAATACCTGGGCAAGATCCTGGTCATCTCCATCCCATTTATCAATAGCCTGATTTAAGTATTTTGTAGCAGCTGGATAGAATTTCCTTCTCAACATCACTGCCCCAAGTTCAAACAGCTCTGTTGCACTTGCATCGCCACTCCTTACTTGTTCCTGATATTTATTTATTTAAAAAAAAAAAAAAAAAAAAAAAGACAAGTTAACATATTTATTAAAAAAAAAACAAATTAATGAAAGTATGTTGATATTGTAGTGGTCACCTGCAACTCTTTTGCAGAAAGATCAAGTTCTCTGCGGACAAGAACCTGGCGGATGACAAAAAAGGTCCCGACACCAAGCAACCCTAATAACAAAAGAAGGTATGACAGCTGGATCCCTAATTCAAACAACTCCCCAACCTCATAAACAGGATTCATTTTCTCATATTCACTTGCAGTTGCAGCTACTGGGTTTGACCAACTCAACAAACTCATTGACCCACTTGAAAACACTGCCATACTGATCAAATCCTTTTTTGAGTTTCTTGCATCTTTCCCACTTGCTGATTCTGCAACACAACAAACGGATTTCAATTAGAGTTACAAGGTATATTCTTTAGTGGATTAGTGGGATTTCTTCAAAATGTTTTAGTAATGACTAATGTACATTTGTTAAATTAAAAAATGAAAAATTCAAGACCTTGGATGCTAGATTATGGTTACATTACCTTGTATTGTCCTTCTTCCATTGACTGCCAAAGACACACACCGCATATCAATATATTGCAGCCAATAAAGCGTATTCTTGACACAAGAATATGATCATTTTTTTAAAATAAACGAGTAACTTCAGTTTCTACAATAATGAAGGGAAAATATAAGACTCGGTTTAAACTCAGCTTATGTAAGATACTGAATCATTCTGATTTAAAAATCTTGATTGTATCATTCATTCATGCAGTCTGAGTTTTTTAGAGTAAGGTGTTGTTTCTTTTTGACTTAAGAAACTTAACGCGCTTAATCCTGTAAGCTATATATGGCTGTTTATTTAATGCAGAAAGAACAACTTAATATGGAAAGGAGACTTTCCTCATTAATACCTAACTTTTTACGAATTCGCCATCATTTATATTTTCATTCCATTTCATCAAACATGCCATCATTTTCTTCAATATTTTTTAAACATTATATTCAGACATTGTACTTTAAAAACTATATCCAATTATAGCATTTGGTCTTCAATTTTCTTCTTATTCGGACATTATACTTTGAAAAATCTACTTCGGTATGGCACTGAAAATTGCTTTGTATTGGGGTGAAATTGCTATAACTAGGTGGATTTTTCAATATACAATGTTGCAAGAGGTAGAAATGAAAGCAGAGTGTTATAATAAACAAATCAATGGATATGTTGCTATCTCTCGCATTTAACCCTTGATCAAATGTTGAAAATGCTCCTTGTTTGGGACAAAACAAAGAAAACTTGTGGATCACAATACCAGGGGACAAAAGAATAGACTAGATTTAAAAACTTAAGACACAAAAATGTATGCAATTGTTTTAAGGACAACTCAAATTTGAAAATATTGCATTAAGAGGGAGTAAGTTATATGGGAGTAAGCACTTGCATATACTATACCTATACAAGTAACTAGTAATAAAATTATGTGATTGCAACAGTCATATAGAGTTACAGTAACAGACATAGACAGGGGTCAATGAAATTACCATCAAGTTTCGCTGAGGTAACTGTCTGAAAAGCTCCCAATTCTCTTCTACATGTCTGCGTTATGGTATGAAAGACACAGTTAGTATCCATATCAATTCTTTCTCAAACACGAATTCATATGGATAGTGTTGCAATGTCAAAAACAAATTTGTTACATCAATTTGGAATTGGGGAAGAAACATTCAAAGTCAAGTGTATCCTTGTTGTATTGAAACAGAAAGAGTCTAAAATCACAGTTCCGACTAATCAATCGACACTAAAGAATGAAGTATTATTGGCACGTTTCCGACACCATAGCACAAGTTGATAAGAAACGAAATTATGGGTGAAGTTATAGAAAACAATAGAAGAGCAAAAGAGCAACCTGAACGGAGAAATGTTGGCGAGTGAAGTTAATCTTGATGGGAAGTTTGTGGGAAATAAAAGCGGGGATGAAGAGAGAACCGTGAGAACGAATTAGTGAGATTTGTTTAAGGGGAGGTGAAATTCGTGATTGAAGGATCATCGTTTCTACGTCTGCCTGCTCAAGAACGCCTCGTCTGTTCAAAAATGGTGGATGGTCGTTGGAATTTGGATGCTTGAGAAGATAAGTTTATCTGTATCTTCCACGGTATTCCCATGCTTCGATACTCACCAGTATAAAAGAGATTGGCATCTTGTTTGCCGTAAGGTAAAAATAAATAAATAAATAAAAATTGTGGATTATTTAAGTTACAAACAAACTTGTTATTAGAAGGAAAAGTATAAAGATATTTAATTTCTCATAAAAAAAATTTAATAAGTTGATCATCAATTTTAATATTTAGATATTCTCTAAACTTACCACCTTAATATATCACAACAATACTATATTTTTCCAAAAATAATGAAAATTTCACTAGCAAATTCATGATATGTTTTTCATGACAAAAACATATTGATAATTATGAATTTATTTCATTCACGAGGTATTAATCATTATTATATACTTATAAAGGAAGCATTTTTCATTTCACCACATTCATTTGAAACTCTCATTCTTTTTTCTTTTCACCACATTCATTTGAAACTCCTATGACTTTTCAATTTCTTTATAATAATAATTATAATTTGTTAAAATAGGTTAAATAAATATAAAACCTAAAGTGTAATCATATATAAACTAAATTTCAATATTAAAATAATATCTTTACTTCTACTTATAAAATTATGTTTTTTAACTTTTAACATATTATAATTAATTTATTAGTGTTAATATATTGTTGGATGTAAACCATTATCATTTTAAAGGTATAATTTTGGAACAATTTGTATAAGATACTTAAATTATTAATTAAAATATAAAATTACAAGGTCAACTTGAATAAAAAATTTTGTTTAAGTTAAACAACCCAAAGAATATTTTATAAATAGTTAAAAATGATAAATTTTAGTGTCTTTCTGATAATGGTTATAAATTGGTTAATAATGTTAAATAAATATCAAACCTAAAGTGTAATTTTAAAATAATATATTTACTTCTATTTATAAAGTTATGTCTTTAAATTTTAAAATATTATACTTAATTTATTAGATTTAAAATGTTGTTGTATGTAAACCATTATCAGTTTAAAGCTACAACTTTTCAACAGTTTGGACAAAATACTTTAATTGTTAATTTAAATATAACATTACAGTGTCAACTTAAATATAAATTTCAGTTCCGCTAAAAAAACCAAAGAATGTTTTATAAATAGTTGAAAGTGATAAATTATAGTGATAAATGCAAAAACTAAATTGTAATATCAATTTAACTAAAATATTTCCTAAAGATATTTTTATAAACGTTAAAAGTTTTCAAATAAGTAGCTTAAAATAATTTACAATAAAAATAGTTAAAAATAACTCTATATAAATAATTATATTGTTACCTTTAAAATCAAAAAATAATGTTTGATGTTTTAAATAATTATAATGATAGAAATTAAAATATTAAGCAAAAAAAATTTAAAAAATTAGTTAACAATAACAACAACTATAAATAACATTAAACTATATATTATATTTAATTTTATACATGTGTAACTCGCGGGTAGAAGTCATTCAAACGATTGAGATTATGAAGTTATAATAGATGTATATATATTATCATATAATTCAAAATAATCAATATATTATATCAATTTAGTATATAAATTATTATATCAAATTTAACAACAAAGTTATTGTTATATTTAAAAAAAACATATATTTGTAAAAACTTCAACTATATAGGTGTTTCTGCGCAACGCGCGGGCATTCGCCTAGTATTACCATATACTCATGCGTCTATCGTAAATGCCATTTGCTTTCGTCTCATGATTGTGTTTGGTATACATGAAAGTTAATTTTACCATCTTCCTTCTGCAGTTGTTGTTGGGTGACAACAAAACAAGTTAAGCACTTCAGACAAATATCAAAACACAAACTTCGGTAAACACACAAAACTTCTGAAAACGTAAATAAAAAAGAACACGATATTTAACGTGGTTCGGTCAAGGTGACCTACGTCCACGGGTGAACGAGAGAGAGAAGATTTTATTAACTTTCTGGAACAATTACAAGCACTCGAAATTGTATCTCACTTTGAGCTCTCATAAAAATCTAGCAATTTACAATGATAGGGGTGTGAGCCTATTTATACTTGAGGGATCAAACCTAAAACTCTAATGGGCCAAGCCCATTGGTCCATAGGCCCATGAATGGTGACAACCAATCACAATCCGTCATGCAACATCTTCTGGAACATTCTTGAGCATCATCATCTTCTAGGCATACTTGGATTAACATGGCACAACAAAGGAATCAATATGGTACATCATGTACCAAGATGGTCCATGATGGCGCAACAGCTTCTTCATGGAGCAAAAGCAACCCTAGATGGCGCAACATGGGATATAAATGGCACGAGAGCATCAAGTATGGCGCACAAACATCAATCTTGGAGCAACAGCATCACCATGGAGCAATAAGAACATGCATGACGCAACAAGTTCATGCATGACGCAACAAGTTCATGCATGGCGCAACAAGAAGCATCATGGCGCAAAAGGAGAACAAGATGGCGCAAGAGGGAGTGTCATGGCGCAAGAGCATCCCTCTTGGCTCATCCCTTTATCAAATGGCGCAACAAGGAGTACTTGTTGCTTCATATCCCTCCCAAGTGCTCCAAACCTTTTCCAGGTGCTCCAAACCCCCTTGTACATGATCAGTTCATTTGGCAATTGATTCGTTCCTTTGTCTGATGATGCATTCCTTTCTCAGAAGATTCGTTCCTTTGTCGCATGCTCCATGAACCTCAGGTGCTCCATTGAGTTCTAAGTAATCCAAAAGCTTCATGAACAAGATCCAAATGCTCAATGTTGGATAAGACTTCATACTCTAACAATCTCCCGCTTGAAGGATTGAACAACTTCATCTGCCATTCAAATTTCACCATTCCTCAAAGTACTCCCTCTCTCTCTCTCTCTCTCTCTCTCTCTCTCTCTCTGCCAAGCCCTTTTCTTCAAACTTCTGAAAGGCCAGTTGAAGCCATGCAAAGCTTCAACTTCTCTGTGGTAACCACCTTGGTGTACATATCAATTGGATTCTTCGTTCCAAGGATTTTTTTTTTCAAGTTTAGAGTTCCTTCATTGATGAACTCTCAAATGAAATGGTATCTCATATGAATGTGTTTCGTTCTGCTGTGAAACACTGGATTCTTTGCTAAGTGAACTGCACTTTGGTTGTCACAATGCAGTACACAATCCTCCTGCTGCATTCCAAGTTTTGACAAGAAACTCTTCAACCATATGAGCTCTTTGGCAGCTTCTGCAAGTGCCATGTATTCTGTTTCTGTGGTTGAAAGAGCAACACTCTTTTGTAAACTTGACATCCAACTGATTGTTTTACCTCCAATTGTGAACACATAACCCGTTGTGCTCTTGCCTGAATCTGCACATCCACCTAAGTCAGCATCACTGAACCCTTCTAAAACTACTCCTTTTCTTCTGAAACACAAGGAACACTCAATTGTTCCATTTAAGTAGCGTAACAGCCATTTCACTCCTTCTCAATGTTGTCTTCCTGGATTTGACATGAATCTGCTCACAACTACTACTGCATGAGCAATGTCTAGTCTGGTGCAAACCATTGCATACATTAAACTACCAACTGCAAATGCATAGGGAACTTTAGCCATGTATTCTTTGTTTTCTTTCGTCTTTAGGGATTGCTTCTTGGTAAGTCTCAACTGACTCCCCAATGGTGTACTTCTGGCTTTTTGCATCTGTCATGCTGAACTTTTCTAAAACTTTCTTGATGTACTTGGCTTGTGAAAGTTTTAGTGTACCGGTAACTTTGTCCCTGGCTATGTTCATGCTCAATATTTGTTTAGCAGCCCCTAAGTCCTTTGTCTCAAACTCACTGGCCAACTGCTTCTTTAGCATGTTGATCTCCTGCATGTCGGATCCAACAATCAACATGTCATCAAAATATAACAATAGGATGATATAAGAGGACTTGAATTTCTTCAAATAACAACAGTGATCCATCTCACATATGTTGTACCCATTCCTCTGCATGAAGCTATCAAAGTTCAAGTACTACTGCCTTGGAGCCTGCTTCAAACCATACAGAATTTTCTTTAGTTTACACACAAGATTTTCCTTGCCAAATGTGGGAAAACCTTTTGGTTGTTCCATATAGATGTCTTCTTCAAGGTCGCCATGGAGAAAAGCTGGTTTCACATCTAGTTTCTCTACATGGAGATCTTCAGAGGCCACAATTCCTAAAATCATTCTGATTGTAGTCATCTCCACAATTGGAAAGAATATCTCATTATAATCAACCCCCCTCTTATGTTGGAAACCATTGACTACCAACATTGCCATGTATCTCTTGGTGCCATCAATCTCATCCTTAACCCAAAACGCCCACTTGTGTTGCAGTGCTTTCTTCCCTGCTGGGAACTTGACTAAGGGGCTGTTTGGCAGGATCTGAATTTTTAAGAGGTCTGAATTTCTAAGAGGGTCTGAAACTTTAAGATCTGAATTTTTAAGATGATGTTTGGTTGAAACATCTGAATTGTTATCTGAATGATAAAAATGACCATTTTACCCTTGTATTGTTTTGTTTTGTTCTAAATGATAATTGATAAATGTTACAAATAATCATACAATAACCAGATTAAACATAAATTCTTTCAAATTAAAATTCTTTCAATCTATGGAAACATAAACATCATACAATATAACCAAATTAAACATAAATTCTTCCAAATTCACTTCTTTCAATCCATGGAAACATAAACATCATACAATATAACCAAATTTAACATAAATTCTTCCAAATCCACTTCTTTCAATCTATGGGAGAAAAAAAAACACCACCACCAATCTTATATGTATTTTACCCAATTTCTTAACCAAGGACCTACTTCCTGCACACCAAAACTACATATGGGCATTTATGATTTGATTAAAAAGCCTATGTGAAAAAGTATATCCATTGAAGCTCATAGAACTTTTCACAAACAGTTGGTGTGCATAAGAGCTTCAATGAGTGAACTCATGTACCTTCATATTTTAAAGTTATACCTATAAAGATAAACCTGCACTAATGAGTAGAAAACATATAAATCGGCTCTCCTAAGAAGTTGACTGCGTAGTATACAATTGATCAAATGGAAGGCGACACAGGAAAACCGGTGGTGGCAGACGGGATAAAAACTTACCACCATTAGCACTGGGTACAAAATTGACCACAGACATTAGCATTGTATATTTACTTCTTTTTGGAAAAATCAATGCAGTAGCTTTTATCGACGATTGAAAGTTCGTCTTCTTTAGGAATCAACACAAGCGCTAGTGCATCAGGATCCATAGGAACATCGTAATTTGGGGGAAAGAAGGAAGAAACAGAAGAGGAGCAACGAACACATTCTGATTTCGATTTTCGATTTTCAGAAGAAGAGAAACGAACCTGCTTTAGGGTACAATCCGAAATGACGAGTTGGAGACAGAGCGGGTGCGTCGGCGTTGCAGGGGTGCAGCGGCGTCGACGTTGGGGTGGGCGGCGTCGGTTCAGGCGACGTCGTCGGAGATTTGGTGATGAAGGGGAGCAGACGCGAAGGGAAGCAGACGCACGAACGAGAAGACGCACAGAATAGGAGAAGAGGAGAGCAGGAGGCGTGTTTTGTTCTATCGTGGTTTTGGGCAAAATTGGAAACACGTTCTTTTTAAAAAATTCAGACTATGTTCAATATCTGAAAAATTAAGAGGCATTTACAATTTTAAGATGCAAAAAATAATATGCAAACAAACGATCTAAATCTGAATTTTTAAGATATTACCTCTTAATTTTGCAATTAAGAGGTAAACAAACAGGGCCTAAGGACCAAGTGTGATTCTTGTCAAGTGAGCTCAATTCTTCTTCTATAGCCTTCTTCCACTGTATGGATTCTTGTCAACCCCCCTCTTCTGTTGGAAACCATTGACTACCAACCTTGCCTTGTATCTCTTGGTGCCATCAATCTCATCCTTAACCCAAAACGCCCACTTGTGTTGCAGTGCTTTCTTACCTGCTGGGAGCTTGACTAAGGACCAAGTGTGATTCTTGTCAAGTGAGCTCAATTCTTCTTCATAGCCTTCTTCCACTGTATGGATTCTTTCATCCTCAAAGCTTCTGGATAAGACTCATGAAACATCCCAAAAATCATGACAAAAAATTTCATTTTTAATTATTAAATAAACCATATTTATTAAAATCATTCCATCTAAAAACATAAGTCATAATATCAAATCAGAGTATCATATCAAAACATCAGAGTGAACATCCCAGGCTAAACATTGTGGTGTGTGTAATGCAGTCATCTCAAGCTCTTCCATTTGCTACCGGAAGTACTTGAAACCAAATCTGAAAACTGTAAGCACGAAGCTTAGTGAATTTCCCCCAAACTACCACATACCATACATATAACATGCAACTAAGAGATACCCCCCCCCCCACACACACACACACACTCAAGGAGATATGGGCCCTGCCCACATTCGGATAACGGGCCCCGCCCAAACTTAGTGAGATACGGGCCTCGCCCACACTCAGCTACTCTAGGAGATATGGGCCCCACCTACACTCGGCTAACTAGGAGATACGGGCCCCCGCCCACACTCACTAACTAAGAAACACATACAAGTATCATACAGAAAGCAAGTATAACAAAATATATTAATCAGTTTTGTATCCATACTCAAATAATGCTAAGATACGGGCTCAGCCCACACTTAGCTACTAATTAGCACACATAACATACATGGGCCGACATTGGTGCCTTCGACCCATTCAAACCAGGAGGAAACTCACCTCAAATGTCGGATGATAGCTGAAACGTCTCTGCCCAGAATCAGCTTTACTCACTCCCTGAACCAAAACAACCCCTTAGATACCATTCCATACTCATAACCCTTAATGGTAAACTTCGGTCAAGTCAAATTCAAAGTCAAGTCAAAGTCAACGATCCGAGTTGACTCAACTCGTTGAGCTTACCCTTCAACTCGCAGAGTTCCCATGAATCACAGTATCGTGAAATTGCGATCCAACTCGTCGAGTTTTCCTCTAACTCGCTGAGTTCCTCCTTCTCAACAGAAACGGGACTTTCCCGGTACAACTCGTCGAGTTCCCTTGTGGACTCGTTGAGTTCATTCAACGGATTCGGGAACATTCCAAACCAACTCGCCGAGTTCCATTATGGACTCGTCGAGTTTATCAGTCTGTCAACCCTTCTTATTGCATTAAGCCCTTATTCTTCAAATCCAAGTCTCATATTCCATATCTAGACTGGAAATGCCTCTAGAAGGGTAAAGTTTCCAACTTTACCCACCAACACCCTTCCTAATGAGATTAAGCTCAAACCCTAACCCAAAAAGGCCAAAGTCTTCATCCCAAGACCACCAAAACTACAAGATAGACCATGAGGTTATAGATCTGGACTCTAGGGACTAAATGATCATGTAAAGTCTTAAACTTTATCCACATGCATGGCCCTAGAAGCTTCAAAAGACCAAAATGATGGTCTAAAGGTTGCATGGGACCTCCATGGCCATAAAGTTGGCACCTTTATGCCATGAAACCCCTTAAGGCCCTAGATCTGAAGTGTTCTCCACTTGGGACGTCCAAATCCCAAGAATCATATTATGTGGACCAAAATAAGTAAGGAAATTCAAAATTGGAGATCTAAATGACCACAAAGCAAGGTTTAAGCTTTATACCAGCAAAATGTCGTGGTTGAAGCAAAGGGTCTGGATCTACAAACTCATTCTTGTGTCCTCAAGCTTCTCCTTCTTCCAATGGCTTCAAAACACACACTAAAATACTTGAAATAGCTCACAAACACTCACAATAGCATTAGTGTTTCGAGATTTAGGGTTTGGGACTTGGAGGCTAGAAATAAGGCCAACATGAATGGTTTAAGGTGCTTAAATAGGGTGTAAACCCCGAAAATTAGGGTTTCATCCCTGCCGGCCTACTCGTCAAGTTGAGGCCTCCCAACTCGTCGAGTAGGTTACTTAAATTACGCGGCCCTTATGATCTCTACTCGACGAGTTTGGGGCTCCCGACTGTTGGATTAGGTGTCTAAGCCCATAACTATAATTGGTATGTACTTGACCCGAGAGTAGCATGGTCCATTTCGGGTTGCATATCACCAGGACAATTTGATAGGATGGATACTTGAGTAAGAAGTTACTTATGATTTATTAATATATTATAAGTTCTAATATATTAATATGAAATCATATTATTTAAGTAGTATTGATCAAAAATTGATTTGGAATTAATTATGTGATCAAAAGAGACTAATTAAATATATGGGGGATTGATTTGGTAAATCAATGATTCTTATAGTGTGGGCCAATTGTTATTTAGGACGGGCTAAACCAATATGGTAGTCCATGGATAGTCCATGGAGGTTTAACCCATGGAGCCTAAGTAATATGAAAGGTCATGGGTATTAGGGTTTGCATGGATGTAACCCTAGACTTTTCCACACTATAAAAGGACTCCCTTAGCACCCAAAATCGGACACTGGAGTTCTTGGAATTCATTAGAGCCGATTTTGGAGTTAGCAACATCTCTCTCAAGCTCTCCTTTGCCCTAGGTGTGTTGTGAACCGTTTGAGGCATCACACTTGGGGTGTTAAGTTCTTAAAGGCCAAATACAACAAGTTCTACATGCTACATAAAGAGGTAAATTCCTAAATAGTATTTTATGTTGTTTATGTCAATTGTTTGCTAGTTGTAGGCTTAATGCTTTGGAAACAATATTGCATGTATAATTAGAGAAAACATAGATCCAAAGCATTTAGGGTTGTATGTGCACCATATGATGTTGTAGTATACTAAAACCCAACACTAACTCATCGAGTTTCTATATAAAATGGAATAAATTTAAGTTAAATACGTACCAGGAACCAAACGTTACAACTCGGGTTCGCCATTCTCTGTCAGCAACAAGAAGTTTGCTGAAGGAGAATACCTAACCGGAGGCCTTCGTACTCTAGTGGATCTACGAACGGTAAGAGTTTCAGTTTCTACACCTTCATTCTCTGAACTATTATCATCCATGCTCCCACTATCTCCAGTTTCATCAGAGCGCACACTGCTTCCTGAACTTTCACCTATCTCTGGAGTACTGACAGGTTTTATAATGTCGTCTTCTGAAGTTTCTTCTAACTCAACTTGTTCTTCCTTTTCTGGTTGTTTGTTACTGCTTGAGCCCTTAGCAAGTTCATCCTTGTATAACTCATTCTCATTGAACACCACATCATGACTTCTTGTAACCTTTTTGTGCTCGTTATCCCAAAAGTGGTATCCCATGTCGTCCAACCCATAACCTATAAAGGTGCACTTCCTTGACTTTGCCTCTAGTTTGTCTATCTCAGAGTCTTTTAATTTTACATACGAGACACAACAGAAGACCTTCATGTGTTTGAATGAAACCTCGTGACCTTGCCATTCTTCCTCTAGAATCTTGAACCCTATGGGGACTGAGGGTCCTCTATTGATTAAGTATGCAGCTGTGTTGACTGCGTCCGCCCATAACATCTTGGGTAAACCTGCATGCAGTCTCATGATCTTCACCCTTTTCATTTAATGTTATGTTCATCCTCTCAGCTACTCCATTATGCTAAGGTGTTTTTAGAACTGTCTTCTGCATCATGATTCCATGTTCAACACAGAAATTAACAAATTCTTTGCTACTGTATTCGCCCCCATTATCGGATCTGAAACACTTGATTTTCAAGTTAGTTTCATTTTCAACCATCGTTTTCCATTTCTTGAAAGCACTGAAAACTTCAGACTTTTGCTTCAAGAAATAGACCCAAACTTTTCTAGTGTAGTCATCGATGAAAGTAACATAATATGGGGATCCTCCCACTGAAGCAACTAAAGTGGGACCATCGACATCTAAATGAACAAGCTCCAACTTCCATGTCTTGGGTGGATGTCCTATCTTCTCGAAAGTAACTTTCTTCTGTTTGCCAAAAACACATGGCTCACTGAAATCTACTGTCACATTCTTCATATCTAGAATTTTTCTTTTGGAGGCAAGCATCTTCATTCCTTTTTCACTCATATGTCCAAGTATTTGGTGCCATAGAGTGGATGCCCAAACTTCTTCAACAACATGTGCCTCATCATCAGAAACTTTCACCATGTAAAGTGTACCCCGCTTTTGACCTCTAGCAACCACCAAGTTTCCTTTTGTCACCTTCCACTGATGATCACCAAAAGTGACATGGTAACCTTCATCATCAAGTTTCCCCACTGAAATCAACATTCTTTTCAAGTCCGAAATGAACTTGACATTCTTCAAGGTCCACTTCGTACCCAAAGTAGTCTTCAGGACCACATCCCCAACACATGTAATATCAAGGCTCTTGTTGTCTGCCAGTATGACCTTCCTTTGGTAGTTCCTGAAAATCTGCATCACGTCATTGGAATGACTAGCATGGAATGGGAGTAAATTGAGTACGTTGGGCGTCTGCGATCAGTGCCCAAACCCTATTTTCGTGGTTTGAGCCCTATTTAAGCTCCTTAACTTACCCAAACCCACTCCATTCTCAACCTTCACTTCTCCAACACCCTTTATTGTAACCCTAACCCTAACCCTAGATTAAGCCTTGTGAGCAAAAAGAAGGTGTTTTTTGTTGGATTAATGTCTAAGTCCATAATTATATTTGGTATGTACTTGACCCGACCCGGCATGGTCCATTTGGGTTGCACTTCACCGGCACAATTTATATGGATAGTCTTTTGAGAATAGTATATTTATGATTTATATTAATATATTATAAGTTCTAATATATTAATATGGAATCATATTATTTAATTAGTATTGATCAAGAATTAATTTAGAATTAATTAAGTGATCAAAAAGGAACTAATTAAATATGGACTCTTAGATATATATATATATATATATATATATATATATATATATATATATATGTGTGTGTAGTGGGCCAAGTTCATTTAGGTTGGGCTAAGTCTTCATGGATAGTCCATGGAGCTTTAACCTATGGATCCTAGGAAATGAAAGGTCATGGGTATTAGGGTTTAACCCTAATCCTCCACACTATATAAAGGGTCTTATGGTTCATGAAATTATGCTAGTGGCTAGTGTGGATACACTAAAGAGGGCAATAACCGATTTCATAGTGTGAGCCAAGTATCCATATTCTCTAAAGGTTTTCCAAGGTGTTTTGGTGATTTGTGATTCCACTTGAGGCTTCCACACTATTGGGGCTAAGCTCTTAAAGCTTGAAGACATCAAGCTACATCAAAAGGTATGTCATCTAACTAGAACTTTGTAGTATAGGTGCTTCATAATATGCTAGTTAGGATGAAACCTTGGAATATTTAATATTTGCATGTATAATAGAGAAAACATAGATCCAAGGTTTATAGGGTTGCATGTACACCATAGGAGTGTTAGAATGCTCAAAACCCAACATTTTTAAGTGCTTTGGAGTGTTCTTGGTGCACCTTGGAGAAGAAGGAACTCATTGAAGAAGTTTTGGTTGCATTGGAGCTTATAGATCCATACTTTGTTCACCTTGATATTTCTTCTAGAGGTATAAAGTTTGAATCTTGATGATGAAATTGTTAGATCTAGTTAGTTTTGGGTGTTATGAGCTTTGGGTCACTTTAAGTGCATAAAGTTTTGATCTTGAAAGTTTGTGACCTTGTTATGGATAAAGTTAGAAACTTTATTCATCTAAACATCATTTTGATTTATATGTGAATGTTTGAGACTTGTACTTAATGGATTAAGTTGAAAAAGATGCACTTTTGGGTCCCTTTGAGACTTAAAGACTAGATCTTGTTTGTTGGGACCATTCTAATGGATAAAGTTAGAAACTTTTTCCATCATGGAGCTATTATGAACCATAAAAATATGATATTGTCCCTTTTATCCCTTCCATACAAGAGTTGTGATGTCTTATTGGGTTAAGAACTTAGGGTTTTGGACATAAAACACTCTATAGCCATGCAAAGTCATAAAGTTGGAAACTTTATGACTTAGGACATCATTTTAGGTTTGGATCTGGTTTTTGGACGTAAGGGCTTAATGTAATAAGCTCTTAATGTAGTTTTGAGACTCGGATGCGTACGCTGGGCGTACGTGGAGGTACGCTGCACGTACGCGGTCAACGCCCTGCTTTTGGTCAGCATCAGAGTATGTTGGGCGTACTCTCTTGATACGCAGGGCGTACTCCACTGGGAAGAAAGATTGACTTTTGGACCTTGACCGTTGACTTTGACCTTGACCAGGGTTGACCAAGTTTGACTTAAGGGCGTTTTGGGTAATTTGATTATAGTTTGAGAATTAGGTTCATGTTAATTGTATAGATGACCGGTAGCGATAGCTTTTAGAGCAGTGATCGGTGCATCTATTCTTTCAGACTGTGAGGTGAGTTTCCTTCACGTTATTCGTAGGTCAAAGGCACCAATGTCGGTCCACTAGTTTATCGTGTAATATAATGGTTGACTTCGTGACAACTGTTGGTTATGCTTGTGTTTGCTTGATAGTATCTGGTTGAAATAAACTGAAGGGGTAGGTAAGCACCTATATATGCTTGATAGTATCTAGTTGAAATAGACCGAAGGGGTAGGCAAGCACCCATATATGCTTGATAGTATCCGGTTGAAATAGACCGAAGGGGTATGCAAGCACCCATATATGCTTGATAGTATCCAGTTTAAATAGACTGAAGGGGCAGACAAGCATCCATATATGCTTGATGGTATCCGATTGAAATAGACCGAATGGGTAGGCAAGCACCCATATATGTTTGGCAGTATGTTTGTTTAGTATGTGATATTTTGAGGAACTTACTAAGCTTTGTGTTTATGGTTTTCAGTTTATGTTTCAGGTACTTCTGGTTCGAGGGGGAAGAGCCCGGGATGATTGCAGTGCACACACCACATTGCTCCGCATTTTATATTACTCTGATATATTTGGATGTTATTCTTACACTTTGATTCACTATGGTTTTGATGATGTTGTCTTGGATAATGGTTTTATTAATTTAAAAATCGAAATTTTTCGTCTTGGTTTTTGGAAGGTTAGACATACTACGTATCATCTCATCATTCCTTTACTATTCTCCATGCTCTTATTTCTCCATTTCATACTTCACATCTCGACCCCTCATAGATCCCTTTACACTTTATTTCTCCCTTGAATCCCTCACAAATTACTTACTCTTAATCACTCACAGACTATTTTCTAAGTTCTTAAAAGAACTTCATTAGCTTGTTCCATTCACGGATCCTTTTCTATATCCTTTCTACTCATAAAAAATCTTTAATTCCCCGCATGAATCATCTATCTACATCCTTATAGGCACCATCTATATATGTTCGCTAAGGAACCATCATCTCATTCCCGAAGGAACCATCCTCTTGTCTCAAAAGGAACCTCAATCACATTTATGAAGGAACATTATAAATAACGACAATAAAAAAATAAGGGAATAATAAACCAAAATGAAAAGGTTTGTCAGATACAATATTTTTTTCCTTTAAAAAAAAGTTAAGAGTTTTTTTTTTCCAAAATGATTATATAAGCCTGAAAATTAGTTGTTTTTTTTAATTAAAAAACGATCTATTTAGAGGATTAACCTTATGTTTAGTTAGGTTTTTTTTTCACTTATTATCGATTTCATACCATTATTATCGATTTCATACCGATAAAACATAGAATTTAGACAAAATTATATAAATGGTTCTTGTGGCTGACAAAATGTTACAAACTCAGTCATTGTTAAATTTTTAACCAACATGGTCTATGTGGTTTTCAAAACTTTCGTGTTTTTTTTATAACACTGTTAGTTATTGTCCGTTAGTGTGACGGTAATTTGGTATTTTCAGTTAGCAGGGACTGAGTTTGTGATCGTGTGTAAACCATAAAGACCGTTTATATAATTTTGTCTATATTTTATGTTTATTAGTTTCTGGCTTTTCCACCCTTTTACTTTTAAAATTTTCACTTTGACCCTTCACCATGACTTTATAAAATATTATTTTCACTATCTATTTTTAAAGTTTCATTTTTATCCCTAGTATTATATATAATTTAATTTTCCTTAATAACGTTTGCACGTTAACCTAAAAACACTATTTTTTACATGCTTATTTTTATATATATGTCGATATAAATTGAAGGCCGTCAACGTTTCAACATGAATTTAAAACTTTTGTTTATTAATTAAAAAAACTTGTTTTTTTTTATGTTCGTGTTGGTTTAAATTCGGGTTTGTGTATGTTTCGACGTAATATCTTTTATGTTTTTGTGCTTAATTTTATGTATATTTCTTAAGATGGGTCTGGGTCACATATAATAACTTTTGTTTGTTAACTTAAAAAAACATATTATATTTGAGTTTACGTTTTTTTGCTTAATTTTATTGTAACACCCATAAAATTCGAGCCAATTTAAAACTTTTAAATTATTTAAAAACTACTCAGTTATTACAATTTGTTTTCAAAATAGTTTAAACATCAGAGTTCCCAGAAATCATAATCATCAAACGGGGAAGTGTACGGTCACGCCTTCGCCTTCCCGCGGCCATCCGCTGAACCTGAAACAATAAACTGAAACTGTAAGCCCGAAAGCTTAGTGAGTTACCCCCAAAATACCCATACACACAACAATACGCATAAAATAACAAACATCATACTATGGGTCCAATCATCCATCGGGATGGAATACCCCAGGCCCTCAACCATTGGGTTGGAATGCCAACATACCTATACACTTCACATAACAATATACAAATAACAGCATGTACTGGGTCCACAGATTTACAGACTGGATTACCCCTGGGCCCACAGTGTGAGTCTGGATTGCCTTCCGGGCCCACAGCTCACATCTGGATTGCCACCGAGCCCACAGTACGAGTCTCCCTCAGCTCGTATTTGGAATGCTCCCGGGTTTGTTGGTTACCGCACGGAGCAGTTTCTCCTCAACCCATCCCACATAATATGTCGACATATAACACAAATAATGCACATGCAGATAATCACGTGATACTACAGGTAGTTCTACAGATCTACGTAACTGGCATAACAACTAGCATGCGGACAGTCAGACCAACTATAGGTCACTAAGCATAACCACATCCGATCTACCAGGAAACCGATCTAACAGATCATACTAGAATATAACCATCCTATCTACCAGGATACCGAACTAACATGTCACAACAGTAATAATCCCAATAACAAAACAAATGGCCGACCTTGGTGCCTTGGACCCTTGAGTACAGTGAGGATAACTCACCTCGCAAGTAGCTCGGAAGATAGTGTCAAACTCCTCCAAATAAAACTCCAACTCCCACACCTATATTCACCAATGTCCTTTGCTATAAATATCCAATTTACCAAAATACCCTCAGAAGTCAACGGGTCAACCCTTGGTCAAGGTCAAAGTCAACGGCCAAGGTCAACAGTCCATGTTGACCTCAACTCGTCGAGTACCCTCAGCTACTCGCCGAGTTCCTTGCATAACTTGCCAACTCGCCGAGTCACTTGTTTGACACGCCGAGCCCAAGGTAATCTTCATCGGACTCACCGAGTCACTCTACTGACTCGCCGAGTCTACGACAATCTTCATCGGACTCGCCGAGCCGACCATGCCACTCGCCGAGTCCCTACGGTCCTTCATCCATACAGATGCTTTTTAAGCCATGCTAAGGCTCCATACTGCAGATCCAACTTCCCACGGCATGCCTATCACGTAAAGTTGCAAACTTTATGTGCATGCAAGGCTCTAGTGACTCATAATGCCAAATCCAAACTTGAAATGGGGTCTAACTAAAATAGAAGGTTTCGTACATGACAAGGCTAGAAACTTTGTGAACCTAGATCCCAAGGAGGGTTCAGATCTGAAGTTGCAACTTCAGATCCAGCTCATACTCAACAATAGCTTCATAACCAAGCCAAAAAGCCCTAAACTTTATCCAAAGAGATCTAGAAAGAAATGAAGCCAAGATCATGAATTGATACCTCAAATGAAGCTAACTGAGATAGATTTTGTAGATCCACACGAGTCCCTTGCTGCTAGCTACTTGACCTTCAAGCTTCCTTCACAAGTTTCACCTTCCAAATCTCAAAAACACACTCAAATGAAGCTCTCACACGAAATAGGGTTTGCTGGACTCTCTAGAGGCTATAAGGGACTAAGGGAGGCTAATGATTCCTTAAATAGGATGCAAAACCCCGGAAATTTGGGTTTCACCCTCCAGCTCCAACTCGTCGAGTCACTCTTCCGACTCGGCGAGTTGGTCACTTAAACACGTGACCCCAAACTCGCTGCTACTCGACGAGTCATAGCATCCAACTCGTCGAGTAGACCTTGAAACTTAAAAAATAAATCCATAATATTAATACCTGAGAATCGGGGCGTTACAATTCTCCCCCACTTGAACTAGACTTCGTCCTCGAAGTCCGCTGCGGTGAACAACTCCGGATAGTGTTCCCGCATCTCAGCCTCCGACTTCCAAGTCCAATCGGAACCTCTTTGGTGCTCCCACTATACCTTTACCAAAGGTACCTCCTTGTTCCGCAGAACCTTCACCCGTCTCTTCAGAATGGCCACAGGCCCCTCAACATAATCCAGGCGCTCACCTACATGGATGTCATCTAACGAAACTACTGCCTCCTGATCCATGACGCACTTTCGCAACTGCGAAACGTGAAAGGTGATGTGGATCCCAATCGAACCTTTTCATAAGGTCTATCCTTCATGCCACTTAGCCAACTTGACAAAATCTCGATGATCCAAAGTATCGGAAACCCAACTTTCCCTCTTCCTGAAGTGAACCCCTTTTTGTGCTGACAAGATATTTGTCGCAAAAATATCATACCAAATCGATCGACTAAAACATGAACACACATGCCTGGCCCAATCAGCCTCGGGCTGGAATACCAAACATATCAGGTCCAATCAATCATAGGGTCCGGTCATCCTCAGGGTGGAATACCATAGATTGGAATACCTCTATGAACATAACTCGGGTCTACTCATAACTTCAGATCCAAGGATCTATCCTTGCGTCTCATCCACCATCCTCAGATTCGTCACAACCAAGTGCAACTCCCCCGAATCTTCAACAATACATCCAATCTGAACGCACTTCCTACAACATATATAACCAACACAATCTCTATGCCCACAGCCTATGACTGGAATACCCTTACGTGGTCCTCAACATAGGTCTGGATTGCCTCCGAGCCCACAACATGAGTCTGGTATGCCCTCTCCGACCCTCAGCTCATGATTGGAATGCTCCCGATGACCGATCGACACTACTGTCGTCACTTCAGTTGCCCAACACTCCGGCCTTGCAGATATCCACTTTCCTCCGCCGCTCGAAGGGCCTAATTGACGCTCCTCTCATCAACGAACAACATAATGATATAAAAAATACTACTACACATGAATCCCAATTCATAACCCCACTTCAACTCTTCCTGCTACCGTATGACGTTTCTCAAGCGAAGTCAAAACCTCCTTCGTCCCAACTTGTCTGCCCACTACCCGAACATCGGACACCTCACCGATTACTGAACCAAAAGACACACACAAACAATAGTCCCATGCGTCTCCCGAAAAGAAAGCGACTGGCTGGACTTGCTTCCACGCCCTGCCACCTACTCCTGCCAACATATAGAACGATACATGACCCACGTCAGCCTCACATCCTACCTAGTCTTCATTGACCCATCTTCTCCTTACTTCAGACACGATATGGCTCTTTCGTTGATGAAACCAACCCAAGACACATCACAATAACTCAAACCATCGTCAACATACCTACCACTACCGGCCAACCAGTACGACACTCATATCTTGTTGGATATAGTGTCTAAGTACATAACTATATTTGGTATGTACTTGACCCGACCCGGCATGGTCCATTTGGGTTGCATGGCATTGCAATAATTGGATAGACCAAAATGAGAGAAAGGACACTTAAGGTTTATTAACATATTATAAGTACTAATATATTAATAATATTATTTAATTAGTATTGATCAAAGAATTAATCTTGAATTAATTAAGTGATCAAAAAGAGACTAATTAAATATATGAGGTTGATTATGTAAATAATCTATTCTTGTATAGTGGGCTAATAATCCATGGTTTGTATGGATTGGGTTAAAAACCATAAGGTGCTCCATGGATAGTCCATGGGGGTTACAAGCCCATGGATCATGGAATATGGAAAGCCATGACAATTAGGGTTTACATGGTGTAACCCTAATTGTGTCACAACTATATAAATGCTCATTGTCTAGAAAAATGGACTACTACTACAAGCAAGTAAGAAGGCTAGCCAATTTTTGAGTATAGTGTAATTCTCTCAAGGTTATTCCAAGAATTGTGGTGTTGTGTGAAGCATTTGAGGCATCACATTTGGGGTGCTAGGCTCACAAAGTCATCAAGGAATCCAAGCTTCTAAAAGGTATGTTATTCTACTTGAATTTTGTATTGCAAGTTATTATGAACCTTGGAAAAATCATTTTGCATGTATCTTAGTCAAACATAGATCCAAGGTTTCTAGGGTTGCATGTACACCATAGGAGTGTTAGATTGCTCAAAACCCAACAGTGGTATCAGAGCCTAGGCTTGTTTGCTGAAAAAGTCGAAATTCTTGTTGTCTGCATAGGAGACTCGCCGAGTTCATAGAGGAACTCGACGAGTCCAAGCGTATCTCCAACCAACTCGGCGAGTCAGTTCTTGCACTCGACGAGTTGGCCAGGCAGAATGCAGATTTTCGATTTTTGCTGCTGCAAATGGACTAGAAACGTTACCCTAAACTGTTTTGGTGTTATAAAACTTGTTTTAGATGGTGTAATGCTTATGCTAATCCATTTACAATGGCTAATATCAAAATTCCATGTTTTATATGTGTTAATATGATTCTTGAAATTTTGATATGAATGTTCATGTTCTTATGAGTTTTAGAAGATCATAGGAATTATGTGTAACTTGCTTGTAAGTATGATTCTTGATCTTAATGGCTAATCATGGAATCCATAACTTGTCCTCAAGTTATGGATAACCAAAAGTCACTTTTTAAAAGTGTCATTAAAGAATAAGAGGTTACATAAAAATGAAGAGTCTTCATTTTAATGAACCATCAAACTCATAAGTTATGAAATGAAAGGTCTTGAATAGTTTCAGTACTTGCCCTCAAGTTTTGGAATTTGTAAAGTCTTACACCCTAATACTTTAATTTCCAAATTGAACCTTAGAATTTTAAAAGTTTAAAATTCAACCCTTATACTACTCTTTATTAGTGCCTTTTAGTGTGCTGGTTAACCACACACGCTACACTAACGACCAATAAAGCATAATGTGCAATTTCATAGATTAGCATACTTTTCACATTTTTCCTAAAGTAACTAGAGTTGGGATTTTGAAAATAATGTTCTAGTACTTTCTTTAATATCATTATACTTTTAATGAGAAGTAGTTGTCCTATCAAATCCGTTCTGCTAACGACCCTCCACTAATCAAGGAAGCGGTGGGTGAGAGTGGACACCCATTCAACTACCATTTTATAGGCAGTTTCCTTATACCCCTCTTATAGATTAGCTTCGTGAATGAGGCATACTAGCGATTTGACTGACCATATTCTTATACATATATAATATTAAACTTTTAATTATAATATATATATAAGGTGTGTTTTAAAACATTTTAAAACTTCAAGGGTTTATAAATTTCGAAATTTAAGCTATTAAATTTAAATTTAAATAAACCATTTAACTAGATTTAATATTTATCTTTTAATTAACTATTAATCAAATTATTAAATCTTGTAAGGATTATCTAATTAAATTAATCCATTAATTTAATCCTAATCTTTATCCCTCTAAATTTCGAAAAATAGGGTAAGGATAATTATCCAATTAATCTAATTAAGTAACAATTATCCAAAACAAGAAACCCTAGTTATCCTCTAGCATATTTCGAAATTCACAAGGGAGTAGGCTAGGGTTTTCAAAACCCTAACCTTAATTTCGATTAGGGTTCTTTGGAGGCTAGGGTTTTCGAAAACCCTTCAATCCAAAACCCTAATTGCGAAAATTTGGCCTTTAGGGTTTAATGGCTATAAACCCTAATTTGCAATTCAACAATTATAGCAATTCAATTTAAAACAAACAATGGCTCTGATACCACTCATGGGTTTTAGGTAAAACAAATAAACTAGAAAACAATTCCTAAGTTCACATGCAACCTACTTTGGATCTATGTTTTAACTATTAAACATATAACTTTGAATTGCAAAACAAGAACCCTAGAGGAGAGAGGCTAATTTCGAAATTAACAAACTAGGGTTTAGGAGTTACATACCTTTCAATTGTTATAGCAAACAATTGATAATCCTCTTGATCTTGATCTTGATCTTCTTGGAAGCTTAGCACCACAAATGTAATGCCTCTAATGGAATCACACCCAAGAACTAGCAAGAAGGAAACTTGGAGGAGAGAGGATAGAGAGAGTATGCAATTTCGGCCTTAGGGTTTCTTCCAAAGAAATCAGTCCCCAAAATGTGAGCCAGGAGGCTCCTTAAATAGTTGAGGGAACTAGGGTTTAGGGAAAACCCTAGTTATCCTTTGATTAGGGCCTAAGCAAGGCCCAAGGCCTTATCTTGGACCCCTTGGACGAATTCTCTAGGGTTTCCCCTAGGGTTTTCGTCCACCCCCTTCCAAGGAAGTTCTGGATCCTTCCATTCAACTATCAGTTAATTGCAAACTAGTCCCTGCACTTTATAATTAATTCTTTTAACCCCAAAATCAATTCTGATTAATTTCTGGCTAACAATTAATTAAACATAATGATTTCTAATTAATATATTAATCCATTAACATATTAATAAATCATTTATATATATATATTAATTTATTAATCTTATAAATTAATATCTCTCCTTTCATAATTTCCTTGTCCAGTTGCTAGGTTGAGGGCAACCCAAAAGGACTGTGCTGCTATCAATTCAAGTACATACCAATTATAGTTATGGGCTTAGACACCTAATCCAACAGTCTCCCACTTGGATAAGTCTGTAACTATAATTGCTAGTATGCCTTCTAAATTTGACCAGCAAATTGTAGCTTCCAAAAAGCTGTTGCCGAACTCTGACCCAGCCAATTACGTGTCCTAAGATAAGTGATCATATAACCCTTCGTTCTGCTTGATATCCCCAGACAAAAGACATGGAATGTAATCAATCTCTTTGTCCAGAATCTATGTTTCCCGATTCCTGATTTGTGATGATGAAGGACTTCTAATCGAACACATCAATTCAGTCATGGCTGGGCCCAGCACATAAGTCAACACCAAATCATCGAGGGGCCCACAGATATCGCCTTTCCTGTTAGGGCAAAAGGAACGAATAAACGTTGACTCATATGCTTGTATCTTTTACTCATCAAATTATGCATGACAATACGTTTTATAACACCAAGTTACTGATGCGTTTTCGTATCACCAATGCACAACCGACTTGTAAATTACAACTCATATATCTTCGTTTCAAGATTATAAGATATTATCGTCTCAGTATTACTCGTGATGAATTCCATGAAGTAATACTCTGAGCGAGGGTTTATCCAATACTCAAATCTCAATTTCTGAATACTCATGAACGTTGCAGCAATTCTATTGCCATGTCTATCCTTAGACAATCTGCAATCCAATTCATGACAGTCTTAATTCACTACTTACTTCCAAGAGTACGAGCGACTGTGGAGTTTGAATAATCTCATTATTCAGGAAGTAAAACATGCAAAAATGAAACACGATAATAAACAATTGACAAAAGGTAGTAGCCAAACTTATAAATAATACTTTTTTATTTAATCACCAAAATTCAATTACATTTACTTTGTTACAAGTTTCAAAAACTAATCTAACTACTAAAACTAATATCATCTTTCAGTCCTATGCTCCGAGCATGCTAAATATGCTTAGCCCTACTCAAACCCTTTGTGAGAGGGTCTGCTGGGTTATCTTCAGATGACACCCTCTTTACTATAAGATGGCCTTCTTCTACTCTATGTCTGATGAAATGGTACTTTCTGTCGATATGTCTGGTCTTACCATGATCTCTCGGTTCCTTTGTCAAGGCAACCGCTCCTTCATTATCGCAGAACAGTTCCATAGGCTCCTGGATGGTTGGAACAACTCCGAGATCCCCGATGAAGTTCCTCAACCAAGCTGCTTCTTTCGACGCTTCACTTGCTGCTATATACTCTGATTCACAAGTAGAATCAGCCACCGTATTTTGCTTGGAACTCTTCCAAGTAACTGCTCCTCCATTCAGTAAAAACACCCAGCCCGACTGAGAACGGAAGTTATCTCTATCCGTCTGAAAGTTGGCATCACTGTAACCATCTACTCTCAAAGTATCACTGCCACCAAGCACAAGGACCCAGTCCTTTGTCCTTCGCAAATACTTGAGTATATTCTTAACTGCTATCCAATGAGCTCTACCTGGGTTTCCCTGATAGCGACTGACCATGCTCAAAGCAAATGTCACATCAGGGCGAGTACATGTCATAGCGTACATGATCGATCCGACAGCGGAAGCATAAGGTACACGACTCATGTCATCTATTTCAACATCTGTACTCGGGCATTGAGTCTTACTCAATTTGGTATTGCTCTGGATAGGTAGCTCTCCCTTCTTGGAATTTTCCATACTAAACCTCTTTAGTACCTTATCCAAGTATGTGCTCTAACTAAGTCCAATTAGTCTCTTCTTTCTATCTCTCAATATTCTAATCCCAAGAATATAGGCAGCTTCTCCAAGGTCTTTCATGGCAAAACACTTTCCAAGCCAAGACTTAACTTCTTTCAAGGTTGGAACGTCGTTACCAATGAGTAATATGTCATCGACATACAACACCAGAAAAGTTACTATACTCCCACTAGCCTTGATATACACACAGAACTCATCTTCACTTCTAGAGAAACCAAACTCTTTGACTTTCTCATGGAAGCAAAGATTCCAACTGCGAGATGCTTGTTTCAATCCATAAATGGATTTCTCAAGCTTGCACACTCTATTGGGGAACTTTGCATCAACAAAACCCTCTGGCTGACTCATGTAAACATCTTCAGCCAACTTCCCATTAAGGAAAGCAGTTTTGACATCCATCTGCCAGATTTCATAATCATGAAAGGCAGCTATGGCGAGCAATATCCTAATAGATTTAATCTTAGCCATTGGCGAGAAGGTCTCATCATAGTCAACCCCTGGGGTTTGAGTGAAACCTTTTGCAACCAGTCGAGCCTTGAATGTGTGCACATTTCCATCCATGTCTGTCTTCTTCTTGAAGATCCATTTGCACCCAACTGTCTTACGACCTGGTGCACTATCAACCAAATTCCAAACTTGGTTGTCATACATGGACTTAATCTCGCTGTCCATTGCCTCTTTCCACTTGGAAGCCTCTGGGCCTGCCATTGCTTCCTTATAATTGACTGGTTCATCTAAGTTTACCAGTGTTCTGTCACTTATGAATGTGTCACCATCTGAAGTAATATGAAAACCATACAACTCAGATGGCACACTCACCCTAGTGGATCTTCTAAGAGGTAATGAGTTATCGATTGGTTCAACAGGAACTGTTTCCTCTGGTTGAGTGCTAGTGTCATCTAAGGTTCCTTCATTGGCTGAATCTTGAATTTCTTCAAGGTCAATAGTGCTCCCACTGTCCTCTTTGAATATGAGCTCTCTTTCAAGAAAGACTCCTCTTCGTGCTACAAAGACCACGTTCTCACTAGGCCTGTAGAACAAATATCCAAACGACTGCTTTGGGTAACCAATGAAAACACATTTCTCACTTCTAGCTGCTAGCTTGTCGTGAGTCTCTCGTCTTACGAAAGCTTCACAACCCCAGAGTTTAATATGTGCTAACGAGGGAACTTTCCCTGTCCACATTTCGTGAGGTGTTTTGGCAACCTTCTTTGTAGGGACAAGATTGAGGATGTGGGCGGCTGTCTCTAAGGCATACCCCCAGAAGTGAATGGGAAGCGAAGCCCGACTCATCATAGAACGAACCATGTCTAACAAGGTTCGATTACGCCTCTCAGCTACACCATTTAACTGTGGTGTCCTAGGAGGAGTCAATTGTGAGACTATCCCACATTCTTTCAGATAGTCGTTAAACTCGATACTAAGATACTCCCCGCCTCTATCGGATCTAAGTATCTTTATCTTTCTGCACAATTGATTTTCGACTTCATGCTTAAACTCTTTGAACTTTTCAAAAGTTTCTGAATTATGCTTGATCAAGTAGATATATCCATATCTGCTATAATCGTCAGTGAAAGTCACATAGAATCGATTAGCATCTCTTGTAGTTGATCTGAAGGGCCTACACACATCCGTGTGTATGAGATCCAACAGACCTTCACCTCTTTCACAAGACCCTGTGAATGGTGATTTTGTCATCTTTCCCAAAAGACAAGATTCACACATATCATCTGACTTTAGGTCAAATGATTCCAACACTCCATCCTTTTCGAGTTGGGCTATGCGTTTCTTGTTAATGTGTCCAAGACGATAATGCCACAAACATGCCTTGTCTACACTATTAGACAAGTCAATATTAAGTACACTATTTCCTAGGCTATCAACACAAGTCACTGTTTCATACACACCATTACAAGGCAAAGCTTCAAACATAAAAACACCATTCTTATAAACAGAAATTGAACCATTCAAAACATTAAAAGAATATGTAAAACCTTGTCTGAACAATGCATGAAATGAAATAATGTTTCTCGTCATCTCAGACGAATAGCAACAATTTATTAAATCTAATCTAACATCATTACTAAGCAGAAGCTGATAAACTCCGATCTTGGTTAATGGTGAAGACTTTCTGTTTCCCATGATCAGGTTTATCCTTCCTCACTCTATCTCCTCACTTTCCTTTAGACCCTGCAAATCAGAACAGATATGAAAACCACATCCTGTATCAAGGACCCATGAACGAGAAGATAATGAGTTATTAGCAGAAATAGTGTAAATACCTGCCGAAGATGGCTTCACTTTGCCATCCTTGATATCTTGCAGATATTGTGGGCAAGATCTCTTCCAATGCCCCTTTTGGTTGCAGTAAAAGCAAACTGCCTCTTTTGGATCAGAAACATGGGGAGTGGAACCATTGGGCTTAGCCTTTGGGCCATTACTAGATGACCCAGCTTGAGCCTTGCTCTTCCAGTTTTGCTTGGGAGGACCTTTCCTCCTTTTCCCCTTTCCCTGTCCAATAGCCAAAACAGGGGCACTCGTAGGTGTGGAGGGTATACTTTTACCCTTCATCCCTGCCTCAGCTGTCTGCAACAAGTTGTGCAATTGGGCCAAGGTCTGCTCAGTATTGTTCAAATGGTAAGTTAGAATAAACTGACCATAACATTCAGGAAGTGAGTTCAAGACCATGTCAATGGCCAATTCCTCATCAAAGTGAATATTGAGCTTGACCAAACGCTCTATGTAGCGTTGCATTCTTTGCACATGTGACACAACCGACTCCCCATCTTTCATCTTGCAAGCCATGAGTGACTTGACTACTTCGAACTTTTCTTGACGAGCTCGCTTATGGTACTTTTCCATAAGGTCCTTGTTCATCTCGAAAGGCCAGTAGTCCTCATAGTACCTCTGCAGTTCTGGGGACATAGTTGCCACCATGATGCATGCCACTTTGGTAGCATCATCGTAATGTTTCTTGTAGGCAGCAAGATCTTCAGGAGTAGCTTCATTCTCATCAAGCTCTTTGAGCTCCTTTTCAAGAACATATTCTTTGTTCTCGAAACGAAGAGCCATCTTGATGTTGCGCATCCAATCATTATAGTTTGAGCCATCCATAACGACTTTGGAGCATATATTGAGCAAAGAGAAGTTTTGGTTGGAGGAGGACGAAGCAGAAGTGTTTCCAGGAGTAGACATCTGAAAAGAAAGAAAGTTTTAGTTAGATTTCAAGATACATTAATAAAATAACCCAAAGATATAATATCAAGGTTAGGATCCAACTATGAAGATTCACAACTTAGAAATGGGATGCCGAGATCCAAGTGCAAATTTCATAAAGGTAGGTGAATGACGATTCACCAATTCCACCAATAGACGAAACAAACGAAGTGAAATTCCTAATTCTTTTGAGATACATTGAAACTATTCAATGGCATGTTTTAATCTCAGATTATGCTCTTCTATTTGTGACTGGGATGCCGAGGATCACAAACAAGATGTGAATAACCATGCAAATGTGCTTGGTAACCTCATTGTCTTTATCATTAACTATTGATGTGCTGGTAAACCACACACGCTCCATCAAAATGAAAATTATGAGATACCCATTACTACTCTTTATTAGTGCCTTTTAGTGTGCTGGTTAACCACACACGCTCCACTAACGACCAATAAAGCATAATGTGCAATTTCATAGATTAGCATACTTTTCACATTTTTCCTAAAGTAACTAGAGTTGGGATTTTGAAAATAATGTTCTAGTACTTTCTTTAATATCATTATACTTTTAATGAGAAGTAGTTGTCCTATCAAATCCGTTCTGCTAACGACCCTCCACTAATCAAGGAAACGGTGGGTGAGAGTGGACACCCATTCAACTACCATTTTATAGGCAGTTTCCTTATACCCCCCTTATAGATTAGCTTCGTGAATGAGGCATACTAGCGATTTGACTGACCATATTCTTATACATATATAATATTAAACTTTTAATTATAATATATATATAAGGTGTGTTTTAAAACATTTTAAAACTTCAAGGGTTTATAAATTTCGAAATTTAAGCTATTAAATTTAAATTTAAATAAACCAATTAACTAGATTTAATATTTATCTTTTAATTAACTATTAATCAAATTATTAAATCTTGTAAGGATTATCTAATTAAATTAATCCATTAATTTAATCCTAATCCTTATCCCTCTAAATTTCGAAAAATAGGGTAAGGATAATTATCCAATTAATCTAATTAAGTAACAATTATCCAAAACAAGAAACCCTAGTTATCCTCTAGCATATTTCGAAATTCACAAGGGAGTAGGCTAGGGTTTTCAAAACCCTAACCTTAATTTCGATTAGGGTTCTTTGGAGGCTAGGGTTTTCGAAAACCCTTTAATCCAAAACCCTAATTGCGAAAATTTGGCCTTTAGGGTTTAATGGCTATAAACCCTAATTTGCAATTCAACAATTATAGCAATTCAATTTAAAACAAACAATGGCTCTGATACCACTGATGAGTTTTAGGTAAAACAAATAAACTAGAAAACAATTCCTAAGTTCACATGCAACCTACTTTGGATCTATGTTTTAACTATTGAACATATAACTTTGAATTGCAAAACAAGAACCCTAGAGGAGAGAGGCTAATTTCGAAATTAACAAACTAGGGTTTAGGAGTTACATACCTTTCAATTGTTATAGCAAACAATTGATAATCCTCTTGATCTTGATCTTGATCTTCTTGGAAGCTTAGCACCACAAATGTAATGCCTCTAATGGAATCACACCCAAGAACTAGCAAGAAGGAAACTTGGAGGAGAGAGGATGGAGAGAGTATGCAATTTCGGCCTTAGGGTTTCTTCCAAAGAAATCAGTCCCCAAAATGTGAGCCAGGAGGCTCCTTAAATAGTTGAGGGAACTAGGGTTTAGGGAAAACCCTAGTTATCCTTTGCTTAGGGCCTAAGCAAGGCCCAAGGCCTTATCTTGGACCCCTTGGACGAATTCTCTAGGGTTTCCCCTAGGGTTTTCGTCCACCCCCTTCCAAGGAAGTTCTGGATCCTTCCATTCAACTATCAGTTAATTGCAAACTAGTCCCTGCACTTTATAATTAATTCTTTTAACCCCAAAATCAATTCTGATTAATTTCTGGCTAACAATTAATTAAACATAATGATTTCTAATTAATATATTAATCCATTAACATATTAATAAATCATTTATATATATATATATATATATATATATTAATTTATTAATCTTATAAATTAATATCTCTCCTTTCATAATTTCCTTGTCCAGTTGCTAGGTTGAGGGCAACCCAAAAGGACTGTACTGCTATCAATTCAAGTACATACCAATTATAGTTATGGGCTTAGACACCTAATCCAACAGCAGGTATTTACACTATATTGTCTAATAACTCATTGAAAACTAACTCTTGGGTGCTTGATACAGGTTGTGGTATTCACATTTGTACTGATTTGCAGGGCCTAAGAAGAAGTGAGAAAGTGGAGCACGGGAAGATAAACTTAATCATGGGGAATAGGAAAGTATCACCTGTTACCAAGATAGGAGTTTATTCTTTATTGCTTAATAATGGGTTAATGTTAGATTTGAATAAATGTTGTTACTCGTCTGAAATGGCGAGAAATATTATTTCCTTTCATGGCTTGTACAAACAATGGTTTTCCTTTTCATTTGATAATGATAATGGTGCTATTAATGTTTATTACAATGATGTATTTTACTTTAAAGAATTACCTTGTGATGGTGTATATGAAGCTGTGAATGTTGTAGATAATCTAGGAAATAATGTGTTGTTTATTGATTCTTCAAATAGTTTAGACAAAGCATCATTGTGGCATTGTCGTCTTAGACATGTCAACAAGAAGCGCATAGGCCAACTCCAAAAGGCTGGAGTTTTGGAATCATTTGACCTAAAGTCGGATGATAGTTGTGAGTCTTGTTTACTTGGAAAAATGACAAAGTCATCCTTCACTGGTACTTGTGAGAGGGGTGAGGGTTTGTTGGACCTCGTACACACTGATGTGTGTGGACCCTTCAAGATTGCCACAAGAGATGCTAATCGGTATTATGTGACTTTTACTGATGATTATAGTAGATATGGATATATCTATTTAATCAAGCATAAGTCAGAGACCTTTGAGAAATTCAAAGAGTTTAAGCAGGAAGTGGAGAATCAAGTGGGCAGGAACATCAAGATGCTCCGATCCGATCGGGGAGGAGAGTATCTTAGTATCGAGTTCCTTGACTATCTTAAGGAATGTGGGATTTTCTCACAATTGACACCTCCTAGGACACCACAACTGAATGGTATAGCAGATAGGCGCAATCGAACCTAATTGGACATGGTTCGTTCCATGATGAGTCGAGCTTCGTGACCAATCTCATTCTGGGGGTATGCCTTAGAGACTGCCGCCCACATCCTTAATCTAGTCCCTACAAAGAAGGTTGCCAAAACACCTCATGAGATGTGGACTGGGAAAGTTCCCAACTTGGACCACATCAAGATTTGGGGTTGCGAGGATTTCGTGAGGCGCGAGTCTCACGACAAGCTCGAACCTCGAAGCGAGAGGTGTATTTTCATCGGCTACCCACAGAAATCCTTTGGTTACCTCTTCTACAGACCCAGTGAGAATGTGGTCTTTGTGGCAAGGAGATGAGTCTTTTGTGAGAGAGAATTTATAAGCCAAGGAGACAGTGGGAGGCAAATTGACCTTGAAGAGCTTCAAGAGTCAAGCGGTGAAGGAACCTCAAACACTAGCGACCAACTTGAGGAGGAAACTCCTGTTGATCCTATAGATGAGCCCATACCACTGAGGCGTTCCACGAGAGTTAGGAATGCACCTGAGCATTCCATATTACTGCATAAGGTGATACACTTATCAGTGATAGTACACTGGTAGGTCTGGATGAACCTAACAGCTACACGGAAGCCATGGCAGGCCCTGAGGCTGCTAAATGGAAAGAGGCTATGGACAGCGAGATACAGTCCATGTATGACAATCAAGTTTGGAACTTGGTTGACAATGTACCAGGTCGTAAGACAGTCGGGTGCAAATGGATCTTCAAGAAGAAGACCGACATGGATGGTAATGTACACACTTATAAGGCGCGACTGGTTGCAAAGGGCTATTCTCAAACTCCGAGAGTTGATTATGATGAGACCTTTTCACCAGTAGTAAAGATTAAGTCTATTAGGGTTATGTTAGCCATTGCTGCATTTCATGACTATGAAATATGGCAAATGGATGTCAAAACCGCTTTCCTTAATGGAAAGTTGGCTGAGGATGTTTACATGAGTCAGCCAGAAGGTTTTGTCAGTGCAGAGAACCCTAATAAGGTGTGCAAGCTTGAGAAATCCATATATGGGTTGAAACAAGCACCTCGTAGATGGAATCTTTGCTTCGATGAGAAAGTCAAAGAGTTTGGCTTTTCGAGGAGTGAGGATGAGTCCTGTGTATATGTTAGGGCTAGTGGGAGTATAGTTAGCTTCTTGGTATTGTATGTGGATGACATACTACTCATAGGAAATGACATCCCAACCTTGTAGGAGATTAAGTCCTGGCTTGGGAAGTGTTTCGCTATGAAGGACCTTGGGGAAGCTGCCTATATCCTAGGGATAAGGATATTGAGAGATAGGAGTAAGAGACTAATTGGACTTAATCAAAGTACTTACTTGGATAAGATACTGAAGAGGTTCAGTATGCAGGATTCCAAGAAAGGGGAATTACCAATCCAAAGTAATGCCAAACTGAGTAAGACTCAGAGTCCGAGTATAGAGGCTGAGATAGCTGAGATGATTCATGTACCATATGCTTCCGCTGTGGGCTCAATCATGTATGCTATGACTTGTACTCGCCCTGATGTGGCCTTTGCCTTGAGCATGGTCAGTAAATATCAAGGGAACCCTGGCAAGGCTCACTGGACTGCGATAAAGAACATTCTCAAGTATCTGTAAAGGACTAAGGACTGGGTCCTTACCCTTGGTGGCAGTGATGACTTGAGAGTGGTAGGATATAGCGATGCTAGCTTTCAGACTGATAGGGATAATTTCCGCTCTCAGTCAGGCTGGGTCTTTATCCTAAATGGAGGAGCAATTACTTGGAAAAGTTTCAAACAGGAGACGGTAGCTGATTCAACTTGCGAATCAGAGTACATACCAGCAAGCGAGGCAACAAAGGAGGCGATATGGCTAAAGAACTTCATTGGAGACCTTGGAGTTGTACCAGCTATAAAAGAGCCAATGGAAATTTTCTGTGACAGCGAAAGTGCGGTTGCCTTAGCTAAGGAACCAAGGGATCACCGGAGATCCAGACACATTGACAAAAAATACCATTTCATTAGACATCGTATAGAAGAAGGACTCCTCGTGGCTAAGAGGGTATCATCGGATGAGAATCCAGCAGATCCCCTCACGAAGGGACTGACTAGGGTTAAGCATTTACAGCATGCGAGGCGCATCGGGCTGAAGGATGATATTAGTTTTAATAATTAGATAGCTTGAAACTTGTAAAATGTAATTGATATTTGATGATTAAATAAAAGTTGTTATTTATTTATGAGTAAAGTGTTACTATCTTATGTTAATCGTTTACTATTGTTTCAATTTTACATGTTTTGACTTCCAGGATAATTATATTATTCAAACTCTCCACATTCAGTCATACTTTGGAAGTAGGTATTGAATTAAGACTGTCATGAATTGGGTTTGTAGACTGTCTAAGGTGTATTAGACATAGCAATGGTTGCTGCAACATTCATGAGTGCTCATAAGTTCTGAGTATTGGACTCAACCCACGCTCACTTGTATCACTTCATGGAATTTATCTCGAGTGATCGTGAGACGTTAATATCATATAAATCTTCAAACCTAGAGATATGAGTTGTTGACTATGAATTGGTTATACATTGATTGTACGAAAACGCATTGGTAACTCGATGTTATAAAACGTGCTTTTGTGCATAATTCAATAAGTAGTCAGTATAAGCATATGAGTCGAAGTTTATCTGTTCCTTCTAGGATTAGAAGCGATATCTGGGCCCCTCGATGATTTTGTTTTGACCTATGTACTAGGCCCGGTCAGAACCTAATTGATGTGTTCAATTTAGTTCTATGTCAAACAAATCAGATATCGATAAACAACTGTTGGACAATAAGTACGACATTGTTCCATGTATTTGTCCGGCTGATATATTGAGAGCAGAGGATTATATGATCACTTATCATAAATGACGTATCATCATCATCATCTTAGTTCCAAGAGACTTTGAAAGAGCTATGATTGCTAGTCGGATTCTGAAGTCATATTTGCAAACTATAGTTATTAGAATTATCCAAGTGGGAGACTGTTGGATATAGTGTCTAAGTCCATAACTATATTTGGTATGTACTTGACCCGACCCGGCATGGTCCATTTGGGTTGCATGGCATTGCAATAATTGGATAGACCAAAATGAGAGGAAGGACACTTAAGGTTTATTAATATATTATAAGTACTAATATATTAATAATATTATTTAATTAGTATTGATCAAAGAATTAATTTTGAATTAATTAAGTGATCAAAAAGAGACTAATTAAATATATGGGGTTGATTATGTAAATAATCTATTCTTGTATAGTGGGCTAATGATCCATGGTTTGTATGGATTTGGTTAAAACCCATAAGGTGCTCCATGGATAGTCCATGGGAGTTACAAACCCATGGATCATGGAATATGGAAAGCCATGAATAATTAGGGTTTACATGGTGTAACCCTAATTGTGTCACAACTATATAAATGCTCCTTGTCTAGAAAAATGGACTACTACTACAAGCAAGTAAGAGGGCTAAACAATTTTTGAGTATAGTGTAATTCTCTCAAGGTTATTCCAAGAAGTGTAGTGTTGTGTGAAGCATTTGAGGCATCACATTTGGGGTGCTAGGCTCACAAAGTCACCAAGGAATCCAAGCTTCTAAAAGGTATGTTATTCTACTTGAATTTTGTATTGCAAGTTATTATGAACCTTGGAAAAATCATTTTGCATGTATCTTAGTCAAACATAGATCTAAGGTTTCTAGGGTTCATGTACACCATAGGAGTGTTAGATTGCTCAAAACCCAACATATCTAACCCATATCACCCCCTTCGGGTTGGAATACCAACATGTCTAATCAATTCAACCATCGAGTTGAAATTCTCAGGGTTTGTTAGCCTACCGCCTCAACCCTACCGCTCCCCCTTGAGCCTCCGTGCCTACGACTTTCAGTCGGCCCGCACCGGGTATTTTGGCCTACCGCATAAAGCAGGACCGCCTCAACTCTATCCAAATGCCATAGACAATCAAGAAAAGATCTAACCTGGTTCCCAGAACCTGAACGACGGAACATCTAATCCCAAGCCTTCCCAAAGCTGAAGAATACCCATTCGGATCTACTCCCAGTTCCCAACTTGAGTATAGCCGGATCCAAAAGATTAATCCTAAGAGACACTTCGAACCAATGTCCTTTGCTATAAATATCCAATTTACCAAAATACCCTCAGAAGTCAACGGGTCAACCCTTGGTCAAGGTCAAAGTCAACGGCCAAGGTCAACAGTCCATGTTGACCTCAACTCGTCGAGTACCCTCAGCTACTCGCCGAGTTCCTTGCATAACTTGCCAACTCGCCGAGTCACTTGTTTGACACGCCGAGCCCAAGGTAATCTTCATCGGACTCACCGAGTCACTCTACTGACTCGCCGAGTCTACGACAATCTTCATCGGACTCGCCGAGCCGACCATGCCACTCGCCGAGTCCCTACGGTCCTTCATCCATACAGATGCTTTTTAAGCCATGCTAAGGCTCCATACTGCAGATCCAACTTCCCACGGCATGCCTATCACGTAAAGTTGCAAACTTTATGTGCATGCAAGGCTCTAGTGACTCATAATGCCAAATCCAAACTTGAAATGGGGTCTAACTAAAATAGAAGGTTTCGTACATGACAAGGCTAGAAACTTTGTGAACCTAGATCCCAAGGAGGGTTCAGATCTGAAGTTGCAACTTCAGATCCAGCTCATACTCAACAATAGCTTCATAACCAAGCCAAAAAGCCCTAAACTTTATCCAAAGAGATCTAGAAAGAAATGAAGCCAAGATCATGAATTGATACCTCAAATGAAGCTAACTGAGATAGATTTTGTAGATCCACACGAGTCCCTTGCTGCTAGCTACTTGACCTTCAAGCTTCCTTCACAAGTTTCACCTTCCAAATCTCAAAAACACACTCAAATGAAGCTCTCACACGAAATAGGGTTTGCTGGACTCTCTAGAGGCTATAAGGGACTAAGGGAGGCTAATGATTCCTTAAATAGGATGCAAAACCCCGGAAATTTGGGTTTCACCCTCCAGCTCCAACTCGTCGAGTCACTCTTCCGACTCGGCGAGTTGGTCACTTAAACACGTGACCCCAAACTCGCTGCTACTCGACGAGTCATAGCATCCAACTCGTCGAGTAGACCTTGAAACTTAAAAAATAAATCCATAATATTAATACCTGAGAATCGGGGCGTTACAATTCTCCCCCACTTGAACTAGACTTCGTCCTCGAAGTCCGCTGCGGTGAACAACTCCGGATAGTGTTCCCGCATCTCAGCCTCCGACTTCCAAGTCCAATCGGAACCTCTTTGGTGCTCCCACTATACCTTTACCAAAGGTACCTCCTTGTTCCGCAGAACCTTCACCCGTCTCTTCAGAATGGCCACAGGCCCCTCAACATAATCCAGGCGCTCACCTACATGGATGTCATCTAACGAAACTACTGCCTCCTGATCCATGACGCACTTTCGCAACTGCGAAACGTGAAAGGTGATGTGGATCCCAATCGAACCTTTTCATAAGGTCTATCCTTCATGCCACTTAGCCAACTTGACAAAATCTCGATGATCCAAAGTATCGGAAACCCAACTTTCCCTCTTCCTGAAGTGAACCCCTTTTTGTGCTGACAAGATATTTGTCGCAAAAATATCATACCAAATCGATCGACTAAAACATGAACACACATGCCTGGCCCAATCAGCCTCGGGCTGGAATACCAAACATATCAGGTCCAATCAATCATAGGGTCCGGTCATCCTCAGGGTGGAATACCATAGATTGGAATACCTCTATGAACATAACTCGGGTCTACTCATAACTTCAGATCCAAGGATCTATCCTTGCGTCTCATCCACCATCCTCAGATTCGTCACAACCAAGTGCAACTCCCCCGAATCTTCAACAATACATCCAATCTGAACGCACTTCCTACAACATATATAACCAACACAATCTCTATGCCCACAGCCTATGACTGGAATACCCTTACGTGGTCCTCAACATAGGTCTGGATTGCCTCCGAGCCCACAACATGAGTCTGGTATGCCCTCTCCGACCCTCAGCTCATGATTGGAATGCTCCCGATGACCGATCGACACTACTGTCGTCACTTCAGTTGCCCAACACTCCGGCCTTGCAGATATCCACTTTCCTCCGCCGCTCGAAGGGCCTAATTGACGCTCCTCTCATCAACGAACAACATAATGATATAAAAAATACTACTACACATGAATCCCAATTCATAACCCCACTTCAACTCTTCCTGCTACCGTATGACGTTTCTCAAGCGAAGTCAAAACCTCCTTCGTCCCAACTTGTCTGCCCACTACCCGAACATCGGACACCTCACCGATTACTGAACCAAAAGACACACACAAACAATAGTCCCATGCGTCTCCCGAAAAGAAAGCGACTGGCTGGACTTGCTTCCACGCCCTGCCACCTACTCCTGCCAACATATAGAACGATACATGACCCACGTCAGCCTCACATCCTACCTAGTCTTCATTGACCCATCTTCTCCTTACTTCAGACACGATATGGCTCTTTCGTTGATGAAACCAACCCAAGACACATCACAATAACTCAAACCATCGTCAACATACCTACCACTACCGGCCAACCAGTACGACACTCATATCTTGTTGGATATAGTGTCTAAGTACATAACTATATTTGGTATGTACTTGACCCGACCCGGCATGGTCCATTTGGGTTGCATGGCATTGCAATAATTGGATAGACCAAAATGAGAGAAAGGACACTTAAGGTTTATTAACATATTATAAGTACTAATATATTAATAATATTATTTAATTAGTATTGATCAAAGAATTAATCTTGAATTAATTAAGTGATCAAAAAGAGACTAATTAAATATATGAGGTTGATTATGTAAATAATCTATTCTTGTATAGTGGGCTAATAATCCATGGTTTGTATGGATTGGGTTAAAAACCATAAGGTGCTCCATGGATAGTCCATGGGGGTTACAAGCCCATGGATCATGGAATATGGAAAGCCATGACAATTAGGGTTTACATGGTGTAACCCTAATTGTGTCACAACTATATAAATGCTCATTGTCTAGAAAAATGGACTACTACTACAAGCAAGTAAGAAGGCTAGCCAATTTTTGAGTATAGTGTAATTCTCTCAAGGTTATTCCAAGAATTGTGGTGTTGTGTGAAGCATTTGAGGCATCACATTTGGGGTGCTAGGCTCACAAAGTCATCAAGGAATCCAAGCTTCTAAAAGGTATGTTATTCTACTTGAATTTTGTATTGCAAGTTATTATGAACCTTGGAAAAATCATTTTGCATGTATCTTAGTCAAACATAGATCCAAGGTTTCTAGGGTTGCATGTACACCATAGGAGTGTTAGATTGCTCAAAACCCAACAGTGGTATCAGAGCCTAGGCTTGTTTGCTGAAAAAGTCGAAATTCTTGTTGTCTGCATAGGAGACTCGCCGAGTTCATAGAGGAACTCGACGAGTCCAAGCGTATCTCCAACCAACTCGGCGAGTCAGTTCTTGCACTCGACGAGTTGGCCAGGCAGAATGCAGATTTTCGATTTTTGCTGCTGCAAATGGACTAGAAACGTTACCCTAAACTGTTTTGGTGTTATAAAACTTGTTTTAGATGGTGTAATGCTTATGCTAATCCATTTACAATGGCTAATATCAAAATTCCATGTTTTATATGTGTTAATATGATTCTTGAAATTTTGATATGAATGTTCATGTTCTTATGAGTTTTAGAAGATCATAGGAATTATGTGTAACTTGCTTGTAAGTATGATTCTTGATCTTAATGGCTAATCATGGAATCCATAACTTGTCCTCAAGTTATGGATAACCAAAAGTCACTTTTTAAAAGTGTCATTAAAGAATAAGAGGTTACATAAAAATGAAGAGTCTTCATTTTAATGAACCATCAAACTCATAAGTTATGAAATGAAAGGTCTTGAATAGTTTCAGTACTTGCCCTCAAGTTTTGGAATTTGTAAAGTCTTACACCCTAATACTTTAATTTCCAAATTGAACCTTAGAATTTTAAAAGTTTAAAATTCAACCCTTATACTACTCTTTATTAGTGCCTTTTAGTGTGCTGGTTAACCACACACGCTACACTAACGACCAATAAAGCATAATGTGCAATTTCATAGATTAGCATACTTTTCACATTTTTCCTAAAGTAACTAGAGTTGGGATTTTGAAAATAATGTTCTAGTACTTTCTTTAATATCATTATACTTTTAATGAGAAGTAGTTGTCCTATCAAATCCGTTCTGCTAACGACCCTCCACTAATCAAGGAAGCGGTGGGTGAGAGTGGACACCCATTCAACTACCATTTTATAGGCAGTTTCCTTATACCCCTCTTATAGATTAGCTTCGTGAATGAGGCATACTAGCGATTTGACTGACCATATTCTTATACATATATAATATTAAACTTTTAATTATAATATATATATAAGGTGTGTTTTAAAACATTTTAAAACTTCAAGGGTTTATAAATTTCGAAATTTAAGCTATTAAATTTAAATTTAAATAAACCATTTAACTAGATTTAATATTTATCTTTTAATTAACTATTAATCAAATTATTAAATCTTGTAAGGATTATCTAATTAAATTAATCCATTAATTTAATCCTAATCTTTATCCCTCTAAATTTCGAAAAATAGGGTAAGGATAATTATCCAATTAATCTAATTAAGTAACAATTATCCAAAACAAGAAACCCTAGTTATCCTCTAGCATATTTCGAAATTCACAAGGGAGTAGGCTAGGGTTTTCAAAACCCTAACCTTAATTTCGATTAGGGTTCTTTGGAGGCTAGGGTTTTCGAAAACCCTTCAATCCAAAACCCTAATTGCGAAAATTTGGCCTTTAGGGTTTAATGGCTATAAACCCTAATTTGCAATTCAACAATTATAGCAATTCAATTTAAAACAAACAATGGCTCTGATACCACTCATGGGTTTTAGGTAAAACAAATAAACTAGAAAACAATTCCTAAGTTCACATGCAACCTACTTTGGATCTATGTTTTAACTATTAAACATATAACTTTGAATTGCAAAACAAGAACCCTAGAGGAGAGAGGCTAATTTCGAAATTAACAAACTAGGGTTTAGGAGTTACATACCTTTCAATTGTTATAGCAAACAATTGATAATCCTCTTGATCTTGATCTTGATCTTCTTGGAAGCTTAGCACCACAAATGTAATGCCTCTAATGGAATCACACCCAAGAACTAGCAAGAAGGAAACTTGGAGGAGAGAGGATAGAGAGAGTATGCAATTTCGGCCTTAGGGTTTCTTCCAAAGAAATCAGTCCCCAAAATGTGAGCCAGGAGGCTCCTTAAATAGTTGAGGGAACTAGGGTTTAGGGAAAACCCTAGTTATCCTTTGATTAGGGCCTAAGCAAGGCCCAAGGCCTTATCTTGGACCCCTTGGACGAATTCTCTAGGGTTTCCCCTAGGGTTTTCGTCCACCCCCTTCCAAGGAAGTTCTGGATCCTTCCATTCAACTATCAGTTAATTGCAAACTAGTCCCTGCACTTTATAATTAATTCTTTTAACCCCAAAATCAATTCTGATTAATTTCTGGCTAACAATTAATTAAACATAATGATTTCTAATTAATATATTAATCCATTAACATATTAATAAATCATTTATATATATATATTAATTTATTAATCTTATAAATTAATATCTCTCCTTTCATAATTTCCTTGTCCAGTTGCTAGGTTGAGGGCAACCCAAAAGGACTGTGCTGCTATCAATTCAAGTACATACCAATTATAGTTATGGGCTTAGACACCTAATCCAACAGTCTCCCACTTGGATAAGTCTGTAACTATAATTGCTAGTATGCCTTCTAAATTTGACCAGCAAATTGTAGCTTCCAAAAAGCTGTTGCCGAACTCTGACCCAGCCAATTACGTGTCCTAAGATAAGTGATCATATAACCCTTCGTTCTGCTTGATATCCCCAGACAAAAGACATGGAATGTAATCAATCTCTTTGTCCAGAATCTATGTTTCCCGATTCCTGATTTGTGATGATGAAGGACTTCTAATCGAACACATCAATTCAGTCATGGCTGGGCCCAGCACATAAGTCAACACCAAATCATCGAGGGGCCCACAGATATCGCCTTTCCTGTTAGGGCAAAAGGAACGAATAAACGTTGACTCATATGCTTGTATCTTTTACTCATCAAATTATGCATGACAATACGTTTTATAACACCAAGTTACTGATGCGTTTTCGTATCACCAATGCACAACCGACTTGTAAATTACAACTCATATATCTTCGTTTCAAGATTATAAGATATTATCGTCTCAGTATTACTCGTGATGAATTCCATGAAGTAATACTCTGAGCGAGGGTTTATCCAATACTCAAATCTCAATTTCTGAATACTCATGAACGTTGCAGCAATTCTATTGCCATGTCTATCCTTAGACAATCTGCAATCCAATTCATGACAGTCTTAATTCACTACTTACTTCCAAGAGTACGAGCGACTGTGGAGTTTGAATAATCTCATTATTCAGGAAGTAAAACATGCAAAAATGAAACACGATAATAAACAATTGACAAAAGGTAGTAGCCAAACTTATAAATAATACTTTTTTATTTAATCACCAAAATTCAATTACATTTACTTTGTTACAAGTTTCAAAAACTAATCTAACTACTAAAACTAATATCATCTTTCAGTCCTATGCTCCGAGCATGCTAAATATGCTTAGCCCTACTCAAACCCTTTGTGAGAGGGTCTGCTGGGTTATCTTCAGATGACACCCTCTTTACTATAAGATGGCCTTCTTCTACTCTATGTCTGATGAAATGGTACTTTCTGTCGATATGTCTGGTCTTACCATGATCTCTCGGTTCCTTTGTCAAGGCAACCGCTCCTTCATTATCGCAGAACAGTTCCATAGGCTCCTGGATGGTTGGAACAACTCCGAGATCCCCGATGAAGTTCCTCAACCAAGCTGCTTCTTTCGACGCTTCACTTGCTGCTATATACTCTGATTCACAAGTAGAATCAGCCACCGTATTTTGCTTGGAACTCTTCCAAGTAACTGCTCCTCCATTCAGTAAAAACACCCAGCCCGACTGAGAACGGAAGTTATCTCTATCCGTCTGAAAGTTGGCATCACTGTAACCATCTACTCTCAAAGTATCACTGCCACCAAGCACAAGGACCCAGTCCTTTGTCCTTCGCAAATACTTGAGTATATTCTTAACTGCTATCCAATGAGCTCTACCTGGGTTTCCCTGATAGCGACTGACCATGCTCAAAGCAAATGTCACATCAGGGCGAGTACATGTCATAGCGTACATGATCGATCCGACAGCGGAAGCATAAGGTACACGACTCATGTCATCTATTTCAACATCTGTACTCGGGCATTGAGTCTTACTCAATTTGGTATTGCTCTGGATAGGTAGCTCTCCCTTCTTGGAATTTTCCATACTAAACCTCTTTAGTACCTTATCCAAGTATGTGCTCTAACTAAGTCCAATTAGTCTCTTCTTTCTATCTCTCAATATTCTAATCCCAAGAATATAGGCAGCTTCTCCAAGGTCTTTCATGGCAAAACACTTTCCAAGCCAAGACTTAACTTCTTTCAAGGTTGGAACGTCGTTACCAATGAGTAATATGTCATCGACATACAACACCAGAAAAGTTACTATACTCCCACTAGCCTTGATATACACACAGAACTCATCTTCACTTCTAGAGAAACCAAACTCTTTGACTTTCTCATGGAAGCAAAGATTCCAACTGCGAGATGCTTGTTTCAATCCATAAATGGATTTCTCAAGCTTGCACACTCTATTGGGGAACTTTGCATCAACAAAACCCTCTGGCTGACTCATGTAAACATCTTCAGCCAACTTCCCATTAAGGAAAGCAGTTTTGACATCCATCTGCCAGATTTCATAATCATGAAAGGCAGCTATGGCGAGCAATATCCTAATAGATTTAATCTTAGCCATTGGCGAGAAGGTCTCATCATAGTCAACCCCTGGGGTTTGAGTGAAACCTTTTGCAACCAGTCGAGCCTTGAATGTGTGCACATTTCCATCCATGTCTGTCTTCTTCTTGAAGATCCATTTGCACCCAACTGTCTTACGACCTGGTGCACTATCAACCAAATTCCAAACTTGGTTGTCATACATGGACTTAATCTCGCTGTCCATTGCCTCTTTCCACTTGGAAGCCTCTGGGCCTGCCATTGCTTCCTTATAATTGACTGGTTCATCTAAGTTTACCAGTGTTCTGTCACTTATGAATGTGTCACCATCTGAAGTAATATGAAAACCATACAACTCAGATGGCACACTCACCCTAGTGGATCTTCTAAGAGGTAATGAGTTATCGATTGGTTCAACAGGAACTGTTTCCTCTGGTTGAGTGCTAGTGTCATCTAAGGTTCCTTCATTGGCTGAATCTTGAATTTCTTCAAGGTCAATAGTGCTCCCACTGTCCTCTTTGAATATGAGCTCTCTTTCAAGAAAGACTCCTCTTCGTGCTACAAAGACCACGTTCTCACTAGGCCTGTAGAACAAATATCCAAACGACTGCTTTGGGTAACCAATGAAAACACATTTCTCACTTCTAGCTGCTAGCTTGTCGTGAGTCTCTCGTCTTACGAAAGCTTCACAACCCCAGAGTTTAATATGTGCTAACGAGGGAACTTTCCCTGTCCACATTTCGTGAGGTGTTTTGGCAACCTTCTTTGTAGGGACAAGATTGAGGATGTGGGCGGCTGTCTCTAAGGCATACCCCCAGAAGTGAATGGGAAGCGAAGCCCGACTCATCATAGAACGAACCATGTCTAACAAGGTTCGATTACGCCTCTCAGCTACACCATTTAACTGTGGTGTCCTAGGAGGAGTCAATTGTGAGACTATCCCACATTCTTTCAGATAGTCGTTAAACTCGATACTAAGATACTCCCCGCCTCTATCGGATCTAAGTATCTTTATCTTTCTGCACAATTGATTTTCGACTTCATGCTTAAACTCTTTGAACTTTTCAAAAGTTTCTGAATTATGCTTGATCAAGTAGATATATCCATATCTGCTATAATCGTCAGTGAAAGTCACATAGAATCGATTAGCATCTCTTGTAGTTGATCTGAAGGGCCTACACACATCCGTGTGTATGAGATCCAACAGACCTTCACCTCTTTCACAAGACCCTGTGAATGGTGATTTTGTCATCTTTCCCAAAAGACAAGATTCACACATATCATCTGATTTTAGGTCAAATGATTCCAACACTCCATCCTTTTCGAGTTGGGCTATGCGTTTCTTGTTAATGTGTCCAAGACGATAATGCCACAAACATGCCTTGTCTACACTATTAGACAAGTCAATATTAAGTACACTATTTCCTAGGCTATCAACACAAGTCACTGTTTCATACACACCATTACAAGGCAAAGCTTCAAACATAAAAACACCATTCTTATAAACAGAAATTGAACCATTCAAAACATTAAAAGAATATGTAAAACCTTGTCTGAACAATGCATGAAATGAAATAATGTTTCTCGTCATCTCAGACGAATAGCAACAATTTATTAAATCTAATCTAACATCATTACTAAGCAGAAGCTGATAAACTCCGATCTTGGTTAATGGTGAAGACTTTCTGTTTCCCATGATCAGGTTTATCCTTCCTCACTCTATCTCCTCACTTTCCTTTAGACCCTGCAAATCAGAACAGATATGAAAACCACATCCTGTATCAAGGACCCATGAACGAGAAGATAATGAGTTATTAGCAGAAATAGTGTAAATACCTGCCGAAGATGGCTTCACTTTGCCATCCTTGATATCTTGCAGATATTGTGGGCAAGATCTCTTCCAATGCCCCTTTTGGTTGCAGTAAAAGCAAACTGCCTCTTTTGGATCAGAAACATGGGGAGTGGAACCATTGGGCTTAGCCTTTGGGCCATTACTAGATGACCCAGCTTGAGCCTTGCTCTTCCAGTTTTGCTTGGGAGGACCTTTCCTCCTTTTCCCCTTTCCCTGTCCAATAGCCAAAACAGGGGCACTCGTAGGTGTGGAGGGTATACTTTTACCCTTCATCCCTGCCTCAGCTGTCTGCAACAAGTTGTGCAATTGGGCCAAGGTCTGCTCAGTATTGTTCAAATGGTAAGTTAGAATAAACTGACCATAACATTCAGGAAGTGAGTTCAAGACCATGTCAATGGCCAATTCCTCATCAAAGTGAATATTGAGCTTGACCAAACGCTCTATGTAGCGTTGCATTCTTTGCACATGTGACACAACCGACTCCCCATCTTTCATCTTGCAAGCCATGAGTGACTTGACTACTTCGAACTTTTCTTGACGAGCTCGCTTATGGTACTTTTCCATAAGGTCCTTGTTCATCTCGAAAGGCCAGTAGTCCTCATAGTACCTCTGCAGTTCTGGGGACATAGTTGCCACCATGATGCATGCCACTTTGGTAGCATCATCGTAATGTTTCTTGTAGGCAGCAAGATCTTCAGGAGTAGCTTCATTCTCATCAAGCTCTTTGAGCTCCTTTTCAAGAACATATTCTTTGTTCTCGAAACGAAGAGCCATCTTGATGTTGCGCATCCAATCATTATAGTTTGAGCCATCCATAACGACTTTGGAGCATATATTGAGCAAAGAGAAGTTTTGGTTGGAGGAGGACGAAGCAGAAGTGTTTCCAGGAGTAGACATCTGAAAAGAAAGAAAGTTTTAGTTAGATTTCAAGATACATTAATAAAATAACCCAAAGATATAATATCAAGGTTAGGATCCAACTATGAAGATTCACAACTTAGAAATGGGATGCCGAGATCCAAGTGCAAATTTCATAAAGGTAGGTGAATGACGATTCACCAATTCCACCAATAGACGAAACAAACGAAGTGAAATTCCTAATTCTTTTGAGATACATTGAAACTATTCAATGGCATGTTTTAATCTCAGATTATGCTCTTCTATTTGTGACTGGGATGCCGAGGATCACAAACAAGATGTGAATAACCATGCAAATGTGCTTGGTAACCTCATTGTCTTTATCATTAACTATTGATGTGCTGGTAAACCACACACGCTCCATCAAAATGAAAATTATGAGATACCCATTACTACTCTTTATTAGTGCCTTTTAGTGTGCTGGTTAACCACACACGCTCCACTAACGACCAATAAAGCATAATGTGCAATTTCATAGATTAGCATACTTTTCACATTTTTCCTAAAGTAACTAGAGTTGGGATTTTGAAAATAATGTTCTAGTACTTTCTTTAATATCATTATACTTTTAATGAGAAGTAGTTGTCCTATCAAATCCGTTCTGCTAACGACCCTCCACTAATCAAGGAAACGGTGGGTGAGAGTGGACACCCATTCAACTACCATTTTATAGGCAGTTTCCTTATACCCCCCTTATAGATTAGCTTCGTGAATGAGGCATACTAGCGATTTGACTGACCATATTCTTATACATATATAATATTAAACTTTTAATTATAATATATATATAAGGTGTGTTTTAAAACATTTTAAAACTTCAAGGGTTTATAAATTTCGAAATTTAAGCTATTAAATTTAAATTTAAATAAACCAATTAACTAGATTTAATATTTATCTTTTAATTAACTATTAATCAAATTATTAAATCTTGTAAGGATTATCTAATTAAATTAATCCATTAATTTAATCCTAATCCTTATCCCTCTAAATTTCGAAAAATAGGGTAAGGATAATTATCCAATTAATCTAATTAAGTAACAATTATCCAAAACAAGAAACCCTAGTTATCCTCTAGCATATTTCGAAATTCACAAGGGAGTAGGCTAGGGTTTTCAAAACCCTAACCTTAATTTCGATTAGGGTTCTTTGGAGGCTAGGGTTTTCGAAAACCCTTTAATCCAAAACCCTAATTGCGAAAATTTGGCCTTTAGGGTTTAATGGCTATAAACCCTAATTTGCAATTCAACAATTATAGCAATTCAATTTAAAACAAACAATGGCTCTGATACCACTGATGAGTTTTAGGTAAAACAAATAAACTAGAAAACAATTCCTAAGTTCACATGCAACCTACTTTGGATCTATGTTTTAACTATTGAACATATAACTTTGAATTGCAAAACAAGAACCCTAGAGGAGAGAGGCTAATTTCGAAATTAACAAACTAGGGTTTAGGAGTTACATACCTTTCAATTGTTATAGCAAACAATTGATAATCCTCTTGATCTTGATCTTGATCTTCTTGGAAGCTTAGCACCACAAATGTAATGCCTCTAATGGAATCACACCCAAGAACTAGCAAGAAGGAAACTTGGAGGAGAGAGGATGGAGAGAGTATGCAATTTCGGCCTTAGGGTTTCTTCCAAAGAAATCAGTCCCCAAAATGTGAGCCAGGAGGCTCCTTAAATAGTTGAGGGAACTAGGGTTTAGGGAAAACCCTAGTTATCCTTTGCTTAGGGCCTAAGCAAGGCCCAAGGCCTTATCTTGGACCCCTTGGACGAATTCTCTAGGGTTTCCCCTAGGGTTTTCGTCCACCCCCTTCCAAGGAAGTTCTGGATCCTTCCATTCAACTATCAGTTAATTGCAAACTAGTCCCTGCACTTTATAATTAATTCTTTTAACCCCAAAATCAATTCTGATTAATTTCTGGCTAACAATTAATTAAACATAATGATTTCTAATTAATATATTAATCCATTAACATATTAATAAATCATTTATATATATATATATATATATATATATATATATTAATTTATTAATCTTATAAATTAATATCTCTCCTTTCATAATTTCCTTGTCCAGTTGCTAGGTTGAGGGCAACCCAAAAGGACTGTACTGCTATCAATTCAAGTACATACCAATTATAGTTATGGGCTTAGACACCTAATCCAACAGCAGGTATTTACACTATATTGTCTAATAACTCATTGAAAACTAACTCTTGGGTGCTTGATACAGGTTGTGGTATTCACATTTGTACTGATTTGCAGGGCCTAAGAAGAAGTGAGAAAGTGGAGCACGGGAAGATAAACTTAATCATGGGGAATAGGAAAGTATCACCTGTTACCAAGATAGGAGTTTATTCTTTATTGCTTAATAATGGGTTAATGTTAGATTTGAATAAATGTTGTTACTCGTCTGAAATGGCGAGAAATATTATTTCCTTTCATGGCTTGTACAAACAATGGTTTTCCTTTTCATTTGATAATGATAATGGTGCTATTAATGTTTATTACAATGATGTATTTTACTTTAAAGAATTACCTTGTGATGGTGTATATGAAGCTGTGAATGTTGTAGATAATCTAGGAAATAATGTGTTGTTTATTGATTCTTCAAATAGTTTAGACAAAGCATCCTTGTGGCATTGTCGTCTTAGACATGTCAACAAGAAGCGCATAGGCCAACTCCAAAAGGCTGGAGTTTTGGAATCATTTGACCTAAAGTCGGATGATAGTTGTGAGTCTTGTTTACTTGGAAAAATGACAAAGTCATCCTTCACTGGTACTTGTGAGAGGGGTGAGGGTTTGTTGGACCTCGTACACACTGATGTGTGTGGACCCTTCAAGATTGCCACAAGAGATGCTAATCGGTATTATGTGACTTTTACTGATGATTATAGTAGATATGGATATATCTATTTAATCAAGCATAAGTCAGAGACCTTTGAGAAATTCAAAGAGTTTAAGCAGGAAGTGGAGAATCAAGTGGGCAGGAACATCAAGATGCTCCGATCCGATCGGGGAGGAGAGTATCTTAGTATCGAGTTCCTTGACTATCTTAAGGAATGTGGGATTTTCTCACAATTGACACCTCCTAGGACACCACAACTGAATGGTATAGCAGATAGGCGCAATCGAACCTAATTGGACATGGTTCGTTCCATGATGAGTCGAGCTTCGTGACCAATCTCATTCTGGGGGTATGCCTTAGAGACTGCCGCCCACATCCTTAATCTAGTCCCTACAAAGAAGGTTGCCAAAACACCTCATGAGATGTGGACTGGGAAAGTTCCCAACTTGGACCACATCAAGATTTGGGGTTGCGAGGCTTTCGTGAGGCGCGAGTCTCACGACAAGCTCGAACCTCGAAGCGAGAGGTGTATTTTCATCGGCTACCCACAGAAATCCTTTGGTTACCTCTTCTACAGACCCAGTGAGAATGTGGTCTTTGTGGCAAGGAGATGAGTCTTTTGTGAGAGAGAATTTATAAGCCAAGGAGACAGTGGGAGGCAAATTGACCTTGAAGAGCTTCAAGAGTCAAGCGGTGAAGGAACCTCAAACACTAGCGACCAACTTGAGGAGGAAACTCCTGTTGATCCTATAGATGAGCCCATACCACTGAGGCGTTCCACGAGAGTTAGGAATGCACCTGAGCATTCCATATTACTGCATAAGGTGATACACTTATCAGTGATAGTACACTGGTAGGTCTGGATGAACCTAACAGCTACACGGAAGCCATGGCAGGCCCTGAGGCTGCTAAATGGAAAGAGGCTATGGACAGCGAGATACAGTCCATGTATGACAATCAAGTTTGGAACTTGGTTGACAATGTACCAGGTCGTAAGACAGTCGGGTGCAAATGGATCTTCAAGAAGAAGACCGACATGGATGGTAATGTACACACTTATAAGGCGCGACTGGTTGCAAAGGGCTATTCTCAAACTCCGAGAGTTGATTATGATGAGACCTTTTCACCAGTAGTAAAGATTAAGTCTATTAGGGTTATGTTAGCCATTGCTGCATTTCATGACTATGAAATATGGCAAATGGATGTCAAAACCGCTTTCCTTAATGGAAAGTTGGCTGAGGATGTTTACATGAGTCAGCCAGAAGGTTTTGTCAGTGCAGAGAACCCTAATAAGGTGTGCAAGCTTGAGAAATCCATATATGGGTTGAAACAAGCACCTCGTAGATGGAATCTTTGCTTCGATGAGAAAGTCAAAGAGTTTGGCTTTTCGAGGAGTGAGGATGAGTCCTGTGTATATGTTAGGGCTAGTGGGAGTATAGTTAGCTTCTTGGTATTGTATGTGGATGACATACTACTCATAGGAAATGACATCCCAACCTTGTAGGAGATTAAGTCCTGGCTTGGGAAGTGTTTCGCTATGAAGGACCTTGGGGAAGCTGCCTATATCCTAGGGATAAGGATATTGAGAGATAGGAGTAAGAGACTAATTGGACTTAATCAAAGTACTTACTTGGATAAGATACTGAAGAGGTTCAGTATGCAGGATTCCAAGAAAGGGGAATTACCAATCCAAAGTAATGCCAAACTGAGTAAGACTCAGAGTCCGAGTATAGAGGCTGAGATAGCTGAGATGATTCATGTACCATATGCTTCCGCTGTGGGCTCAATCATGTATGCTATGACTTGTACTCGCCCTGATGTGGCCTTTGCCTTGAGCATGGTCAGTAAATATCAAGGGAACCCTGGCAAGGCTCACTGGACTGCGATAAAGAACATTCTCAAGTATCTGTAAAGGACTAAGGACTGGGTCCTTACCCTTGGTGGCAGTGATGACTTGAGAGTGGTAGGATATAGCGATGCTAGCTTTCAGACTGATAGGGATAATTTCCGCTCTCAGTCAGGCTGGGTCTTTATCCTAAATGGAGGAGCAATTACTTGGAAAAGTTTCAAACAGGAGACGGTAGCTGATTCAACTTGCGAATCAGAGTACATACCAGCAAGCGAGGCAACAAAGGAGGCGATATGGCTAAAGAACTTCATTGGAGACCTTGGAGTTGTACCAGCTATAAAAGAGCCAATGGAAATTTTCTGTGACAGCGAAAGTGCGGTTGCCTTAGCTAAGGAACCAAGGGATCACCGGAGATCCAGACACATTGACAAAAAATACCATTTCATTAGACATCGTATAGAAGAAGGACTCCTCGTGGCTAAGAGGGTATCATCGGATGAGAATCCAGCAGATCCCCTCACGAAGGGACTGACTAGGGTTAAGCATTTACAGCATGCGAGGCGCATCGGGCTGAAGGATGATATTAGTTTTAATAATTAGATAGCTTGAAACTTGTAAAATGTAATTGATATTTGATGATTAAATAAAAGTTGTTATTTATTTATGAGTAAAGTGTTACTATCTTATGTTAATCGTTTACTATTGTTTCAATTTTACATGTTTTGACTTCCAGGATAATTATATTATTCAAACTCTCCACATTCAGTCATACTTTGGAAGTAGGTATTGAATTAAGACTGTCATGAATTGGGTTTGTAGACTGTCTAAGGTGTATTAGACATAGCAATGGTTGCTGCAACATTCATGAGTGCTCATAAGTTCTGAGTATTGGACTCAACCCACGCTCACTTGTATCACTTCATGGAATTTATCTCGAGTGATCGTGAGACGTTAATATCATATAAATCTTCAAACCTAGAGATATGAGTTGTTGACTATGAATTGGTTATACATTGATTGTACGAAAACGCATTGGTAACTCGATGTTATAAAACGTGCTTTTGTGCATAATTCAATAAGTAGTCAGTATAAGCATATGAGTCGAAGTTTATCTGTTCCTTCTAGGATTAGAAGCGATATCTGGGCCCCTCGATGATTTTGTTTTGACCTATGTACTAGGCCCGGTCAGAACCTAATTGATGTGTTCAATTTAGTTCTATGTCAAACAAATCAGATATCGATAAACAACTGTTGGACAGTAAGTACGACATTGTTCCATGTATTTGTCCGGCTGATATATTGAGAGCAGAGGATTATATGATCACTTATCATAAATGACGTATCATCATCATCATCTTAGTTCCAAGAGACTTTGAAAGAGCTATGATTGCTAGTCGGATTCTGAAGTCATATTTGCAAACTATAGTTATTAGAATTATCCAAGTGGGAGACTGTTGGATATAGTGTCTAAGTCCATAACTATATTTGGTATGTACTTGACCCGACCCGGCATGGTCCATTTGGGTTGCATGGCATTGCAATAATTGGATAGACCAAAATGAGAGGAAGGACACTTAAGGTTTATTAATATATTATAAGTACTAATATATTAATAATATTATTTAATTAGTATTGATCAAAGAATTAATTTTGAATTAATTAAGTGATCAAAAAGAGACTAATTAAATATATGGGGTTGATTATGTAAATAATCTATTCTTGTATAGTGGGCTAATGATCCATGGTTTGTATGGATTTGGTTAAAACCCATAAGGTGCTCCATGGATAGTCCATGGGAGTTACAAACCCATGGATCATGGAATATGGAAAGCCATGAATAATTAGGGTTTACATGGTGTAACCCTAATTGTGTCACAACTATATAAATGCTCCTTGTCTAGAAAAATGGACTACTACTACAAGCAAGTAAGAGGGCTAAACAATTTTTGAGTATAGTGTAATTCTCTCAAGGTTATTCCAAGAAGTGTAGTGTTGTGTGAAGCATTTGAGGCATCACATTTGGGGTGCTAGGCTCACAAAGTCACCAAGGAATCCAAGCTTCTAAAAGGTATGTTATTCTACTTGAATTTTGTATTGCAAGTTATTATGAACCTTGGAAAAATCATTTTGCATGTATCTTAGTCAAACATAGATCTAAGGTTTCTAGGGTTCATGTACACCATAGGAGTGTTAGATTGCTCAAAACCCAACATATCTAACCCATATCACCCCCTTCGGGTTGGAATACCAACATGTCTAATCAATTCAACCATCGAGTTGAAATTCTCAGGGTTTGTTAGCCTACCGCCTCAACCCTACCGCTCCCCCTTGAGCCTCCGTGCCTACGACTTTCAGTCGGCCCGCACCGGGTATTTTGGCCTACCGCATAAAGCAGGACCGCCTCAACTCTATCCAAATGCCATAGACAATCAAGAAAAGATCTAACCTGGTTCCCAGAACCTGAACGACGGAACATCTAATCCCAAGCCTTCCCAAAGCTGAAGAATACCCATTCGGATCTACTCCCAGTTCCCAACTTGAGTATAGCCGGATCCAAAAGATTAATCCTAAGAGACACTTCGAACTGATGAGATCACCTAAGATCCTCTGTACTCTATCTGATCTCTAACAACAACTTCCGATCAAACCAAAATATATTGGAGTCTTCAGCCTACTCCAACAACATGCTCAATACTTGGGGTCAGACCTACTGATTGATATAGCATAGCAGCATACCCAATACCCACACATATATCTACAAACACATACAGAGTCTTCAGCATGACTGTACCGCCTCATTAGGCCTTCAGTCTATCTGGACCACTCTCAGAACCTTCAACATGTCTGGACTGTTCTCCGAGCCTTCGGCCTGACTAGTATGCCCCACTGGCCCTCAGTCTATCCGGACCGCTCTAAACTGTTGAGTATCTTCCTGGACCACCCCTCATGTGATCCTTCCCATGCAGACTGTTCTCACCTACTTGGGGTTCCGAACTCCAGATCCATTCCGCGGACTCTAACCCTAGGCCTCATGTCGATCATCCACCCTCTTGGAAATTCGTGGTCTGTTCCCTGACCCGCGTGTCTACCACGTACGCTAAATAACCCACACTCCCGTGTTGAATGCACTGTTGAGCCCTGGCAGCTAGCAAAACCCTCAATCTATCAATCCAAAAACCCTCAGAGTCGAGCACACCCTCTTCTGAATACTCGAACTGAACTAAATTCCTGACTAGAACTCCAACCTGGTTCCCCAACTTCTGCTATGAAGTACCAAGAAGACGTGTTTCTAATGCTGGGAAGTTTTGCCGAACCCTAATCAACACAACCCTCAAACCAAGCAGCCACTAGAGCCTCCATTATCCCCGTTTCAAAACCTCTCCTGCTCTGCATCCCGGGGTAACTCTCCCCCACTTAGATTCGACTAAGCCTTCATAATACATGATAATTGGAGGATTCCCAATCCTTCTCACTTCCCAACGATCGACCCGATGACAACCAACTCCTTCCCGCTAGTGCTCAATTACTAGCCAATCCCAATTGATTACACACTTCTAAGAACCAGATGAACACTTTTGGAATCCCAGTGAAACCGACAGTCACTAATGCTTGAATGATCTCACACTCAAGTCCTGAAGACCACAAGATATATGCTCCAACTAATACCTCGGCGACGAGCTACTTCCCTTGGCGCTTTAGTCCGTCAATCACTAACGGTTGCGAAAACCGTTGAATCTTGACGATGCTGAATAACCCTCCTGCGGGACCCTATCCGCAAACCTCCCACCTAATTCCCCTTTTCCAAATGTGTTCCAAACAAGTTTCCGCTCTCGGGCTCTAGGAATCATTCTTTTCAGGGTTCGCACCCTGACTCACTTACCAACCTAAATGTCCACAGCTGAACTGCAGCAGCTGAAACAACCTCTGCCCTAAACAGGGCTACAAACTACTCCCAAGACATAGTCTTCAATCCCAAAAGTGCAATAGACCGCACAATCAATCTTTACTGTTTGATACAAGAGATCCAAGTCAAACCGGACCTCACAATTACTTATGCCACGTCGACCCACCTGCGCTCACCGGCGCTGAAATAATGTTGCCTATTCCTACAACCAACTGACCCCGAGCTGGAATACAACCTGATCCTGGGGTCACAAGTCTTCTCACTCCTTCGAGCTCGAAAACTGAAAGGGCACAATCTTTGCCCTATAAAACGATAGCCAAACCATGAATTTAACCATTCCACTTCCAGCTGCCAAAACCCCAGCTGAACATAATCATCACTCATTTCCAGAGTCCCCGCGACTCACATTTCGGCCTCGAGCAGAACCCCCGAAGCCTCAAATCCATACACTCCTGTGATAGCCACTCCCGCTCAGCCCGCGGGAAAAATAATGAGTACAAAATACTTCCCTGATCTCAAGTAACTGTAGCCCTCCGCTCATCAAAATACGTCCCAGAACTGGAAAGCTTGACCAGCTCCTCCCATTGCCGTCGTTACAGCTGCTAAAGCTGCCACAACAACCGTCTTCGCAATGGATGTATAACGCTCGTCGAAATACTCAACCATGGCGGTCTTAATAGACTCGACATCTCCGGAAACTGCCCCCGGACAATCTTGATCACCTCCTCCTGGATGATCTCACTAACACGATCCCCTGAAAATGTTGTCCTATCTTGGCTGCCCGCCCCCGATCCTAACCTGGATCCGGTCTCAAGACGTCTCGTGACCACCATTCTGGTAAAATACCAGAAAGATCCTTGATAACCCATATAATGACATGGAACCAACTCCCAACCCAACCCTAGGGGTTGTGACTTCCTTGCTACGTGTATGGGTCATGTGCTTTCAGTTGTACGGGCCCATACTACCTTCCACACCTACCCATATTTGTCTCAAGTATCATCACAACGCCCCAACAATATACATAATCATAGTGAGCGATCAATCCTCACTCCTAGAGGAATGCTAAATATCTCATAGCTGACCTACCGATCTATCTCTACCCACCCATCCATGAAACTTCCACCAACCCTGCAGCACTAGTGTATGCTAACCATACACAACGCTGGAACCCATAGACTTTCAAATATCTGATCCTACCCTAAGCCCTAATCAATAAGAACATAACATAAGGCCAAATCAAAAAATTTCGGGCTATAAGATCTTAATTATGTACAGCCGCGATACATACACAAGTAACTATAGTAATGATGTCAATCTCATATAAAGAAAACCCTAGGCTAGCAGGCATCATGTAATCAGGCAATTCTATCATGCAATTCCTGAAGATCCCTAGCCTAGTACTAGCATGCTGTTCTATCATATCATAAAATCAAATAACTGTATGGTATTTTGGGATCTACTTACTGGCTCCGGCTGGTCGTACACTTGCATCCCCCTTTTACTTATTTTGAAAACCATTTAAAAAAAATCATTTTGAAAATCCTTCCTTGATTTGAGACTGGATTCACACGAGTGCTCCTCCAATTCACTCAAACCAAGGCTCTGATACCAACTTGTAACACCCATAAAATTCGAGCCAATTTAAAACTTTTAAATCATTTAAAAACTACTCAGTTATTACAATTTGTTTTCAAAATAGTTTAAACATCAGAGTTCCCAGAAATCATAATCATCAAACGGGGAAGTGTACGGTCACGCCTTCGCCTTCCCGCGGCCATCCGCTGAACCTGAAACAATAAACTGAAACTGTAAGAGCAGTGATCGGTGCATCTATTCTTTCAGACTGTGAGGTGAGTTTCCTTCACGTTATTCGTAGGTCAAAGGCACCAATGTCGGTCCACTAGTTTATCGTGTAATATAATGGTTGACTTCGTGACAACTGTTGGTTATGCTTGTGTTTGCTTGATAGTATCTGGTTGAAATAAACTGAAGGGGTAGGTAAGCACCTATATATGCTTGATAGTATCTAGTTGAAATAGACCGAAGGGGTAGGCAAGCACCCATATATGCTTGATAGTATCCGGTTGAAATAGACCGAAGGGGTATGCAAGCACCCATATATGCTTGATAGTATCCAGTTTAAATAGACTGAAGGGGCAGACAAGCATCCATATATGCTTGATGGTATCCGATTGAAATAGACCGAATGGGTAGGCAAGCACCCATATATGTTTGGCAGTATGTTTGTTTAGTATGTGATATTTTGAGGAACTTACTAAGCTTTGTGTTTATGGTTTTCAGTTTATGTTTCAGGTACTTCTGGTTCGAGGGGGAAGAGCCCGGGATGATTGCAGTGCACACACCACATTGCTCCGCATTTTATATTACTCTGATATATTTGGATGTTATTCTTACACTTTGATTCACTATGGTTTTGATGATGTTGTCTTGGATAATGGTTTTATTAATTTAAAAATCGAAATTTTTCGTCTTGGTTTTTGGAAGGTTAGACATACTACGTATCATCTCATCATTCCTTTACTATTCTCCATGCTCTTATTTCTCCATTTCATACTTCACATCTCGACCCCTCATAGATCCCTTTACACTTTATTTCTCCCTTGAATCCCTCACAAATTACTTACTCTTAATCACTCACAGACTATTTTCTAAGTTCTTAAAAGAACTTCATTAGCTTGTTCCATTCACGGATCCTTTTCTATATCCTTTCTACTCATAAAAAATCTTTAATTCCCCGCATGAATCATCTATCTACATCCTTATAGGCACCATCTATATATGTTCGCTAAGGAACCATCATCTCATTCCCGAAGGAACCATCCTCTTGTCTCAAAAGGAACCTCAATCACATTTATGAAGGAACATTATAAATAACGACAATAAAAAAATAAGGGAATAATAAACCAAAATGAAAAGGTTTGTCAGATACAATATTTTTTTCCTTTAAAAAAAAGTTAAGAGTTTTTTTTTTCCAAAATGATTATATAAGCCTGAAAATTAGTTGTTTTTTTTAATTAAAAAACGATCTATTTAGAGGATTAACCTTATGTTTAGTTAGGTTTTTTTTTCACTTATTATCGATTTCATACCATTATTATCGATTTCATACCGATAAAACATAGAATTTAGACAAAATTATATAAATGGTTCTTGTGGCTGACAAAATGTTACAAACTCAGTCATTGTTAAATTTTTAACCAACATGGTCTATGTGGTTTTCAAAACTTTCGTGTTTTTTTTATAACACTGTTAGTTATTGTCCGTTAGTGTGACGGTAATTTGGTATTTTCAGTTAGCAGGGACTGAGTTTGTGATCGTGTGTAAACCATAAAGACCGTTTATATAATTTTGTCTATATTTTATGTTTATTAGTTTCTGGCTTTTCCACCCTTTTACTTTTAAAATTTTCACTTTGACCCTTCACCATGACTTTATAAAATATTATTTTCACTATCTATTTTTAAAGTTTCATTTTTATCCCTAGTATTATATATAATTTAATTTTCCTTAATAACGTTTGCACGTTAACCTAAAAACACTATTTTTTACATGCTTATTTTTATATATATGTCGATATAAATTGAAGGCCGTCAACGTTTCAACATGAATTTAAAACTTTTGTTTATTAATTAAAAAAACTTGTTTTTTTTTATGTTCGTGTTGGTTTAAATTCGGGTTTGTGTATGTTTCGACGTAATATCTTTTATGTTTTTGTGCTTAATTTTATGTATATTTCTTAAGATGGGTCTGGATCACATATAATAACTTTTGTTTGTTAACTTAAAAAAACATATTATATTTGAGTTTACGTTTTTTTGCTTAATTTTATTGTAACACCCATAAAATTCGAGCCAATTTAAAACTTTTAAATTATTTAAAAACTACTCAGTTATTACAATTTGTTTTCAAAATAGTTTAAACATCAGAGTTCCCAGAAATCATAATCATCAAACGGGGAAGTGTACGGTCACGCCTTCGCCTTCCCGCGGCCATCCGCTGAACCTGAAACAATAAACTGAAACTGTAAGCCCGAAAGCTTAGTGAGTTACCCCCAAAATACCCATACACACAACAATACGCATAAAATAACAAACATCATACTATGAGTCCAATCATCCATCGGGATGGAATACCCCAGGCCCTCAACCATTGGGTTGGAATGCCAACATACCTATACACTTCACATAACAATATACAAATAACATCATGTACTGGGTCCACAGATTTACAGACTGGATTACCCCTGGGCCCACAGTGTGAGTCTGGATTGCCTTCCGGGCCCACAGCTCACATCTGGATTGCCACTGAGCCCACAGTACGAGTCTCCCTCATCTCGTATCTGGAATGCTCCCGGGTTTGTTGGTTATCGCACGGAGCAGTTTCTCCTCAACCCATCCCACATAATATGTCAACATATAACACAATTAATGCACATGCAGATAATCACGTGATACTACAGGTAGTCCTACAGATCTACCTAACTGGCATAACAACTAGCATGCAGACAGTCAGACCAACTATAGGTCACTAAGCATAACCACATCCGATCTACCAGGATACTGATCTAACAGATCATACTAGCATATAACCATCCTATCTACCAGGATACCGAACTAACATGTCACAACAGTAATAATCCCAATAACAAAACAAATGGCCGACCTTGGTGCCTTAGACCCTTGAGTACAGTGAGGATAACTCACCTCGCAAGTAGCTCGGAAGATAGTGTCAAACTCCTCCAAATGTAGCTCCAACTCCCACACCTATATTCACCAATGTCCTTTGCTATAAATATCCAATTTACCAAAATATCCTCAGAAGTCAACGGGTCAACCCTTGGTCAAGGTCAAAGTCAACTGCCAAGGTCAACAGTCCATGTTGACCTCAACTCGTCGAGTACCCTCAGCTACTCGTCGAGTTCCTTGCATAACTTGCCAACTCACCGAGTCACTCGTCTGACACGCCGAGCCCAAGGCAATCTTCATCGGACTCGCCGAGTCACTCTACTGACTCGCCGAGTCTACGACAATCTTCATCGGACTCGCCGAGCCGACCATGCCACTCGCCGAGTCCCTACGGTCCTTTATCCATACAAATGCTTTTTAAGCCATGCTAAGGCTCCATACTGCAAATCCAACTTCCCAAGGCATGCCTATCACGTAAAGTTGAAAACTTTACGTGCATGCAAGGCTCTAGTGACTCATAATGCCAAATCCAAACTTGAAATGGGGTCTAACTCAAATGGAAGGTTTCGTACATGACAATGCTAGAAACTTTGTGAACCTAGATCCCAAGGAGGGTTCAGATCTGAAGTTGCAACTTCAGATCCAGCTCATACTCAACAATAGCTTCATAACCAAGCCAAAAAGCCCTAAACTTCATCCAAAGAGATCTAGAAAGAAATGAGGCCAAGATCATGAATTGATACCTCCAATGAAGCTAACTGAGATAGATTTTGTAGATCCACACGAGTCCCTTGCTGCTAGCTACTTGACCTTCAAGCTTCCTTCACAAGTTCCATCTTCCAAAGCTCAAAAACACAATCAAATGAAGCTCTCACACGAAATAGGGTTTGCTGGACTCTCTAGAGGCTGTAAGGGACTAAGGGAGGCTAATGATTTCCTTAAATAGGATGCAAAACCCCGGAAATTAGGGTTTCACCCTCTAGCTCCAACTCGTTGAGTCACTCTTCCGACTCGGCGCGTTGGTCACTTAAACACGTGGCCCCAAACCCGCAGCTACTCGACGAGTCAGGGCATCCAACTCGTCGAGTAGACCTTGAAACTTGAAAATTAAAGTCATAATATTAATACCTGAGAATCAGAGCGTTACATTTATATACGTTTTTACGCACGAGTTGGATCATATATGATAACTTTCATTTGTTAACTTTAAAAAAGTTAATTTTTTTACATGCGTATTTTTATGTATGTGTCGGTATAAATTCAAGGTGGTCAATGTTTTGACGTATTTGACGTAAATTTAGAACTTTCGTTTATTATTTAAAAAAAACTTATTTGCTTTTTTTATGTACGTGTCGGTATAAATTCGAGTTCGTCTACGTTTCAAAGTTATATTATTATTTTTTTTATTTGTTTAATGTTTTGTGCTTTTTCTTATATATGAAAACATAAGTATGAAAACATAAAAAAATAAAAATAAACGACCTATGACTAACGGTCAATTCTCTTTAAATTTAGTTCATCCTTTAAAACTTCAAATCTATAAATAAATGTCCATAACGAGGGGGTGTTTGGGATTGCTTAAAAAATGACTTTTTGACTTTTGGCTTTTCCAAAAAGTCAAAAATTTTAAAAGATGTTTGGTATTTGCAAAAAAAAAACTTTTGAAAATAACTTTTTGACATGAAGGAATTAGGGGTTTTCCAAAAGTCAAGAAATCATGACTTTTTGTGACTTTTTCCTTCTTGCAAGGTAAATTACCTTTAAAAGTCAAAAAATATTTGGCAAACACTTTTTAAAACTAACTTTTGACTTTTACTCCCTTAACATGACAAAAATAAACAAGTTAAATGAATTTTATAATGGGTTAGAGTAAAAATATATAACTTTTTTGTATATGTTTAGTTAGTTACCATGCAAACTCATTTTCTTCTATAGTGAAAAAAAATTATAGTTTTAGTTAGTTAACTTGTATTTTTTTATTTTTATTTTTATTTTTTTGTTATGTTTCCATACTTGTTTTTTGTATGTGTTTATTTTTTTTTCATACATAAAATAAGAATGAAAATATAAAAAGAATATGTTGAAACGTAGACGAACTTGAATCTATACTGATACATACATAAAAAAACAAATATTTTTTTTAAATCAATGAACAAAAGTTCTAATTTTACGTCGAATCGTCAAAACGTTGACCATCTTGAATTTATACCGATACATACATAAAAATAAACACGTAATTTTTTTAAGTTGACAAACGGAAATTATTATATGTGAACTGACTCATACATAGAAAACGTATATAAAATTAAACACGAATTGTAAAGAAATAACGTCAAAACATAGACAAACTTGAACTTAAACTGTTAGGAACATAGAAAAACAAGCAAGTTTATTATTATTATTATTAAATTAACGAAGGGAAGTTTTGAATTCACTTCGATATGTTGACCACATTTTAGTTTATAACGATATATATATATATATATATATATATATATATATATATATATATATATATATATATATATATATATATATATATATATATATATATATATATATATATATATATATAGAAGCACGTAAAAAATTAGTTTTTTTAGGTTAATAGATGAAAATTATTAAGAAAAAATAAATTATATATATCACTGGGGATAAATACGAAAGTTTAGAAAAATAGAGGGGTGAAAATAATAGTTTACAAAGCTCCAAGTGAAATTTAAAAAAATTAAAGAGTGGAAAAATCCACAAACTTATAAACATAAAATATAGATAAAATTACATAAATGATCCCTATGATTTATCCATGGTTACAAAGTTAGTCTCTGCTATCTGAAAAGACAAAATTACACTCACAACAAAAAGTAAAAACTAACAGTATTAGCAAAAAAAATCGTCAATACAAGATTTGGAAACCATAAGGATCATATTCATTAAAAATTTGACAAAGATTAAGTTTATGACATTTAGTAAACTATAAGGAACATTTATGTAATTTTTTCTTGAATTAATGTTTGGATAAAGATTTTTTTTTCAAAAAACGTTATAACGGTTTGACAAAATTGCAAAAATGGTCTTTATAGTTGTCAAAATTATGTGATTTAGGTCCAAAACTATTTTGTGGTGTAAAAGTGGTACAATTTTTGATACATTGTGCCTTTTTGGTCAAAAAAAATGTTAATTTTAACATATTGACTATTAACTTTTTTAAGATACTAATTTTACTCTCAAGGACCATTTCTACAACCAAACTACAAGGACATTTATGCATCTCTTTATTTAAATTTTATTCAATTATTATACATTAACTCTTTTTTAAATTTCTTTTTATTAGATTATTTTTTATTGTATTATTATATATTAATAAATATTATTTTTAATATATAATATTTATATATTAAAAGAATATTTATTTATTGTATTACGAGTTTATATTTAGTTAATTATTTTGAGTTTATATTTAGTTAATTATTTTTTTAGTTTCTTTTTAAGGGTTTATTTCTCTTATTATTTATTAATAAGTATTATTTTAAATATATAATATTTATATATTAAAAAAATATTACTGTATTGAGTTATAATTTCTTTTTTATTATATTAATTTTTTTATTAAGATATAATTTATTAACAATTATTTTTTTAATATATAATATTTATATATTAATAAATATTATTTAATTGTATTACTATTTTTTAATTGTTTTTATTTTCTTATCATTATTTTCTTTATTATTTTAAATCAAAAACCCTAAAAAAATCTAACTCACCACACATCTCCTTATTTATTTTAAATATTTAGAAGATAACATATTTTGGATAACACAACCACCATCACCTAATTTGGCAGTGGTGGGATATGTGAGGTTTTTATTTATTTATTAAATAAATTAGGATGTTGGTGGTGTTATAAAAAAAGAATTAATCCAATATAAAATGAAATTAAAAAAATAACTAAAAGAAATTAACAGTCTAAATAAAACAACTCATTTTCATCATCTATGTCTTCAAAATCTTCATCTTCTTCGTCTTCCTCCATGGATCACTCATTCTCGTCATTAGATATTTGGTCATACGTCTTTGTAGTTGAGGTTAGGCGCAATCATTATGCACGAGTTATAGTAAAGGGTGACTCAAACCGCTCTTCAACTTGAAAGATTTCATCTGCTTCTATGTGAGCTTCAGTGACTTTAAATACATCTCTTGGTTTTGTCTTGGTAACCGTTTACTTATCTTCGTCTCCTATGTCACCGAAGGGTATGGTATATAAACATTTGTTTTGTGATGACAAATAAAAAAGGTCGTCAATTTGAAGTCGAGAGTTGGGTTTGACATCAATCAAGTTGTTTTGTTGACTATTACACCGTCTTTGTTATTAAACCATATACAATTAAACCATACAACAATCGAGGGTCTGCTATCATAATACCCAATCTCTAAGATCTCTTGTAATATGACGTAGTAGTCTGACTCTTTTTCGGCATTATACGTATCCCCCATCGCACATACTCCTAAGTTATTGATCGCACGTCCCTCACCATGTTGTTTGGACTAATTTTTATTTTTATTTTTGGACAACACCACCACCATCCTAATTTATTTTAAAAAATTCTCACTCGTCCCACCACTACCGGACTGGATGATGGTGGTGATGTTGTCAAAAATAAGTAATCTTCTAAATATTTATAATAAATTAGGAGATGTTGTTGGGTGTGATTTTCTTTGGGTTTTTTTATTTAAAATAATAAAGAAAACAATTAAAAACAATTAAAAGTAGTAATCTATTAAAATAATATTTATTAATATATAAATATTATATATTAAAAATACTTTTTATTAGTAATTTATAATCCAATAAAAAAGAATTAATCTAATAAAAAAGAAATTAACAAACCAATAAAGTAATATTTTTTAATATATTAATACTATATATTTAAATAATATTAATTAATATATAATAATCCAATAAAAATAAATAATATACTAAAAAAGAAATTAAAAAATAATTAACTAAATGTAATTAATAACTCAATAAAATAATATTTATTAATATATAAATATTATATATTAAAAATGATATTTATTAATATATTACTATAAAGAAGCAATCTAATAAAATGAAATTAAAAAAAAAAGCTTTAATGTATAACAATTGAATAAAATTAAAAAGAAGAGGTGTAACAGTCATTGTATTTTGGTTGTAGAAATGATACCTGAAAGTAAAATTGTAATTTTGAAAATGTTAACAACCAAATTGTTAAAGTTAATATTTTTAGACAAAAAATGCAAAAAATATCCATAATTGAACTATTTTTACATCAAAAAATATTTTTAGACCAAAATTATATAATTTTAACATCGAAAAATATTTTTAGACCAAAATTATATAATTCTAAGAACAACATTCATAAGATATATGCAATTTTGTCTAAAGGTTTTAACCCATTAAAAACTTTTATTTCACCTGATTTAAGAATTGACCGATATGCCCTTTAACCTAATAAAACCTTACCTTTACTATTACGACTCCATTACAGCATCGCCTATCGCTTCTGCTCAAATCGACTCCCTCCCCTGGCTCGCAGCTGTATGCCGTCGCCACCACTGTGAAGACACCGACCGGAGACCTTCGATAGCTACAGCCACACCGTCGCACCCCACCACAGGTTCCATTTTCTTCCTTTTTTTGTGCTTTATTTCTTCCTTTTTTCTGCTTTCTTTTGAAATCGCTAATCTTGATATCAATTGATACCAATTTCAAGGTTATCGATTGATGCTGGTGTTATTATCAATTGATGTTGGTCGATTTCTTCGATAGCCACAGCTACTTGTTTGCTGCTACTAATTTGTTATTTGTTTGTTGTTCATATATGATATCCGTAAAAAAGGGAATGTGTTTTCTGTTCATATATGATTACTGAAGTGTAAAGTGTTTTGTATCTTGAATTAGATGTTTGAATTTGTGTTCTTAGCTTATATATATGATGGTTTTTTACCCGAGTTTGGATGCTTGCCTAGTTGCCTTGCAGGCAAGCTGTTTGATCAAATGCCTGATAGGGATGTGTATAGTACTTTCTTATTATGCATGCTTTCACTTATCAATTCTAATTTACATGTTTTAACTTTTAACTTTTGAATTTTGATGTTGGTAGCTTGGGAATGAACAATAGATGCATGGTTTCTGTATGAATTTCTTTCTGTCGCAGTTGTAAATGCACTTAAGGTCAAAATTTAAAAGGAAGCCCTTTTTGGTCCATTTTACACATATAATCTTTTTTTTTGTCAAACACTAAAAAATGCTTATCAGCTAGCTTATAGCATTTTGACACCGCATAAGCTAATCCAAACACAATTTTAAAAACTCCGTGTTGACACCGCATTAAGCTAATAAGCTATAAATTAAAAAATGCTTATCATTTTAAATAAGCTTAGCCAAACACCCTCTTACAATTTCCATTCCAATCTGCAAAGGGAAATAGCTGTTTCTGTCATTTCAATCCACCATGCCTACAGTTAGTGTTGGAAGGGACCTTCTTTTCGAAGCCTTAGGACGCACTTACAGTGAGTTTAACTCTAAATTTATTATATTCTCTTAAATTTCTATCAGTTCCCTTTAATCTTATTTTTCTTTCAATTATTTAATGTCAGCACAAGACGAGTTCGAAGAATTATGCTTCGACTTTGGAATTGAGCTCGATGATGTGGTAACTATCTGCACATTCTTATCCATTTGCCTGTATGTGAGATGTGCTTGATTTATCTAGTTTCATGTATATGCCAGACAACTGAGAAAGCAATTATAAGAAAGGAGAAACACCTAAAAGAAGATGAAGACATTGGTGGTGATGAAGAAATAATCTACAAAATTGATGTCCCTGCTAATCGGTACTTCCCTAAATTCACTTACATTGCTTATTTTCTTGAACGTTTTGATTTATTGTGTGACTTGCCCAATAAATAAACAATGCTGCTAGCATTGGCTTAGTCACTTATGTATAAAATGCTCATTTGCTATGCAGATATGATTTGCTTTGTCTTGAGGGGCTTGTGCAGTCCCTTCGCATTTTTCTTGGTCTTGATTCAGTACCGAATTACACTCTTGCTGATATCAGTCAGCAATCTATGCTTAAAATGCATGTAAAACCAGAGGTATTTTATCTCATTAACTAATTCTGGTGTGCTATGAATGTTTAAATCACAACAGCTCTTCATTTTCATATATGTATAAATTATCTTGTTCTCGTGTTCCAGACATCATTGATACGTCCGTATGTTGTTTGTGCTGTTTTGAGAGGCATAACTTTCAATGAGGCAAGATATAACAGCTTCATTGATCTCCAAGATAAGCTTCACCAAAATATATGCAGGTAATATATGAATTTTTTTTTCCAGCTGTAGTATGTTACAAGTGAAGTTGCTGACATCATTGGTTTCATCATGTTCTCATTTTCTATCTTCATTTTTTCAGGCGCAGAACCCTGGTTGCTATTGGGACACATGACTTGGACACAATAGAAGGACCATTCACATATGAGGTTTGTAGATTTGTTAAATACATTCAGATGATGCTACTTGTTCATTGATGCAACATTTTTACAGTGATTAAACTATATCAACATGTTGTGCAGGCTTTGCCACCATCAAAAATCGAGTTCAAGCCATTGAAACAGGTAAAAGTTGCATTATTTGTTTTGATTTGTTCATATTTGCATACATTATATATAAAATCACTCATGAGTATGGTATCTGTTTTTATTTATCATTATTTCAACTTCCAAAGACATTAATATCTAATGTTGGGAAATTGCAATCAATGCGATGATTAGCTATCATTGTTTTGCTTTACGTTCTTTTGGTATAATTTTTTCAGCATATTTGATATTTGTTTTGCTGTGTGGTAAGAGATTTGCTTATGCTGTGATGACTTCTTTTATAGGTGGAAAGTTTCAGAGCTGATAAACTGATGGAATTTTACAAGGTAGGCTCTGTGTGTGTATATATATTTATGTGTATATGTATGTCTTTTCACTGGTCTTCACTTATATTCCTATCAAGTAATCAACTACTTCTGTTGCTCATGTTTGAATGTGTGTGTGAGATCATGTCTGGTTATTTTGAGAGTTGTATGTCCATTGATTCACTTTTTGAAAGCCTTGTTTGCCTTCTGTTATGGCAGTCAGATATGAAACTGAAGAAGTACTTGCACATAATTGAAGACTCACCTGTGTACCCTGTTATATATGATAAAAACAGGTATTCTACCTACTCTTTATAGTAGTTCTGGTCATGGTGGTTGAAATTTTATGTTTTAATATTTCTGAAATCATGCAATGGTTAAGTATCTTTAATAAAATAAGTTGAACTTGAATTAACAAAACACATTGATAAGGTTTAATGCTTTAAAACTTACAATATTTTAGTTTAACTCTCTTTAACCGTCATCTTTACGTTACACTTCTAAGTAGGCCTGGGTTTAATCTTGATAGCTGTCTTTAGTTAGTTACTAAGGGCAATATGGTGATTATCTTGTTAGATCAATTAGGTCAGGACTTGGTATAAATAGGTGATTAGTAGTGTTGGTTAGGGATATGTTTGATCTATTGCTATAATTTGGTATATTAGAATGATGTGATAAGATTAAAAAGAAGATGCTATTACAAACAAATTAATGGAAGTATGTTTTTTGCAGACGTGTGTTGTCTCTTCCCCCAATAATCAATGGAGCCCACTCAGCTATTTCTACAAAGACCAAGAACGTGTTCATTGAATGCACAGCCACTGATTTGACAAAGGCCAAGATTGTCTTGAACACAATGGTTAAGTGTTTGTTTAATCATACCTTTTAAATCATTTTTAAAGAACAAGTGTATTGATAGAATTATGCATGTATTTATTAATTGTAGGTGACAATGTTTTCTGTATACTGTGAACGAAAGTTTGAAGTGGAGCCAGTTGAAGTAATATATTCTGATGGAAAATCCTACATTTGCCCTGAACTATCACCCTACGATATGGACGTCTCTCTAACATACATAAATGGTATCGCTGGGGTTACACTGGAAGCAAATAAGGTACTAAACTAAAACTTGTCTTTCAACTTGTTATCTGATTACTTACATTAAAATGACTTTTTTACCCTCCATCATTCAGGTTGCTGGGTTGTTGAACAAAATGCAATTACATGCCAAGCAATCAGTGATAAAGAATGATGAATGCATTTTCACCGTGTCTGTTCCTCCAACCAGAAGTGATGTGCTTCATGCATGTGATGTGGCAGAGGTACAAACAAAAGTAGTAAACATTGTTATTATTTCCATCAACTGACATATGAAAATATTAATTACTTTTTTTTTGTAACAAATTCGGAAGGATGTGGCGATTGCTTATGGTTTCAATGAAATTCCAAAGAGGAAGCCTTCATCCATAAAGCCTTTGCCTCTGAATCAGTTCAGTGATCTTATCAGAATGGAGGTACATATGTATGGTTGTAAGAAAATTGATGATAGATTTAATAATAAATAAAATTTTTGATTGTCTTTAGATTGCACTGAGTGGTTATTCGGAGGTGCTAACATGGATTCTATGCTCATACAAAGAAAATTTTGCTATGTTAAACCGTAAAGATGACAAATCAACCGCAGTTGTTATTGGCAATCCTCGCTCTGCAGATTTTGAGGTTGGTTTCTTTGTTTCCTTGCCTTGTGTTATTATTATTAAGTCTCAAACTTGTATTATTTTTTTCTATTAACAAACTTGTCAACTGTGTGTGTAAGGTTGCACGGAGCAGTCTTATGGCTGGGATATTAAAAACAGTCGCACACAATAAGGATCATCCAAAACCTATCAAGGTAGGTAATATATAGGTTTTGTTAGTATTAACAAACAATTTGCTTATTTTATTTTATTTATTATTATATCTGGAAGTATAGATATTTGAAGTAGGCGATGTAGCGGTGTTGGATGAGTCAAAAGATGTTGGGGCAAGAAACCAACGCCGACTGGCAGCTCTTTACTGTGGTGCTACTTCGGGTTTCGAGGTAAAATATATATCTTTTTATTATTATTATTATTATTATTATTATTATTATTTGTTTTTTGCTGAAGGAATATTAAAAAAACAACTTTTTGTTTGCAGCTGATACATGGGCTTGTAGACAGAATCATGCAAGTAACCGGTACTCCATTTGTATCCCCTGGGGACAATACCGGTTACCATATTGTTTGCTCAGATGTAAGAATTAGACTTGTTATTATTATTATTAAGTCTTAAAGAGTGTGATGCTTACAATTGTTGTGGAATGAATTCAGGAGCCCGAGTTTCTGTCTGGAAGACAGGCTTCTATAATTTTCAAAGGCAAACCTATTGGGACTTTTGGCATTGTTCACCCACAGGTAAGTACTACTCTTCAGTCCTTACAAATTGTTACTTACATTATATATATATATATATATATATATATATATATATATATATATGTATATTTTAAATTTTTTGGTGACTTTCAGGTGCTGGACAACTTTGACATACCAGATCCATGCTCATTTGTGGAGCTCAACCTCCAAAGCCTGCTATAATTTATAATCTTTGTCAGCATAGTGAAAATTGAATGTTTGTTTTTGTTTAAATTCATAAATATTTATCTATTTTTTCCCCCTGAAATGAGAGATGTGTAGCATATAAGATTTTGTAATTGTTTCCCTTAAAAATTATCTATTACTGGTGTATGAATTTTTGGTTGCTCATCGTTTGCCTTTGCTTATTTTTATTCATCATAAAACTTCAACTCATCTGAATTTTGTTCATTTACGTAAATACTGGTCAAATTGAGAAAATATGACAATTTCATTTGTTTTGTTTTTATCTTTTTCTTTTTCGGCTCACACTCGTTGGACATTTCTTTGCTGACCATGTCAACATCTTATGAAAAACAAATTAAAAGACAACTGCAAATTTGGTTTCTGTGGTATTCAAAAAAACTTTGGATACGGTCCAAAAAGTTTTCAACTTACATGTAAAGTCCAAAATCAAGGTTTTTCTGGGTTTTTGGTCCAAAAAAACTTAAAATGATGGTTATGTCATTTTGATTTCTTTTTTTCTTTTTCTATAAGTATTTTAATGCTATTATGATCTAAAAAAAATAGAAAAAAAAAGAATTTTTCATCATATCTCTCTCTCTCTCTCTCTCTCTCTCTCTCTCTCATTTATCGAATCAGGAAAAAAACCTAATTTTTTTGCTAATTGGGTACCAGATTATATGCACAATGAGACCCCAAAAAACCAGGTTCTTCAATTTTTTTTGCCCAGCTTCAAACAAACATATTTCTGTTCTTCAAGATCAAACACGCAGTCACACACATGCACTCCACCTTTGAATCTCGAGCTTCAGTTCATTTTTATCTCTCTCTCTCTCTCTCTCTCTCTCGCACGTATTTCTACCTAACCCTAGATCAAATTTCCCTCTTCCCTGATATTGTAATCGCAGGTGAGTGGTGTTCCCTCATTTTTAGTTCCAACTCACTAACACGTATTCATCCGTATGCACTTCCAAGTGACAATTCAAGAACCACACACCTGGATTGTCTGCTCGAAATCAAATAGAAACCCAACCACCAGAAGGCACAACAATCGTATTCCTTTTAAGAAGGTCAATAAGGTTAAACTTCTGATCTATCTTTAATGACTGCAATACCGATTAAAATTCTGGTTTCTGGGTGGGTCTCACTTCCCCAAGTTCTCCAACTCAATAGCTTAAACAAACAGATGATTCATTACAACTTCATCTCTATTAGATACATACTGATTTGTCACCCAAAAACAAAATAACTGGTGTGTGTTATAGTTGGATGTATGATTTTGGAAGTGCAAAGACGAGCCTGTGTTTTAGTTGTTGGAAGAACTTGTGATGCTTCTTTAGTCCAATTCATCAGATTCTTGAACTTAGAGATCTAGTGTGGTTTGTGTAAACTGATTCATCTGTTTTTTTTTTCTTTTGAGTTTGTCTTCCTCAGCATTCAATTTGTAATTTTATGGGGTTTTTTTTAGTTTGAACTAAGGTTCAATCTGTAGGTTTATATGTTGGTGTTTCTGTTCTAGTCATTGCCAACTGGTGTTCATTGAGTTCTTGGTCGAAATCGGATCGGAGAAAATAAGATCCTCGGAGGAAGATAGTCGGCTAGAGGAAAGGAAATAGAGTGTGGGATGGGTGACCTAAAGAAGAGAGAGAGAGAGAGAGAGAGAGAGAGAGAGAGAGTTTGGTGAAATTTTATTTTTTATTTTTTATTTTTTATTATTTAAATACCAAACTAAATAAAGAAAATAGAAAAAAGATATGAAAAGGGTAAAATCAACTTTTCAAGTGTATCAATGACCAAAAACCCAGAAAAACCTTGATTTTGGATCTTCCATGCAAGTTGAAAACTTTTTGGACCATATCTAAAGTTTTTTGAATACCACAGGGACCAAATTTGCAGTTTTGTCTTAGAAGAATGATGAGAAGGAGACACAAACTCCCAATCTCTTGGGCATATGAATGCCCTAAGCAATAATTTTGTAATTATTTATACTTTAATTACAAGAATATATAGTAAATGCCACTTTAACTATATTTTTAAAACTAATTTACTGGATATAGAACACAATGTATACATCTCGATATAAAGTTAACGCAATATATACATGTCAATATATACATTGCATTAAGACAAACCGCATAAATGGTCATATGATGGTTTGTCATTTTATTTGACTAAGGTCAAAACTTCGAAAAACTAAGGATATAGTTCTTGACCAATTTGGTTGTGGATTTGGTCATAATCAAACTTAAAAAAAGATTATTTTACCTTTTTATTAGTCTTTATATATTTTAACCTTTTAATATTTAATTAATAAAAAAATAAAGTCACATAAGTTGATAAATTAGCAAAAGATAAACAATGAAATTAAAAAGAAAATGAAAATCTAACAGGTTAGTGATGAAAATTTTAGATTTTTATTTTAGTCAGAAAGGAATGGGGATTTTAGGATTTGATTACTCGAGATTTGGTTTATTATTTGTGGTCTTTGGCAAAACAACTTATTAGCTTATTAGTTGTTCTATGTTGTTATCAGCTAAAAAGTGTTTAGATAAAAATAACTTATGACGGTTGCAAACCGCTAATAAATCATTTTTTCATAAGTTAACACCCTCTAACTTATTAGCCAATAAACTAATAAGCTATAAGCTAATAAGTAAATGCTTTCAATTTTTATATTTTTCTTTCAAAGCTCCATTTGTATATATAGAGAAGCTTTGTATATTTGATGAAAGGGCGTTCAACAATTTTAGGGATGCCAAAGTATTAAATTGAGGGTATGCACCTATTTTAGATAAAATGAAATTTTTACCACTTCTAAAGAAAAGGTAAGGTATATGCAATTGCATTCCCTTCTTGGGCTACAGCCTACAGACCCGCCTATGAATTCGTCGACCTTATAGATTGCTTCGTAAATATGTGAAATGCAATTAAGATTTAGAATAAAACAATAATTTCTATGCATAAATCGGTGCTTAAGAAAAACATAGATCAAACTTTATTACTTAAACATCGAAATACAAACAAAAAATTACAATCTCAGACATAATCGCATTAAACCTCCACCAGATCAAGAAGTAATCGAACATTCAAACCATCACACAACAAGAAACTTAACATCTTATTCTATGTCTCCATGATGAAGCATTCTAGAGACAATGAGCCAATTTCCAAAACACGATTGCTTATATAACAGACCGAAACTCATGTGTTGGTAGCATCAACAACCAGAGAGTTGATATGATTAATGAGTTCTTCTCCAACATGTGTGAAATGGTCCTTATTCTTATACAAGACATCCATTAGACATGCTAAACTGATTACCCTCATTATTATAGGCATTTTAGCATCTTTATGGATGAGAGACTATTAATTTCTTTACATGCATCTTCAACTCTTTGCTTGAACAAACCATAAACATGTTGTTCAGTGACATCAAATTGTTTCATGTAACACTCAATACCAGAGGCAACATGCTTTCTTTCTTGCTCCTCCTGTATTTTGTTAAAATCTTCAAAATTAGCACTATCACTTAACACAATATCAATAAATGAATAAGACATGCTATTTCATCATATAATGGTGAGTTCAAAATATATTATTTTCAATGGAGCTAAATGGTGTTGTGACGACCTTGTTTTTGAATGTATTATTAAGTCTTTTTGATGTAATTAAAGGTAGATGTCGGAAGCTCTCGCTAGGCTCAGATGCTTGGTTGTTTTTCCCTAATTTGGTTTAGTCGTTGTGTTGTTTGGGTTGAGTTGTAGCTACTTTCTTGCTAGCGAATTTCGCTTTGCCATGAATAAATTGTAGTTTAAAAAAGAGACCGGTAAAATTAGGTTGTTTTGTAGTTACAAATAAATCACTTTGTAGCATAGCAAAGATTTCAATTAGGTTGCTTTGTAGTTACAAATAAATTACTTTGTAGCATCTCAAAATCAACAATCGGATGTACCTTGTGTGTGACAACATCATCCATTATCCTACAAAGCACACAACAAGCTTTCACAAGAGCATGATTTGTGAAAGCCCAGTCATGTCTCATTTCTTATTACATCACTCATGGCACTGAAACTTGCTGCTAGAGTAAATTTGTATCCGCTACTAATATATGTCATTTTTATGTGTTCCTTGATTATCAGTATAGGCCCTTTATGTGTCCGTTTTGCTTCTATCATGTAGCTTCTAATGTTTTTTTTCATCTACAACGAAAATAAGTTCAATCACATGCAACCAAATCAATATCCTTATAAGCAATCCCATAAAATCGTCAAAAGAGTCCACTTTATGTCATGTGTGCCAGTTAGGCAAACATGTTAAATTGCCTTTTTGTTTATCTACTTCTGTTTCACATTTTCCTTTTGAATTGATACATTCGGATGTTTGGGCATCTCCTATTGAAAGCTTGAGTGAAATTATGTGTGAGTCTATCCAATCCGTGCAAAATCTAAGTATGAATGTTCTTACATTTGCACATTTTGGTAAGTTGTGATGTCTTGAATAAGACAAAGACCAGCTAGTACCAAATTGTGTGTAGATTTGTCTTGATAAAGACACACACTAACTCTTGAGTATTTGTTTGTCAAGAAATGTTTCTTGACAAGAGAATCTTATATGTTAAGAGGTTAGTTGGAGTCTAAATGATCTTGAAAAGGTTCAAGAACTAATCAAGAGTAAACCTATGGTTAAATACTAGCACACGACTTGAGGTTTGTAACCTATCGTGTTGACATATTCTTGTTTCTATGCCGTTCCAGGTTGGTCAACTATGCATGTGAGTTCTATGAGTTCTTAATGGGTTACATAGGGGCAAGACACCTTGATCAATGGAAAGTACATTGAAAGGTAGGGGTGAGCTGCTAAATAACTTGGAAGCAACGGTGGGACCCTTGATGGCAAGAAATTAAGATTAAATAAGTTCGGTCCATATGAGTTGGTTTTGTCACAAACATTATCTTGTGATTGTGGTTATGACAAATTCACATGGATAGGAAACATACACCACAAAATCTAAGTGTCATAAGGTTTCTCTCCTTCATGAAAATGATTGTGAGGAAACGCTTTCACTAAGAAAGATTTTGGAGATAGCATTGTGTAGTTTGCATTTCTCGAATTCGATTATGACTACGGCATCCCTCTTCATAGTTCGAATTGTGAGATTTGGAAATTAGTTTAAACATTTAAGACTTATTGCTATAAGTGTCGAAATTGTTTAGACACACATATAAGCCATCTAAGGAAAGGTGTATGAGTTTGAGAAGCTTAGATAAAGTCTTATCGAAGCATCTAGTATTAGAAATATGAACTTAAGAAATTTAATAAGCATTGTTTTCTAGAAGTTCAGCTGATTTCTGAATACATGTCAAAGCTAGTGGGAGCATAAGTGTTATGCTAGTAAGGAGATAATCATCATGTTAGTGGGAGCATGATTATTATTTGAAGTGTTGCAAGTTAGCAATATTAATTATAGAAAACAAAAGTTTCAATTTGCGAAGTTGTAAAAAGTTGAAAAGTTGTTTTGCTATAATTAAGGGAGAGAATATTATACTTCGTTTCGAAATCTAAGAGCTTTGATCGAGATATTTTAATAAAATCTAGTCAAATATATGAATTGTGTTCTCAAATTTCGATTATGATTACGACATCCCTTTTCATAGTTCGAATTGTGAGAACATGGCAAATAGAAATATTATGGCAAAAAACTGGTAAAATATCACGTCTTTATGTAAGCCATTATGCGTCGTGTTCCATACGCTTCGGGTATAGGATCGATCGCATATGCTATATTATTTGGCCGTTCTAAAATTTTCCAAATGCCTAGGGCATTAAGAGGGAAAAAGGACTAGAACCTGACATGACTAAATTAATTAAACAACTGTCAAGAGGACAATCTAAGGTTCGCCAAAGATTGGTCGCTTATGATCAGTTGGAAGTATAGTAACAAATAGACCATACTAACATTATTATTATTAGATATGATTCTATTAATAATGAGTTGTCATATGGCAAATATAGAAGTGTTTCCATATTGGGAGTTACACGTTAAGAATCTATATGTCTATATTAGAAACTTTTATCAAGAAGGATGTTCAAAAGAATGTACTTTGAATGTGAGACTTCGTGTCTATGGAATTGTCTTGCAACAATCTCCAGTAGAGGACTTTGTAATTTCATTGGCAATAGTCTTTGTGACTTTGGTGCTGCGACATTACGAAAGGATCATTGCATAAAATGTTAGAATCTAACATATTCTATAAGTGGCAAGAATTTGGTATTCTTACACTTGTGGTAAGGATTGGGAATTGTGAAATGAGTGTGATTGAAAATGTTATTCAATTATACTATTTCACAAAGTAAGGACCATAGTAAAACATAGTGTGCATGCTAAGAGCATGGGACAATTGTTGTTATAATTCAAGTAATAAGTTGACTACTCGAAACATTATACAATGAATAATGTGTAATCAATATGGTGACTAAATAAAAGGAGTTTTATTTATACTCAAAAGTTTGGGGCCATATTGGATTCGATTATTATTGCGTTTCACTTTGCATGTTTTGACTTCCTGAATAATAAGATTATTCGAACGTTCCACAGTCGCTCATACTTTGGGAGTAGGTATGAAAGAAGATTGTCATGAATTGGTTTGTAGATTGTCTAAAGTGTATTAGACATAGCAAAGGTTTGCTGCAACGTTCATGAGTACTTACGAATATGATTTGAGCATTAGATTAAAACCACACTCATTTGGATCGCTTCATAGATTTTATCACAAGTGATTGGTGAGACGATAATATCTTATATTCTTGAAACTGAGATGTGTGAGTTGTATCTTGCGAGTCAGTTACACATTGATAATATGTAAACGCACCAGTAACTTGGTGTTATAAAACGTATTGTTGTGTGTGATTCGGTGAGTAAGTACAAGCGAGCATTGAGTCGAAGTTTATCCATTCCTTTTACCCAAAGTGTGATAAAAGCGATATCTGTGGGCCCCTCGATGATTTAGTGATGACAAACGAAAGTGCTCGGCCGGGTCAGGACTAATTTGATTTGTTCAATTAGTTAGTCGTCGTAAATCAGAAATCGGGAAACAACACATAGACTGAGAGAATGATTTCAATCCATGTCTCACGTCTATACGGTATCTAGAATGGGGGAATATATGATCCATTATCTAAAGGACACGTATCTGATAAGATCAGAGTTGACAGCGGCTTTTGAAAGCTACGATTGCTGATCAGGATCTGAAGTCATACGTAGAATAGTTATTAGACTTATCCAAGTGGGAGACTGTTGGATTAGTGTCTAAGTCCATAACTATTTTGGTATGTACTTGACCCGATTGTGAGCATGGTCCTTTTGGGTTGCCTTCACACTGGTGACTAGACATGATGACTGTTGAGGAGAGAGGTTGGTTTATTGTTAAGAATAATAAATTAGGGTATAAATATGATTTGTTAGTATATTATATGAATAATATATTAATTTGGAATCATATTATTAATTAGTATTTAATCAGAAATTAATTAGGAATTAATTTCGGGATTAAAGGAATTAATTAAAAGTACAGGGGCTGTTTTGTAATTATTAGATAGTTGAGACTTTGGGCTATTGGATCACCTTTATTAAGGCTTGAACGAAAATCCTAGAAGGATCTAGGAGTTTTCGTCCAAGGGCTTAAGGAAATGAGTCCATGGACTTGCTTAGGCCCTAAGCTAGGGGATTAGGGTTTCCACCTTGAAACCCTAGCTAGCCTCAAGTATAAATTGTTGGATAAGGTGTCTAAGTCAATAACTATCTCTGGTATGTACTTGACCTGACCCGGCATGGTCCATTTGGGTTGCATGACATCATGCATTTGGATAGACTAAATGAGAGAAATAACACTTGTGGTTTATGAATATATTATAAGTTCTAATATATTAATAGTATTATTTAATTAGTATTGATCAAGAATTAATCTAGGATTAATCAAGTGATCAAAAGGAGACTAATTGAATATATGGGTTGATTATGTAAATCATCCATAACTTGTATAGTGGGCTAAAAGGCTCCATGGATTATCAAGTTGGGTTAAACCCATTGGATGCTCCATGGAGGCTCCATGGGAGTTACAAACCCATGGGTCATGGAAATGAAGAGTCATGTCACATTAGGGTTTACATGGTGTAACCCAAGATGTGACACACTATATAAAGACTATGTTATTCACCAAAATCAGCTACACTAAGAACAAGTGAGGGCAAGCCAATTTTACAAGTGTTTTATATTCTCTAAAGTCATTCCAAAGCATTTGGTGTTGTGTGAAGCATTTGAGGCATCACACTTGGGGTGCTAGGCTCTCAAGGTTTTCAAGGAATCATAACAACTACAAGGTATGTAATTCTAGCTATCTTTTATGATTAAAGTTCCCCATGCATGCTAGATAGGTTTATGAACCTTGGAAAAAGTATTTTGCATGTATTTTAGACAAACATAGATCCAAGGTTTACTAGGGTTGTATGTACACTTAGGAGTGTTAGAAATGCTCAAAACCCATCAGTGGTATCAGAGCCTAGGCTTGTTTGCTTGATACTTGATGCTACATGTTTTTTTCCAAAGTTGAAATTCTGCATTTTTTGCATCTGATTGCGTACCACGACGTGGCAGTCTTTACCACGACGTGGTAACGCTCCTGTATGCAGAATTTCGAGGTTTTGCTTGGTATTAGATGAGGATCATTACCCTAAACTGTTTTTTGAACCTTAAAACCTGTTTTTTATGTGGTAATGATTATGCTAATCCAATTTCAAAGGTTAATATCAAAATTTCATGTCTATATGTGTTCATATGTTCTTGAAATTTTGATAGGAATATTCATGTTCTTATGAGTTTTTGATAGATCATAAGAATTACTTGCTTAATGTTTAATTCATGATCTTTATGTGTTTTAATGGAGTCCATAACTTGTCATCAAGTTATGGATAACCAAAAGTCTCTTTGTTTAATTCCATTAAAAGAACACACAAGTTACAAAAATGAAGAGTCTTCATTTTAATAACTCATAAGTTATGAATTGAAAAGGTTTTGTAAAGTTACAAAACTTGCCCTCAAGTTTTGGAACTTGTAAAGTCATCTAGTAAACTTTAGTTCCAACCCTCAGAATTTTAAAAGTTAAAATTCAACCCTTATACTATATAATATTATAAGTTTAATAATATATATATATATATATATATATATATATATATATATATATATATATATATATATATATATATATATATATGTATAAGATCAAGTCGTTTTACCGTTAGTAGGCCTCATTCACGAAGCCGGTCTATAAGGGGGGTATAAGGTTGTTGCCTATAAAATGGCAGCTTAATGGGTGTCCACTCTCACCCACCGCTTCCTTGACTGGTGGAGGGTCGTTAGCCGAACGGGTAGGACAATGACTTAAAATTGTCATTAAAAGTATAATGATTATTATAAAGTAACTAAATGTTTTAGAAATTCCCAATCTTAGTTACTTTAGGAAAATGTGAATAAGGTGCTAACCCATGAAATTACACTTTGCACTTTGATTAAGTCGTTAGTGGAGCGTGTGTGGTTAACCGGCACACTAACTTGGACTTAACAAGGTAGGCAAAGGGTGACTTAAGGTTTTTCATAGGTCGGTGAAGCGCGTGTGGTTAACCGGCACATCGATTAAGTGGAAAACATTAAGGGTACCAAGTAATTTGCATGGTTACTTCACACCTTGTTTTGTGATCCTCGGTATCCCAGTCACAAAACATGAAGGGCACACTCGAGATTGAAACATGCCATTGAAAAGTTCAATGAATCTCAAAAGAATCTAGGAGTTTCTAAAAACCAAATAAAACCAAATAATTTATATATTTCGTTTTTCATGGTGGAAATTGGTGAATCGTCATTCACCTACCTTTCAAATATGTTATAGCTTAGATTACGACATCCCTCTTCTAAGTTATAATATATTGTGATTGGATCCTAGCCTTAATATTACATTTGGGTGTTTTATTAAGGACTATCCTTACATCTAAACTAAACTTGTCTTTTCTTCTTTTCAGATGTCTTCCAACAATGCTACTCCTGGCTCAAACCCTACTGGCTCCTTCTCTCTCATGAACCTTTGTGGGAGAGTCATCTTTGATGGATCCAACTTTACTGATTGGATCAGAAACATCAGGATGGTCACTCGATACGAGAACAAATAATATGTTCTCGACAAGGAGCTTAAGGTACCCGAGCCAACTGCTACTCCTGAGGAATTTGTTGAATATGAGGCACATGAAAGAGATGCTACCAAAGTGGCATGCATCATGATGGCCACTATGACAGCCGAGCTCCAAAAGTCCTATGAGGACTACTATCCTTTTGAGATGCACTAGGATTTGATGGACCGCTACCATCAGAGTGCTCGTCAAGAGCGATATGAAATCATCTCCTCCATGATAACAACACGAATGAAAGATGGTGAACCCATCACGGGCCACATGTAGATAATGCAAAGGTTTGTGGACCGTTTGATGAAGTTGAATGTGAACTTCCCAGAGGAGCTAGCAATAGATATCATTTTGCACTCCTTACCATCGTGTTATGATCAATTCCGCATGACATACCACATGAACAAGGAATAAGTCACGCTCAGCAAACTTCAAGGACTCCTGAAGACCGTAGAATCAGGTCTTAAAGGTAAGTCGGTTGTTACCACTCCTACTACTACTCCAAACTCAGCACCTGTCTTGGCAATCGGGAAAGGTAGAGGGAAGAAGAGGAAGAACCCTTCAAAGGGTACCAAGGGTAAGACCGTTGATGGCTCCTCTTCAAGCAGAACCAAGAAAGGTTTCGTCACACCTTCTTCTGATCCCAAAGAGGCTGAATGGTTCTATTGCCACGAAAAGGCGCACTGGAAGCGGAACTGCCCAAAGTACCAACAAGATTTAAAGGATGGGAAAGTGAAACCCAACCATGCAGGTATTTACACTATCTTATCTAATAACTCACCCTATTCTAACTCTTGGGTCCTTGATACCGGTTGCGGTATTCATATTTGTTCTGATTTGCAGGGACTAAGAAGAAGTGAGAATGTGGAGCATGGAAAGATAAACTTGATCATGGGGAATAGGAAAGTTTCACCTGTCACCAAGATTGGAGTTTATACTTTGTTGCTAAGTAGTGGGTTTACTTTGGATTTGAATAAATGTTGTTATTTGCCTGAAATGACAAGAAATGTTATTTCCTTTCATGCTTTGTACAAACAAGGGCTTACCTTTTCCTTTGATAATGAAATTGGTGGAATAAATGCTTTCTTTAATAATGTGTTTTATTTTAAAGCATTACCTTGTGATGGTGTGTATGAAGCTATGTCTGTTGTAGATAATTTAGGAAATAATGTATTGTGCATTGATTCTACTAATGATAATAACTTGGATAAAGCATCATTATGGCATTGTCGTCTTGGACATGTAAGCAAGAAACGCATAGGCCAACTCCAAAAGGATGGAGTTTTGGAATCATTTGACCTAAAGTCAGATGATAGTTATGAATCATGCTTACTTGGAAAAATGACAAAGTCACCCTTCACAGGTTCGTGTGCTAGGGGTGAAGGTTTGTTGGATCTAGTGCACACGGATGTGTGTGGACCCTTCAAAACTGCCACAAGAGATGCTAATCGTTATTATGTGACTTTTACAGATGATTATAGTAGATATGGATATGTCTAATTAATCAAGCATAAGTCAGAGACTTTCGAAAGGTTTAAAGAGTTTAAACAGGAAGTCGAGAATCAATTGGGCAGGAACATTAAGATGCTTCGATCCGATCGCGGTGGTGAGTATCTTAGTACTGAGTTCCTCGACTATCTGAGGGAATGTGGGGTTGTCTCACAATTGACACCTCCCAGGACACCACAGTTGAATGGTGTAGTTGAGAGGCGTAATCGAACCTTGTTGGACATGGTTCGTTCCATGATGAGTCGAGCTTCGCTGCCAATCTCATTCTGGGGGTATGCCTTAGAGACTGCCACCCATATCCTTAATCTGGTCCCTACAAAGAAGGTTGCCAAAACACCTCACGAGATGTGGACTGGAAAAGTTCCTAGTCTAGCCCACATCAAGATTTGGGGTTGCGAGGCTTTCGTGAGACGCGAGACTCACGACAAGCTCGAACCTCGAAGTGAGAGGTGTATTTTCATCGGCTACCCACAGAAATCCTTTGGTTACCTCTTCTACAGACCCAGTGAGAATGTGGTCTTTGTAGCAAGGAGGGGTGTCTTTCGAGAGAGAGAGTTCATAAGCCAAGGAAACAGTGGGAGGCAAATTGACATTGAAGAAATTCAAGAGTCAAGTGGTGAAGGAACCTCAAACCCTAGCAGTCAACCTGAGGAGGAAACTCCTATTGATCCAATTGACGAGTCTGTACCTCTGAGGCGTTCCACAAGGGTTAGGAATGCACCTGAGCACTACTATGGTTTCCATATTACTGCAGAAGGTGAGACAATTATCAGTGATGAGACACTGGTAAGTCTAGATGAACCTAACAGCTATGCGGAAGCCATGGCAAGCCTCGAGTCTGCTAAATGGAAAGAGGCAATGGACAGCGAGATACAGTCCATGTATGACAATCAGGCCTGGGATTTGGTTGACAATGTACCAGGTCGTAAGACAGTTGGGTGCAAATGGATCTTCAAGAAGAAGACCGACATGGATGGTAATGTACACACTTATAAGGCGCGACTGGTGGCAAAGGGATTTTCTCAAACTCCTGGAGTTGATTATGATGAGACCTTTTCACCAGTAGCCAAGATTAAGTCTATTATAGTATTGTTAGCCATTGTTGCATTTCATGACTATGAAATATGGAAAATGGATGTCAAAACCGCTTTCCTCAATGGAAAGTTGGCTAAGGATGTTTACATGAATCAACCAGAGGGTTTTGTCAGCACAGAGTACCCTAATAAAGTGTGTAAGCTTGAGAAATCCATTTATGGATTAAAGCAAGCACCTCGCAGATGGAATCTTTGTTTCGATGAGAAAATCAAAGAGTTTGGCTTTTCGAGGAGTGAAGATGAATCTTGTGTATATGTCAAGGCTAGTGGGAGTATAGTTAGCTTTTTGGTACTGTATGTGGATGACATACTACTCATAGGAAATGACATCCCAACCTTGTAGGAAGTGAAGTCCTGGCTTGGGAAGTGTTTTTCTATGAAGGACCTTGGAGAAGCTGCCTATATTCTAGGGATAAGGATTCTGAGAGACCAGAGTAAAAGACTAATTGGGCTTAGTCAGAGTACATACTTGGAGAAGGTACTGAAGAGGTTCAGCATGCAAGATTCCAAGAAAGGAGAGTTACCCATCCAGAGTAACGCAAGACTGAGTAAGACTCAGAGCCCGAGTACCGAGGTTGAGATAACAGAAATGAGTCGAGTACCTTATGCTTATGCAGTAGGCTCGATCATGTATGCTATGACCTGTACTCGTCCTGATGTAGCCTTTGCTTTAAGCATGGTTAGCAGGTATCAAGGGAACCCTGGTAAGGCTCACTGGACCGCGGTAAAGAATATACTCAAGTACCTGCGGAGGAGTAAGGACTGGGTCCTTACCCTCGGTGGGAGTGATGACTTGAGAGTTGTAGGGTATAGTGATGCTAGTTTCCAGACTGATAGGGATAATTTCCGCTCTCAGTCGGGCTGGGTCTTTACCTTAAACGGAGGAGCAATTTGTTGGAAAAGTTCCAAGCAGGAGACAGTGGCTGATTCAACTTGCGAATCAGAGTATATAGCGGCAAGCGAGGCAGCAAAGGAGGCTATATGGCTAAAGAACTTCATTGGAGTCCTTGGACTTGTACCAGCTATAAAGGAGCCCATAGAGATTTTCTGTGATAGTGAAAGTGCTGTTGCGTTAGCAAAGGAACCAAGGGATCATGGGAGATCCAGACACATTGACAGAAAATACCATTTCATCAGACATCGTATAGAAGAAGGACTCCTCGTGGAAAAGAGGATATCATCAGATGAGAACCCGACAGATCCCCTCATGAAGGGACTGGGTAGGGTTAAACATCTCCAACATGCAAGGAGCATAGGGCTGAAGGATGATATTAGTTTTAGTAGTTAGATAATTTTGAAATTTGTAAAGTGTAATTGACATTTGATGATGAATAAAAGTTGTGTTTATTTATGAGTAAAGTGTTGCTATCTTTTGTCAATCGTTTATTATTATTTCTTTTGCATGTTTTGACTTCCAGAATATTTATGTTGTATTTACATATTATTCAAATTATCCACAGTCGGTCATATGTTGGAAGTAGATATGAATTAATACTATTATGAGTTGGTTGTAGAGGTCTAAGATGTTGGACATGGCCAGAACACTCATGAGTGCTCATAAGTTCTGAGTATTGGATTCAACTCACGCTCGCTGGTATCACTTCATGGAATTTATCTCGAGTGATCGCGAGACGGTAATATCATATAAGTCTTCAAACCTAGAGATATGACTTTTTGTCTGAGTTGGTTATGCATTGATCATGCGAAAATGCATTGGTAACTCGATGTTATAAAACGTGCATTTGTGTGTAATTTAACAAGTAGTAGAACAAGCATATGAGTCGAAGTTTATCTGTTCCTTCTTGGATTAGAAGCGATATCTGGGCCCCTCGATGATTGTGTTTTGACCCATGTACCGGGCCCGGTCAGAACTAAATTGATGTGTTCAATTAAGTTCTATGTCAAACAAATCGGAAATCGGGAAATAAACTGCTGGACAAAAGTAAGACATTGTTCCATGTATTTGTCCGACTGATATCTAGAACAGAGGATTATATGATCACTTATCTGAAATGGCGTACCATCATCTTCTCAGTTCCGAGAAACCTTGAAAAGAGCTACGATTGCTGATCGGTTCCTGAAGTCATACTTGCAGTTATTGCTATTAGACTTATCCAAGTGGGAGACTGTTGGATAAGGTGTCTAAGTCAATAACTATCTCTGGTATGTACTTGACCCGACCCGGCATGGTCCATTTGGGTTGCATGGCATCATGCATTTGGATAGACTAAATGAGAGAAATAACACTTGTGGTTTATTAATATATTATAAGTTCTAATATATTAATAGTATTATTTAATTAGTATTGATCAAGAATTAATCTAGGATTAATTAAGTGATCAAAAGGAGACTAATTAAATATATGGGTTGATTATGTAAATCATCCATAACTTGTATAGTAGGCTAAAAGGCTCCATGGATTATCAAGTTGGGTTAAACCCATTGGATGCTCCATGGGAGTTACAAACCCATGGGTCATGGAAATGAAGAGTCATGTCACATTAGGGTTTACATGGTGTAACCCTAGATGTGACACACTATATAAAGACTATGTTATTCACCAAAATCGGCTACACTAAGAACAAGTGAGGGCAAGCCAATTTTACAAGTGTTTTATATTCTCTAAAGTCATTCCAAAGCATTTGGTGTTGTGTGAAGCATTTGAGGCATCACACTTGGGGTGCTAGGATCTCCAGGTTTTCAAGGAATCATAACAACTACAAGGTATGTAATTCTAGCTATCTTTTATGATTAAAGTTCCCCATGCATGCTAGATAGGTTTATGAACCTTGGAAAAAGTATTTTGCATGTATTTTAGACAAACATAGATCCAAGGTTTACTAGGGTTGCATGTACACTTAGGAGTGTTAGAAATGCTCAAAACCCATCATAAATAGCACCCTAAGGCACTAGAATTCGACTACCCTTGGGAAAACCCTACTAGAGCCGAATTTTGGAGCTTAGTACCCATCCTCCTCTCTCTCATATTCATCCTCTCACTCAAAGTGTGTTTGTGAGCCATTAGAGGTACTACACTTGTGGTACTTGCTTTCAAGAGCTAAGGAAACTTAAGGAATTAGTTGTTATTACTATATAACAACAAAAGGTATGTATTCTATTCTCCTATGTCAATTTCGAAAATAGTAGATGCATGCTAGGTTTCCTTTTGTGTTCATAAAGTTGTATGTCTAATAGTGAAAACATAGATCCAATTAGGGTTGCATGCACACATAGGATTGTTTGTATAAAACCCATCACTCATGCCCATACACCTAACAACAAAATGGAAATCCGAACGCATGCTCCACACTCTTAACAATACGATTCGAACCCTATTGGACCGAAGCTTTACACATGGCAGCCCACCTACTTAATATACTACCCTCCACCACCCTAGACAACGATAACTCGTATCACAAACCTCCATCCTATGATCACCTTCAAGTTTTCAGATGCCTCTGTTTTCCTCACCTTAATGCTCCTCATAAATTATCACCACGATCCACTCCTTGTATTTTCCTTGTTTACCCGACAAATCATAAAGGATACCAGTGCCTAGACCTTGATACAAATAAAATTATAATATCCCGGCTTGTTGTGTTCGGTGAAACGGTGTTCCCCTTTGGCTCCATGACGCCTAACTGTGCCCCATCCTACTCCTTCCCTGAACATGATAAATCCGATATGAACCATCCACTATTTACCACCTCTATACTGCGTCATGATCCTCCAATGCAAGATGAGCCTTCTGCCGAATCGTACGAATCTAGCCCAGCCTCCACCGCTTCTCCTACCACACCTAGTGGCCCAACTCAACAAGTCGCCAGCCCGCGCCACTCTTCCCTCGGACCAACGCCTTTTCCAGCCCTTTGAACATAATCCATCCCCACCAAGCCCACCTAACTTCGATCCACTACACCACAACCCATCCTCGACATCATCCACAGATTCCTCATCCCCTAACCGTGTAACCGAACCTATACATCCCATGGTCACACGAGGAAAAATGGGTATCAAAAAACCCATACGACGGTTGAATTTACATGTTGACACCATTTCCTCTGTCCCTAAAAATTATTTACAGGCTTTTCAAAATCCTAATTGGCTTAATGCAATGACAAAAGAATATACTGCTCTTATCACTAACAAAACTTGGGTATTAGTACTAAGACCTAAGGAGGCTAACATTATTAACTGTATTTGGCTGTTTAAAAAGAAACTTAATGTAGATGGTTCCTTATCTCGCTACAAAGAGCGATTAGTGGCTAATGGACAAAGTCAAAGACCGGACGTTGACTGTGATGAAACTTTTACCCCGGTTGTCAAACCTGCCTCCATCCGTACGGTCCTCACGATTGCTGTCACTCACAAATGGCCCATTCAATAGCTTGATGTCAAGAATGCTTTCCTTCATGGTCATTTGCAGGAGAGCGTTTACATGCAGCAGCCACCTGGTTTCCGAGATCTGACTTGTCTTGATCACGTGTGCTTACTTCAACAATCACTCTATGGTCTTAAACAGGCCCCACGAACATGGTTTCAACATTTTACGTCGTTTATTTCTAACATTGGTTTTGTTCATAGCAGGTGTGATTCATCTATGTTTATCTATCGACATGGCGAGCATATAACATATTTGTTACCATATGTCGATGACATTATTCTCGCAGGATCATCCACTCAGTTGCTTGCTCATCTTATGTCCTTGCTAAGTGGTGAGTTCTCCATGTCCGACCTCGACGATCTACATTATTTCTTGGGGGTTTCAGTTGTTCGATCTCCTCATGGTTTGTTTATCTCTCAACAAAAATATGTTGTTGAGATCCTTGAACGTGCCTCTATGTCAAATTGTAAACCCGCCTCCACCCCTGCTGATTTATCTGCCAAGTTTGATGGCTCCAGGCCTCCTGTTGCTGATCCTAGCTTATACCGCAGTCTTGCTGGAGCTTTACAGTATCTTACATTTACGCGTCCTGACATCACTTACGCTGTTTAGCAGAGCTGCCTATACATGCATGACCCACAAGAACCTCATTTCATAGCTCTCAAATGCATCATGCGTTATATTCGTGGTACACTTTCTCATGGACTTCAGATGTACTCTTCTCCTAGTCGTGATCTTATTGCTTATTTCGATGCTGACTGCGATGATTGTCCTGTGACGAGACGATCTACTTCTGGCTACTGTGTTTTTCTTGGTAATAATCTCTTATCCTGGTCATCTAAACGACAGAACACGATCTCACGCTCGAGTGCGAAAGCTGAATACCGGGGTGTTGCTAATGTCGTGGCGGAATCATGTTGGTTATGTAATCTTCTTCTTGAGCTTCCTTATATTCCTTCGAAGGGTCACCCTTGTTTATTGTGATAATGTTAACGTTGTTTACATGCAGTGGCGGACGCAGACTGTTTTAGTAGGGGTGTCCCTCGTACTTCAAGCGGGTGCACCTAATAGAAAAAACCAAAAAAAAAAAAAAAAAAAAAAAATTTACACTGCGTGCCGGAAATTGAGCAGTGACCCGGGACCCCAAATGACCCACTAAGGTCCGCCACTGTTTACATGTTAACGAAGCATATTGAGATTAATCTTCATTTTGTCCGTGATAAAGTTGCTACCGGTCATGTTCGTGTGCTACATGTTCCCTCCTCGTCTCCATATGCGGATATCTTCACGAAGAGCTTACCGTCTCCTTGGTTTATTGACTTCAAATCCAGTTTGAACGTTTGTGATCCTTCCCCATTCAAACTCCGGGGGCTGTTAACATATAGTATTTATGTATTTTGTGTAATTTACATTATAGTTCGGCCCATGATGTTTGGCCCTTATTAAACCTAATGATAAGAAACTATAGACGATTTCACAAATAACTCTAGAAAAAGTATAGACGATTTCACAAATAACTCTAGAAAAAGTATTCGAATACATATTTTTACATATAATGATAAGAAACTTTGTAGCTTAAGTTTTAAACAATACATAATTAAAGTTTTTTTAAAGAATGGTTTTTGATATGGATTCAAAATGCAAATTAGAAATCATAACTAAAACTAGAAGGTATAATCATGCACTTTTCCAAAATTTACTATAGTACGGAATTTTTAGGAAATTATAAACATACAAATGTATAGGGAACATAAAAAAGTTCACGGAGACAACCTTAAGCCGAATTATGTTGAATTTATTGTTTTGTGAAATAACTTGGCAGCTAGAACCTGAGAAAAATTACCGCCTTTATGACATAGTTAAGATGGTGGGCTTTTCCCGTCTTTGCCAGAATTCAATCCATTTCTTCATATAGATTCATGAGCATTCGGTATATAAGTTTCATGTTTTCTACGCTCGCCCATACATGTAATTGACCACCTATAAATAACAAAATGTGACTAAAGTATTTGGCAATATTTGAGTACTACATGTTTGATATTTTATATACTTTTGGATTACGTCTATAAAGATTACTAGTTCTTCATAAGTACCGTAAGCATCAAAAGTATCATCAAGAAGTGTTTTCATCGAGAGAATTTTAGCTAAGAACATTCTAGATTGAGAATATTGAGGCTCAAAGTACACACCTAAGGCTGCTCGCTGTGGTTTCGGCAATGACCTCGGCTAGCTCGATGACCACCGAGGCCGAGCCCTTGGCATGCCGAGCTCGGCTCGACAATTCGGTGGAAACTCGCCGATGAGAGAGAAAGGGTATTGTGTTGAATATTTGTGAATGGTGAAAATGGTGGTAGCTGTGTCTGCTTCTTCTAAGGGAAGAAGATAACTAGATTTTCAACTTTGGCAAATCTAGTCCTTTCAGTTTAGTCTAATAATAGATCCTACCTCAAAGTTGAAATATCTCTTTGAAATTGACTTCAGAAAATTACATAATACCCCCATAAACTTATAAAACTTATTTATATCAAATAAATTGATTTATTTTTAATTATTATTATTATTATTATTTATATTATAAAACCTACAAAACTTGGTCTTTGATTATTTTTTTATATTAACTAATTTAAAAAAAATTTATCATGGCAAGTGTGGCAACCCGTACCATGCAAATGATAAGTTTTGGCTAAAGTGTGGCAAATATGACGTGACGTCTACGTGGACCGTGACAAGTGTGATACCACATCCACTAACCTAATTAAGAGAGCAAATAGTCAATCCCTCTCAATCCACTCAACCCACTGCCACATGAGTTTTTTTTTTCTTCTATTTTTCCTAACCAACAACACATGAAAAACCTATCTTTCCCATCCTTCAACCCACTTTCCACATCATTCTTTTTTATTTAATTAAATTAGAAAATCTAAAATAAAATAAAACATAACATTTTTTTCATTTAAAAATAAAATTTTGCCAATTTAAAACAAAAAATAAAATAAAATACCATATTGTTTAGTAAAATACAAGCGTATATTATGCTTTTTGTTTTCTTCACCGTCATAGCATGTGCAAACATTTTTAATATATCCCAACGTCCTTTAGGTAGCGTTTGGTACTGGTAATAGGACGAGACTAGACTGAACAAGAAAGAACTAGACTGGACGAGACTAGAATGGTCTATCTATATAGCATTTGGCAATGCTAGGACTCAATGGAACAAGATCATAAAATTACTAAATTACCCTTGAATTTATCAAAAAGTTTTTAAACCGTTTCAAATTGGTTTTAGGATATAATATACCTACAAGCGATCTTCTAATAATATTATTAAATACTATTACTACTATATATATATATATATATATACACGAATATTTCACACACACACACACACACACACACATATATATATATATATATATATATATATATATATATATATATATATATATATATATATAAGGCCACCACTATAGGAGAGACTGCTCAGAGTCGGCAGAAGAGCTATGCCGACAAGCGCCGATCGGACCTGGAGTTTCAGGTGGGAGATAGAGTTCTCCTGAAGGTGTCACCCTGGAAAGGTGTCATCCGGTTCCGGAAACGGGGTAAGTTGGGCCCCAGATTCATTGGTCCTTTCAGGGTTGCAGCCCGGGTGGGCAAGGTGGCGTATAGGCTGGATCTGCCAACCGAGCTTAGCCAGATCCACACCACTTTCCATGTCTCCCAGCTGCGGAAGTGCTTGGTAGAGTACTCTGCATTGGTGCCTTTAGAGGATATTCAGGTGGATGACAGCCTGAACTACATCGAGCGACCGGTAGCCATTCTCGACAGGAAGACAAAGGATCTGAGAAACAAGAAGGTTGAGTTGGTGAAGGTGTAGTGGCAGCATCGTAAGGGCTCAGAGTGGACTTGGGAGCCGGATGAGGAAATGAGGGAGCACTATCCGGAGATATTCGAGGCAACAAACTTTGAGGACGAAGTCTAATTCAAGTGGGGAAGAATTGTAACATCCGAATCATGTGGTATATGATGGGTTTTAGGTACAATAAATAAACTAGAAAACAATTCCTAAGTTCACATGCAACCTACTTTGGATCTATGTTTTAACTATTGAACATACAACTTTGAATTGCAAAACAAGAACCCTAGAGGAGAGAGGCTAATTTCGAAATTAACAAACTAGGGTTTAGGGTTTACATACCTTTCAATTGTTATAGCAAACAATTGATATTCCCTTGATCTTGATCTTCTTGGAAGCTTTAGCACCACAAGTGTAATGCCTTTAATGGAATCACACCCAAACTAGCAAGAAGGAAAGTAGAAGAGAGAGGGGAGAGGGAGTATGCAAAATCTCGGCCTTAGGGTTTCTTCAAAAGAAAGAGTGACTAAAAACATGAACCAGGAGGCTCCTTATATAGCTGAGGGATCTAGGGTTTAAGGGAAACCCTAGTTATCCTTTGCTTAGGGCCTAAGCAAACCCAAGGGCCTTATCCAAGCCCCTATGGACGAAATTATTAGGGTTTCCCCTAAAGATTTCGTCCACCCTCTTCCAAGGGGTTTCTAGAGCCTTCCACTCAACTATTAGATAATTGCAAACTAGTCCCTGCACCTTATAATTAATTCTTTTAACCCCAAAATCAATTCTGATTAATTTCTGGCTAACAATTAATTAAACATAATGATTTCTAATTAATATGTTAATCCATTAACATATTAATAAATCATTTATATATATATTAATTTATTAACCTTATAAATTAATATCTCTCCTTTCATAATTTCCTTGTCCAGTTGCTAGGTTGAGGGCAACCCAAAAGGACTGTGCTGCTATCAATTCAAGTACATACCAATTATAGTTATGGGCTTAGACACCTAATCCAACAGTCTCCCACTTGGATAAGTCTGTAACTATAATTGCTAGTATGCCTTCTAAATTTGACCAGCAAATTGTAGCTTCCAAAAAGCTGCTGCCGAACTCTGACCCAGTCAGTTACGTGTCCTAAGATAAGTGATCATATAACCCTTCGTTCTGCTTGATATCCCCAGACAAAAGACATGGAATGTAATCAATCTGTTTGTCCAGAATCTATGTTTCCCGATTCCTGATTTGTGATGATGTAGGACTTCTAATCGAACACATCAATTTAGTCCTGGCTGGGCCCAGCACATAAGTTAACACCAAATCATCGAGGGGCCCACAAATATCGCTTTTCCTGTTAGGGCAAAAGGAACGAATAAACGTTGACTCATATGCTTGTATCTTTTACTCATCAAATTATGCATGACAATACGTTTTATAACACCAAGTTACTGATGCGTTTTCGTATCACCAATGCACAACCGACTTGTAAATTACAACTCATATATCTTCGTTTCAAGATTATAAGATATTATCGTCTCAGTATTACTCGTGATGAATTCCATGAAGTAATACTCTGAGCGAGGGTTTATCCAATACTCAAATCTCAATTTCTGAGTACTCATGAACGTTGCAGCAATTCTATTGCCATGTCTATCCTTAGACAATCTGCAATCCAATTCATGACAGTCTTAATTCACTACTTACTTCGAAGAGTACGAACGACTGTGGAGTTTGAATAATCTCATTATTCAGGAAGTAAAACATGCAAAATATGAAACACAATAATAAACAATTGACAAAAGGTAGTAGCCAAACTTATAAATAATACTTTATTATTTAATCACCAAAAGTCAATTACATTTACTTTGTTACAAGTTTCAAAAACTAATCTAACTACTAAAACTAATATCATCTTTCAGTCCTATGCTCCGAGCATGCTGAATATGCTTAGCCCTACTCAGACCCTTTGTGAGGGGATCTGCTGGGTTATCTTCAGATGACACCCTCTTTACTATAAGATGGCCTTCTTCAACTCTATGTCTAATGAAATGGTACTTTCTGTCGATATGTCTGGTCTTACCATGATCTCTCGGTTCCTTTGTCAAGGCAACCGCTCCTTCATTATCGCAGAACAGTTCCATAGGCTCCTGGATGGTTGGAACAACTCCAAGATCCCCGATGAAGTTCCTCAACCAAGCTGCTTCTTTCGACGCTTCACTTGCTGCAATGTACTCTGATTCACAAGTAGAATCAGCCACCGTATTTTGCTTGGAACTCTTCCAAGTAACTGCTCCTCCATTCAGTAAAAATACCCAGCCCGACTGAGAACGGAAGTTATCTCTATCCGTCTGAAAGATGGCATCACTGTAACCATATACTCTCAAAGTATCACTGCCACCAAGCACAAGAACCCAGTCCTTTGTCCTTCGCAAATACTTGAGTATATTCTTAACTGCTATCCAATGAGCTCTACCTGGGTTTCCCTGATAGCGACTGACCATGCTCAAAGCAAATGCCACATCAGGGCGAGTACATGTCATAGCGTACATGATCGATCCGACAGCGGAAGCATAAGGTACACGACTCATGTCATCTATTTCAACATCTGTACTCGGGCATTGAGTCTTACTCAATTTGGTATTGCTCTGGATAGGTAGCTCTCCCTTCTTGGAATTTTCCATACTAAACCTCTTTAGTACCTTATCCAAGTATGTGCTCTAACTAAGTCCAATTAGTCTCTTCTTTCTATCTCTCAATATTCTAATCCCAAGAATATAGGCAGCTTCTCCAAGGTCTTTCATGGCAAAACACTTTCCAAGCCAAGACTTAACTTCTTTCAAGGTTGGAACGTCGTTACCAATGAGTAATATGTCATCGACATACAACACCAGAAAAGTTACTATACTCCCACTAGCCTTGATATACACACAGAACTCATCTTCACTTCTAGAGAAACCAAACTCTTTGACTTTCTCATGGAAGCAAAGATTCCAACTGCGAGATGCTTGTTTCAATCCATAAATGGATTTCTCAAGCTTGCACACTCTATTGGGGAACTTTGCATCAACAAAACCCTCTGGCTGACTCATGTAAACATCTTCAGCCAACTTCCCATTAAGGAAAGCAGTTTTGACATCCATCTGCCAGATTTCATAATCATGAAAGGCAGCTATGGCGAGCAATATCCTAATAGATTTAATCTTAGCCACTGGCGAGAAGGTCTCATCATAGTCAACCCCTGGGGTTTGAGTGAAACCTTTTGCAACCAGTCGAGCCTTGAATGTGTGCACATTTCCATCCATGTCTGTCTTCTTCTTGAAGATCCATTTGCACCCAACTGTCTTACGACCTGGTGCACTATCAACCAAATTCCAAACTTGGTTGTCATACATGGACTTAATCTCGCTGTCCATTGCCTCTTTCCACTTGGAAGCCTCTGGGCCTGCCATTGCTTCCTTATAAGTGACTGGTTCATCTAAGTTTACCAGTGTTCTGTCACTTATGAATGTGTCACCATCTGAAGTAATATGAAAACCATACAACTCAGGTGGCACACTCACCCTAGTGGATCTTCTAAGAGGTAATGAGTTATCGATTGGTTCAACAGGAACTGTTTCCTCTGGTTGAGTGCTAGTGTCATCTAAGGTTCCTTCATTGGCTGAATCTTGAATTTCTTCAAGGTCAATAGTGCTCCCACTGTCCTCTTTGAATATGAGCTCTCTTTCAAGAAAGACTCCTCTTCGTGCTACAAAGACCACGTTTTCACTAGGCCTGTAGAACAAATATCCAAAAGACTGCTTTGGGTAACCAATGAAAACACATTTCTCACTTCTAGCTGCTAGCTTGTCGTGAGTCTCTCGTCTTACGAAAGCTTCACAACCCCAGACTTTAATATGTGCTAACGAGGGAACTTTCCCTGTCCACATTTCGTGAGGTGTTTTGGCAACCTTCTTTGTAGGGACAAGATTGAGGATGTGGGCGGCTGTCTCTAAGGCATACCCCTAGAAGTGAATAGGAAGCGAAGCCCGACTCATCATAGAACGAACCATGTCTAACAAGGTTCGATTGCGCCTCTCAGCTACACCATTTAACTGTGGTGTCCTAGGAGGAGTCAATTGTGAGACTATCCCACATTCTTTCATATAGTCGTTAAACTCGATACTAAGATACTCCCCGCCTCTATCGGATCTAAGTATCTTTATCTTTCTGCCCAATTGATTTTCGACTTCATGCTTAAACTCTTTGAGCTTTTCAAAAGTTTCTGACTTATGCTTGATCAAGTAGATATATCCATATCTGCTATAATCGTCAGTGAAAGTCACATAGAATCGATTAGCATCTCTTGTAGTTGATCTGAAGGGCCCACACACATCTGTGTGTATGAGATCCAACAGACCTTCACCTCTTTCACAAGACCCTGTGAATGGTGATTTTGTCATCTTTCCCAAAAGACAAGATTCACACATATCGTCTGACTTTAGGTCAAATGATTCCAACACTCCATCCTTTTGGAGTTGGGCTATGCGTTTCTTGTTAATGTGTCCAAGACGACAATGCCACAAGCATGCCTTGTCTACACTATTAGACAAGTCAATATTAAGTACACTATTTCCTAAGCTATCAACACAAGTCACTGTTTCATACACACCATTACAAGGCAAAGCTTCAAACATAAAAACACCATTCTTATAAACAGAAATTGAACCATTCAAATCATTAAAAGAATATGTAAAACCTTGTCTGAACAATGCATGAAATGAAATAATGTTTCTCGTCATCTCAGACGAATAGCAACAATTTATTAAATCTAATCTAACATCATTACTAAGCAGAAGCTGATAAACTCCGATCTTGGTTACTGGTGAAGACTTTCTGTTTCCCATGATCAGGTTTATCCTTCCTCGCTCTATCTCCTCACTTTCCTTTAGACCCTGCAAATCAGAACAGATATGAAAACCACATCCTGTATCAAGGACCCATGAACGAGAAGATAATGAGTTATTAGCATAAATAGTGTAAATACCTGCCGAAGATGGCTTCACTTTGCCATCCTTGATATCTTGCAGATATTGTGGGCAAGATCTCTTCCAATGCCCTTTTTGGTTGCAGTAAAAGCAAACTGCCTCTTTTGGATCAGAAACATGGGGAGTGGAACCATTGGGCTTAGCCTTTGGGCCATTACTAGATGACCCAGCTTGAGCCTTGCTCTTCCAGTTTTGCTTGGGAGGACCTTTCCTCTTTTTCCCCTTTCCCTGTCCAATAGCCAAAACAGGGGCACTCGTAGGTGTGGAGGGTATACTTTTACCCTTCATCCCTGCCTCAGCTGTCTGCAACAAGTTGTGCAATTGGGCCAAGGTCTGCTCAGTATTGTTCAAATGGTAAGTTAGAATAAACTGACCATAACATTCAGGAAGTGAGTTCAAGACCATGTCAATGGCCAATTCCTCATCAAAGTGAATATTGAGCTTGACCAAACGCTCTATGTAGCGTTGCATTCTTTGCACATGTGACACAACCGACTCCCCATCTTTCATATTGCAAGCCATGAGTGACTTGACTACTTCGAACTTTTCTTGACGAGCTCGCTTATGGTACTTTTCCATAAGGTCCTTGTTCATCTCGAAAGGCCAGTAGTCCTCATAGTACCTCTGCAGTTCTGGGGACATAGTTGCCACCATGATGCATGCCACTTTGGTAGCATCATCGTAATGTTTCTTGTAGGCAGCAAGATCTTCAGGAGTAGCTTCATTCTCATCAAGCTCTTTGAGCTCCTTTTCAAGAACATATTCTTTGTTCTCGAAACGAAGAGCCATCTTGATGTTGCGCATCCAATCATTATAGTTTGAGCCATCCATAACGACTTTGGAGCATATATTGAGCAAGGAGAAGTTCTGGTTGGAGGAGGATGAAGTAGAAGTGTTTCCAGGAGTAGACATCTGAAAAGAAAGAAAGTTTTAGTTAGATTTCAAGATACCTTAATAGAATAACCCAAAGATATAATATCAAGGTTAGGATCCAACTATGAAGATTCACAACTTAGAAATGGGATGCCGAGATCCAAGTGCAAACTTCATAAAGGTAGGCGAATGACGATTCACCAATTCCACCATTAGTCGAAACAAACGAAGTGAAATTCCTAATTCTTTTGAGATACATTGAAACTATTCAATGACATGTTTTAATCTCAGATTATGCTCTTCTGTTTGTGACTGGGATGCCGAGGATCACAAACAAGATGTGAATAACCATGCAAATGTGCTTGGTAACCTCATTGTCTTTATCATTCACTATTGATGTGCTGGTAAACCACACACGCTCCATCAAAATGACAATTATGAGATACCCATTACTACTCTTTATTAGTGCCTTTTAGTGTGCTGGTTAACCACACACGCTCCACTAACGACCAATAAAGTATAATGTGCAATTTCATGGATTAGCATACTTTTCACATTTTTCCTAAAGTAACTAGAGTTGGGATTTTTGAAAATAATGTTCTAGTACTTTTAATATCATTATACTTTTAATGAGAAGTGGTTGTCCTATCAAATCCGTTCTGCTAACGACCCTCCACTAATCAAGGAAGCGGTGGGTGAGAGTGGACACCCATTCAACTACCATTTTATAGGCAGTTTCCTTATACCCCCCTTATAGATTAGCTTCGTGAATGAGGCATACTAGCGATTTGACTGACCATATTCTTATACATATAATATTAAACCTTTAATTATAATATATATATAAGGTGTGTTTTAAAACTTTTTAAAACTTCAAGGGTTTATATAAATTTCAAAATTTAAGCTATTAAATTCAAATTTAAATAAACCAATTAACTAGATTTAATATTTATCTATTAATTAACTATTAATCAAATTATTAAATCTTGTGAGGATTATATAATTAAATTAATCAATTAATGTAATCCTAATCCTTATCCCTCTAATTTCGAAAAATAGGGTAAGGATAATTATCCAATTAATCTAATCAAGTAACAATTATCCAAAAACAAGAAACCCTAGTTATCCTCTTAGCATATTTCGAAATTCATAAGGGAGGAGGCAAGGGTTTTCAAAACCCTAACCCTAATTTCGATTAGGGTTCTTTGGAGGCTAGGGTTTTCGAAAAAACCCTTTGATCCAAAACCCTAGAAATCGAAAAATTGGCCTTTAGGGTTTAATAGCTATAAACCCTAATTTGCAATTCAACAATTGTAGCAATTCAATTTAAAACAACAATGGCTCTGATACCACTGATGGGTTTTAGGTACAATAAATAAACTAGAAAACAATTCCTAAGTTCACATGCAACCTACTTTGGATCTATGTTTTAACTATTGAACATACAACTTTGAATTGCAAAACAAGAACCCTAGAGGAGAGAGGCTAATTTCGAAATTAACAAACTAGGGTTTAGGGTTTACATACCTTTCAATTGTTATAGCAAACAATTGATATTCCCTTGATCTTGATCTTCTTGGAAGCTTTAGCACCACAAGTGTAATGCCTTTAATGGAATCACACCCAAACTAGCAAGAAGGAAAGTAGAAGAGAGAGGGGAGAGGGAGTATGCAAAATCTCGGCCTTAGGGTTTCTTCAAAAGAAAGAGTGACCAAAAACATGAACCAGGAGGCTCCTTATATAGCTGAGGGATCTAGGGTTTAAGGGAAACCCTAGTTATCCTTTGCTTAGGGCCTAAGCAAACCCAAGGGCCTTATCCAAGCCCCTATGGACGAAATTATTAGGGTTTCCCCTAAAGATTTCGTCCACCCTCTTCCAAGGGGTTTCTAGAGCCTTCCACTCAACTATTAGATAATTGCAAACTAGTCCCTGCACCTTATAATTAATTCTTTTAACCCCAAAATCAATTCTGATTAATTTCTGGCTAACAATTAATTAAACATAATGATTTCTAATTAATATGTTAATCCATTAACATATTAATAAATCATTTATATATATATTAATTTATTAACCTTATAAATTAATATCTCTCCTTTCATAATTTCCTTGTCCAGTTGCTAGGTTGAGGGCAACCCAAAAGGACTGTGCTGCTATCAATTCAAGTACATACCAATTATAGTTATGGGCTTAGACACCTAATCCAACAGTATAAAATATTAGTTTTGCATATAAAAGAGGCTCACGACGTTTGCCATAGCGGTCACGTCGTGAGTAGGGGCCGTTGACTCTTTGACCTGCGTCCTCGAACCTCACGACGTGAGGTATTATTTCTCACAACGTGAGCCAGGCCTGATGCTCCCAAACCCTAAAAATCGGGTATAAAACAGAATGAGGAGGCTTGGGTCACCCATCATCAGCCTCTTTCACTCTCAAGTCACTGAAAACCCTAAATTTGATCCTTTTGAGCCCTTGAGCCATTGTTGGAGGTTTTGGTGTTAATGGTGTTTTGTTTTCTTTGAAGAAGAAGAAGATGAAGCTCTTGTAGTGACTCATTTTGGCAAGATAATCTCATCTTTGTGGACTAGCTGAACTTGTGAGCTCCAGTAATGTATAAAGATCCTACCTTTTTCACTTAAGGTTGCTAGATCTAGGTTATGGCCACTATCTTCCGCACTATGATGTTCTAGGGATTGTACTCTGACGTTGTTATTTGATTATGACATGCTTTTTGAGAATTATGATCCATGGATTTGATGATATGAAATAACTTGATGAGGTTTTCTCTAAAATGTTTTATGAATCGTTATACTAAAATGAAATTTTTGATCTTGAATTTTGGGTTGTTACAAGTTGGTATTATAGCCTTGGTTTGAGGGATTCGGACACACCTTCGGGGGTGTCTGGACTCAAATCGAGGGTTTGAAAGATTTTTACCAGAAAATAATTTTCTAACTTTTTTTAAATAAAAGGTTTTGAGAAAGAACAAGGTGTGTGATGCGTGCAACCGGACGAGCTCAAGTATGTTTTCCCCAAGATACCCATGCATGTTATGTTATGATATGATATGATTATGAGAACTGCATGCTAGATTAGGGCTAAGGATCTAGGAAGATGCCTTATGTGCCTGCTATATGTGCTTGTTGAATTACATGCTAGTGCTGATTAGTCAGTAATGTGATAGCCTGATTAGGATATGCTTGGTTTGGGTTACTTAATGCTTGAATGTTGCTTGCTTTGTGCTTTTAGAAATTCTAGTTATCTTTAACTAACTAGTAAACGAATACGTTAAGTTACATATTATGAGGACTAAATAATTCCAGAAGGTTAGGTCTAGCCCAATTATGCAGCTCTTGTTTGAGTCCAACAGTTGTGGGGTAGGATCTCTCATTCGAAGAATTATCTGGTCTTAGTGATATGTAATAGTATTCGCAAGCTAGTTAGGTAAAGGTAGCATGGATTCCTTATGCGGCTGATGGCAGAGAGTAGGTCGGAGAGTTACCCAAGGGTAAGCCTAGGATGAGATTAATGCAGCGAGCAGTAGTAGTGGAAGGGAATTGGTTAAGTCAAGGCAATCCTTGAGGAGTGTAAGGATAGATGTGGAAGGTAGTATGGTCTCATACTACTGAAAGCAGAGGATCCGTACTCGAGTCAAGGAGGGTTGAGATAGAACTAGGGAACTTGTAGAGTGTGTGAGACCTCTCGAGATTATGTATGACCCTGACAATTGTATGTTTTGTTTTAGAATGGTTGTGACACGACATGGAGGGAGAGGTTCAGGGTCAGGATCAGGTTCAGGATCGGGTGCCGAGCCAGTCGATGAGGGACTACATGAGTTCATTGCTTCTGAGATCACGAGAGGCATCCTTGAGTCGACCCCAATGATTTTTGGGTCGATCAAGGAAGGGATTATCGAGCTGATGGAGGATCGCCCCAGGGCATTTCAGAGTGACATGGATGCCACTCAGTCAGGGACACACACACTATCCTTCAAGAACTTTAGGGGATGTGGTGCGCCAGACTTCCACGGGGTGAAGGACCCCATTGTTGCCAGGAGGTGGATTGCATACATGGAGTCTGCTCAGCTGACGAGCTTCTGCCTTGAGGGGTCGAAGGTCTGGTATGTTGCAGGGTGTTTGAAGGACAAAGCTAGAGATTGGTGGGAGGCAGTTAGTGATTCTTTGGGATCCCCAGCCGTTGAGGCTATGACTTGGTCGGATTTTGTGACCAGGTTTAGGGTTGAGTTTGCATCGGCTGTGGAGCTTCAGCAGCTGGCCATGGAGTTTATGGATATGAGGGAGACGACTGAGTCAGAGGCGGAGATTACCGCCATGTTCAGGGAGAGGGCCTTACTGGTGCCTCAGTATGCAGGGGATGAGGAGATGCGGAAGACCCGCTACCAGGACATGTTGAGAGCTGATATTCAGAAGCATGTTAGCTACTCGGCCTATCCGACACTAGATGACATGATTGCGAGGGCGAGAGAGAGGGAGATTGACATAGAGCACATCAGGAAGAGGAAGGTGGAGACTGAGTAGGGTACTGGGGTTTCATGGAATAAACCCAAGGGATTCGACTCGAGGTCGAAGGGCCAGCCGGACCGGAGGCGCTGCAGGAAATATGACAGGCCACATGAGGGGGTTTGTAGACTAGGGTCATCGGGATGCTACAAGTGCGGCAAGACTGGGCACTTGGGTAGGGATTATACTGCCCCTACCCCCACATTCCATACATCAGACATGATTTGATTTCATTGCAATCAGAAGGGCCATAAAAAGGCCAACTACCCTAGATTGACAGCAGCAGTGCCAGTGGCGGCGCCAGCTCCAGCGACCCTGCGGATCACAGATGGCCGACAGGGCAAGACAGATGCTCCAGTGGTGAGGAGCCAAGCATTCCACCGGACCGCACCTGATGTGGTGATGGGTATGTTTTCTTCTCCATAACTCTTATTTCATGTCGGTTATGATATTTATGTACTGTATTTATGTGTTATATTTAGGACCGTTCCATGTGAACGTCATCCCAGTTCAGGTGTTGTTCGACTCGGGGCTACCTGATCGTTTGTCTCTCTTGCGCTTAGCAAGAGGTTTTCTGAGTCTTCAGGCATGTTAGACTATCCATTAGAGGTTGAGATTGCTGACAACCGATCTGTCCAAGCATCAGAGGTTTTCAGAGACTATGTGTTGAGGTTATATGACGAGCGTTACCTCGTAGATTTGGTTCCTATTCCGTTACGTGGGAACAAGGTTATCATAGGCATGGACTGGTTGAGCCCTAATGGGGCGGTGATCGACTGTGTGCAGCAGCTGGTGCGTATCAGGATCCCAAGTGGGGGAGAGATGGTGATTCAGGGCGAGAGGACGCATCAAGGACCAGCTTTGTGCTCAGCAGCGAGGATTAGACGCTACCTTCAGCAGGGTTGCGCAGGGTACGTCGCCTACGTTATGGATACCCAGGAAGTGGGTAAGGCGACCGTAAGCGATGTGCAAATGGTGCGAGAGTACCCATATGTATCTCCAAAGGAGCTGTCTAGGATACCTTCGGAGTGGCAGGTGGAGTTCTGGATCGACCTAGTCCCCGGTGCGGCTTCGATAGCCACAGAACCATATCGGTTGGCTCCTCCCGAGATGTAGGAGTTGTCTACACAGCTGCAAGAGCTGTTACACAAGGGATTTATCAGGCCGAGCATTTCGCCTTGGGGAGCCCCGATCCTATTTGTGAAGAAGAAGGACGGGTCGCATCGGATGTGTATAGATTACCGGGAGCTGAACAAGATAATGGTGAAGAACCGTTACCCACTCCCGAGGATTGATGATCTCTTCGACTAGCTACAGGGGGCATCTTAGTTTTCCAAGATAAATTTGCGTTCAAGCTACCACCAGATGCGAGTCAGAGCGAAGGATGTGCAGAAGACTGCTTTTCGGACTCGCTATGGCCACTACGAGTTCATGGTGATGCCCTTCGGGCTCACCAATGCTCTTGCCATGTTCATGGACCTCATGAACCGCGTGTGCAGACCGATGCTGGATCGGTCTGTGATAGTTTTCATTGACGATATTTTGGTTTACTCCAAGACGCAGACGCAACACGAGGAACACTTGCAAGAGGTGTTAGATACCTTGAGGAGGGAGAGCTTGTACGCCAAGTTCTCCAAGTGCGAGTTTCGGTTGCGCGAGGTGCAGTTTCTGGGGCACCTTGTCAACCATAACGAGATTTTGGTTGACCCGGCCAAAGTGGAGGCCGTGATGAGATGGGAGGTTCTGGAGTCTCCATCCGAGATTCGGAGTTTCCTAGGGTTATCAGGCTATTACCGGAGATTCATTTAGGAATTCTCCAAGATAGCAGTACCCTTGACCCGACTGACGAAGAAGGCCGTTTTATTTTGATGGGGGCCTGAGCAGCAAACAACATTTGAGACCTTGAGGCAGAGGTTGTGCGAGGCACCGATCTTAGCCCTGCCCGAGGGCATGGAGGATTTCGTAGTTTACTGCAATGCGTCCATTTGGGATTGGGTGCAGTATTGATGCAGAGGGGGCACGTCATCTCCTATGACTCGAGGCAGTTGAAGCCTCACGAGGCAAACTACCCGACACACGATCTAGAGTTGGGGGCGGTTGTCTTTACCCTCAAGATTTTGCGACATTACCTCCATGGGGTTCGTTGTACCATTTACACGGATCACAAGAGTCTGAGGTACCTCATGGATCAGCCGAATCTGAACATGAGGCAGCGTCGGTGGCTAGATGTGGTGAAGGATTACGACTGTGAGATCTTCTACCACCCGGGAAGGCCAATGTTGTGGCCTATGCTCTTAGCCGCAAAGCAGCCCCGATCAGAGACATTTGCTTGTCGATGACAGTAGTGACTCCACTTTTGGAGCAGATCCGAGAGGCCCTGCAGGAGGCTATGAAGGAGGAACATCAGAAGAGCGAGCGTATTTGGGTCAGGTTCCCTCCTTCGACTATGATAGCCGTGGGTTGTTGACACTGAACCGTAGGGTGTGGGTTCCATATTATGGAGGTGTGTGCCATGTTCTGATGGAATAGGCACACAAATCCAGGTTTTCTATTCATCCCGGGGCGACAAAGATGTACAGAGATCTTCGTCCTGATTACTGGTGGCCCTGCATGAAGCGAGATGTAGTCTGGTACGTCGAGAGATGCCTGACCTGCAGGAAGGTCAAGGCCAAGCACCAGAGGCCTCACGACAAGAACCAACCATTGGATATCCCCATGTGGAAATGGGAAGATATTACTATGGATTTCGTCACGAAGCTTCCCAGGACCGCACGAGGGGTGGATTCGATTTGGGTCATCGTGGATCAGTTGACCAAGAGTGCTCATTTCATACCGATCCAGGAGAGCATCTCGACCGAGAAGCTGGCCGATATCTACATCAGAGAGGTAGTAGCTCGACACGGAGTGCCAGTTTCTGTGATTTCTGATCGAGACGTGCGATTCACTTCCAGATTATGGAAGAAATTTCATGATGAGTTGGGTACTTGTCTGCACTTTAGCACAAATTTTCACCCATAGACGGATGGTCAGAGTGAGCGGACCATACAGAACTTGGAGGACATGCTGCGAGCATGTGTATTAGACTTCGGTGGTAGCTGGGATACCTACCTTCCCTTGGCAGAGTTTTCCTACTATAATAGCTACCACGCGAGTATCGACCGTCTTCCTTTTGAGATGTTGTACGGGAGAAAGTGCAGGACCCCGATATGCTGGGGAGAGGTTGACAGAGGGTCATGGGGAGTACCGAAGTGGTACTTAAGACGACAGAGAGGATCCACAGATCCGGAGCAGGCTTCAGACTGCTCAGAGTCGGTAGAACAGCTATGTCGACAAGTGCCGATCGAACCTGGAGTTTCAGGTGGGAGATAGGGTTCTCCTGAAGGTGTCACCCTGGAAAGGTGTCATCCGGTTCCGGAAACGGGGCAAGTTGGGCCCCAGATTCATTGGTCCTTTCAGGGTTGCAGCCCGGGTGGGCAAGGTGGCATATAGGCTGGATCTGCCAACCGAGCTTAGCCAGATCCACACCACTTTCCATGTTTCCCAGCTGCGGAAGTGCTTGGTAGAGGACTCCGTAGTGGTGCCTTTAGAGGATATTCAGGTGGATGACAGCCTGAACTACATCGAGCGACCGATAACCATTCTCGACAGGAAGACGAAGGATCTGAGAAACAAGAAGGTTGAGTTGGTGAAGGTGTAGTGGCAGCATCGTAAGGGCTCAGAGTGGACTTGGGAGTCGGAGGAGGAGATGAGGGAGCACTATCCGGAGATATTCGAGGCAGAAAACTTCGAGTACGAAGTCTAATTAAAGTGGGGAAGAATTGAAAAATCTGAATCATGTGGTATAAAAGATTAGTAGTACACATAAAAGAGGCCCACGACGTTAGCCATATCGGTCACATCGTGAGTAGGGGCCGTTGACTCTTTGACCAGCGTCCTCGAACCTCACAACGTGAGGTATTATTTCTCACAACGTGATCCAGTCCTGATGCTCCCAAACCCTAAAAATAGGGTATAAAACAGAATGAGGAGGCTAGGGTCACCCAACCTCAGCCTCCTTCACTCTCAAGTCATTGAAAACCCTAAATTTGATCTTTTTGAGCCCTTGAGCCATTTTTGGAGGTTTTGGTGTTAATTGTGTTTTGTTTTCTTTGAAGAAGAAGAAGAAGAAGAAGCTCTTTTAGTGACTCATTTGGCAATATAAGCTCATCTTTGTGGACTAGCTGAACTTGTGAGCTCTAGTAATGTATAAATATCCTACCTTTTTCACTTAAGGTTGCTAGATCTAGGTTATGGCCACCTTCTTTGCATGAGATCTTGGTTTACCAAGCATGAGGTTCATAAAGTTAGCAACTTTATGAACCATTGAGTCATTTGCAGTATTAGAACCCCTGGATCTGGACTTTGGTGCAAGTTATGGCCCCCAAGCTTGAATCTTTATGATTATATCAACTTTTGACCTAGCTTGTGATTAGGTCATGCATTGGACATGCATGACTGAAAAGATCTGATTTTTATGGTCTTTTAGACTAAATAAGGTATTCTGGAAAAGTCCCAATGCTCATCTTAAAGGATTAAGAGCTTAATGCTCACAAAACAGTTCTCACGATGTGAGGGGTATAGCCTCACGACGTGAGCACGACGATTACTCCAATCTGAGACCTTGAACGAGTGAACCGGGTTGACTTGCCGTGTCGACCCGAGTCGAGTCGACCCTCACGACGTGAGACATGGAAGCTCACGACGTGAGGACAGAAGGATAAGGAAGATGGGGCCATTTCCTTGGACTATGACACTGTGGGCCTATTAGATTATCCTTTGGGGCTAGTAACAGACTAAATCACTTGTTGGGCTTGAGGAAGGGTACATTCAAGGAGTTTGGCCCAATTTAGAAAATTAGGCCATTAGTAGGCCTTTAGTGGATCATTAGTGGGCTGGGAAGGACAAGATGGAATTGGGCCTTGGGTATGGTCCAAATTATACCAAGGGGTAAAATGGTCATTTGACCCTAAGAAGTATTATGGATTTTGACTAAGTGTTGTTATGATAATGATAGCCGGTGAGTCATCGGAGTAGCTGTTAGGGATTCCTTTCCGTGATATTCGACACTCAGCTTTACGAGGCGAGTTACCTTCCAGTAGAAGTGGGTCTACGACCATAATGTCGACCAACTAGTAGGAGTTGTTTGATTAGATGATTGTCTTTGTGATAATTATTTAGGGTTGCTACTACCTGATATATTTTATGTGATAGCATGATATGATGTTATATGATAGTGGTAGTAGGGGGAATGGTTCTCGTGTCACGGTCGTAAGGGCCGAAGGGTAGGTCGGGCACCCCAGAATTGCCTGACACTATGCTTATGCTTTGATATTATATAGTAGTGGTAAGGGTGAAATAGTCCCTGTAGCCGGTTGAGATAAACCGGAGGACAGGTCGGGCACCCCAGAATGGCCTGGCAGGGTAGGTCGAGCACCCCATAATGTCTTGACATGGGTAGGTTAGGCACCCCAAAATTGCCTGGCAGTATGTTTGTTATATGGTATGAGGTATGATGGAGGAACTCACTAAGCTTTGTGCTTACAGTTTACAGTTTTTGTTTCAGGTCCTTCTTCTTCGACGGGAAAGGAGCCGACACGGTAGCAGCGCATCACACCACTATCTTTCGCACTATGATGTTCTAGGGATTGTACTCTGACGTTGTTATTTGATTATGACATGCTTTTTGAGAATTATGATCCATGGATTTGATGATATGAAATAATGTGACAACCCGAAAATTTTTGCCGTGTAAAGTCTAGCCATTCAGTCCAACAGTGTGTCAGACCCGTTTCTGCTATCAGTTAGCATTGTTTGGAGTCTGTTTAAGGGTTCTAAGCCTAGTACACTTAAGGATTGGGTGTAGGGTTGTATCAGCTTAAGTTCATCGAGTTGAAATCAAGTCGGAAACTCCACGACAAGGAGTTTACGGCCGCAAACTAGGAGTTTACGGCCGTAAACTCTTGGTAGCCGTAAACTATCCTCCATATATGAGAGTTTACTTCATTTTTCTTCATTTCTTCAAGTCCTAGCCGCAAACTTCCATTCTCTCTCAACTATCATCAAGTTCTTCATCCTAGATCATAAAAAACGTAAGTGTTTCTTCCATCTTTGAGTTGTTATCCTTCTCAATCTAGTACACCCCTATGATTTCATCCATAAAATCATCCCTTTTGGTTAGATCTTCAAGATCATCAACTTTCACCAAGAACACCAAGAACACACAATTGTTCTTGGTGGCCGTGAACTCCCTAAAGCCTCCCAAAAGGTGAGTATTCCTTCCATACACTTGCTATCTAGTAGAAGCTCCTGATTTACATCCTTGAAATTAACCAATTTCCAAGATCAATGAGAGTTTACGGCCAGGAGCATCTCCCTTGGCCGTAAACCCTTGTTAAGGCTACTAGTTTGGCCATAAACTCTTCTTAAGGCCAGGAATGGGTCTAGAACACTTCCTTGATGCTTTAAAGGCCTTAAAAACACCCTTTGGCACAAGACCTCATGAGTTTTATGGTCGTAAACACATAGGGCCGTAAACCCTATGGCCGTAAACACATAGGGCCGTGAACACCTTGGCCGTGAACTCATCCCTTTGGCCACAAACTCCTTTAGATTAATCACATGTGATGCTAACACTTGGTCCAAGTGTTTCCTAGTCCCTAAAGGTGTTTCCTTGCATGTGGTTGCTTCTAAACATTATATTCATGCCAATATATGCCATTATATGTCATTTAGGACTCGTTTGTGTCTCGGGACTTCATTCATGGAACTTCTCATGCTTACGCGCATATTCGTTTGAATCATCCACATAAGGTGAGTTCATACCCCTGTAATCAATCTTTTAAACTGTTTTAAATGCTTTCAAGGGGGGGGGGGATACAAGTTGAACACAATGATAATTGTGTAAATATTTGTTATAAACCTCTTTCAAAAGATTGCTTATGTCTTTTATAAGTGATCAAAACATTTCAAAAACTCTTTTTAAGTTATGTTACTTTATAGTTTATAAAACTCCGTTTTTAAAGTACAATCATAACTTAGTAGATAAATGAGTATTTTCAATAACAGTTCAAGTAACATACTAGTAAACTATAGTAGGTATAGTTTAGGGGTTCAGTTCATACTAGATGCTAGAACATACTATAAAGAGAAACAGGGAGGTAAATACAATACACGATAACATAGAGAACATACTATAAAGAGAAACAGGGAGGTAGATACAATACACGATAACATAGAAAACATACTATAAAGAGAAACAGGGAGGAAGATACAATACAACAGAGAGACATACTATACACTATAATAGAACGAACATACTAAATGCTATAGCAGAAGAACACTACAGGATCTAATTATACCAATAATCACTAACTCATTGTTCTAAACAAAATGTGATAGTAAATTAGGTATACATGATCATATAACTTTAATGTGAATTTACACGGCCTAGCAATTTGTTTGCGGAAGTCGCGTTTGGTCCCCAGAATCTCTTGCAGGGAGAGCGTATAGTATGGGTACTACTCATCACATTATGACCTTAATAAAACAAACATGTTTTAAGGTAATCAGTACGTCAGGATGTCAATTCAAAAGACAACTGTGTACTTACATTTTCCCATTACTTTCACATTGTGACAGTTCCACTTGAAAGTTAATGCAAACTATTTTCGCGTTAAGATAGTTATAAACTATGGAAAACTTACATCTTTTCAAACGACAAACAGAACAGTTGAGTCTAGTACATTTAGTAGTAAGGGGACTATAATGCTAACTTTATGATCCCTTAGTGTATGCATTCAGGGATATATATTAATCGGATCCGACAGGTAGTAGGATGTGTGTTTTCCGCTTCATTTCCTGTTCCTTGTTTGGTTGTGGGCTTAGAGCAGATTCACCCAGCCTACTATCTATCTGATCTTAGCTATATGTATGATCCGTATACACCAAGTAATCATAAGGGGTACCAGGTATGGGCCAGGTCATAGGACACAAATTAAATGCACCGTTTTCTAGTACAAAACATACTTTTCAAATAGAACATTTGGTATACAAAACTAGAAACTTACCTAGTAAAGGGTTTAATCTATTTTATTAAACCAGTATAACTTAAAATTCCTTAGGTGGTTAATTCTATAATACCTTAGTTTATACATCAGGGTTATATATAATTAGTACCCGATAGGTAGTTGAATGTGTGCTTTCCGCCTCATTTCCTGTTCCTTGTTTGGTTGTGGGCTTAGGGCAGATTCACACAATTAACTATCTGTTCGATATTAGATTATATATAGCTAGTATAAACTAAGTGATTATAGAAGGAACCATTGTGGTTACCATTTTTACTAAAAGAAATAAGGGTTTTCTTAAAGAATATTTTCATCAAATGTAAAGGAACTATTACAGTTAACTCTGTGAGTACCAAGTGAATACACCAGAGTTATATACAACAAGGATCTAACAACCAATGGGATGTGTGCCTTCCGCCTCATTTCCTGTTCCTTGTTTGGTTGTGGGCTTAGGGCGGATACACATAACCGATTGTTTGTTTACTCTGGGTTTTATATAACTTATATCCATTTAGTACTCATAGAAAGGATTGTAGAGTCATTTTTACTTATCTTTCACCAAAGCTGGAAATATAGGATTTTCTGGAGGAACAATCGAACTTTTCTAAAACAGAACTTACAACTTACTACAACTTTCTTACAACTTACATTACATCACTAAAATCTTATGAACTCACCAGCTTAAATGCTGATCTACTCTTTCAAAATAACTTGTATTCTCAGGAGACCAGTAGACAGATACGCGCTCTGGGATTTAGAAGTTGGAGCATAATAGCTTCATGTCTTGTTTGTTATTTACTTTGTAGTCTATGTTATGTGAACCACATACTTTGTAAACACTTTCTTTCTAATGAAATGGTTGTTTATTACTTTGATTACTATCATGCATGACTTGTGATAGTAAACATGACGTCCTCCGCCCCCGAACGTTTCCGCCGTTCCGGTTTTGGGGTGTGACAGATAACTTGATGAGGTTTCTCTAAATGTTTTATGAATCATTATACTAAAATGAAATTTTTGGTCTTGAATTTTAGGATGTTACAAGTACGCCCTGCGTACTCCTAAGTATGCCCGGCGTACTCGAAGATCACCCGCGATCAAACTCATCACTACGTGTTGCATACTCAAATGTTACGCCCCGCGTACTAGCCTAAGTTCCAAAACACCCCTAACTTCATTCAGTCATAACTCCTTCCTTCTAAGTCCAAATTCGACGTTCTTTATATTCACAGAATGTCACGAGAAGCTCTACACTTCTATCAACTCATCCTAGCCTTAAAACTTTCCGAACTAAAATCCAAAATCCATAAAAGGCCGATCTGACACTTTACCGATATACCCTTTGGCTCCAAAACAGAAACCAAACTCCTGGGTCATCAAATCTACATTACCGACACCCAAATGGGTCTAAATCCCTCTTTCCCAAAGGCCCTAATCCTTATGATAACCGATCTGCAGTTCACAGCCCCAAATTAGGAGACGATTCGGAACAGGGTGTTACAACTCTCCCCCACTTAAATTAGACTTCGTCCTCAAAATCACTACTTACTATCTTCCAGCTACTTCAAACAACTTGGACACTTCCTCCACAACCCAAATACGGACGAAGGAAACAACTCAAGCATACAATAATAATCCAAAACTACAACTGAACCCAACCTTAGCAGGGATCTCGACGGATGGATCTTACCCCACTAGCATTCAACCCCAAAGAATAACCATTAATACTTTTCCCGAAGTCCGAAATCCTAAAACCCCGTCCGACTCCCCGATAGACAGCCCACTCTAAAATACTGCCACTTCAACTCCACTCTGAATTCCAACTGATCATAACACTTCCAACCCTTGGTTATCTTGTAGATTCTACTGAAAACAGAATCACTGACCATTTCTTGCTGTCGAAAACTTTTCACTTGACAGAAGGCTTAGATAATCCTTCGAAGAAAAGACTCATCCCTACTACAGTTAGAATTAAACGAGAGCTACGCAGTAGGGTCAAATCAATTACTCTGAGATTATTTAACCCATCCACCAAGTGACTTAACATCTTCACTTAGTAACAAACGACTCCAAACATGAGTCCCAAACACTAGTACCACCTTAGGCTCATCTTGCTGTCCTATAAATACATTCCAGATGGAATCGAGACCTCCCTGGTCTCATACTTACCTACCAATTAACCACGAGACTAATAGTCTCACACAGTCTGTCACACCCCCAAACCGGAATGGCGGAAACGTTTGGGGGCGGAGGACGTCATGTTTAGTATCACAAGACATGCATCATAGTAATCAAAGTAACAAATAACCATTGTATTAACATTAAAGTGTTTACAAATGAAACATGTCACACCCCCAAACCAAGGATGGCAGAAACGTCCGGGGGTGGAGGACTTCATGTATAGTATCATAACAACATTTGCAATAGTGATTAAAGTAAACACAACCAACATATATATAATTGAAAGAGTTACATCATCGTATGAATTACATGTTTCCAAATCAATTACAATATGTTGACAAACTGTAAAATGTTTGACGCCTTAACGTCCCATCCTCAAAAGCACTTGGTCATCTGTTTAGTGATTTCCTGAGAATACAAGTTGTTTGAAAAAGTGTCAACACAAAGGTTGGTGAGTTCATAAGCTTTTGTTTTGTATTGATAAAAACCTCTCTCTTGTAAATGTAATGTTTGTTCCAGAAAAATCCGATATTTTCCTTAATGTGTAATTGTAGTCTTAAAACCCAAAGACCGGAATGTACAAATGATTTATCATATTTATAGTACAACAATGCAAGTTTAAATTGACATAAACTCGTTCGATTTCAATGAAATCCCCGTAAATTCCTATGTTTGTTAATACTTTCTGTGAGTTATTATAACCGTGCTATGACCTAGTTGGCCTGAAACGACGTTCTTCAGGCGTCGGAAATGTTATGACATTTGTCACCCCAGACCTGCCGGTCTAACTGTTGCATGCAGTTAAGGTGTAGGTTTGTCAGACCCAATATAGATCTATACGCAACTATCACGCTCTCCCTCCAGGAGACTTTGGTTACAAAACAGGACTTATTTGTAAAGTGAAGCGAATCTCTCACAAAGTCATTAACGGAATTACGTGTTGTGTAATGAAAATACTCTCTGTATAAATGTACCCTTTTGAAATGTATGCATTATGCAATGTATCATAAACTATACCTATTATAGTTTATCAAAACAAGGGTAGTAGTAGTAATGTATGTAAACTATACTTAACATAGTTTATCCAAATGTTTGTATGTAATGGATGTACTTTGATTATAACAATTTATTATTTCTATGCTTTATCTAGCAAAAATCCATTTGTTAACTGTTGTATGTCCTTATACTAAGACAAAATGTCATATAATACAATAACATATAATCACATAAAGATATACACCTTGCTCAACATGTTACAAGGTGTAATGAAATTGATAGCATTTTTCTGTTGTTAACAATTTCTATTACTGTTCTTAGAAAATTTGTAGAAAAATCATCAAAGGTCCAAATCCGAATCCGTAAATTCTGAGAGTTTGGAAAATGAGTCTAGTTTGTTCGTAAATTTTCTCACGATTTTTAGTGACCTTCAACTTAGGTGAAAACGTCCATAATCACAGACTGGTCCGGATTGGTTCTTGAAATGATAGGCAATTTTGTAAAAATCACCATAAATTGTAGAAAAATCTTATGGAGATGTGCAAGTACCCATTTTAAAGCTAAGAACTTGAGCTACTTGAAACTTATATAGTTTTGAAAACAAAAATGTTTAAGTTGACCAAAACAGTCCGTGAATGGAGTCCAACTTTTCTGATGAAAGCTGTTAGAAGAATTTAGTTGTGTTCTTGGTGTTTTAACTTGTATTCCCCCCCTTAAAACATAAGAAAACATGAAAATGTAGGGGTATGAACTCACCTTATGTGATTTCAGTAGATGAATGTTGGAGAAGGGAAGTGTTCAACTCAAGAACACTGGAAGATGCCTTGAAGATTTTCGAGAATCTAACATCAAAGTGATGGAGTTTGTGTAAGCAATCGATGATTGGAGTAGAATGAAGTGTAATAATCACAAGGAGGATGAATTTTACTTACCAAGAGTAGAATAAAGCTTGATGATCAGCCTTGGAGTCTCGAATTAGAGAGAAAAAGTTTGAGAGAAAACTTGTGTTTGATTTTTGGTGAAATGAGTGCAAGTGAGTGAAAATGAGGAGAGAGGTTGATTTGCTCCAGCTCTTAGAACGTGGGAGGGGCTGATGATTGATGGAAAAGGACAAGGAAGTGACTAGGGATGGTGGGGGAGGTGTGACTGGTCATAGAGTGGGTGTAGGTGGTTGCTTGTGTCATAAACTAAGGAAAAGTCAACACTCCACCTCTTGTACTTTACCCACTAAATCTTGGATAAGATTTATCCCGAAAAACGTGATTAATTAATAAATATGGGGCCTTATATGTTAACATAAAGTTTTGGGTGAAAATCCCGCGTTAGAATAATTAAAATCGGGCTTAGAACGCAAAACTAGTCGAAAACCGGGAAGAAAATGGCAACCTGCGAGACCTCTCGGTGCTAGGCCGAGGTTCGGTCCCAAGGCTGCTGGGCCCGAAGGCGAAACGAGGCGAAAGGAGTAAGAAGCGAAATGGACCGAAAGGCTTAGGAGCGAAGGCGAAGGTAGAGTTCGGTCCGAGAGGCTTCGGGTTCGGGTCAGGCGAGGTTCGGTCCGAAGGGCAGGTTCGGTTCTTGGGGTTCGCTTCTCAGCAGTTCGGTCCCTTAAGGGGACTTTCGGCCCTAAGAGGCTTCGGCCCTATAAGGTAGGTTTCGGGTCCTTAAGGGTATTTTAGCCGTTTTTACCCCGTTTTAAGCGGTTTTTGACCCGGTTAAGGGTCGGGATGGCCCAAATGATTACAAAAAGTTACGGGAACTTTTGAGAGAGATTTGGGAGAGATTTCGAATAGAGAGAGATAGAGTGAAGGACATTTAGAGAGGTTCCATTTATGACCTTTTTGAGCATCCGGCTTCGCAACGCAAGGTACGTAAACCCCGTTAAGCCATGATTTAGTGTCCTACACACTCCCGATGAGTGTGCAATAGTGTTTTATCGCTTTGTTTCATTGTTTAGCACTATCGAGGCTAAGGAAAATTAAATACACGAATTTTCCAATTGATGTTTTCTCTTTAAATTAGCGAACTGTTCAGTGATTACATAGCGTAAACCCTAATATACAAGGGTTGACTGAGTTGACTGGTTTGACTTGTTGACTTAGTGTGACTTTGACTTGACCAGAATTTGACGGTTGTCACAAAACATCCCAAAAACACAGTCTAAATATTTCGTTTTTAATTCATTGTGAAAACCATAATATCCAATCTCATAATAAAAACTATAAGTAGTATGTCTCAAAATATCATAACAAATGTCACATATCAAATATCGTGTCAAAATATCGTATTCAATTATCAGAGTCTGACTCCCAGGCTGAAGACTGTGGTGTGTGCCATGCGATCATCCCGAGCCCTTCCCAGTGCTAGTGGAAGTACCTGAAACCAAAACTGAAAACCGTAAGCACGAAGCTTAGTGAGTCTCCCCAATCTACCACATACCATCTACACATAGCATGCAACTAGGAGATACGGGCATCGCCCACACTCGTGGAGATACGAGCCTCGCCCACACTCCGCTAACTGGGAGATACGGGCCCCGTCCACACTCCGCTATCTAGGAGATACGGGTCCCGCCCACGCTCCACTGACTGGGAGATACGGGCCTCACCCACACTCCACTATCTCTGAGGTACGGGCCTCGCCTACGCTCAGCTACTTCAAGATACGTGCCTCGCCCACGCTCGGCTATGATGAGATACGGGCCTCGCCCACACTCAACTACTAAACCCAACATACAAGTATCACACAGACAACATGTAAAGCTAATCTATTGTTCATACTTCATAATCAACTACTACTATGAGATACGAGCCTCGCCCACACTCTGCTAGGATAAGACACGGGCCCCGCCCACACTCAGCTACTATCATATCATACTACGGGCCGGCCTTGGTGCCGTAGACCCGTTCCTACTGAAGGAGAACTCACCTCGTATAACTGGCTGCTGATATCCCGAGTGAGAAATCCCTAACTGCTGCACCGGCAACTCCCGGCTACAATCACATCACACTCTGAATCAACTGATGATTCCTCATGGAGTAAATGACCAATTTATCCCTTGGTCAAAGTCAAAGTCCTGGTCAAAGTCAACTTCCATTTGACCTGACTTGCCGAGTTGGGCCACCAACTCGCCGAGTCCCTATCCTTTCTTCTATTCCTCAACCCGACTCTACTCGTCGAGTTTAGCAAAGACTCGACAAGTTCTCATTCTGTACTAACATTGAGTCGTCCTTCATCTGACTCGCCGAGTTGTATGAACAACTCGTCGAGTCCTCCTCCATCATAAGACCAAGTCCAGTCTATGACTCGCCGAGTTGTATGAACAACTCGTCGAGTCTGTTCTTGCGGGTAAGGAGATTGCCCTGGACTCGCCGAGTGTGTTCTTGCACTCGTCGAGTCCCATGATTCCTAGATTATGACTATATCTTAATACATTGAAACACTCCTCTGGACATGTCCGAAACTTGCTAACACTCGACTGAGGTTCTTTTGAACCACAACAGAAAGGGGACTCAAACACTGGACTCGCCGAGTCTCAAGAACAACTCGCCGAGTCGATAATGTCCATGCCTTATATCTCGATTTCTGACGTACAACACTAATCCAAAAGGTAGATCTGGGCTTCTACGACTGATCTGGCATGTAAAGTTATGAACTTTACGTGTATGCATGGGAGTATATGCTTAAAGGACCCAAAAATGAGGTCTAAAGGGGTGCATGGGATATCATGGCCATAAAGCTTGCATTCTCATGCCATGAAATCAATTCCAGAACCTAGATCTAAAGGTGAATCGACTTGGGACGACCAGGTCTCAAGGATTAAGCTAGTTGGACCCAAAACTCCATAAAAATGACAAAAAGAAGATCTATAGAACTATAAGTCAAGTTTTAAGCTTGATTACCAGAAAGTGTAGCAAAAGAGGGCTAGCTTCTGGATCCACTTCTTCTCCTTTGAACCTTCTCTCTTTCCTTCTTCTCTACCACTTCAAGAAAGCACAAAATTACTCAAAATAGGATGGAAACACTCAAACTCACCAATGGAGGGCTAGGGTTTTAAGGAGGAACGCTCTAGAGGTGCTGGAGGCTGGGATGGGGGTTATAATGACGTTTAAATAGGGTCCAAACCCTAAGAATTAGGGTTTCATCCAAGCTGGCAGACTCGCCGGGTCGGGGATGGACTCATCGAGTCGCCCCACTAAGTCCACGTGTAATCCCGCTTCTACTCGATGAGTCGGGGCTACTGACTCGTCGAGTAACACTTAAGAAAAGGAAATTCATTATTTAAATTACATACCAGGAACGGGGCGTTACAATTCTCCCCCACTTATCTTAGACTTCGTCCTCGAAGTCTACTGTCTCTATAAACATCTCTGGGTAGTGCTCCCTCATCTCCTCCTCAAGCTCCCATGTCCACTCCGAACCTTTTCGGTGCTGCCACTGCACCTTCACTAGCTAAACCACCTTGTTCCTTAAGGTCTTCGTCTTCCGATCCAAGACCGAAATGGGTCTCTCGATGTAATTCAGGCTACCATCAACCTGAATATCCTCCAATGGTACAACTGTTGACTCATCCACCAAGCACTTCCGCAACTGAGAAACATGGAAGGTACTGTGGATCTGGCTGAGCTCTGCGGGAAGATCTAATCGATAAGCAACCCGACCCACCCGGGCCAAAACCCTGAACGGACCAATGAACCTGGGGCCCAGCTTGCCCCGCTTCCGAAACCTGATAACACCCTTCCAGGGTGACACCTTCAGGAGGACCATATCGCCCACCTGAAACTCCAAATCCGAATGCCGCTTGTCGGCGTAACTCTTCTGCCGACTCCGAGTAGTCTGGAGCCTGCTCCGGGCTTGTTGAATCCGCTCTGTGGTCTTGAGTACTACCTCCGTACTCCCCATGACTCTCTGACCGACCTCACCCCAGCAAATTGGGGTCCTACACTTCCTCCCGTAGAGCATCTCGAAGGGAGGTCGGTCTATACTGGAGTGGTAGCTGTTGTTATACGAAAACTCTACTAACGGAAGATACGTATCCCAACTGCCACCGAAATATAACACACATGCTCGAAGCATGTCCTCGAGAGTCTGAATCGTCCTCTCGCTCTGACCGTCCGTCTGAGGGTGGAAAGCGGTGCTGAAATGGAGACGAGTACCCATCTCGTCGTGAAACCACTTCCAAAACCTGGAAGTGAACCGGACGTCTCGGTCTGACACCACCGAGATAGGCAATCCATGACGTGCCACTACCTCTCGCACATAAATCTCGGCCAACTTCTCGGCCGAGATACTCTCCTGGATCGGTATAAAGTGCGCGCTCTTGGTCAATCGATCTACGATGACCCATATCGCATCAACCCATCGTGCGGTCATGGGAAGCTTAGTAATGAAGTCCATAGTGATATCCTCCCACTTCCACACGGGAATGTCTAGCGGCTGCATCTTGCCGTACGGCCTCTGGTGCTCCGCCTTGACCTTCCTGCAGGTCAAGCACCTCTCAACGTACCATGTGATGTCCGGCTTCATGCAGGGCCACCAATAATGCGGACGAAGATCCCTGTACATCTTCGTCGCGCCTGGATGGATGGAGAACCGAGACTTGTGGGCCTCATCCATCAGCACTTGCTGTACTCCTCCCCAGTACGGTACCCAGACCCTCCCATGCAGGGTCAACAATCCCCGACTGTCATAATCAAACGAAGCCACTCGACCAACTATCCTCTCGCACTTCTGGCGCTCCTCCTTTAGGCCCTCGACCTGCGCCTCCCTAATCTTCTCTAACAGTGGGGTAACTACTGTCATCCTCAGACATATATCTCGAATCGGAGCTGCTACCGCCTTGCGGCTCAGGGCATCGGCCACTACGTTGGCCTTGCCCGGGTGGTAGAGGATCTCACAATCATAATCCTTTACCACGTCTAACCATCGACGCTGCCTCATGTTCAGATTCGGCTGATCCATGAGGTACCTCAAACTCTTGTGATCCGTGTAAATGGTACATCGGACCCCATAGAGGTAATGCTGCCAAATCTTGAGGGCGAATACTACAGCCCCCAACTCCAAATCATGCGTCGGGTAGTTAGCCTCGTGAGGCTTCAACTGTCTCGAGGCATAAGCTATCACATGCCCCCGCTGCATCAACACTGCTCCCATCCCTGTGATCGAAGCATCACAATAGACTGCAAAGTCATCTACTCCCTCTGGCAGGGTAAGAATCGACACTTCGCACAGTTGCTGCCTGAGCGTCTCAAAGGCTGTCAGTCGGGTCAGCATAACTGCTATCTTGGAGAAATCCTGGATGAATCTCCGGTAATACCCTGTCAAACCCAGGAAGCTCCGAATCTCGGATGGAGTCCTCGGGACCTCTCACTGCATCACAACCTCTATCTTGGCTGGATCAACTAATATACCCTTCTGTTTGACAAGGTGTCCCAAGAACTGCACCTCGCGCAACCAGAACTCGCACTTGGAGAACTTTGCGAAAAGTCTCTCCCTCCTCAAGGTCTCAAGCACCTCCCTCAGGTGTTCCTCATGTTGCTCCTCAGTCTTGGAATACACCAAGATATCATCAATGAATACTATCACAGACCGATCCAGCATCAGTCAGCACACACTGTTCATGAGGTCCATGAACATGGCTGGAGCATTGGTGTGACCAAATGACATCACCACGAACTCATAATGACCATAGCGGGTCCTAAAAGCGGTATTCTGCACATCATCCTCTCTGACCCGCATCTGGTGATACCCGGACCGTAAATCAATCTTGGAAAACCAAGATGCTCCCTAAAGCTGATCGAACAAATCATCTATCCTCGGGAGTGGGTAACGGTTCTTCACTGTTACCTTATTCAGCTCCCGATAATCAATGCACATACGGTGCGACCCGTCCTTCTTCTTCACAAACAGGATCGGGGCTCCCCATGGTGAACTACTCGGCCTGATAAAACCCTTGTCTAGCAGCTCTTGCAGCTGCATAGACAACTCCTGCATCTCGGGAGGAGCTGACCGATACGGTACCTTGGCTATCGGAGCCGCACCAGGAACCAGATCAATCCGAAACTCAACCTGTCTCTCCGGAGGTATTCCAGGAAAATCCTCTGGGAATACGTCCGGGTACTCTCGTACTACTGGCACATCGTCGACTGTCGTCTTACCCTTATCCCGGGTATCCATGACATAAGAAACATATCCCGCACAACCTTGCTGAAAATAGCGTCTCACTATCGCTGCCGAACAAAGAATCGGTCCGCGCTGTGGCCTCTCGCCCTGAATCACTAACTCTCCCCCACTAGGAGTGCAAACCCTCACTAGCTGCAGCTCACAATCAATCACTGCCCCATTAGGGCTCAGCCAATCCATACCCACTATAACCTTATTCCCTCGCAGGGGAATAGGAACCAAATCCACTGAGAACTGCTCATCAAATAACTGTAGTGTACATCCTCTATGAACTCTCGCGACCCTGACGGTCCTGTCATCGGCTATCTCAACCTCAAGTGGGCAATCCAGCTCCCCTGGAGCTCTGCTAAACCGCTTGCTAAGCGCAAGCGAGACAAATGACCGGGTAGCCCCCGAATCAAACAATACTGTAGCTGGAATGCCACTCACTAAGAACGACCCTATACACAAACACATAACATAAGCAATAATTAATAAGATGGTAATAAGAAGATGGAGAAGATACATACCAGTAACCACATCTGGAGTCGCTCGCGCCTCCTCTGCTGTGAGCTGGAAGGCTCTGCTTTTCGCCACTGGCGCCTCAGCCCGACCCTGACGGCCGTCTGTAATCCTCAAAGTAGCAGGGGCAGGTGTCGCCACCTTCCCTGCTGCTGCTAAGCTCGGACACTGGGACCTCTTATGGCCCCTCTGATTGCACTGAAAGCAAATCAGATTAGAAAGTGATGTGGTAGTAATGGTAGAAGTAACAGTACAATCCCTGCTCATATATCCTGTTCAGCTGCATTTGAAGCAGCCTGAACTCCCTGCCCTGCACGCCCCATCATGCGACCTACCACACTTGCCGCAGCGGCCTCGGCCCTGCTGGCCCTTCCCTCAGGAATCTGTCTTGGGCCTTTTTCCCAAACTATCCGAACCAGACACCACCTCTGGTTTCCTCTTCCTCTCCATCTCAAGATCAATCTCCCTCTCACGAGCCCTCGCAATCATGTCATCCAGCGTTTTACAGCTGGACCGACTCACAAACTGTCTGATATCACTCCTCAACATCTCATGGTACCGGGCCTTCTTCATCTCCTCGTCTGCCACGTACTGAGGAACGAGAAGAGCCCTCTCCCTGAACTTGGCGATAATCTCTGCCACTGTCTCCGTCGTCTGCTGGAGATCCTAGAACTCCCTAGCAAGCTGCTACACCTCAATAACAGGTGCGAACTCGGCCCTGAACCGGGCCATGAAATCCGTCCAGGTCATAGCATCAAGAGCTACATCATCCCCAATGACATGTCCGACCTCCTCCCACCAATCACGTGCCCTGCCCTTTAGAAGACAGGACGCAAGTCGGACCTTGTCCCCCTCGGGACATCTGCTAGTACGGAAAGCGTTGGCCACATCATCCAACCATCTGGTACTCGCAATGGGGTCCCGTTCCCCATGGTAATCCGGAGATCCACAAGCCTAGAACTCCCTGAATGTCAAAGTACGTGACCCCATCATAGTCACCATCTCAGTACGGAATGCACTCAACCTCTCATCCAACAGCTCCAGAATACCCTCCTTGACCGATCAAAAGATCACAGGAGTCTGCTCAAGTATGCTACGTGTGACCTTTGAAGAGATGAACTCTCTGGTCTGCTCATCCAAATGCTCGGCTCCCGAGCCTGAACCTGATCCCTCTCCGGCACCTGAACTGCCGACTGCTGGTCTAGGGCGTAAAACCACCATTCTGAAACACATAATAACATGTTGGATTAATGTCTAAGTCCATAACTATAATTGGTAAGACTTGACCCGACCCGACATGGTCCATTTGGGTTGCATGGCATCATGCATTTGGATAGACTATAATGAGAGAAATAACACTTAAGGTTGGTTAATATATTATAAGTTCTAATATATTAATAAGGTTATTTAATTAGTATTGATCAAGAATTAATTTGGAATTAATTAAGTGATCAAAAGGAGACTAATTAAATATATGGGTTGATTGTGTAAATCATTCATTCTTATATATGTGGGCTTGTGATCCAAGATTCCTTATGTCGGACTAAGTCCATGGGGTGACCCATGTATACTCCATGGAGGTTAAAATCCATGGAGCATAAGGAATGGGTAAAGTTATGAGTTACATGGTGTAACCCTAATAGCCACCATATAAAAGAATCCCATGGCTCAAGAAATCGTGCACTAATGTGTGAGTGTGAGGGCTAGACGATTTCAAGGAGTGTTCAAGTTTCTCTCAAGTTATTCCAAGTGTATTTGGTGTTGTGTGAACCATTTGAGGTGTCACACTTGGGGCATTAGGCACTCAAGCTTCATGAAGACATTCTACATCAAAGAGGTATGTATTCTATCTTGTTATATTTATTATTTTGTATGCTAGATTAGGATAATACCTTGGATGTTCATAATTGTATGTATAATAGAGAAAACATAGATCCAAGGTATTTAGGGTTGCATGTACACTTAGGAGTGTTAGAATGCTCATAACCCAACAGTGGTATCAGAGCCTAGGCTTGTTTTCTTGTTATACTTGCAAAAGTAGCTGAAAAATCGAGTTGGATGCATATATTCGATTGTTTTGGCTGGAATTGGACTAGGAACATTACCCTAAGATGTTTTTGGACTTATAAACTTGTTTTTGATGTGGTAATGTTCATGCTAATCCAATTTCTAAGATAATTGTCATAATTTCGAGATTTGTATTAGTTTGTATGTTCATGTTAATTTCTTGAAGATTGATGATTTGAATTATCTTGTTCTTATGAGGTTCTTAGATTAATAGAAAAGTTGTGTGAAATAGTTGTTTTCAATCCATTTTAATCTAAGAATTGATTCCAAAGTGTGTTTTTGTAACTTGTCCTCAAGTTATATGAAAAGTCACATTTAAGAATCATAAAACTCATAAAAGTTGGCAAAGGTTACAAAATGAAGAGTCTCTTCATTAAATTAAAAAAAAAGGTAACCTTAATTAGTTCCATAAGTTACAATAAAAAAAAAGGTTATTTTTTTTATTAATTAGTTTAAAGTCTTCCATAACTTGTCCTCAAGTTATGGAACTTGAAGAGTTTTTTTTTTTTTTTTTTTTTTTTTTTTTTTTTTTTTAATTAAAACTACTTTAAACTCATAAGTTATGGAATTAATTAGTTTTGAATAGTTTCAAAATTTGCCCTCAAGTTTTGGAATTTGAAAAGTTTTCACTTATGAATACTTTAATTCCAAGTTAGCCCTTAGAATTTTAAAAGTTAAAATTCAACCCTTATACTTTATAATATTATAAGTTAATAATATTTATATATATGTATAAGAGTAAAGTCAGTCTTACCGTTAGTAGGCCTCATTCACGAAGCCGATCTATAAGGGGGTATAAGGTTACTGCCTATAAAATGACAGTTTAATGGGTGTCCACTCTCACCCACCGCTTCCTTGACTGGTGGAGGGTCGTTAGCCGAACGGGTAGGACAAGGACTATAATTCTCCTTTCATTAAAAGTATTAATGATAAATACTAAGTAACTAAACTCTTATTAATACCCAATCTTAGTTACTTAGGAAAATGTGAATTTGGTGCTAACCCATGAAATTACACTTTGCACTTTGCTTAAGTCGTTAGTGGAGCGTGTGTGGTTAACCGGCACACTAACCTGGACTTAATAAGGTAGGCAAAGGGTAACTTAATATTTATCATAGTATCGGTGGAGCGTGTGTGGTTAACCGGCACACTGATTAAGGGGTAAATATTAAGGGTACCAAGTATATTTGCATGGTTATTCACACCTTGTTTTGTGATCCTCGGCATCCCAGTCACAAAACCTGAAGGGCACACTCGAGATTGAAACATGCCCTTGAACAGTTCAATGAATCTCAAAGATCTAGGACTTTCAAATCCAATTAAAACCTAATAAATTATTTCGTTTTTCATGGTGGAAATTGGTGAATCGTCATTCACCTACCTTCAAATATTTTATAGCTTGGATTACGGCATCCCTCTTCTAAGTTATAAAATTGTTTGTTGGGTCCTAGCCTTAATATTTCATATTGGGTGTCATATTAAGGACTTTAAATCAACTATCTTGAATATCTCCCAAAAAGATGTATGGTCTAGACATTTATGATCTTCCCAAATCTCTTGAAACAAGCTTTCCTAAATGAAGATGATGTCCCATGGATATCATACTTCTTTCACCTCCTCCAATTATTCTCCCTAACCCACAAGTTCCTAAAAAGTTTAAGGTCACTCAAGCCCTATTGGCAAGGCAAGGTCTAGGTGTGATCACATCTTGGAGATGTAGTCACATATTGACAAGCCGGGAGAGTTGGGTGTCAAAGTCTTGAGAAAGTTGGTGGCTCAACTACTTTCTAAGTCACATAGTGAGTTCTTTTGGGAATCCTATGAAACAGACTAAGACAAGACCCTTAATGATCTTATCTATTTGCTAAGATCAACTTCCTAAAACGCTATGGACATTGACAATGATGACATTGGATATCCAGTAAAGCTCTCTCTTCCCAATGGAAAGGGATCGGCCATAGTCAACTCGGTTGACCCAATGGTAAAGAGAGAGGCGGAGTCTGAGATAGTCCCATTATCAAGGGTCCATAGGTAACTATTGCCAAAGGAAGGGGCATTGGTTACGATGCTGCCAAATTTACCTAAGGATGTTAAAGTCAATAAGTTTGGCTCTATTTCAGGTAAAGTCCATTGTCTAACTCTATTAAGTACATGCTGATTCTGATCGCGAAGATGGATTTCAATCGCATGGTTCGGTGATCAGAATTTTGGGCTATTACTTAAGAGTTATGATATTTATATTGCTTAGGAATAGATAACAACAAGGTTTTCATATGGATTGTAAGGATAAGTTTTTCCGCAAAGTTTTAAAATAAAAGAAAAAGGTTTTGATTTTATTTATTTTAAGTATCCTTACAATGGCATTTGTGAAAAGTTGTTGCTTATAAGATTCCATTGGTAGCAATATTGAAAAAATGGATTTGATTCTTTCGGTTGTGGTAGTGTCTAATATTACCAAATAAGGAAAGATTCTCATCACCCAAGGTTCAATTGGACCGAAACTTGGAATCGTGCAAGTTGTATAGTATGATGAATGAGAACTTTCAGCTTGGAAAATTAAGACTAATTCCTTATGTGAATAAGGAAAGGACTAAGGGATCGATTACACATTCTTGTGCACTGGTCAAGTCCACCACAAAAGATCAAGAAGACTATTCGTCATGATTTACTTAAGTTCAGTAAATATGGTTATACTTATAAGTTTAAGTATAAGTCTGTAGCATTGGAGAAGTTTCAATGTGAGACAGAACGAACAAGAAGAATCAAAGTATGGCAGAAAGATAAAAGTTTCTCAAATCTGAAAAGATGGGAGAGTACTTTAGTTTCATGTTTATGATCATCTTAATGATTAAGATACCATATCACAATTGGTCCTCTAAAGTCATCTTAGTGCATTCTTATGACTAAGAAGAGGAGTCATGAATTGTTGAAATGGTTAAATCAAAAAGATGAGTCATACTTCGTTCCAAAACAATTCTTAGAGTCATACTCCAAGATTGTAACTTGAGTGACATATCTTAAAGAGGGTTTGTTAACACTAGTCAAATGTAAGAGTAAAAGGTTATCTACTCTTGTACATTTGAAATTGGTAAGTTGTGATGTTTTGGATAAAACAGAGACCAACTTAGGCCAATTGTGTAAAGTGTTAGTCTTGATAAAGAATCCGCACTATCTCTTGAATATTTGACAAGGGAGTCTTATATGTCAAGAGGACAGTGGGAGTCTTAAAGCTCTTGAAAGTTTCAAGACTTAATCAAGAATAAAACCTAAAGTCCTTCACTAGCACACGACTTGAGGTTTATAACCTATCGTGTTGAAATTTTTGTGCCTATTCAAGTTGGCTTTGCATAGGAGTTCTGAGAGTTCTCAATTGGTTTCACAACTACTTGGAAGCAATGGCAGGCACCTGAGCTGCCAAATGGCAAGAATTTAAGATTGCACAAGTTTAATCAATATGAGTTTGGATTTATCACTAACCTTGTCTTGTGATTATGGTTTTAACAAATTCACATGGATAAGAACACATACACTATTAAATCTAAGTGTCATAAGGTTTCTCTCCGATTCATGAAAATGATGGTGAGGAAACACTTTCACTAAGTAGATTTTAGCTAGATAGCAATTGTGATATTTGCATTCTCAAAGTCGTTAGTGGAGCGTGTGTGGTTTACCGGCACACTAACATGGACTTGTGAGAAGTGGCAAAGGTCTAAACAATTGAGACTATGATTACGGCATCCCTTTTCATAGTTCTAAAATTGTTTAGACATACATGTGAGCTATCTAAGAGAGGTGTATGATTTTGATAAAGTTTTATCAAAACAATCTAGTATCAGAAATCTGAACTTTGGTAAGAAAGTCAGCTGATTTCTGAGTACATGTCAAAGCTAGTGGGAGCATAAGTGTTATGCTAATAATCATCATGTTAGTGGGAGCATGATAATTATGACAAAGGTTGCAAGTTAGCAATGTTAATTATAGAAAACAAAAGTTTCAATTCGTGAGGTTGCAGGGGTTGAAAAAGTTGTTTTGCTATAATTAAGGGAGAGGAAATTATACTTCATTTCAATTCTAAAAGCTTAGATTGAGATTTTAATTGTATTTAATCAAGGATATATATATGAATTTCATGTTGGAATGGCTCAACATAAGGAAATTCTATATATGGGTCCATTATTTGCGTTCTAAAATTCGATTATGATTACGGCATCCCTTTTCATAATCTGAATTTTGAGAACTTGGCAAATTGAAATGGAAATATTATAGCAAAAGACTGGTTTAGTCTTTATGTGAGACATCATGAATCGTGTCCCATATGCTTCGGATATAGGATCGATTACATGTGCTATATTCATCCTTTCTAAAATTTTCCAAATGCCTGGGGCATTATGAAGGGAAAAGGTCTAGAATTGGATATGACTAAAATGATTAAGCAATTGTCGAGGACAATCTAAGGTTTACCAAAGATTGGTTGCTCAAGGACAGTTTGAAGTATAATGTTAATTCTGGAAGGACCATATTGACATAATCTGTAAAGAGGCAACTCTTGTTCAGAAGTGATAGTCAAAATGGAATATGGAAATGTTTCAAAGTTAGAAATTATTCAATCTGTGTAAGATTAGGAAACTTAATGAAAGAAGGATGTTTCCAAGGAGCTGATCTCCTTTGGAATGCTCTGTAATGATTGTTGTCAAGTCTTTCTGACTTCGTGCATAATCATTAAGAGGATCAATGCATATAAGTTTAGAATCTAACAGATTTCAGTAAATGGCATGAATTTGGAATTCTTGCATTTGCAGTAAGGATTTGGGACTGTGAAAAGAGGATCATTGGAGTGATGTTCAATTGATCTATTTTACAAAGTAAAGATCATAGACAAACATAGTATGCATACTTGGTGTATGGCATGACTAGTGTTTAGAAAACATAGTGTACATGCTTGGAGCATGGGACAACTATTGTTTTAAATTCAAGTATAAAGTTGATAAAACCGAAACAATGAATAATGAGTAATCAGTATGGTGATAAATAAAAGTGTTTATTTATATTCATAGGGTTTGATACCATATTTGATTCATTTATTCTTGTGTTTCACTTTGCATGTTTTGACTTCCAGAATAACTAAGTCGCTCTTCCTGAATAATTAAGTTATTCAAACCATCCACAGTCGGTCATATGTTGGAAGTAGATATGAATCAAGACTGTCATGGGTTGGTTTGTAGAGGTCCAAGTTGGTGGACAAAGTGGTGCTACAACACTCATGAGTGCTCATAAGTTCTGAGTATTGGATTCAACCCGCGCTCATTTGAATCACTTCATGGATTTTATCACGAGTGATCATGAGACGATAAAATCTTATATTCTTCAAACCTAGAGATATGAGTTGTTACTATGAGTTGGTTATACATTGATTGCACGAAAACGCATTGGTAACTCGATGTTATAAAACGTGCCTTTGTGTATGATTCAACAAGTAGTAGAACAAGCCATATGAGTCGAAGTTTATCCATTCCTTTTACCTTCGGGATAAAAGCGATATCTGTGGGCCCCTCGATGATTTAAAGATGATACATGTGAGTGCTTGGCCAAGCCAGGACTGATTTGATTTGTTCAATTAGTCAGTCATCATGAATCGGAAATCGGGAAACAACAAATGGACAGAGAGAATGATTGATAATCCATGTCTCAGTCCATATGATATCTAGAATAGAGGAATATATGATCCCTTATCTAATGGACAAGTCATTGACAAAGGTCAGAGTTCATCGACAAGGTCAGAGTTCGACAGAAGCTTTTGAGAGCTACGATTGCTGATCGGTTCCTGAAGTCATACGCAATAATAGTTTTAGACTTATCCAAGTGGGAGACTGTTGGATTAATGTCTAAGTCCATAACTATAATTGGTAAGACTTGACCCGACCCGACATGGTCCATTTGGGTTGCATGGCATCATGCATTTGGATAGACTATAATGAGAGAAATAACACTTAAGGTTGGTTAATATATTATAAGTTCTAATATATTAATAAGGTTATTTAATTAGTATTGATCAAGAATTAATTTGGAATTAATTAAGTGATCAAAAGGAGACTAATTAAATATATGGGTTGATTGTGTAAATCATTCATTCTTATATATGTGGGCTTGTGATCCAAGATTCCTTATGTTGGACTAAGTCCATGGGGTGACCCATGGATACTCCATGGAGGTTAAAATCCATGGAGCATAAGGAATGGGTAAAGTTATGAGTTACATGGTGTAACCCTAATAGCCACCATATAAAAGAATCCCATGGCTCAAGAAATCGTGCACTAATGTGTGAGTGTGAGGGCTAGACAATTTCAAGGAGTGTTCAAGTTTCTCTCAAGTTATTCCAAGTGTATTTGGTGTTGTGTGAACCATTTGAGGTGTCACACTTGGGGCACTAGGCACTCAAGCTTCATGAAGACATTCTACATCAAAGAGGTATGTATTCTATCTTGTTATATTTATTATTTTGTATACTAGATTAGGATAATACCTTGGATGTTCATAATTGTATGTATAATAGAGAAAACATAAATCCAAGGTATTTAGGGTTGCATGTACACTTAGGAGTGTTAGAATGCTCATAACCCAACATAACAATCATCAGAAATACTGACATAACTAAAGGGATCACATCTACCACAAGTTTACTCGTCTTGTCTCAGCCTTCCTCGATTCGAGTACAGATCATCTGCTTTCAGTAGTACGGGCCCATACTACCTTCCACATATATCCGTACTTTCCTCAAGAACTGCCTTGACTCCACCAAGTCCCTTCTACTGCTACTGATCTCTGCTACTCTCATCCTAAGCTTGCCCTAGGGTAATCACCAACCCACTCTCCGCCATCAGCTGCGTAAGAAGTCCCTGCTTTCTTCCCCTAACTAGCCCGCAAATACTACTACATATCACTCAGACTAGATAATTCTTCGAATAAGAGATCCTACCCTACAACGGTTGGACTCAGACAAGAGTTGCGAAATAGAGTTAGACTTAACCTTCTGAAATTATTTAGTCCTTGCAATATGTAACTTAACATATTTGTTTACTGGTTAGTGTAAGATAGCTAGGACTCCTAAAAGCACAAAGGAAGCAACATTCGGACATCGAGCGCACATAATCAAGTATATACTACTCAGGCTATCCTCCTGACTAATTTGTACTAGCATGCAGTTCTCATAAAGCTGGAACACATATAGCAGGCACATAAGGCATCCTTCCTAGATCCTTAGTCCTAATCTAGTATATTGTTCTACTAAACTGAAAGTCATCACATAAACTTGTATGGGTAAATTGGGAGTACTTACTTGAGCTCGGCTGATTGCAGGCACATAAGGCATCCTTCCTAGATCCTTAGTCCTAATCTAGAATGCTCTTCGAAAATGATTTTCTTTTGAAAACCTTATACCATTTCCTCAATTTGAGATTGCCTTGGACTCGCCGAGTCTGTTATTGCGGGTAAGGAGATTGCCTTGGACTCGCCGAGTGTGTTCTTGCACTCGTCGAGTCCTATGATTCCTAGATTATGGCTATATCTTAATACATCGAAACACTCCTCTGGACTTTTCCGAACCTTGCTAACACTCGAATGAGGTTCCTTTGAACCACAACAGAAAGGGGACTCAAACACTGGACTCGCCGAGTCTCAAGAACAACTCGCCGAGTCGATATTGTCCATGCCTTATATCTCGATTTCTGACGTACAACACTTATCCAAAAGGTAGATTTGGGCTTCTACGACTGATCTGGCACGTAAAGTTATGAACTTTACGTGTATGCATGGGAGTATATGCTTAAAGGACCCAAAAATGAGGTCTAAAGGGGTACATGGGCTATCATGGCCATAAAGCTTGCATTCTCATGCCATGAACTCAATTCCAGAACCTAGATCTGAAGGTGAATCGACTTGGGACGACCAGGTCTCAAGGATTAAGCTAGTTGGACCCAAAACTCCATAAAAATGACAAAAAGAAGATCTATAGAACTATAAGTCAAGTTTTAAGCTTGATTACCAGAAAGTGTAGCAAAAGAGGGCTAGCTTATGGATCTACTTCTTCTCCTTTGAACCTTCTCTCTTTCCTTCTTCTCTACCACTTCAAGAAAGCACAAAATTACTCAAAATAGGATGGAAACACTCAAACTCACCAATGGAGGGCTAGGGTTTTGAGGGGGAACGCACTAGAGGTGTTGGAGGCTGGGATGGGGGTTATAATAACGCTTAAATAGGGTCCAAACCCTAAGAATTAGGGTTTCATCCAAGCTGGCAGACTCGCCGAGTCGGGGATGGACTCGTCGAGTCGCCCCACTAAGTCCACGTGTAATCCTGCTTCTACTCGACGAGTCAGGGCTACTGACTCTTCGAGTAACCCTTAAGAAAAGGAAATTCATTATTTAAATTACATACCAGGAACAGGGCGTTACAACAAAGTATGTGCTTCACATAAGATAGACTCCAAAAGTAAATAACAAAACAAGACATGAAGCTACTATGCTCCATCTTCTGAATCCCAGTGCACGAACCTGTCTACTGGTTTCCTGAGAATACAAGTTATTTTGAAATGGTAGATCAGCATTTAAGCTGGTGAGTTCATAAGTATTTTAGTGATGTAAAGTAAGTTGAAAGTTCTTTTAGAAAAGTTCGCATGTTCCTCCAGAAGACCCTATATCTTCTGATATGATGAAAGATAAGTAAAAATGAATCTACAATTTCTTCTATGAGTACTAAACGGATACAAGTTATATACAATCCAGATCAAACAGACAATCGATTGTGTGAATCTGCCCTAAGCCCACATCCAAACAAGGAACATGAAATGAGGCGGAAAGCACACATCCCATTGTTTGTTAGATCTTCATTGTATATAACCCCGGTGTATTCATTTGGTACTTACGGAGTTAACTGTAATAGTTCCTTTATATTTGATGAAAACATTCTTTAAGAAAAACCCTTATTTTCTTTAGTAAAAATGGTAACCACAATAGTTCCTTGTATAATCACTTAGTTTATACTAGCTATATATAATCTAATATCGAACAGATAGTTAATTGTGTGAATCTGCCCTAAGCCCACAACCAAAAAAGGAACAGGAAATGAGGCGGAAAGCACACATCCAACTACCTATCATATATTAATTATAAATAACCCTGATGTATAAACTAAGGTATTATAGAATTAACCACTAAAGGTCCTTTAAGTTATACTGGTTTAATAAAACGGATTAAACCCTTTTACGGATAAGTTTCTAGTTTTGTCTACCAAATGTTCTATTTGAAAAGTATGTTTTGTACTAGAAAACGGTGTATTGAGTTTGTATACTATGACCTGACCCATACCTGGTACTCCTTGTGATTACTTGGTGTATACGGAATATATATATATATATATATATATATATATATATATATATATATATATATATATATATATATAAGATCGAATAGGTAGTAGACTGGGTGAATCTGCTCTAAGCCCACAACCAAACAAGGAACAGGAAGTGAAGCGGAAAGCACAGATCCTACCGCCTGTCGGATCCGATTAATATATATCCCTGATGTATCTACCGAGGAATCATAAAGTTAGCATTATAGGCCCCCTTCTAACTGAATGTACTAAGACTCGACTGTTCTGATTGTTGTTTGTAATGATGTAAGTTTTCCCAAGTTTAAGACTATTTTTAATAGTTGGCATTACCTTTTATGTGAGGAGATCACAATAAGTATGTAATGGGAAAATGAAAGTATTCAGTAATGTTGTATAAAGTGACTACTGAAGCACTAACTACCATAAAACCAGTTTGTTAATTAAGGTTTAAAATGTGATGTGGTTATAACCATACTGATACGACATGTGTTTAACACGACGACCTAATGGCGCCGAAACTGATGTGGCGTTTGTCACCCATAGACTTGCAAGTCCCACTGTAGCTAGCAACAAGATGTGGGGTGTCAATCCCGTATAGATCTATACACAAAGTCATGCTCTCCCTCCAGGAGACTCTGATTACAAAACGCGACCTAAAAAGTATATTGCTAAGTCGTGAAGTAGTGGTTTCACATTATTGTTATGTTGTTCTTGTTATTGTATGTTCCTTCTGTTCTAGTGTATAGTATGTTCCTTCTGTTCTAGTGTATAGTATGCCCCTCCCTGTTTCTCTTTATAATATGTTCCTCCCTGTTTCTCTTTATAGTATGTTCTTTCTGTTCTTGTTATCATAAGTTCTGAACCCCTAAACTATACCTATTATAGTTTACTAGTATGTTTGTTTTGAACTGTTTCTGATTTGTAGAAAAGACTCGATTATCTACTGAGTTATGCTCGTACTTTAAAAAATGGAGTTTTATAAACAATAAAGTAACATAACTTAAAAGAGTTTTTGAAATGATTTGATTACTTATAAAAGCATAAGAAATCCTTTAATGTGATGGTTATCACAAATAACATTTACACAATTATCATTGTGTTCAACTTGTATCCCCCCCCTTAAAAAGCATTTAAAACATTTAAAAGATTGATTATAGGGGTATGAACTCACCTTATGTGGGTGATTCAATTGAAGATTCACGTAAGGATGAGAAATCCCACGAATGAATTCCCAAGACACAAAGGAGTCCTAAATGACATATAATGGCATATATATATATATATATATATATATATATATATATATATAGGCATGTAATTAGTGTTTATAACAACTAACATGCATGGAAACAACCTTAGGGACTAGGAAACACTTGGAATGAAGTGTTACAATCACATGTGATTGATCAAAGGGAGTTCACGGCCAAAGGAAAGTGTTCACGGCCTAAATGGATGAAGGGTTCACGACCCATTGGAGTTCACGGCCAAATATGATGAGTGGTTCACGACAATGCATGAAATTATGAAGGGTTCACGGCCCTATGAAGGGTTCACGGCCGTGAACACTTCAAGCTCATGAAGATTGTGATGAAAGTGGTGAATCTAAGGTGTAAACAAAGGGGGTTTCAAGCATAGACAGGAATAGATGTGTTACTAACCTTTTTGGGGATGATATAAGAGTTCTTGGTGGATGATACTTGAGAGAGTTTGAGAGAGTTTGCGGCCAAAGGGGAAAGCAATGAAGAAAAGTGAATTGATCTTATATATATAGGGGAAAAGATCACAGCCAGAAGAGAGTTCACGGCCGTGAACTAGGTTTGCGGCTGTGAACCTCCAGTGTTGGGTTCCCTGGTTCGGGTGCAGCCTTCTGATCTCGAGCTAATACTTCCTAACAGTCAACCCTTGAGTGTACTAGGCTTAGAACTCATTAGAATGACCCTTAACAAGGCTAGAAGGCAGTGGAATTAAGTCTGACTTCTGGTTGATTGGCTGGACTTACAAGATAAAAATTTTTGGGTTGTCACACAGTCGTACCATGAGATCTCCGAACGAGGGTCTTATCGGGCATAAGTTGTCCTAGCTTACATGTCATAACGGTTCTAACAGCCCTCCTGATCCAATCGAACATAACGAACTCTATTTTTGACGATCTTCATATCTACAGAATCGTCTCAGAGTGAACTATCATTTTCTTCCACTAATTCCATCTTATTTTTTCACAGTAATACCTTTTATGAAAAACAGGTGTTACACGGACCCCCGTATTTATGAGTTCACATTTATCACTCCAAATGTGCCCCCCACGCCTCCAGTCTCAGATAATAAACTAAACTCATCCTGTCTCGATAACAATACTAACTACACTGAAATATGTTGATAACACTAAAATCACCGACATGGAACATTTACGAGTTACATTCATCATATATGAAACACATATACATATCTCTTAGTCTATATAAACGAAAATACCAATATAGTATTAGGATATTGTCCTTGTAAATTAGACAAGATTTATGTCGAAATGGACTCAGACACAAAAAATCTTGATATATTCATGATGACTTTTAGTAGCTTGCATACCTGTTGTTCATAGGCAAGAACTGATTTCCCCAAACGCTGAGAGGAAAATCCCCGATAGGTCGGATGACATCCTCTTCTTGAAAAAACATTTTCTATGACATATTTAATTCAGTTTAATTTGATGTACAACTAAAAGGTATATGCAGAGGATAGCGACAACATTATTGCATCTTATGTGTAAGAGATGCTGGAAAATTTAAAATTAACGTGCCACATAATCCTATTGCTTAAACACACCCCTCCTGGTTGAGAAATATAACATATATTATCGCATGATGAGGAGATTCAGTTCTATCCAAAAATATTATAGGACCAATGTTTTAAAAATTGCTTTTTTAGTTTAAATTGTCTAATAACCGATGCCCGTTTGCACCGCCGATTCAACTAAGAATTTTCTTACATCTAGTGGTGGTTTGTGTCAGTCTTCGAGTTGTGTGCATTCCGTAAATATTCAATTTGCTTTGAAAATGAATTGTTCTTTTAACATGCTAATTGAAATTCAACTATATAAGTCTAATAAACTGGTTCAAACTGTTTTTACCGGTTTTTTATCACACTGGTTCAACCCAGATTTTAACAAAAAACCGTCTGGCTCGATCCGGTCTAGAAATCGACATAAAATCGGTTGTTATTGAACCACTTTCGTCTCTGGTTCTAGGTCCAACCAGTTCAAACCGTTTTTTAAAACATTATGTAGGACTGTAGGTGATGTTATACATGGTTCAAGTAGAAGACACGTCTGTTGTACCGCTAATAAACTGTAAAAGTGTAGAAGTTATATATATATATATATATATATATATATATATATATATATATATATATATATATATATATATATATATATAATTTCTATTATTATGTATATTTGGATATCTTATCAATTAATTCTTTGAGTAAATTATATGAATCGTTCCTCGTGGTGGTGCCAAAATGCACGTTCAGTCCCTATTTTTAAAAATTAACTCGAAACGTCCCTCGTTAGCTAAAAATTTACGCGCTTCATCCCTCCGGACATTAAAAGACCATTTTACCCTTATTTATTTCCTTTTTGATTTACTTACTAATTATTAATTATTAATCTATTAAAAAATTGTTTAATATATATGGTCCTTCACCATTGCTATTGACCAACACCACCACAACTTGCAATTGACCAACACTACCACCACTTCCGTCCACCACCACCACCACTACTTTCAACCACTCGCCTTAGACGATTCTCTCGAGATTCCAACAACCCCCGTCTAGCTCGTCAGAAAACTCCAACAATAACCTCTTAATCGGTGGCTCTGCCATCAGAATAAATTACCACCACATCTACCATCAAAAATAAACAGTCTATCACCATCTTTGTCATCGGAAAAGCAGCAATCAATGTTCAAATCCAGAAAAAAGAGACATATTGAAACATCCCAAAAATTACCACCCAAAAATTTTGTTTTAAAACAATATTAAAACCATCGTTTCAATACCAAAGTATAAAAATCATAAACTATGTGTTCAAAATCCCATAATATCCATCACATGTCAAATCTCATGTCAAAAATCATTTCAAAATATCAGAGTAAAACTCCCAGGCTGAAGACTGTGGTGTGTACGATGTGATCATCCCGAGCCCTTCCCTTTGCTAGTGGAAGTACCTGAAACCAAAACTGAAAACTGTAAGCACAAAGCTTAGTGAGCTCCCCCAGACTACCACATCCCATACAATAACACATAAAGCACATACCGGGCCTTGCCCACTGCATCGGGCGTCGCCCGACATCAAACCGAAGTCCGACATACTCTGGGCCCTGCCCACTGCATCGGACCGAAGTCCAGAATAACTTGGGCCTTGCCCACTGCATCGGAACGACGTCCGGAATAACTCGGGCCTTGCCCACTGCATCATACTGAAGTCCGGAATAACTCGGGCTGTGACATCCCATTTTCACGCCCAGAAAAGACCGATTTTGTTTATGCTTTATAAAAATCAGAGTACTTCTTTTAATAAAAATGTTGCGGAATTTGTTCCCAGAAAAACATGATAAATACGTTATCAAAGCATTTTCGAAGAAATGTATTTTTATTCATTTAAAATATTTGGGATGTCATCGTCAATACAGAAACATAAGCATAAACAGAACTTACATTCATTTACACTAGTGATCTACATCTCTTTTAAATCTCTCAGTGAAAAGTAGCTTCGTATCGACACATGTGATACAATAAGCTGGAGTGGGTCAGGTTGGGAAACCTGGTGAGTACATAGGGTTTTCAACCCACAATAATATAATTATTATATTTAAACATCAAACAATCAACTCGATTACCCATCCCCGTTATCTTCTTTAATATTCCTTAAAGAATTATCTTAAGGGTCATCTCCTATATCATATTTACCTCTCATCTTTTTACCTCACATTTCCGTATATGCTCATTCCTAAGGCATGAATACGTAGTTACAACGTCGCCTGAACTCGTAATTCACAGTAAGGGTTAGAGTATCATCACATGAATATACAGTCACAACATCACCTGGACTCGTAATTCATCACCTACAGGTTATAAGTCTGCTGGTGTTTCCACGGGTTGTCTAGAATAGTCCGTGGTCGCCATCTATACTCTAGTAGATGACTACATCTCCAAATTGCCGGACAAGGTTATAGTATCTTTCATCCTACATCACCGATTCATCATCACCTATCCATCACCTAATTATCATCACCTTCCTATCATCACCTATCTCTCATCATTTTATTTCATCACACATCAACTATTTCATCTACCCATGTTTTATCCCAACATATTTGTAGATATAAAATAAATATATATTTAAATCATTTAAAACATGTATAAAATCATTCATCCATCATAGACAGCAAGTATTCAGATAAAATGCACACATAACACGTAATTTATATAAAATACTTCATATCTATGTGTAAGATGAAAGGGACCATGCACTCACTTGAGAAGGTGGTGACTCGGCACTCGGACAGCACTTCGTTACTCTTAACACAATTTTCCTCGGACAAAACCTAGTATCATTACCACTAGAGTTTAGTCTAATATTCACCGAGACTAATTAATAGTCTAGCTATTATTACTATTATATAAGCATTAAACGATACTTATATAACCCATAATAATAGCCCAAGTACTTATTATAAGGTCCTAATAACATTACTATATTAAAACATAAGCTATACTAAAGATAGGTTAGGCGTAGCTCACTTATAGCGGGTTTATAGAAAACCGGACTTTGCTTGGAGCAGCATTTCCGAACCGAAAGACCCTTTTTATCGGGACTCCGGGAGCCTCGGGGATTCCTTCGGGTGCTAGGGGGTTTACCTAGGCTTTAGGGGGGTCAGGGAGGCTTAGAGAGAGGTTCTAGAGAGAGAAAGAGAAGTTGGAAGGTGTGAGAAATGAGGGTGCCCCGACACCCTTTTTATAGGTTGGAAATCACCAAAACTCGTCGAGTTGACCTCCAACTAGTCGAGTTTCATGGCCAGGTGTCACCATCTGGTGGCTAGCCTTGGGGAGGAAGCAACGGCCAGGATTTCGCCACGTCACCCAATTTCGCACAGCAACCTCCCAACTTAGAAAAATCACAACTCTCGCATACGAGCTCCGTTTTCGACGTTCTTTATATCCACGCGTAGGTAAAAACAAGATCTACAACTTTCATTTTGACTCCGTCGGCTAATTCTCGACCAATCTTAAATTTAACAGTAGGAGGAGATTAGACTGTTAAACGACCGCGAAGAATTCGTAACTCCTTCATACGGACTCCGTTTTCGTCTGTATTTTTATCGTTGAGTTCCTATTAATGAAATATTCAACTCTCATTTAGGTCGCGTAGGCCAAAAACCGCTCGAACTAAAATTCGAGTTTCGGGCCGTGTACTGCTATGCCAAATCTTAAAAAATTCATAACTTCCTCATACGAGGTCAGATTTGGGCGTTCTTTTTTTGTATGTTCTAGGTTTAATGTATACTACAACTCTTGTTTAGATTAGTAAGGCTAAACACTCCTCTATCGTAAATTCACTATTTACGTCTCCAGGTGCTGTGCCGGTTTTGCCGTAAAACTTCGACGGGCCATAACTTCTTCGTTATAACTCGGCTTTCGGCGTTCTTTATATGTACGGAACCCTTGTAACATATACTACCACTTGGTTAAGATTATTCCTTCTAAATAATCTTCCATTAAAAACTCATTTTTGATGCTCATTGTCTCTAAATTGGCTAGCCCGGATCTGCGGGCGTTACACGGGCCTTGCCCACTGCATCGGACCGAAGTCCAGAATAACTCGGGCCTTTCCCACTGCATTGAACCGAAGTCCGGAATAACTGAACATAACATATACGCAAACATGTGACATAAACATATAGTTACTGCATCGGGCTTGCCCGACATCGAACCGAAGTCCGGAACACAAAGCACATAACATGCATGAATCATAAAGACATCAGGCATACATACTACTTCTCGGGATCACCCCGACATCAGACCGAAATCCGGAACTACTATATCTAAATGAGTCAGCATTGTGACCGTAGACCCGTTCCTAAAGGAGGAAACCCACCTCGCGTAACTGGCTGCTGAAACACTGAGCGAAAAAATATCTGGCTGCTGCTCCGGCGATTCTCCGGCTATAAATTCCACAATGACACTTAGTCAGAAACTAATAACTATCCTTAATGTGAAATAACCCTTTTACCCCTGGCTAAAGTCCACATCATGGTCAAAGTCAACTTCCCAGTTGACCGGACTCGCCGAGTTGGCTCGACAACTCGCCGAGTCCCAATCTTCTCATCTACCCCCAACCCGACTCTACTCGTCGAGTTTAGCAAGAACTCGATGAGTTCTCCTTCAATCATAACATCGAGACAATCTTCATCTGACTCGCCGAGTTCTTCCTGAACTCGTCGAGTTTATCTTCATCTTAATAATGTGTCTAGTCCGTGACTCTCCGAGTTGTATGAACAACTCGTCGAGTCCGTCTTCATGAGTTGGGAGATGGCCTTGGACTCGCCGAGTACGTTCTTGTACTCGCCGAGTCCCATGGTTTCCAGATCCATGGCTATGTCTATTTCGTTGAGTCCCTTCCCTGGACTCGTCTAAATCCCTTCTAAACTCTGCTGGGTCTCCCCTGGATCGTAACAGTTTTGGGAACCAAGCCACGACTCGCCGAGTCCCAAGAACGACTCGTCGAGTCTATGCATGTCCAAGTCTATAACTCGATTTCTGATATGCAAAACTCATCCAGAAGGTAGATCTAGGCTCCTAAGATCGGTATGACGCGTAAAGTCATGAACTTTACGTTCATGCATGGGACTTTTATGCTCAAAGGACCAAAAATGGGGTTTATTTCATACTTGGGGTTCTCATGGCCATAAATATGGCACCTTTATGCCATGAGGACCCTCCAAGGTTCCAGATCTGAGTGTAAATCGACTTGGGACGTCCAAGTCCCAAGGATCAAGCTTCTTGGACCCAAAACTTCATAAAAATGACCACAAGGAGATCTAAGAAACTACAAGTCAAGTATGAGGCTTGATTACCAGAAAGTGAAGAGAAACTGATGTTGTTCTTGGATCTACAATCTTCTCTTGAAGTCCTCCTTCTTCCTCTTCTTCCCACAAGCTTCAAATTACACAAGATTACTCAAAAATGGCACTCAAACACTCACAAGGCTAAAGGTGACGAGTTAGGGTTTTCTGGACGTTGAGGGAGTGATAAAGGAGGCCACCATGGTGTCAAGTTCTTTAAATAGGGAGACAACCCTTAAAATTAGGGTTTTCATCAAACAGCTCCTACTCGTCGAGTCGGTCATCCGACTCATCGAGTATGTCACTTAGTTCCTCGACCCGGAGTCGATCCTACTCGACGAGTTGCCCCCAACTCGTCGAGTCCAAGAGTAAAATATGAAGTTGACTCAATTAAAAGCATACCTGGAACTGGGTGTTACACATATCACGTAATTCCATTCAACTGAGGTATCAAAACAGATTCAACCCATAAATTAAGTAAACAAATCAATTATTGTATCAACAAATCAAATATCTAATGTAACTGTTCCAAAAAGTGAAGACAACAGTGTTAGTTGTGGTGGATCTAGAACGGATGGTCGAAGGTGCTCCATAGGTCTTTGGTGACAGCCACCACACTCTCTAAACCATCCAAGCTCTGATACCCAGAGGAATCTAATAAGATCTGATGTGTCCGACTTTTAATTTGATGTAAGCTCCAACATTCGTTAAGCTATTTATTGAGGTCTGATTTCCAGATCTCACTCACGTTCTTCTTTTTCGATTCCATATACCATTTTTAGTCTCTGAGAGCAATGTTTTAAAAACTGGTTTTTAGTTGAACCGGTATGGTGACCGGTTTCCGGTTCAACCGGTCCAACCGGTTCGACCGCCGGTCAACCGGTAATATTTTTCATGTTTTTTCCTATTTTCCTACATATACATACATATATAAATCATGAATTTGATGTTTACAAGTTCAAACATTAAAAATACATATAAACATAAGTTGTACATGAATCCAAAATAACACATAACCTTAAGTTTTAGTGTTTTACATCAATCCATATACGTCAAAAAGAAAATAAAATATAATACCGAAATAAAATATAGTTTTAGATGAATACAAACACATAAAAAAACTTTTTAATATTTATCATATGTTTTTATTTAGAGAAAACTAAATAGATTTGAAAAAAATCACCAAAGTTTATTATGTAAATAGTTATTTTTAATGTGTTTTTATTCGGGTTAATCGGTTCAACTGGTTTATTTTGACTGGTTCAACCGGGTTTTTCTAAAAACCGGCTGGTTCAGTCCGGTTCAGAAATCAACATAAAATTGGTGATAATTGAACCGCTCCCTCTTCTGGTTCCCGGTCCAACCGGTTCGACCGGTAGGTTCAAACCGGTTTTTAAAACATTGTCTGAGAGAAAGAGAGAGCATTTATGGTGTTCATTGGAGTTGAAAAGGGGCATATAAGAAGAACGATGAGATATTATAGAAACATAGATGGAGGTCTGTGACAGCTTGGTGATGATGGCAAGGAAGACGAACAACTATGTAAGAAAGAAAAGGAGACGAAGGTCGTCTGCTATTTCTCTTTGCTGGTAGCGGTGAGCCGTTTCTGAGTTGAGATTCCGAGTTGCAAGCAAGTCATATCTCGTTTGGAATGTCAAAAGAATTTAAACACAAAGATGATGAAAGAAATATAGGTGGTGATGGATTGTCGGTCGGCAGTACCGGCCATGGTGGTTTGACCGTCATGTTCTGATTGTCGTTGTTTCTATTAATGCTTTTAGCTTTAGGTTAAAATTTAGGGTTTATCAGTGAAAAGAAAGTAGGGTGGGTGGGGACGTAATTTACTCTTTATTTTTTATTTTTAATAAATACAATTTTTTATAAATAAATTAAAAATATAATAATAAGGTTAATATAGTCTTTTTATTATGTTTGATAAAAGATGAAGCGTGTACATTTAAACTTATGAGGGATGAAGCGTGTAGCTTTTAACCAAACGAAGGACGATACTTCTCTAGCACACGAGTTTTGAACATTTCCCAGGATAAATTCTCCTGGTCAAACCCACTGAGAGCTTCATAGGTTGCTTCCCACCAGACCAAAGCTTCTCCGATGAGCATTGCAGAAGTATAATTAGCCTTGTCTTCATCATCTACATGAGAAATACGAAACACTTTTTCTGTGTTCTGGATCCAAGTAAGAACAACAATTGGATTAAGAACACCAGAAAACTCTGTAGCACCGCTACTCTTAAAATCTTTGAACGAGGGACGCTTCACCTCTCCTCTCGAAGATTCTCCAGTGGCTTTCTCTTTTCCTTTATCACCACTCTTTTTGTGTTCTTCGAGAGTCTGTCGAATAACACCGGTAAGTTTACCCAAGAGTCGCTCCTCACGAGGAGATACTGGAGTATTCACTTCCTCAGGTTGAGGACCTCCACCAACCTCAGGGGTATGGCTACTAACCTGTTCAGCCATTGCTCTACAATATGGAGTAACTTTGTATTTTAGAATATTAAGGTTTATTATTTCCTAATACTTTTATTTATATATTTCCTATGGTTTGTATCCCTATACTTACAATGATTCAGTTCATATATTGAACTTCCAATAGTTTAAGTCTAAATACCAATCCGTGGCATTTAGTTCACTTAAACCACTGCTCTGATACCATGATTGAAAGACCCACACTTTCATATTTGACAATTGTTACTCCGAAACATGCTACATGCATATTCATAAAAACAATATTTTATATTGATAAAGTGATTACAAACTACTGGATACAAACCCACTATTTCATAGTGTTATATATTACATAACTTCCCAGGATTCTATAGTTTTATACATATGGGAGTGCAAAATACGATAGTTTCAAACTATTCGAAAATCTTCTACCTGTATATAACTATACTGGATGCTTATCTCCTGCAAATTAGTTAAACATTGAGAGGGGTAAGCGGTGACGCTTAATGAGTTCAATAATAGATACAATATAACGTTATGCCATATATATACTTCACTATGGCAGAGGCAAGGAGGATCAAGGAACAACAAAGGCATATGTGAATCATGTGACAAACTTTCCATATCAATCAATGATTTGATTCAAAGATATACAATCAATGAGGCATAATAATTTCCATACTTGATATACATCAATAAAGCTTTGGCCCAAATGGCACAGAAGACATACAACTTCAGATTAACCTTTTGGTAGATTTCAGGCTTATAGCCCTGTCTAACCTTCTGCCAATACCATAGAATAGAAATCATTCTCTTACGGAGACATGTTCTACATGGCCAGAGGCTACATACCAGTACCAATATGAATCTAAGTCCTTTCACTGATCACATGGTCAAAGGTATTACTTTGCTATTAAACATAGCAAATAAAAATTAACACGGGAAAATAAACCGGAATAATAACACTGAAAAACACATAGCACATATAACACATAACATACAATTGTTCCTATATATTAAACTCACCGTGAAATAACCGGGGGTTAAAATAATAATTTGGGCAACACTTCGGCTCTAAATATGACTTTCTTCGTTGAAAACCGGGAGTTTTCTTGAAAACCGGGCCCTGCGAAGGTTGGGCTTCGAAACCGAAAAGATAAATTTTTCGGGCTTCTCGGGAGTCTCGGGGCGTGTTTCGGGCGTTGGAATTAATACCGGGGCTTCGGAGGAAGTGGGAGTAGAAGAAATATAAGTTTAGGGGTGAAAATTGCCAAATTTCAAACACTTACCCGGGAGGTCTCGGACCCCTTATATAGGTGCGAGCCTCGGATCCGAAGCAGAGGGAAGGAGACATGTGTCTCGGACAGGTGGCGAAATGGTGGTTCGGTTCGGACAGGTGGCTTCGGTTCGGATGGAAGGCTCGCAGCTGGCAGCTTCGGATAGGACCAGCCTTCGGTCCAATAAGAAGAGTACATGCATGCGAAGGGGTGTCCGAGGAGCATCCGCGGGGTGTCTCCTGCGAGGCTGTCCGAATGCGAGTGGACCGCGGACCTGGTCCAATCAGAAGACAACACGCGAAGCTCGATCCTATCAGGAGGTGCCACGTGGAGGCCTCGCATGCGAGGGATGACGTGTCCGAGGTGACTCAGCGAAATTTCCAGGTTTTCCACATTTTCTTGATTTTTGTGCCAAAAACTTGCGAAAATCATAACTTTCGCATACGAGCTCCGTTTTTGACGTTCTTTATATGCACGCGTAGGTAAAATCATACTCTACGACTTTCGTTTAGATTTCGTCGGCTGATTTTGACTTTAATTTTAATATTATTATTTTTAACAGACCGGGACAGGAAATCCGTTAAAAATTCATAACTTCTTCATCCGACGTCCGTTTTCGTCTGTCACTTTACCGTTGTACTGCTAATGAAGAGACCTTCGATTCTCGTTTAGGTTGTGCCGGCTAAAAATCACTCGATCTAAAATTCGAGTTTTTAGCTGTCTACTGCTAAGCTAAAACTTAGAAAAATCATAACTTCCTCATACGAAGTCAGATTTTGGCGCTCTTTTTATCGAACTTCTCGGTTTAACGAATACTACGACTTTTATATAGATCACTAAGGCTAAAAAGTAGTTTATCAAAAACTCACTTTTTACGTCATACGGCACCGTGCCGGTTTTATCGCGGATCTTCGATTGGTCATAACTTCTTCGTTATAACTCGGATTTCGACGAGGTTTTCGCCTATATGTTTCTAACGAGATTATCTACAACTTTCAACAATAAAATTTTACTTATTTCAAATTTTATATTTTCGCTAAATTTCACTATTTAGCTTTTAAATTGGAATCTCATAAGACTTCCAATAATTTATGAGTGATTCTAAACATAGTTTTACCTTATTTCTAGTAAAACTATTTGTTAGAACTCAATACACATAATATTTCATAATATTATTTACTTAAAACACGATTTCAAAACGTGTATGTTACAATATATATATATATATATATATATATATATATATATATATATATATATATATAAAAGGAAGAATAAACACAAAAGTTTTGGAAATAAAAAGGTTGAAAGTAAGATATTACAAACCTAAAAATGGACGTGATAAAAAAACAAAAAAAAAAAAAAAAAAAGAGCTACATTGTCAAGTAAAGATTACGATGAAAAAAAATTGAAATTATCAAAGTATAAAAGAAAGGAAAAAAAAACTGATGTGACGAGAAATTCAATATTCTCCTACTTTTTATTTATCTTCTTATTTATTTAAAATCATAACAAGTATATTAAAATATAATTAATATTATCTAAATATCACACTTGTCAACATTTCACATGAATAGAAATAATATATATATATATATATATATATATATATATATATATATATATATATATATATATATATATACTATCTTATTATACAAATCTTACTATTTCTAAAAATAAATTTAAGACGTCCAAACCTTTAAACTGAATGAACAAACATTTATCAACAAATTACAAAATACAATGCATTAAGTACAAATGTAAAATTAATATTGAAAAATTCAAACCTACATCCTTATCTTACCCAATATAGAGGATTTAAATTTTAAAAAAATCATACTTTTTGACTAGAATGAGTCAACATAACTTTTAAAATCTCTCTCTCTCTCTCTATATATATATATATATATATATATATATATATATATATATATATATATATATATATATATATATATATATATATATATATATATATATATATTGTGTGCATTTAAGATTGATTATGGACCAATCATTTTAGTTATTTCAATAAAGTAATTAATGCATATTATATGTTAAAGATATAATGAGCATTAATTAAACTTTCAACATTTAATATGTATTAATTACTTTATTAAAATAACTAAAATGATTAGTTCAGAATCAATCCTACAAGCACACAATAGATAGTAAAAACATTGAACCTAACTATATATATATATATATATATATATATATATATATATATATATATATATATATATATATATATATATACCTTAAAAAGTATTTAGCTATTTTAGGACAAAAAAGTCTTAATTTTAAGTAGTACAAAATGTTAAACACAATATACAAATATCTAATGCATGGTATCTCTTATCCCTACCAAGACCACCTTAAATTGTTTCCTCATCTTTTCTTATCTTATTTTGACGTGGTCTTTTATTTACATTTAATTCCCTAAATCATATTTAGTCAAAAATTCGTATCACGGCAACAAGAACGATTCATAAGGAATATAGTTACATTCAACTTAGAATCCCAAAATTTTCAAATATCTCGGGCCCATCTCTTTATATGATGATTAATTATGTCCATCTCTACAATTTCTCTCTATAAATCCTTGAATTCAACAACTCGATGCTGACGTCACCATCCCTCTCTACAAAATCTTTTAACTCGATGGAGGTGCTTCCATCAACACCCACCGGCAGAAGATATAGACGTGGTCCACCATTGCTATACCGTCAATAATCATCTCTCTCTCTCTCTCTCAAACATAGACCACCGTTATTCATGCTATTTCTTATTTTTTAATCGATTGAAGGTTAGGTTTATCTCATACATCTTTAAATTTTTAAGGTTACACGTACTTTGAATGTTTCTATTTCATGGCATATAAATTTGTATGTTAACTCTTTATTGGTTCAGGTTGTGTTTATCTATTATGTTTTGATCGATTACAGGTTAGGTTTATCTATTATGTTTTGATTGATTACAGGTTGTGTCTGATTCATGTTTTGATTCCAGTTTTTGGTTACAACCATTGACATTTACTGGTTCACAGGATCAAATTTTGATATTTTTACAACAACCTGATTTTTTTTTTCAGTTTACTGCCATCGACTTCCCATACTAAGATTTATACGTTTATAAAATTTTGGATAGGTTAAAACAATATCTTTTCATTTCTTTCATTATTTGTGTTTTTGTTGACATTATTTTTTTGGCAGATCCGAGCATAAGTGATGTATCTGAGGTTTTCCTTTCGATGAGTTTTCTTACAAGTTCGACCTGCACCACTCGCCAACTCTAAATAGTATCTCAAATAACAATTATAACAGATTTGTATTTCTTTTTCCTTTTCTCCCAACTTTGTCTTCCCTGTCTAAACCCTCTTTCTAGCTTTATGTGTGTGCTTTTAACTATTTATATGATAAATAGTCCATAGTGCATGTTTTTGTTTAACCATCATATATTTTTATTAAAGAGGAATGACAAGATTATTTACTTTCTCTCCATTTTTCTAGATTTAGTTTTTAACGTATTGTTGTTTACAGGTATTTTTTTTGGAACCAGAATGACCATAATAGATGAGATACCAGGAAGCTTCCTGACCTGAGTAAAAAATGCTTAAGGACTTTTATAAGCTTGGAAAATCGGTAATCTATTAAGCTAGCTATATGTTAATTTATAGTTTTAAAAGTTAAAGGGAATATTAGTCATTGTTTCTTAGTAGTGTATTTTGCCTTCATGTAGGTTCTTATTGTTTCTTGATACATGACATGAGATTTGGGTGCCATTAAGTTTTCCACGCTCGATGTTGATATTAATGTCAACATAACCTCAAGTTTACCTCATATTTTAATTTAATATGTGAACATTAAACTTTATATAGTAGCTATAGATAGTTTTTGAAATTTTTTTATATTAAGTATGTAACAGAGTTTTCGAATAGCAATAAAATCTGATATCTTTGTGTAAAATTTTACATATATCATTCATCTCCTCCATAACTTTAATTTATTATTCATATAAAATTTGATTTATTATATTATTTAATATTTTTTCTCAGTATTTATGTTGAATTCTTTTTTAATGTTCAACTTTTTATATTCTAGATGGATTAATGATGTTTGTTAAAATTAGCCACACTTTTCTATAGGCTCATGAAGAGGAGGATGCATCTGAAGAAGCAGTAGAAAATCCATTTATAGTCTAGATGGATTAATGATGTTTTCAGTTTTGGCCCATAGAAAATTCGGATTTATGCTCTAGCATCCTACTTTAATGTTGGAGTGATAGAAAATTCGCGATTTTTAATATGATTTTGAATGTGGACTAATAGAATCGTACTTTAAATCTGTAGCAGGTCTGTGGGATGCTTGAAAATTGAAGAGTTGTGCATGAAAATTGACGGGTTTATGGGTTTATGCTTATACAGTTATACTAGGTGTGTTTTTATACAATATTTTCTTGCATTCATATTATTTTAAGTTGTGAGGATTTTGTTACATGTGTGCATTTATCAAGTAAATTTGAAGCTTTTATTGCATCAGACGTGTATATATATATATATATATATATATATATATATATATGACCTATATATTTGATTGGAAAGGTTTGAAATTGTTTTTATATTGTTGTGTCATTTGAACCATAATAATACATCCTCTAATGAATCATCAGTCTAACTTTTTTTAAGTTGTACGAAGAAATACTCTTCAAATGTAATTTGTTGCTGATGTTGATGTCATTTACACACCAATGTTGGACATGGTGCTTTTCACGTGAGAGTTTATTTGACCTAGAAGCTAGGCATTATGTTTATGTTGCTTATTTTTCTTAGAAAATGTACTTTGAAACCTTTAGCCAAAACCAAAAACATGAGTACAATGTTAATGTCACCTTTCACCAAAATGTGTATTATCATAGGCTTCAGAATGGTCAATCTGCACTTTGGTCCTGCTTTGGAAAAAATTTCTCTTTATGTTGATATTGTAGTCTTTTGATGGGTTTGTTGGAATATGGGAAATTTTGCCCTTGTCTTCATATAAGATATTCATTTTTCAGTTGGGGTTGCTATTTATTCATTTTAATTAAGTGTTGACTGATGAATTTTAATTTATATTTTTTGTAGCTTGTGGTGACTGTCACTTGGATATTCACATACATGTGGTGATTGTCACTTAGATATTCACATAGTTTTGCAAATTAATTCATGACATATATTGAAAAAACTTTAGCAGATTATCATGTGAGTTTCTAAACGATGTATGTGACTTCAAGAACATTACAACTCTAAAATTTTATAGAAAAAACAAGAAACCGAAACTGAACAACTGATGATTTTGTATACCCAAATTGAAAAAACAAAATGTTAGGTTTCGTTTTAGTTTTAGTAAAAATCGAACCATCCACACTCTAGGGAATAACAATATTCGTTCATGGTAAAAAAAAATTACGTTATGTTCTAAAATAAAATTTATATATAAAAACCAGAAAAACAATTATTTCACTAGAACACCAATACCCTCATGTTGTATTGACTAATTAGATGTTGTATACTATTTGCAAAAAATAACTATTAGTCTTTATAAACTAATTTTTGAAAGAAATTATTCGAACCGTCACTTGGCGCGGGTAACGGCTAGTATATATATATATATATATATATATATATATATATATATATGAAGATATTTAATTTCTAATGTAACAACTAAAATCACCACCAAGTTGCTAAATAATATATAGTATAACTTATTTCATTTTGGACATATCTTATCAATTAATTCTTTCATTTTGGATATATGTTTATACTATCTTCTGGACACACGCATGTTTTTGTGCGCTCTCATTCTCTTAATTAATAATTTGTGAACGCTAGTTCAGTAACGAACATTAGTATGGACTCATTCATCTCAACATTATAAATTACCATATAATTTGTGTACTCCATATAAACAATTATATAAAACTAATTTATGAAAGACCATGTGTAAAGTGGTTAGGGGTGACATCGTCCACTATGCTATCAATTAGGTTTACGGAATATTCAAATTAATAAACTTTTAATTAATTAATATTCAATCTATTAAATTAATTAATCCCAATTAATTTCAAAATAGTTTCCAATTAATTTATCAATTCATAATAAATTAATAAACTAATTTCTCTTAAACTCTCTTTGTCTATTAAATTTTAATTGCTCAAATGGTTTTGAGGAAAATATAAAAATACATTGTTATTATTAGAAATATTAACAATATTTAATAATTTTGAACATTCTTTCCAAAATTAAGAAGACCTTGAAATTCCTACCTATCAGCCTTTAATGATCTACAAGCACAGCATAAACCTTAGCTATAATCGGGTCTGAGTTATTTAATCAATTATCTACAAAGTGCAACATAAACCTTAGCTAGAATCGAGCCTCATTCAGTTAATCGACAACCATGTTAACAGAATGTTAGTTAGCTGCAAAACAGTCAACTAACAATCAACTAGCTACACCTACATATTAGTTAGTGGTTCATCAGCTAGCTACTAGTAATCAATTCTCAAGTCACATTAAATAATATTGTTCTCATTTTGAATATGACAATATCTTTGTAATCTATTAAGAATTGTACATACTTTTTTGTTAAATGCTTATAAAAAATCTAAAAAAAAATAAATAGGTTTATGTATGGGTGTTATAAAAGGAATAAAGTGTCCGAACCAAATACTGTTTCATTTGTTTGGTTGACTTTAATTTGTTTTCAGCTTGGTGTTTGGTTTAATTGATTAAACCGAATAAGGTTTTACGATTGTTTATTTTTATTTTGACCATCCATATATATGACTTATTTATAACGTTTGACTTTGCCTAATGTTAATTAGTATCTGATAAATGTTTTTTGTTCTAATATTCATTTTCTTTTTTACGTTTTGTTTCGAACTTTGCTAATTTTGGTTGCTATTTGATATGAGTTTAGTTTCTTTGTCGGTTGAAAAAAACGTTTTTAAAATGGACTAGTAGTTTTAAATTTATTGTCAAATAAAGTTATTTCATAGACTAATGTTTAGCTCCATACTTATCAAAGAAAATAAAAAAATTGATAAACCAAAAGAAATTTAATATATTTTTTGATTTAACCATAAATCAAATAAATCAAACCAATTAAATTGAATCTTATTCGTTTCGATTTTAATTAGAAAAATACAATAAAATTGAAGAATAAACTAATATCTTATTAAAGTATCATAATAATAGTCTGGTTAATGTACATTCAAGACAACCAGATAAAAAAATAAAGTTGTAGGTGGTTCACATGAATTTGGGTTCATAATTGTTGACAATGTCATTCTACCCCCGACGAGGAAACCCAATTAATCGGAAAGTGATTTTGCACAACAGCTTTGAGCAATGAGCAATGAGGCCAGGAAGCCGATGAATGATGATGGCTTTGGGTCACTGGTCATCAAACTAAGAATAATTAGGGATTGTATCGACAATGGTTAATAGTGGGTTTTAGATGTACAACCTCACGACGCTACTCTGGCAAAGTTATTCCCACGGTTTCTTTTAGAAAAAAAAAATCTTAAAAAAATAAATTAAAAGTGTTTTTATTTAAGCTATTATGTTCTCTTAACTAAATATAATAGTACAAGGTTTTAGTAGTTATTTTTTCTAACTATTACCCTCTTGTAGAAAATTCGGAGAACTTCATAAGTCACAATAAAATAACGATGAGTTAAATTATAAAGTTTTGAAAAATTAAATAACTTCATATTTTATTCATAAAAATTATTAATTGAATCTACTATTTATTTTTACTTTTATTTAATATTGAGATTTTTCTTAGAAAAATAAATAAGATAGATAATAACGATAAAGAAATATATAATTTCTTTTTTTCTTTTCTGATTTTATTTTTTGTTATATTATCATAACGTCAAATTGTCCCCTTCCTTTTGTTTGTTTTATGTATGGGATAATATTTTGAATAAACCATGTGGGTCTATATTTTAATCTTATGTATTAATCATTAATTTAGTATTTATTACATATATATAACAACTAATTAAAGTTAATGGATAGTATATATATATATATATATATATATATATATATATATATATATATATATATATATATATATATATATATATATATATATATATATATATATATGTGTGTGTATGTGTATATATAGTCCTTTCATGAGACATAAGAAGAAACAAGTTTCTAGTTCATTTGCTTGCTTATAATATCATGGAAACATTCTCATCCCTTCAATTGTTTCTCCTTTCATTCCTCGCATCTATCATTTTGATGATATTTACTCGTTTCAAATTCTTTCCATCTGGTTTGAAGATCAAGAAATGTTTACCCCCATCTCCACCAAAGCTTCCAATCCTTGGAAACCTCCACCAACTAGGATCACACCCCCATCAGTCTCTACATGCTTTGTCTAAGAAATATGGTCCACTCATGCTCATTCACATTGGTAGCATACCGACACTTGTAGCCTCATCTGTCGATGCAGCCCAAGGAATCTTGAAAACCCATGATTCATCATTCTCAAGTCGGCCCAGTATGTCTATAGTCAAAATTCTTTTCTATGGCGGTAAGAACCTAATATTTTCTCCACAAGGGGAACATTGGAGGAAGATGAGGAGCGTTTTAGTCACCCGACTTGTAAGTAATGCACGTGTTAAGTCATTTCGAAAAGTAAGAGAGGAAGAGACAAGGAATCTGATTGGCGCGCTTGAAGAGAGTCATGGCTCTTTGGTTGATTTGAGTGCATTAATAGTCAAACTTACAAACACCATAATTTGTAAGGTGGCATTCGGAAGGGTACATTCTGGGCCAAAGTTCACAAACTTATTAAAAGAACACGTCGAAATGATTGCAACTTTTAGCGTGGGGAGTTATATTCCATGGTTGTCTTGGGTAGATCGACTGACTGGCTTAGAGGGAAGAGCAAAAAAAGGTGCTGAAGAATTTGACGTGTTCATTGAAGGTGTTATTGAAGAACATGTGAATAAAAAAGGAGGAGTGGAGGCTAAAGGTGATGATGTGCAAGACGTAGTTGACATCTTATTGGAATTCCAAAATGAGAACACAACCGACTTTACCCTTGACAGAGATTCTCTTAAAGCGGTTATTTTGGTATGATTTCTATTTCTTTCTCTTCAAGATAAAGTGTCATTAATTATTATACTTAGAGCATCCACAATGGATTAAACTCTATCATTGTGAGATGCTATCATCGTGGGATGTCATGTGGGCATTAAGTGGATATAGAGTTCCATATTTATCTATTAGCTAGTTGCTTAGTAACTTCCATCGCATATAAATTATTGTGTCTTGATATGAACAGTATATATCACGTGGGCATATATATATATATATATATATATATATATATATATATATATATATTACGTGGGCATATATGTATGTACTGTGCACGATCTAGCAAATGAGAATGATATGAACAGTATTGTGTTGGACATAATTTACTTGGTTTCAAATGTATGTATGTAGGTACGTAAAGCATCGATATCAAAAAAAAAAAAAAAAAAAAAAACAAAAAAAACTCATGCATGCAAACGCTTTGATTCAATTCATTTTTTAAGTTGCGACTTTACATTGAAAAAACACTTAACTTTTTAGTTGCTTGCTTGTAGGTGTATAGTACATATGAAGAAAATCAAATTAGAAGTTAAAACTAATAAATTTTTTGTTTATTATTTATAGGATGTATTTGCCGGTGGAACGGATACCACATTCAACACTTTAGTATGGGTACTGAGTGAGCTAATAAGAAACCCAAGAGTAATGAAAAAATTACAACAGGAAGTTACAAAAGTAGCACAAGGGAGACCCATGCTTTTGGAGGAAGATTTTGAGAAAATGGAGTACCTAAAAGCTGTGATAAAGGAGTCGTACCGATTGCATCCTCCAGCCCCATTTCTTCTTCCTCGGGAATCAGTAGAAGATGTGAAAATGATGGGTTATGATATTCCAGCAGGCACACGAGTGTTTGTCAATGCCTGGGCGATAGGAAGAGATCCTAATGTATGGGAAGATTTTGAGGAGTTTAAGCCAGAAAGATTCATGGACAGTTCCGTTGACTTTAGAGGGCATCATTTCGAGTTGATTCCATTTGGTGCTGGCCGTAGAGGATGCCCTGCAATTCATTTTAGTGTAACTATCCTCGAGCTTGTATTAACGAATCTCGTATACAAGTTTGATTTCAGATTGCCAGATGGAGAGAAAATTGAGGATATGGACATGAGTGAGAGAAATGGGCTTACAGTCCATAAGAAGGCCCCTTTACTGGTTCTGCCGACTCCTCGGTAGCTTCATTGTCTCTCAACTTGGTAATAATTTATTTGATTTTGGGTGTTGTTCTCTACTATCTTCAACATCTCCTTCATCTTATTAGCTGTTTGTGAAGTCGGCATCTGTTGCTTTGCTTAGCGTTCTCTTTGTTTGGGATTAATGTTTGTTTACATTGGTTTTTTCCTTGTGATGTTTTTTTGTTTCTGTCTTGTTCTCCTTCACCTCCTTGGTGATTTCTTATAATCCAGGTTTCTATATATTGTCTTCTTTGTTGTTCAGAAAAGAATATATATATATATATATATATATATATATATATATATATATATATATATATATATATATATATATATATATATATATATGGGCAATTTTTTTGTTTTCGCTTGAGAAGGTACAATGACGAAATCAGGTAGTTTTTTAAGTATAATGCCTTAACGAGAAAATATATTTAGATGTATAGGGTTGTAATAAAATGATCGCATACAATTTGAGGCTAGATTTGAATTTGAGTATTGTAGGGATCAAAAGAGACTCATAAAGTTGAACTCATAGTGAATCAAAATCAAACTGCTAAACCCTTAAAATGAAAATAAAATTTATTCTAATAGTTCTTGGTTTGCCTCGACTAAGAACAATACGACAAAATACAGTGAATGAGGCATTTTAACAGACTAATTCAGAATCATTATGGGACAAAGTGGTTATTTTGCCCCTTATGTGAACAAATTACTAATTTAGTCTAAAGAGTAAGAACAAAAGCAAAATAACAGCCAAAATAGTAATTTTACATGGGTTCATCACCTATTTTTACTTGGGTTTTTTTGTAGTGACTGGTGTGGAGCATACCAGAGCTTCCTTTTCAGGACATCATATCAAATTTCCCAGTCTTCCTAAGTACCGAAAGCCAAATCAAGTGTCAAGTAAGTGGATATAACCTTTTACAGGTTTTACCACATACTCAATTAGAAAAATTATAAGAAAATAGTTGCATTTTTATCCTATAGTTTAGCTGATTTTTGCAATACTTGTCCCATAAAAATGTTTCTTACAGTTTTGGTCCTAGGATTGTTAAATCTAACTCAAGGACGTTAAACTTTCTAGAATGACAATTTTGTACTTGGACACAAATTGAAAAACGGCATACCAAAAAGACCAAATTTGTAATTTTCACTTGCTTTAATCTACAGTTTTTATATGTGCATATAACTTTCAAATTTTATAATATTTGACAAATAATATAATATACTAAATATAAATTATTTATATCTTCTCGTATCTTAATTTTTAGACTAATTTTCTTGAATATTTTTTTGTTATTTTAACTTTTGCATTGCACAATTCACATATGAAATATGCATTTTAATAAATTTACATAACCATATCCACATATAAAACAGTATAGCCCTTAAACTAAAAAAAAAATTTACAAATGTACTTCCTATAGAATATTGATTTTTCATTTTTGGTGAGGGGCAATATGGTCATTTTCAAAGAATAACAGCTGGGTAGTTCATTTTATGATCCAAGAACCAAAAAACTTGGTCAAAGACGAAAATGCAAAAATCAACTAAACTGATGGACCAAAAATGTAAATGCAAGTAACACTTAAAAACATAATTGAAGTGCATACCTCTTATTGTGTTTTACCTATCGTACATATAAAATAGGGGACGTGAAACCTCTGTTTTTTAAGCGTGTGGTAAATGTAGAAGCTTCTAAATCATAGAAATTTGTTTCAGGATCGAATAAATAAGTTCAACATTAATACCAGGCATGAGGCAGGCATCTAAAGGGATCTTACTGTCTCCAACCAAAAAAGGGAAATCCCTAATCTCTACAACCTCCTTAAACTTTAATACCCATAAATTTATTATCTTTCATGATTGCTTATCTTTAATACCCATAAATTTATTATCTTTCATGATTGCTTATATTTTCCTAGCACAAACAACATGACATCATTCTGGTGCATTATGAGAACCGTATGTAGCTAATACACAGAATTTGCAAGAACAAATGACAGAAGAAATCAGGTCATCACCATCTCAACAAATGGTTCATGTGTCATCATTAGGATCATCTCCTTTGACATCAACAAAATTAAATCTGATAGTATTCAAATCTTCCTCTTTGCTCAAAGATTCTGGGAGAAAAATTAAAATTTGATACATCCATAGTTCTATTTTAACAACTACAATGAATCCCATTAGTCTTGGTTCTTCTTTTAACATTAGCAAAGGCTAGGACTTTTCACAAGCACTAGTTAACAGACAAATTTTAAGACAGTGGTCTAAAGTAGAGCAAGTTCTGCCACAAACACCTATATTACAGAAGCAGCAGTGGCGACCATCAAGGTCAATCATATCACCCAACCCACTGTAAGAAAAAAAAAAAAAAAAAAATTATATATATATATATATATATATATATATATATATTAAAGAGCAATGGAAGAATCAAGATTAACTCAGCCCTAAGGTAGACCTACTCAAATTCATCCTTACTTGCAACTTGGTAAAAACACTTCCTTTTGTTCGTTTAGAAAAGAATACAATTTAATTTCTAAATTAATACTTTTTTAAATATTTTACCTCTATAAATTTCAACACATGTACCCTTGTTTAGCAAGCTCTTGGAGAAGCAGTCAATAGAAAATTAGTAGAAACGAAGGAACTAACCTTATAAAACTTCCAACTTATTAATCATGTCTTATTTAGTCTTTTTCATCTGGCAAAGCACAACCGCCTACACAAATGAGACGATTTCAGATTAGGTTGTATCAAAAATAACTGAAAAAGGGGAAATCAAACCTTTCAAGATCCATAATTGGAGTACACCCGGAGATTACTTCTCGTAACAGGTTATTGTGACCAAATTGCGCTTCTGATGTGTTTCCTAAGTGTGTTCTTCCTAAACAAACTGAAACAATTACTATGATGAGTTGTTATTATCGCCAATACCCCCCTTCAAGCGGAGCGGTGGAGGTCCAACACGAAGCTTGGCTCGAAAAGTTTCAAAGAGAGGCCGTGGTGACTCTTTGTAAAAATGTCTGCTAGCTGTAAATGAGTGGGAATGTGCTTGGTTTGAAGTTTGCCAGAGGAGACTAATTCACGGTCGAAGTGATAGTCGATATCAATATGCTTTGCCCTCTTATGAGAGATCGGATTTTGGCTCAAGAACAACGCACTCTTGTTATCACATAAGAGAGTGGGAATAGATGAAGGCAAGGCATGTAGCTCACGTAGCAAGTGAGTAACCCATATGATTTCTGCGGCTGTATTCACCATAGCCCGATATTCGGATTCACAACTGGAGCGAGAGACTGTAGGTTGCTTCTTGGCACTCCAAGAGACCAAGTTACCGCCTAAAAAAATAGAGTAGCCATACGTGGATCTGCGTGTTTCAATGCAACGAGCCCAGTCAGCGTCAGAATAGCCCAAAATAGATGCGGATGGTGGTCGACGAAAGTGTAAGCCATAAGAAAGTGTGCCTTTTACATAACGCAGAATTCGTTTAACAGCCTGGAAATGATCATCAGTTGGTGCTTGAAGAAACTGGCTGACCTGATTAACCGTATAGGAAAGGCCAGGTCTAGTGATGGTAAGATACTGAAGAGCACCAACCAAGGAGCGATAAAGAGTGGGGTCGGAAAATAGATTGCCGGCTGTTAAAAATTGGTCGGTTGGAGAAAGTGGTGTGGTGGTGGGTTTGGCATCAAGCAGCCCGGCACGGGTAAGAATGTCATGTGCATACTTGGCTTGTGTAAGAAAGAGTCCATCATCGATATATGAAGCTTCAAGACCAAGGAAATAACTCAAGGTTCCAAGATCCTTAGTAGCAAAATCATTGTTCAAACGAGAGATAAACATGCGAATGATAGCAGGATCATTACCCGTGAGGATAATATCATCGACATATACCAAGAGATATAGAAGTGTTGATCCTCGTTTGAGTACAAATAATGAAGTGTCGGCACGGCTACAATAAAAGCCAAGAGTGACCAAGAATGTATTAAGCCGTTGAAACCACGCACGAGGGGCCTGCTTAAGACCAAAGAGAGCTTTCTTTAACCTGCACACATGAAGTGGAAACTGATCATCAATGAACCCCGGGGGTTGTTCCATGAACACCGTGTCAGTGAGACAACCATTTAGGAAGGCATTTTTGACATCCAGTTGATGTAGAGGCCACCGTTGCATGACTGCTATGGATAACACAATACGTATAGTGGAGGCTTTAACAACGGGACTGAATGTATGAGAAAAATCAAGTCCAGGAACTTGAGTGAAGCCTTGAGCGACAAGCCTCGCCTTGTACCGTTCGATAGTGCCATCAGAATTAAATTTAGTTCTAAAAATCCACTTTGAACCTACAACATTTGAATTTTTAGGTCTAGGCACCAAGTCCCATGTGTCATTTGATTTTAATGCTGACATTTCTTCCTCCATTGCCATGAGCCACTGTGGGTGTTTAGAAGCTGATTTAAACCCTTTGGGGACTGTTGAAGAAAAAAGAGTGCTGATGAGACACGTATTTCCTAGAGAAGCTAAATCAGCAAAATGTTTCTTTTTAGAAATTCCATCTCGTAAGCGTGTGACCATAGGATGCATAGAGACAGAAGTTGTGGTGACTGGTGTGGGACCAGCTATGGGCTGCTTTAGTGGTGAGGTAGGAACAACAGTGCATTCATTATTGATGTCCTCCGGTGGAGGCTGGAATGGAGCAGCAGTGGCAACCGGCTGATGTTGAGGCACTGGCAAAGGAAGGGTCGGACACAGTTTACATGGAGACGATGTTGTAGAAGGTACAGAAGCAGATGATGAGCTGTTATTGATATTAGGGACTGTCGGCATAGATGGAGTACCTTGATCATCAAAGGTTGTGAAAGCCATGGTGGCAAGATCTGATGAGGATGTGACACCGGTATAGGGAAAAATACTTTCATCGAATTGAGCATGCCGAGTGGTGTAAATGCGTTGTGAAGTAGGATCTAAGCATTTATAACCTTTGTATTGAGGGCAGTAACCGAGGAAAATACATGGAGTACTACGAGGAGCAAGCTTATGAGGTGCATAATCTCGTAAGTATGGAAAGACCCTACACCCAAAAATCCAGAATACCTCATAGTTAGGTACGGTATCAAAGAGGACCTCAAATGGACTTTTATTGGAGAGGATTGGGGTAGGCAACCTGTTGATTATATAAACTGCAGAACTAAATGCATGAACCCAAAGATTTGCTGGTGCATCGGCATTAAAAAGCATAGCAAGGCCGGTTTTAGTTACGTGTCTATGTTTGCGCTCAACACGACCATTTTGCTGAGGTGTATAAGGGCATGAGATGCAATGATGTGTGCCATTGGTACTGAATAGTTGACCGACTCGTTTATTAAGAAACTCAGTGCCTCCGTCACTTTGGAATTCTTTGACTTTGCAACTAAACTGTGTTTGCACAAATGTAAGGAAAGTAGAAAGAGTTTATGCAAAATCAGATTTGAGCTTTAATGGGTAGAACCATGTAAATCTCGAGTAGTCATCCACAAAGATAGCATAGTATAAATATCCATCAGTTGATTCAATGGGAGCCGGACCCCACAAATCACAATGAATGAGATCAAGAACATGTGTAGCTCTTTTTGGATTATCACTGAAAGGTAAACGTGTGCTTTTGGACATTTGACAAGCAGTGCATATACCAGGTTTGGGCAAAAGAGAAGAAATAGACAAAGAACCATATTTATTTAACAAAGAAACAGTGTCAAAAGCTACATGTGCTAATCTACTATGCCAAATTTCAAAAGATGCAATGGTTCTCTTATTCCTTAAAGCTGCAACAAATGCCTTGTTTCCTTGTTCAAGCACGTAAAGCCCATCCTCATATGCGCCCACGTCCTCTGCCACCAGAAAAATTACCTCTGCCACCAAAAGAATTGTTTCTGCCACGCCCTCCAGAGAAATTGCCCCTATTTGAAGTTCCACCACGAGATGATGACTGCGAGGATCGGTACTGTTGAGAGTTGAAAGCAACAGCAGGAGGGTTAGAGGATTGGTGGATCGAGTTAATAAATAACTCGTGACTTTCAGCTTGTGAAAGAAGGCTGCGAAACGGTGGAGGTTTGAGGGCTCGATGTGTGGTAGCAAAAGACTCATAACTAGGCCCTAAGCCAAGCAAAAACCAATGGGCCTTGTCTTCTTCATCTATGGGCTGTCCAATGGCAGATAATTGGTCGCATATGGCCTTAAACTTGTGGCCATACTCAGTAACAGAAGAGGAACCCTTCTGAAGTTGTCTCAACGAATCACGAAGACTGTGCATTCGTTCCATCGAATCCAAACTGTAGGCATCTTCAAGTGCCTTCCATATGGCGTGAGCAGTTTTTAAGCCAAGGGTTTCTGCCATAGCTTCTTCAGAAAGAGATGATTGGATGAGAAGAAGAGCCTGTTGATCGGCTTTCTGCCATGATGGATGAAGAGGATTGGGAATAGATTTACCTTCAGCTTCAGTGGTGCTTGAAGGCTCTGGAGTGGTGCCGTCAATATGACCCAACAGATCCTGGTAGGATAAAAGGAGATGAATCTGATTCTTCCATAATAAGTAGTTTGTGGAGGAGAGTTTGATGGTGAGAAGATGTAGAATGGTGTTGAGAGAGATTGGAGATTCAGAGGTAGACATCGGAGAAGCAAATTGATGAAAAAGAAGAGAGGTGAAGGGGAGACGGCTAGGGTTTATCGTGCCTGCTCTGATACCATGAAACAATTACTTTCCCTTGAATATACTTCTCATTATTATTTAATATATATAATGAATTACATATATACATATACAACTAACTAGCTATATAACAGGGAATTTAAAATTACACAATTATCTAATTATGATGAGTTGTTATTATCGCCAATACAAACCAACAAGTTGATGAACCTTTTGTTCTCAATGAAACTCACCTAGAAAATTAAACAAAAAAACAACAAATGAATAACTGAAACCAAGAACCCTAATTTGAACAAAGAAGATGGAGATGGTCGATGAAGTGATTATTAGTGTTTACAAGGGATATATATGGAACCTATAATTGGAGCAATACCAAAAAAAACTCTTTCAATCTCTTCTTTTTCGCTCCTGTCAGTTTAAAAAACTTAGAACTTGAGTCCACTGTGTGTGAGAGAGGGATGTAGAACATGCCCCAGATTAGCAAATTGATTGAAACAAGCCTATATAGACAATTTCAAAAATCCTTATCAAGACAAAGTTAAACAGATTGAATCAACAAACCTAGAATTTTGAAAGTCGCCCTTGTTTGAGGGTCACGCATGTCGCTCATCCTTCTGCAGTTCTGCAGGTTCATCGTTCAATCCTGGAAGCAGAATCCAGTTGCGATTAAATCGATTTTTGAAGGTGTTAAGAGTATGAGACACTGGAAGCGGTGTGAAAATGTCTTGGGAATACAAAGCTTCTCCGAAACTTCGAGTTACAACCATAATATTATAGTTTCAAAAATAATATTACCATTTAGTGTTCTTTCAAAAAAATATTTACCAAAATGTATTACTTTAATTTCAAAACTAATATTATTGTTTACGTTTTTTTTATTACCCTGGAAGGTTGGAACGAGAACAGAAAAGAAAAAAAATCGCAAACCCAAACTAAGGCTCCACCAGTCGTTCGTCTTCTATCATTGTCGCACTTCGCGGCCGCCTGCGGCCTCCTCCATCCGTCGTCGGCGACCTGCAACCTCCTTTACCCTTCACTCCATTCAAGATATGCAAATTTGTTATCGATTTTGATTCTTCCTGGTCGTTTTCTGTTTAATTTTTTGCTTCTCTATTATCAAATTGTTGCTTCTCGATTCCGATTCTTTAGTTTTCTGTTTGCTTTTTGCTTCTCTGTTCTGTTTTTCTCGATTCTGCTTCTCGTTAGGACGAATTGTTGATCAATTTTTGCTTTTGTTTATTTGCTTTTGTAGATGGAAAATCACAACTTGTTTTTTTTTTAATCTTTTTGTAGATTGAATTGATTGCAAACATGTAAATTGATTGCAAACATGTCATTATGTTTCTTTTTTCTTGTTATCACAAATTCGTATGATCATTTTTTGATCAATTTTGCTTGTTTTTGTTTGTTTTGTAGATAAATTCTATTGTAGACATGATTGACAATGATAATTTTTCTATAATCTCTCAAGCTGTTGTTGTGACTAATGTGATGAATATAGACAATGAAGTTGAGTTAAATGAAATATTGGAATATGGAATTGGAGATGAAGATGATGAGGAAACATCTTTTGACAATAATGTTAAAGTACCTTTAACTTTTACTAATATGAAAGGAACAAATTGACTATTGATGACAATTGGATTATGACACAATCAACGAGTAGAAATGATTTTACGCGAGAGTTGGGAAAAGATTCTTTCAAGGATAAAGAAGAACTTGTTAGAGCAATCAAGATCCATAACATTAGGACACATAGACAATTTGAGGTCATTGAGTCACGCCCAACTATTTGGACTCTAAGATGCAAGTTGTACTTACAATCTGGTTGCAAATGGAAACTTCATGCATATCTTACATGGTTTGATATACTTAGTTCACTATAAACAATGCTTTGATATCAATCTGTCACACCCCCAAACCAGGATGGCGGATACGTATGAGGGTGTATGACTTTCATGTATTGTATCATAACATAATGAATAATAGTGATCAAAGCAACACAGCCCTCATAATTATAATTGGGAAAATTACATTGTATCCGAATGTTGTTTGTTTCAATTCCAATTACATTACGACAAAATGAATAGTGTGACGTTGTAACGTCCATCCTCACAACTTTGTAATTATCTTGCTTAACGATTCCCTGAGAATACAAGTAGTTTGAAAAAGTGTCAACAATTAAGTTGGTGAGTTCATAAGAGTTTGTATGAAGAATTGTAAGCCTTTCCTTGTAAAATGAAAGTGTTCGTTTCCGGAAAATCCAATATTTTCCTTAAAAATGAGTTGTAGTCTTAGAAACCCTAAGACCGGAATGTATAAGTATTTTTATACTTAAAATAGTAATATGTAGTTTTAATCTATATAAAACCATTTGAATGTATGTTTCCCCGTGCTAAATGTATCGTTGATCTTGAAAATCAGTTATAGTCTTAGAAACCCTAAGACCGAAATGTATAGGTATTTCTATACTTCAAATAGTAATATGTAGTTTTATTCTTATATAAAACCATATGAATGTATGTTAGCCCAATAAACCAAATGTATTGTTAATACCCCATGTGAGTTATTATAACCATGCTAAAGACATAGATGACATGTTACGACGTTCTTCAGGCGTCGGAATGTTATGACATTTGTCACCCCAGACCTGCCGGTCTAGCTGTTGCAAGCAGCTTAGGTGCGAGAATGTCCGTCCCGTATAGATCTATACACAAGTATCATGCTCTCTTACTGGAGATTCTGGTTATAATACATGACTTTTGTAGGTACTCTGGTAGGTACGGTGAAGACTATGTCTCACAAATTTGTATTAACAGGTTTACATATAGTGTAATGAAAACCTTTTTGTAAGTGGAAATATTACCTTTCCATAGTGATTACATAGTGTAAAATAATTATACCTTTAAATAATTATTTGTTCCTCCCAAAAATGGTAAAATAGTGTTAATGACCCATAAACTATACCCATTATAGTTTATCATATATGTTTTGTTGTAATGAAAACATTTGTATGTGTAATTATCACTTTACCATGATAATAAAACAGTAGAAAATAATTATATATGTCTTTATATAATTATCTACCTTGTTCAAAATGTTACAATAGTGTTAATGTCTCATAAATTATACCTATTATAATTTATTATAATAGTTCATTTGTACCCATATATATATATATATATATATATATATATATATATATATATATATATATATATATATATATAGAGGCTAACATGCTTAGATATTCATAAATAATAATTATTTTACATCAAGCACAAATAAGTGAGTCCTTAGTATGAAAATGTCCATTTTTCTAGTTTTTGACTTTTTCATAGAGAAATCTTTGATCAAGGATATAACAAGATCCATTTTGCATCATATCTAAGGGATTCCTTGGTTCGGGTCGAAGAAGCAATGTCACTCGATCCTTATCAAACTGACTGCATGTCCGTGAGGATCCCACCAGAGCGCCTTCCACTTCTAATAGGCCACGAACTAGACCAGAATCATTCTCAACGAGTCCATAAGGAGTGATCTCATTTTTTTCATCGGGTCCGGGTAGAGACCAAAGATCTTGAGTGACCGATCCGGCATTTGGATCCGTAAACTCTCAGAGCTTAGAAAATGAGTCTACCAGAGTGAAAATGTTCATTTTTACAGACTGGTCCGAAATGTTCTGAAACGATAGACAATTTTGTAAAAATCACCATAAATCGTAGAAAAATTGTGTGAATGCGTGCGAGTAGTACTTAAAAAGCTATAGACCTGAACTATTTGCATATTGTACAGTTTTGAAATCTATTAAGTTTAAGAAGGGTAAAACAGTCCGTGAACAGACCACAATTTTTATGTAAAAAGTTGATTTTTAAGCTTAGATATGTTTTAGTGACATAACTTGTATTTTAAGTTTGCAAAGCCTTTAAATCATCCAAATAGGATTTGTTTACTTGTATTCCCCCCCCCCCCCCTAAAACTTGGAAAAACTCGAAAATGAAGGGGTATGAACTCACCTTATGTGTGTTTTCTTGATGAATGAAAGGTTGTAGATGGAAAGATTCAAGTCAAGAACACTTGAAGAACACTTTGAAGATTTGAAGATCCTATGAATAGTAACACATGATAATGTGTGTAAATTGATAGAAACTAGTTTATAAGGGTGTAGAATCACTAGATTAAGGAGGAAGTACTTACCAAAAACTCAAGAATCAACTTGGAAGAACTTAGCTATGGAAGATGAGAGCTTATATTGGAGAAGAAGATGAAAAATGATGAAGATGGTGGTGAATAAAAGGCCTCTTGGCCGAGTTTAAGAGAGAGAAGAGGAAGGAGGGTGGATGAGGTGGGTAGGGTGAGTTATGAGGGGTATTAGATGGTGTTGCAAAAAGAAGAGACCAACTTGTCTAGTTTTGGGGTTAATGTAATGACATAAAGGTTGTTTGTTTAGGACGGGGGACATTATATTAACTACTAACTTTTATTAAAAAAAAAAGTCAAACCTTTATAAACTCTTGACATTTTTATAAAAATGATGTGTTTTTAATAAAAAAAAGTATGATATAAAGGGTGCATAAGATATTTAATTTGAATTATAAAAATTCAAATTATCATAACAAACATTATTATTAAAATAATAATACGTTATATGAAAGTTAGGTCGAATTTCCAAGTTCGTTCCGTTAAAATTGGGTGTTTAGCCGAATATAGACTTTGTCGCATTTGGTGACGAATTCACCAAAAAAATTGTGTTTGTAGCCTTTGCTATGAATTTTCCCCGTAATGTAAGGTTTATGAACTTCACTACATTGAGTTATGAATATTATTTATACTAAAATAATATAAAATTGAATTACCGAATTGTTACGATACTAACCTTATTTCGGGTTTATATTCGATAATTTGCAACCAGAGAGGTGCTTTGTATTATAACTTGTCAATGGTACATTAGAAACATTAGAGAATATCACATTTCTCCTAAAATTCTAATATGATTTGAGCTAACCTGGTTGACTTTTATTGACTTTGTTTGACCAAAAATTGACGGTTGTCACATCATCCCCCCGTTATGAGGAATTTCGTCCCGAAATTAGCATTCCGAGTGGGTCCTCAAGGTTTGGGGAAAAGATGTGAGTATTTTTGTTTCATTTGGTCCTTGCGTTCCCAAGTAAACTCAGGTCCTCGCTTGGCGTTCCAACGGACCTTCACTATGGGTATGCGGCTTTGTTTCGTCCTTTTGACCTCCCTGTCCATGATTTCCACTGGTTCCTCGATGAAGTGGAGACTCTCGTTTATTTTGATTTCGTCAAGTGGAATGACGAGGGTCTCGTCAGATAGACACTTCTTTAAGTTGGACACATGAAAGGTGAGATGCACGCTGCTGAGTTTCTGCGGCAGTTGAAGTCTGTAAGGTACCGGGCCAATCCTGGCAAGGATCTCGAATGACCCGTTAAACCTTGGATTCAGTTTCCCGCGTTTCGTGCTCCGGATGATTATTTTATAAAGAATAAGATTGATGAATGTTCATCGGTAATTTCCTATAACTCCTTCAATATTGAGATTACTTTATTTTCACCTTAATTGATTTAATTTTATTGATAATTTTGACTTTGCCCTTTGGAATATATGTATCCAGATGTCCTGCCTAATTAAACATTTCCTACTTTCTGTTGGTTGATTAATAATATCCACAAGGAATTCTAATGATTTAACACTTCTGAAGATATTTCACACATAAATCTATCGTACCCATCACTGCCAACTATCCTTCTGAAATCCATTAAAGATTTTTCCTGTTTATTTTGAAGGTATATCATAATTTGTGGGATGAGTTGCTGTGAGACAAAACCAGATTCCATTTATATGAAGAATCTTTTGCTGAGGGTATCAAATATAAGAAGTGGGCTGAAATTGCTAGGTTTTTATAATACATCACTGTCCAATTGTACAATCTTTTACTTTTTTCGGTTTCTTGATTTATAAATTATTTATAAGATGTATCCGAAATGCAGTGATTGGAGATCACATGAGAGGGAAAAAAATAAAGTCGCTTTGCAATGATGTGCTCATTGGAGGATTATGTTTATCGATGTGCTCATTGGAGGATTATGTTTATCGATGAAGTTTTTCAGCTTAAAACATCAATGGCTGACAAGGTCTTGGTTTTTGGTTAATATACTTACACAACACTCATAGATGGGGATATCCAAAGCGAAGAGGTTGGAAGAAGCAAAGACAGTTCTAGAAGATATGTCAAAGGTAGGCACATATCTTGACCATGTGGCATATAGTGCTTTGATTGATGGGTTCATGAAACAAGGGTGTGTAGATGAGGCTTTGAAGTTGAAAGATGAAATGTTTGTCAATGGAGTCAAGTTAAATGTTTTCACATACATTTCAATCATATTTGGGCTCTGTAGAGCTCATCGATTTGAAGAAGCAATTGGAGTATTGACAGGTATGAAAGAAAGAGGTACTCCACCTGATGTTTATTGTTGCTATAGTTCACTTATAATCGGTCTTTGTAAAGAAAAAAAGATGGAACAAGTGCAGTCAATGTTAATTCAAATGAAGAATAACGGTGTTAAACCAAATGCTTTGCTTTACTGCAAGATATTGCCCTCATCACAGGTGATTGTTTCCCAATTTAAATATTCATATATGATTACGCTTTCATGGTCACTTATGTATAGTCAGTATCTACATTAGAATGCAATTGGCGATGGATTTCTAGCTTAACAGATATGATACACTGTTGCATGCCATAATTTGTTACATCCTTTCTAATGAGATGATTAAATGGTGGGTTCCTTTAAGTTAGAGATAGTTAATTTTACATTTATCTCAATAATCTCTTACAACAACTTCTTACTTGGTTTTGATATCTAATGTTTTCAGTGATTAATACTAAGAAGGTCTATCAATTATTCATATATCAGATGTGTGAAAATTTTCTTCTGTATGGATGAATTTTTACAGTGGCTTTAGGTTAGGTGAAAGTGAGACTCTTTTGTATCTTTAATTCTTTATTAAACTAAATTTGTTTGAAAATAACACAAAGCCGACCAACCCACCTGACCCGTTCTGAATTCGGGTTATTTGGTCGGTTCGATTGGGTATCGCGTATGGAAAATTGGGTATTCGGTTAACCCGGTATTTAATTAGTTCGGGTATCGGGTAGACGTAAAGAAATTCGAATATACCCAATTTTTTTAATTTTATTTTTGAATAAATTAGCTATAATAACTATTGAAGTTGTCTTTTTTTTTTTTTTTTGTCAAAAGAAAAACGAACAACCAGACAACTGTTGATGCATTCATTGTACATACATACTTCCCTCCTGTGTTACGAAGTTTTTATTGCCAAACCATAATGATATTTAAAATATATTATAAATGAGTAATCTTTCATTATGAATAATTATCATATGCATTTTCCGGATGTTACCTCTAAAATAATTTTGTTAACAAAAGATGGCCCACACTCATTGTTCATAAGGTTGTAATAAACGAATAAATGAAAATACATTGCTATTTCTTGTATGTAACCCTTTGATTTTTTTTTTTCCTTTTTTTATAAAATTTCAGGTGGTGGCGGCGAGTTTTCTACCAATTCTTGCCCCTACGGAACCTTGTGCTATCAACAAAGAACAACAGATAGCATTTCATGAATTGCCAATTGCACTAACCTCCATTGAGCTAAATATGTGATGAAAGAAGTTTATAAAACGGTCAATAAAAAATTGGGGGATGTATCTTTAGAATGCTGCAAGTGATAGGAAGGTACTTTAATTTCTTTTTTTTTGTTATAAAGTTATCGATTAATCTTTTGTCCATTAAATCCTTACATTTTTTATATTTCTCTTATTGAAGTGTTGTACTTAGAAGACATGACAATGGCATCTCATGAATCTCTTTTGCAATATTTGAACTACGAAAAAATCTACGACAGTCCGATTTCTGTTGTAGCCCCAACAAAATATCAAGCCACAACAACCACAATGGATGCAGTAGTATCAAATCTCACCAATTCAGCAGCAGCCACAACATGTGTTACAGATAACAAAATGAGGTGAGCATTAATAATCCATTTCATGAAAAAGTACAAAAGGTTATTTCTTAAAGATGATGATTTTGAATATTTTTTTATGGATGCAGTAAAGATCTGCTGCACTAACAAGAAGCAGGGGTATACTTGTCTTTTTTTGGGATTTTCTATTGTTCTAATGGCTGAAGCGGTTCAGCCATTGTCTGATGGTGGTAAACAGGTAGGTGATGTTTGTTACAAACACAGAACCAAGTAAACATTTTGTATTCCTTTTGTTTTCGTTGATTTGGTAAATAAACTCACATGTCATGCCAGTCAAGAGACTTGGAATTTGCAACAACTTGAACGTTGGTATGTTACAAATGACAATTTCTGAAACTATTTTTTTTCAACTAACACAAATGCATTTCAAACCAACAAATCTGAAAACAAAAATGCCTTCGCATGGGTCTCTTCACTAGTTGAGAAAAAAATAAGGATCATACATTTCCAATTTAAATGTATAAAAATTAAAATAAAGATGGATTATAAAAAGGGTGGGGGAATAAATCATGTGGAGGTTCAAAAGAGGTTTTGATGATGGTGGTTATAAGGGGTATATTAGGTGAAACACAAATTTAATAAGTGGATAGATAAAAAAAAAAGGAAGTGGAAATATCACTTCACTTCACTTCACTTCCCATAATAAAAGAGTGGTATTGTCCACATGTCATCTCTTAAATTCAGAATTTTACAAAGTTAATTACCTATTTTACCCTTCTCCATTTTGTTTTCCTGCAATCAAATTGAATTACAAATCATCTATCGGTCGACCTATAATCTCTCCTCCAATTTCGCATTCTGGTTTTTGGGAACCAAATCACTCTCTATCTTTCCGGCGCTCTATAAGAAACCCTACATCAACGCGGTTTATATAAGTCGATCACCACCATTGCGTCGTTGATGGTTCTTCCTGTATATTGATCGGTCGATGGTTCTTCTTTGACCCAATTTTCTAGGGTTTTCTTTGATTTTGTTGAAGTTTGCATTTTTCTATTTCTACTTTGACTCTTATTGCTAAATCAGTTATTTTTCTAGGTTATTTTTTTTTGTTATTCGAATTCATTTATGGATTTTCTTCAGGGATTGTTTGTTCTTGCCAATTGTGAAGTTGGTAAAAGTAGTCTTCTATGTCGATTAACAAGGGTATAATTTTGATTTTGGTTTTATACGGTGTTACAGTGGTTGAAGGAGATGCAAGCATCATAAAGGGTATGTGTTTTAGGCAATAATTCTACCACACTTCTTTTCCCATTTTTTTATAATGCCTTCGTTTTCTCGTAGAAACAAAGCCCTCACCGGTCACCACCACCATCAACCTATACACGTCGCTTCTCACTAACTAATCCACACTTTTAATCATCATATTCTTCTTCTTCTTTCCATTTTTATGCACTTGGGATCAGATAAAGTGTTGCTCCTCTTCACTTCATTGTTGTCGGTCATCTTTTTTTGCACGGTTTTTTCTGCAAATTGCATCTAAGCCTGAAAAAATTTAGGGCTTAAACAAGCTCAATGTTTCCAAGAACAAGACATAGTGATTGTCATTAAATCTTAGGTAACTTTGTCTAATTCGTATGAGGTAAGAGATATCACATTTCAGTTGTTGCAGTGAGGTTAGAGATATTTGGAAAATTTATTGATGAGTGGAGTAGAACTTCTTCAAATAACAATCGATATGAATGATATTCAAAATGTTGCACAATGGATAGAGCAGATTCTTCCTTTCTATTTGCTTCTCTTATTTGTTTTAATGTGCCAACATTTACAAGGTAAATTTAGGCAAATTTACTTTTCTTTATTCGTTTTGGCAAATTTAGGGATTCATCCCACATAAATATGCGTCCATTTGTGTGGGATCTTTTAGGTTATTTGGGCCAATTTGGATATATGAAGACAAACATGAAGATAAATACAACACAGGGTAACACTTTTTATGTTACACATCTTTATGCATTGTAATATCCCATAAATAATGACATAAAATTTTCGTTGTTAAATTAATAGATCGTTAATACATATCGTTTCCACAAACCAAGTTAATAAAGATTTATCAAAACATCATTAAATGAGAGTAATTCACAAAATACGGAAACATGTGGTGTGTGCCCTGCAATCATCCCAGGCTCTTCCATTTGAAAACCGAAGTATCTGAAACATAACTGAAAACCGTAAGCACAAAGCTTATTGAGTTCCCTAACATACCAGATATCAAACATATACAAATAAAAACATAATGGTCCCCGCCCTGTCATCGGTCCCCGCCAGACATTGAGCCCCGCTCGGTATACAAATCTGTAAGTCATCAGGCCCCGCCTGGCATCGGGTCCCGCCCGGTATACATATAAACATATAACATGTAAACATATAACACACAACACATGCCAAAATCACAGAGATAAATAGCATACATACCCGACATCGGGGCCTGCCCCGCATCGGGTCGTACCCGGTAATCATAAAAACACATACAGATAACTAGCATACAAGATACTCATCAGGCCCCGCCTGGCATCGAGCCCCGCTCGGTAAACATAAAATACATAACACATGCAAGAGTCATGTAGACAACAAGCATACTAAGCATAACATACCATGGGTCGGCATTGGTGCCTTCGATCCGCTAAGTACAGTGAGGAGACTCACCTCGAACTGCTGAAGTCCCACGAATAAATCTCTGCCTTCTGGCTGACAGATCCCCGAACTGTCAACATCAAAACAAAACTCAATTAATAATTTGGGTTTCAATTCATAACCATAAATCCACACTTGGGGTAAAAGACCATTTTACCCCTAACCTAGCTTGGTCCAAGACCAAGGCCCAAAATCACACTCTAAAGGCCCAAAAGCCAAATAATCAACCAAGGCCCAACTATGGCCCAATTATACAAATTGGGCCCAAACCCCCTTACATGGGACTACTCTAAAGCCCATCCAAATATCCTAGTCCATACACTTGTTCTTAGATGGTCCATTAAGAACCCAAACACCTAAGCCCAAAAGAAAAGGCCCAACTCGAGCCAACACAATTAGGGTTTTCACATAAAATGACGATTAGGGTTATGTAAAAACACTTAACCCATTAAGGACTTAATCCATTAAGTCCATCACTCCACTATGTCAATCATACAATGTGGTCGGGCATAACTCAAAATTCCAATCCAACGGTCAAAAACGCGGGTCCCGGCAAGTCCCAAACAAAAGTCTCCAAGATTAGGGTTTTCTAAACCCTAATTAGGGTTTCCAACCCAAACACGTGCCAATTAGTCCAATGGTTAAGTTTTCGATTAATTTGGGTCTCACTAAGTTGAGCACCACCCACTGCCACCCCGCACGGTGGTGGTTGATGACGGTTCACGGTGGCAGCCACCACCTCTCGGTGGTCGTGGGGGGTTTTCCTTGATTTTCTCCGACCAAGAACACCCATACCACATCTCCTCTTAAAGGAAAAACACACACACACATACACACACCAACCATGTAACATACACAAACACCCATGTGGTGGCAGGCGGTGGTTAGAGATGACAGCCACCACCTCACGGTGGTGGTGGGTTCTCTGTTGGTTCCCTGACAAGCAAACACTCGCCAATCACACGCTAACATACTCAAAACACAAGTTCAACGCTAAAATGCGCACCAAATCTTAGCCACCCTCGTGGCGGCATAAGGCAGTCGGAGAAAAAGGACGTCAACCGTGACCACTGCTCGGATATCAAACTGAAAACCGAAGTATCTGAAACATAACTGAAAACCGTAAGCACAAAGCTTATTGAGTTCCCTAACATACCAGATATCAAACATATACAAATAAAAACATAATGGTCCCCGCCCTGTCATCGGTCCCCGCCAGACATTGAGCCCCGCTCGGTATACAAATCTGTAAGTCATCAGGCCCCGCCCGGTATACATATAAACATATAACATGTAAACATATAACACACAACACATGCCAAAATCACAGAGATAAATAGCATACATACCGGTCATCGGGCCCTGCCCCGCATCGGGTTGTATCAGGTAATCATAAAAACACATACATATAACTAGCATACAAGATACTCATTAGGCCCCGCCTGGCATCGAGCCCCGCTTGGTAAACATAAAATACATAACACATGCAAGAGTCATGTAGACAACAAGCATACTAAGCATAACATACCATGGGTCGGCATTGGTGCCTTCGATCCGCTAAGTACAGTGAGGAGACTCACCTCATACTGCTGAAGTCCCGCAAATAAATCTCTGGCTGTTGGCTGACAGATCCCCGAACTGTCAACATCAAAACAAAACTCAATTAATAATTTGGGTTTCATTTCATAACCATAAATCCACACTTGGGGTAAAAGACCATTTTACCCCTAACCTAGCTTGGTCCAAGACCAAGGCCCAAAATCACACTCTAAAGGCCCAAAAGCCAAATAATCAACCAAGGCCGAACTATGGCCCAATTTTCCAAATTGGGCCCAAACCCCCTTACATGGGCCTACTCTAAAGCCCATCCAAATATCCTAGTCCATACACTTGTTCTTAGATGGTCCATTAAGAACCCAAACACCTAAGCCCAAAAGAAAAGGCCCAACTCGAGCCAACACAATTAGGGTTTTCACATAAAATGATGATTATGGTTAAGTAAAAACACTAAACCCATTAAGGACTTAATCCATTAAGTCCATCACTCCACTAGGTCAATCATACAATGTGGTCAAGCATAATTCAAAATTCCAATCTAACGGTAAAAAACACGGGTCCCGGCAAGTCCCAAACAAAAGTCTCCAAGATTAGGGTTTTCTAAACCCTAATTAGGGTTTCCAACCCAAACACATGCCTATTAGTCCAATGGTTAAGTTTTCGATTAATTTGGGTCTCACTAGGTCGAGCACTACCCACTGCCACCCCGGGCGGTGGTGGTCGACGGCGGTTCACGGCGGCAGGTTTTCGTTGATTTTCTCCGGCCAAGCACACCTATACCACATCTCCTCTTAAAGGAAAAAAAACACACACACACCAACCATGTAACATACACAACCACCCATGTGGTGGCAGGCGGTGGTTGGAGATGACAGCCACTACCTCACGGTGGTGGTGGGTTCTCTATTGGTTCGCTGACAAGCAAACACTCACCAATCACACGCTAACATACTCAAAACTCAAGTTCAGCGCTGAAATGCGCACCTAATCTCAACCACCCTAGTGGCGGCATAAGGCAGTCGGAGAAAAAGGACGTCAACCGCGACCGCGGCTCGGAATAGCGATGATACAACGCATCGACAGAAAAGGCGGAGGAGAAGGAGTGGTCGCAACGGGGAACGGGGGTTGTGTCCTCACTGACGGACGACAGCAGCGACCACGTCTCACGGTTCCAACGACCCACATGATGCTCTTCATCTCAATCGGCAGTCGCACCGGCGGTTTGGCTTCGGTAGCTTCCGGATTCAACAGTGGCTAGGAGGCGGCGGTGGCGGCCGGAGGTAGGGGATATAAGGTTGGCTGTTGGAGGATATCATTAGGGTTACACTTCCAGTCCATCCTTACACTTCCAGTCCCTCCTCTTCAATTCCTTTTCAAACTAAGCCCATTAATTACCAAACAACGCCCAACTTCCAAAATTCATTACAATTCAAGTCCAAATGTTTCAATAAAGATCCCAAATTCCTGAAATTATATCATTTAACTCTTTATGGCTAACACTGATAAATTATTACGAATTTAGGGTTACTATTCATTTATTAATTTTATCTATTTATTTATTTATTAAACAGAATGTTACAATTCTCCCTCACTTAAATTGGATTTCGTCCTCAAAATCATTCTTTACCATTCCTGACACGCCAAACAACTTGAGCAACACAGTCACAACCCAGAGCATACCATAGCCTTCCCAAGGCAATCGAAACCAACCCAAGCAGGGCTCTCTAACCCGAAGACGCACGAATCCTCTCACCGTCCAACAATAATCCCTTGCAAAAATAGCCACATCTACTCAATCTAAAATCTAAAGTCTTGAAATGGTTTGACTCCCTGATAGACCGCCCACACTGAACCACCACCATTTAAATTCCACTAAGAATTCTAGACAAAACAAAACACTTCCAACTCTTGAGGCTTCCACTAGAAAACAGAATCACAGCCCAATTATCGTTGTAGTACACTTATGCTTGATAGAAGGCTCATATAATCCTTCGAGTAGAAGACTTAACCCTGCAACGGTTAGACTCAGACGAGAGCTGTGCAACCGGGTCAAATATTTTACTATGAGATTATCCAAACCCATCTGCAAGTGACCTAACATCTCCTCAGAATAACAAACTATTCCACACTCGAGTTCCAAATCAATAATACCGCCTTGACTTATCTTGATGCCCTTTACCAATAGAACCATTCCAAGTCACAATCACAAGAGCTTGATCTATCATCAAAACTTACTCCATTCATTACCCTTGAACCCTTCGATTGATGCCCTCGACACGTAGATACCCCAATCCTCAACCCACGGAAACAAAAATTATGCACAAAACACTCACGATACCCGACTCGAGATCTTACCCCTAAACCAACCTGATGCTCAACTCATAAACCGAGATCCACAGATCTGCACTTGCATTTCACCCAAGATCTTCTGATAACGACAACCCTTGCTAGACCGAGATACAAAGGTTCCCAAACCAACACTGAGACGACCAATCTTGCACCTGGTCCAATCACCAGGTTCCCAAGAGTCCAAATAACAAGGCTACCCAGCCTATAACCCCTCTGCACCACATACTGACCACTCACTTAATCCTGCAACTCCAGATTCGAAACCTTAACCCAACGGTCTCTATTAGGGTCCACCTGCATTACCATAAACACACGGGCCTCGCCCACGAGTCCTACCCAGACTATACCATGAAGCAGCCTCGCCCACGGGTCCCACCCATCTAAGGCTACACAGGCACAACTTCACCTCGGACCCCAATGGTCCTTAATCTAAAACAGGGAAACGTACCTCGGTAATCCCGTCTATCATGCCTACGGTACGAACTGATCCCCTCTAAACTCGTGACCACCTCCTCGATAGGCTACCTCCACTGATAAATGCTATGATTCCGTCACAGTCTCATAACACCTCTAACCAACCATGATTACCACCCCAGGTTTCATCACAACCCAACCATCTCAACCCCAAACATCCTGAATCGAACCCGCATTCGACTGAAATCAATCAGGTGTTCAAGTAATGCTTCAAACCCCAAAGCCTTCATCATACTAGAACAAGTAGTGAGGCTCTAACACAACCCTCGACCTAGATCCTTCCACCAACCTGCTATGCATAACAAGAAGATGCCAACCAGCTGCTGGGAGTTCCCTGAACTCCCACTTACACAACCTCAATCTAAACGGCCACTTGGGCCGTCTCTCTTCCTGACCACGATATGAAACTTGCCCTAGTTCCACATCTGATCCAACTCCCGGAAATTCTGATCGATTCTCCCCCACTTTGATTCGACAAAGCTCTTTCATCCCATAAGTCTGATGGATTTCCAACCAACCAAACCTCATATAGCATGACCTGCCTATGACCTGCGCTTACCAAAACTAGAATTCCATTCCTAGCCAATCTCAATGATTGCCCAACTCCTGAAACCCGAAATAATACTCTCGAGACCTTAACCAGTCTGATGATCCAAATCACCTCCCATGATACAATACTAATTCCTTGAGTTCTTATGCCTGCGACTAAGAACCATACCCCTGTCATGAACTGGCGAACATCCACTCTAATTTCCATCCTCAAGGAATCATTAAACTCTAACCAACTTCAGCCCATGCGAAAATACAATTCCGTTAACACATCCAATGATCAAACAATTCACGCAACTGACACAATCATCTTTCTGCTAGCGTTCCTTTCCTAGAAACGGTAGTGCCTTGTACTCCAAAGTTCTTCCAAAAGCAATTGTCGTTCATACCCGAACAGATGATAGAACCACTGAACCCTGACTTCACTGGAGAACTACCCTGCTAACCCTAACCAAAGACCCTCCAAGCAATATTCATGAACAGATCCCGACAAAGACTCGGAACAACAACGGAACACGCTGAACCCACTCCACAAGATACGACCATCTGAAGATTCATCGAAGACTCCCGACATGCATAATGGCATATCCCAATCCTTGATAATATAACCTGTAACATACACGTTTTGAAATCGTGTATTGTAAATTATAAAAGAGAAAAATATTATGAAATATTATGTGAAATTGAGTGTTGAGTTCTAACGGATAGTTTTTACTAGAATTGAAGTAAAACTATGTTTAGAATCACTCAGAAAATATTGGAAGTCTTATGAGATTCCAATTAAGAGCCAAATAGTGAAATTTAGCGAAAATATAAAATTTGAAATAAGTAAAATTTTATTTATTGAAAGTTGTAGATAATCTCATTAGAAACATGTAGGCGAAAACCTCATCGAAATCCGAGTTATAACGAAGAAGTTATGACCAATCGAAGATCCGCGACAAAACCGGCACGACGCCGAATGACGTAAAAAATGAGTTTTTGATAAACTACTTTTTAGCCTTAGTGATCTAAATGAAAGTCGTAGTATTCGTTAAATCGAGAAGTTCGATAAAAAGAACGCCAAAATCTGATTTCGTATGAGGAAGTTATGATTTTTCTAAGTTTCAGCTTAGCAGTAGACAGCTAAAAACTCGAATTTTAGATCGAGTGATTTTTATCCGACACAACCTAAATGAGAATTGAAGATCTCGTCAATAGTAGTACAACGGTAAAAGGACAGACGAAAACGGACGTCGGATGAAGAAGTTATGAATTTTTAACGGATTTTCCTGTCCCGGTCTGTTAAAAATAATAATATTAAAAATAAAGTTATAATTATCCGACGAAGTCTAAACGAAAGTTGTAGATCATAATTTTCCCTACGCGTGCATATAAAGAACGTCAAAAACGGAGCTCGTATGCGAAAATTATGGATTTTAGAAGATTGGGGCACACTTTTTGAGAATATTCGCATGGATAAGCTTCATCCGGACCAGCCACGTCACCCTCACTCCGAGCTGGCCACGTATTCGAAGCAGCTGCGTCATCCGATTCGTGGCGCGTCCGAGGAGCGACGCGTGTCGCACAGGTGTCCGAAGCCGATGACGCGTCCGAAGCGCTGGCACCTCGCATGCGCGCCATCTGTCCGAGCCACGTGCCTTCGCCTCCTGCTGCCTCGTGCCCTCGCTGCTGACTCACTCCTCTCGGCCGACCTTCGGACCTCCCCTATAAATACAAGGCTTGCGAGCCTTCCCGGGTAGTTTTGGAGATTTTGCCCTTTTCACCCCTTTTTCAATATTTTCACTATTTTGACATCCCCCGAAGCCCCGATATCAATTTTAACACCCGAAACACGCCCCGAAGTGCCCGTGAAGCCCGAGAAATTTATCTTTGCGGTTTGAAGCTCTACCTTTGCAGAGCCCGGTTTTTCAATAAATCTCCCGGTTTCAACGAATAAAGTCATATTTAGAGTCGAAATGCTGCACAAATTATTATTTTGACCCCCGGTTATTACAAGGTGAGTTTAATATATAGGAACAATTGTATGTTATGTGTTATATAATGCTTTCCTGAGTTATTTTGGTTTTTATACTCTTGATCATGTAGAGCATGTCTCGTATCACTTCTAGTATTGGCTTTGAGCCTCTGGCCATGTAGAGCATGTCTCGTATTATTCTGGTATCGGATTTATGCCTTTGGCCATGTAGAGCATGTCTCGTATCACTTCTGGTATTGTCTTTGTGCCTTTGGCCATGTAGAGCATGACTCGTTTAACTTCTGGTATTGGCATAGGGCTATGTAGGGCTGAAAGCCTGTATATTCTAGCAAAATTATAATCAGAAATTGTATGTTTTCTGTGCCATTTGGGCCAAAGTGTTATTGATGTATATCAAGTATGGAAATTGTTATGTCTCGTTGATTGTATATCTTTGAATCAAATCATTGATTGATATGGAAAGTTGGTCACATGATTCACATATGCCCTAGTTGTTTCTTGTTCCTCTTTGCTTCTGCCATATTGAAGTATATATATGTCATAACGTTATATTGTATCTATTATTGAGCTCACTAAGTGTCACCGTTACCCCTCTCAGTGTTTAACAATTGCAGGAGATAAGTAAGCAGTATGGTTATATACTGTCTGAAGATGTAGAATAGTTTTTACTATTACTTTTGTATTTCGGTTTATGTTTGTATAAAATTACAATATCCTGGGTAGTTATGTAAAATATTAAAACATAGTCGGTTTTTATCCAGTAGTTTCTAATCACTTTACCAATATAAAATATTGTTTTTATGAATATGCATGTAGCATGTTTTGGAGTAACAATTGTCAAGTATGCAAGTTTGGGTCTTTCAGAAATACGAAAGTTTAGAAAGTGATTCTTTCAATCATGGTATCAGAGCGGTGGTTTAAGTGAACTAAATTCCATGGATTGGTATTTAGACTTAAACTATTGGAAGTTCAATATATGAACTGAATCATTGTAAATATACGGATACAAACCATAGGAAATACTTAAGTGGGGTATTGGGTAGCGATAAACCCTAGTATTCTAAGATATTAAGTTACTTCAAAATTTTCAGAGAATTAGTTTATATGAACTAGGAATTTTGAGAATTTCTAGATTTAAACATGGATTGTTAAGTTAAGATGATACGATATGTATCTAGTATACTTTAGGTTGAATACCTAATGGGGACAAGCACTAGAATATTAAGAGGAGATATGCCTTATATTCTATTAAGTGCTAAATGAGAAGTAAATATAGCATGCTTTAGGTTTCATACCTATATTACTATTATTTGAGAAAGTTTAAGGTCTGTTGCCGACCGTGGTTTAGAAAATTTTATGTTCAGAATTCTAAGAATTTTCGTAATAGAATTTACATGAAACTTTTCGAAATGATAAAGAGACTTATGATAGTTGACATCGATAAGTTTATAAATAAACGATCACAGGATATCGTAAAATAATAAATATGAAGTGTTATCATAAATAGTGTATTAATACCAATAGAGTGGTATTATACATTTAAAGTATGTTTGATATATAATAACATCTTTGGAAGAAAGATGTGCGTTTGAAACACGTTTGGGCAAGATAAATGTATTGGTACAAATCCATGAAGTTGTTCCACCGCTGTCCAGATTGAAGCAATGATTGTTTATAGAGTCGGAAGAAATGAGGATGGTGATAAATACTTCGACAGTATTGAAATTAATGTGGTACAAGATTTAGAAGAATTAAATGAAGATCAAAGGAAAGGCTAATGAAGTTTTTAGACTCAATAGGCCAAGACTTTGTGATGTAGTATGTAGTTCGAGTAGTAACCCTATACAAGATATTTAGACTTAGTATTTAATAATATTGAGTGATGATTGACTTCTATCACATTCTTATGGAAGTTCCATTGTGTATTAAGCCGACTTTAACATACAAGATTGGGATGGTGAAATAGGTTATTTGGTTGTGAAAAGGCTGAGTGGCTTACTTTTAGAGTAAGGTAGAGTACTTAGTTGAAGAAGATATACACTCATATTATTATATGAGAAGAAATGTTGTAGTTAGGAATGACAGAGAACCAAGTTGAAGCTAGTAGAGCTTGCTGAGATGCAGCTATAATGCAGACTTCTTAGGATAGACTCCTATGAAGTAGACTTAAAAGATACAACCATGAGAAGAAGACTTACTCAGATACAGGAATGAAGATGTCATGGAAGGATAATGAAATGAACAAATGTGCATTACATGAGTTAGAAGATGATGCAAGTAGTTGAAAACCATTTGTCTCCACACTGCCAGAGTAAATTCTGGTATAGTGTATCTTGCAGAGTAGATACTACCCGAGAAAGAATTTATATGAAGAATTGGAAGTAAAATTTCTATCGACCTATGGAAAAGTATTAGAATATGCTAGATCGAGCATATGCATGAGAAGAATCCTAGAAGGCGAGTATAGGTAATCCAAGATATGTTTGATAGAAACGCGAAAACCCTAGTTGAGTCTAGGAGAAATTGTTGTATGTATTTGTTTAAACACGTTCATGTGTGATAAGTTGCTTTGCGATTTTAAATGGTGACTTGGATAACTGCAAGACAATACTTGGGACGAGTATGAGTAGATGTGAATAGTAGTAGAGGCCTATACTACTGGAAGCACATGACTTACACTTGGATCAGGGAAAGTCACAAGGTTACCAAGAAGCTAATAATTGATTCCGTTCTTGTTCAAGTATGTCATTACCTTTGTTTCGGTGATGACAAAGGAGACGATTTCCATTCGAACCTTAGTGGTCATATAGAATCGAGTCCGATTAGTATAAATCCGTGAAAGGAGTTGATTGGTTCAGAGAAACATGTCTTGTATAGTGACGAAACTTCAGCAGGAATATTGAAGAAGTAGATGGTCGAGGTAGTCGATAGAAATATAACGATCTTCATTGAAGGATTGAGCAATCATTAGCTAGAGATGTTACTTGCTATGCATGTGGTGTTACTGGTCACAAGAAACGTTTCTGCCCTACTCTTACTAGCCAAATGGCAGGGAGTCAAGTTTCCGTTCAACAATCAAAGAGTACTCCAACTAAAAAGGAGGAGGTGCCAAAAGCTAAAAGCTGTGTATTCCAGATTACCGTAGAAGAGGCACGCGAGAACCTGAATATTGTGACTGGTACATTTTTCATCAAATCTAGACCTGTTCACATCTTATTTGATTCCAATGCCTCAGATTCATTTGTGTCTCGAGAATTCAAATATTCTTTTCAAATTGCTTGTTACACATTTGTCCAATCATTTCATATAGATAACATGGGAAGTATATCATTACTTGCTGATAAAGTGTATAGAGATAGTGTCATAGGAATTGAAGGTTATAATCTTCTTGCTAACCTAATTACTATCTCCTTGCCCAACTTTGATATTATTCTTGGCATAGATCGGTTGTCAAAGAACCGCGCAAAATTCTTGTGCTACGAAAAGATAGTACTTATCCCTATCGAAAGGGAAGATTCTATTTATGTCTATGGTGAAAATAATAATTTCTTTCTTAAAAACTCATAAATTTATATCAAAGGGATATTCTACTTATCCGGCTTATACAGTTGATATCTCAAAAGAGGGGAAGAAAACTATAATTGATAATTTCGTCATTAATGAATACCTTGATGTTTTCCCCCGACGAATTGCCTGAACTACCCTCGGATAGGCAAGTAGAATTCCGAATTGATCTTATACCTAATGTTGCTCCAATTGCCAAAGACTACTATATAGAATAATAACATTTGGATAATTGTCGACCGACTGACTAAGAGTGCATATTTTCTCGTCATACGTGAACGGCTCCAATAGAGAAATACGCACAAGTTTACTTAGAAGAAGTTGTGGCGAGACATGGTGTGCCACTAAAGATTATTTCTGATCGTGATATTCGTTCCACTTCTCACTTTTGGGCGAGTATCCAACGTAATTTGGGATCTCGAGTTGCCCTCAGCACAGCTTATCATCCCCGGACAGATAGTCAAACGGAGAGAACGATCCAAACAGTAAAAGATATGTTGCGTGCATGTGTCTTGGAGTTCGGTGATAACTGGGATAAGTACTTACCTCTTGTCGAATTTTCGTATAATAACAATTACCACGCTTCAATCAAAATGCCACCATATGAAGCATTATATGGTCGTAAATGCCGTACGTCATTATGTTGGCGAAACATAGGACATAAGATCCTTGGAGGCCCTGAAATGATTCAAGACACCACCGACAAGATTCAAATTGTACGAGAAAGAATGAAAGCGACCCAGGATCGACAGAAGTCCTATACAGAAAAGAGAAGATGACCCATAGAATTCCAAGTGGGTGATACTGAAGGTAACCCCGTGGAAAGGTATTATGAAATTTGAGAAAGAAAGGAAAACTAAGTCCTAGATTTGTTGGTCTTTCAAAATCATCCAGAGGATTGGTAAACAAGCATACCGCTTGAAATTGCTTGAAGATTTGGCAGGTATTCATGATGTATTTCATGTGAGTTATCTGTGCAAATGTTTGAGCGTATATGACGAAACGATTCCGTTATCCTAAGAGAAATTGGATAATAAGTTAAGATATGTAGAAAAACCTGAAAAGATCGTAAACGAATGAACGAATAATCTACGTAATAAAGAAGTGGAGTATCAAGGCCCAAATTATACTTGGGAGAATAAGAATGAAATAAGAGCAAAGTATCCCCATTTGTTTTAATCGTTGTGATTTCGGGGACGAAATCCTCAAAAGGAGGAGGTATTTGTAACATACACGTTTTGAAACCGTGTATTGTAAATTATAAAAGAGAATAATATTATGAAATATTATGTGAAATTGAGTGTTGAGTTCTAACGGATAGTTTTTACTAGAATTGAAGTAAAACTATGTTTAGAATCACTCAGAAAATATTGGAAGTCTTATGAGATTCCAATTAAAAGCCAAATAGTGAAATTTAGCGAAAATATAAAATTTGAAATAAGTAAAATTTTATTATTGAAAGTTGTAGATAATCTCGTTAGAAACATGTAGGCAAAAACCTCGTCGAAATCCGAGTTATAACGAAGAAGTTATGACCAATCGAAGATCCGCGACAAAACCGGCACGACGCCGAATGATGTAAAAAGTGAGTTTTTGATAAACTACTTTTTAGCGTTAGTGATCTAAATGAAAGTCGTAGTATTCGTTAAATCGAGAAGTTCGATAAGAAGAACGCTAAAATCTAACTTCGTATGAGGAAGTTATGATTTTTCTAAGTTTCAACTTAGCAGTAGACAGCTAAAAACTTGAATTTTAGATCGAGTGATTTTTAGCCGACACAACCTAAACGAGAATTGAAGAACTCATCAATAGTAGTACAACGGTAAAAAGACAGACGAAAACGAACGTCGGATGAAGAAGTTATGAATTTTTAACGGATTTTCCTGTCCCGGTCTGTTAAAAATAATAATATTAAAAATAAAGTCAAAATTATCCGACGAAGTCTAAACGAAAATTGTAGAGCATAATTTTCCCTACCCGTATGTATAAATAACGTAAAAAACGGAGCTCGTATGCGAAAGTTATGGATTTTAGAAGATTGGGGCACAATTTTCGAGAATATTCGCATGGATAAGCTTCATCCGGACCAGCCACGTCACCCTCGCTCCGAGCTGGCCATGTAACAACGTAAATTTTCAAAACAATTTTTTATTATTAAAACATAATTTCATTCATAAGATATCATAAGAATCCATTGTATCACATGTCATCATAAGAAAACAAATCCCAAGATCTCTAATACATAAATCTCATCAGTGTGTACAGATCATGTCGGCGCCTTCCCGCGATCCTCATTGGTACCTGAAACACATAACACAACAACTGTAAGCATAAATGCTTAGTGAGTTCCCCAAAATACCACATACGCACATACGCCACTCAAGGCTCTAAGATCTTCCGGTCACTGTGTCTCAGAGGACTTCCGTCCCACAACCCTGGTAGACCTTCCGGTCCTACCCGTAATGACCTTCCGTTCCATATCATCATGACCTTCCGGTCCTTCTCATTCATGACATACATAACACATACATATCATATAACAGCATACATCACATACATCTCATAGCATATAAGACCTTCCGGTCACACATAGGTACCATCCTAGGTACAGTATAGTGAGAAGACTCACCTCGTACGAAGTCGGATAAACTCTCGTGCTTGACGTCCCGACCTAGCCTCCTCCTATCATCTGAATAACATTCCTGATCAATACCCTCTCATAGTCTCATATCTAAATATTGGGTAGAAGGCCATTCTACCCCTCCCTGAACTCTCCTGAATCAGCTTGACCAAAACCCTAAGGTCAACTGAAGTCAACGGTCAAACTTTGACCCGACTCATCGAGTGCATATGGGCGACTCGGCGAGTCCACGCGGGTCCTCTGAATCCTTCTAGCCTCACTTGGCATGTCGAGTCATCCCGTCACTCGACGAGTTACTCCTATCACGAATCGCGGGGCAACCCCGACTCGACTCGTCGAGTCCACTTATGAACTCGGCGAGTAGCGTCCATGGCAACACTCAAATGACCTTCTGAGGTCAGATCCGCTTCTCTAACCTATAGATCTGGCCTTTCCATACCCACTAATCACGTAAAGGTGAAACCTTTACACTCATGCAACACATATATGGTTCATTTTGAAGAAATAGCCTCAAAAATGGCAACCTAAGTTCGTTCCTTCCATAACACTTCATAAAGCAAGATGGATAATGCTCTCTGGACCTCTATGGGTCCAGATCTGAAGTCTAACACATAAAGGGACCATAAACTCATCAATTCAAGACATAAAAAGGGTATAGAAAACCCTAGATTCATAGATCTTAACCAAAACAGAAGGAGAGTTCGATTTGCTACCTCAATACTGCAGATCCAAGCTTGGAAACCACGGATTAGCAATCCTCTTGACCTCCTCTAGCTGGAAACACCTTCTTCTTTGCAAAACAACACCAAAAAGGATTAAAATGGCTTGCTCTCACACACAACTCGCCCAAGCTCTCTAGGGTTTCTCTCTCTGGACTGGTAGCCGCAAATGAGGGCCATAAGGTCCCTTAAATAGGGCACAGGCCCGCGGATTTAGGGTTTCCACCCACAGCGCGGACTCGTCGAGTCCACCCATCGACTCGTCGAGTCCGTTCATTAATCCAGTCAGCAAATCACGATCCTACTCGACGAGTATAGGCGTCAACTCGCCGAGTCCCTCCTCATAACTCAAAATAAACAATTTAAATATGGTACCTGGAAATCCGGATGTTACAATTCTTCCCCACTAGAATCAGACTTCGCCCTCGAAGTCTCGCTCTGTAAACAACTCTGGATGTTGTACCCGCATCTCCGCCTCCGGCTCCCAAGTCAACTCGGAACCTCTCCGATGTTGCCACTGGACCTGAACTAGGGGCACCTCCTTGTTCCTCAGAACCTTGATCTTCCGATCCAAGATCGCGATCGGCTTCTCAACATAATTCAGGCTCGCATCCACCTGAATATCCTCTAGTGGCACTACTGCCGACTCGTCGGCTATACACTTCCTCAACTGAGACACGTGGAAGGTATCATGTATCTGGCTCAACTCCGTAGGTAGCTCTAAACGATACGCTACCCTGCCTACCCTCGCGGTCACTCTGAAAGGACCAATGTACCGGGGCCCCATCTTGCCCCTCTTCCTGAATCGGATCACTCCTTTCCAAGGAGATACCTTCAGGAGTACGAAGTCTCCAACCTGGAACTCAAGCTCGGATCGTCGCCTATCCGCATAATTCTTCTGGCGACTCTGGGCGGTCAGCAATCTCTGCCTGACCTGCTGTATCTGCTCAGTCGTCTGAAGCACTATCTCAGTGCTACCCATCACTCGCTGCCCTACCTCTCCCCAGCAGATGGGAGTCCGACACCTCCTCCCATGCAACAAAATCGAAGGGAGGCATACTAATACTCAAATGGTGGCTGTTGTTATAGGAAAACTCAGCCAATGGTAAGTACGTGTCCCAACTTCCTTCGAAGTCCAACACACATGCTCGGAGCATGTCCTCGAGTGTCTGAATCGTCCGCTCACTCTGTCCGTCCGTCTGTGGGTGGTAAGCGGTGCTGAAATGCAACCTCATACCCAACTCCTCATGGAATTTCTTCCAGAATCTGGAAGTGAAACGTACATCTCGATCTGACACAATCAAGATCAGTACTCCATGCCGCGATACCACCTCCCTCACATACATCTCTGCCAGTCTCTCTGCGGAAGAGCTCTCGCTGATAGCAAGGAAGTGAGCGCTCTTCGTCAGCCGGTCAACAATCACCCAAATTGCATCGACACCCTTCGCGGTCCTTGGCAATTTGGTGATAAAATCCATGGAAATCTGTTCCCACTTCCACTGGGGAACCTCGAGTGGCTGCAACTTGCCATGCAGACGTTGTTGCTCGGCCTTAACCATGCGACAGGTCAAGCACCTCTCAACAAACCACGCCACGTCCCTCTTCATACATGGCCACCAATACTCTCTCTTCAGGTCCAAATACATCTTAGTGGCCCCGGGATGGATCGAGAATCTCGATCTGTGCGCCTCCTCCATCAGAATGGTACGTGCCCCGCCCGTAAACGGCACCCAAATCCGACCCTGAAAGGTCATAAGCCCTCGGCTATCGGTAACAAACTCAGATACCTGCCCAATCACCCGCTCTCTCTTGCGGTTCTACAGTCTCACAGCCTCTGCCTGGGCCTCTCGGATGGCATCCAACACCGGAGTCATCACCGTCATCCTCATACAAATATCTCGTATCAGAGCACTCTCCGCCCTACGGCTCAGGGCATCGGCTACAACGTTAGCTTTGCCCGGGTGGTACATGATCTCACAATCGTAATCCTTTACCACATCCAACCATCTCCTCTGGCGCATATTCAGGTTGGGCTGATCCATCAAATACTTCTGATGGGTTTTGAGCATTCTAACACTCCTATGGTGTACATGCAACCCTAGAAACCTTGGATCTATGTTTGACTAAGATACATGCAAATAATTATTTTTCCAAGGTTCTTATCCTAACTAGCATGGCATGGGATACTTGAATCAAATAAAACTAGTAGAATTACTTACCTTGTAGTAGTAGTTGATTGCTTGGAGTTTGAGAGCCTAGCACCAATAATGTGGATGCCTCAAATGGAAGTCACAAATCACCACAAACTTGGAAACTTGAGAGAATAGTCACAAACTTCTTGAAATCGGCCCTCTTGGTTTACACACATCAACTAGTACAATTTCAAGAACCAAAGCCTCCTTTATATAGTGTGGTGGATTAGGGTTACATCCATGTAAACCCTAATACCCATGTCTTTTCATTTCCATGAGATCCATGGGTTAAAGCTCCATGGAGTATCCATGGACTTTCCATGCAAGCCTAGCCCATTCCAAATAAGCATTAGCCCACACTATATAAATACAAGAGCCCATATTTAATTAGTCATACTTTTGATCTCTAAATTAATTCTAAATTAATTATAGATCAATACTAATTAAATAATATGATTTTATATTAATATATTAGGACTTATAATATATTAATAAATCATAACTTATACTATTCTCAAACGATTATCCATAAATTGTTCGGGTGAAGTGCAACCCAAATGGACCATGCCGGGTCGGGTCAAGTACATACCAAATATAATTATGGACTTAGACACTATATCCAACAGTCTCCCACTTGGATAAGTCTAATAACTATAGTTGCAAGTATGACTTCAGGAAACGATCAGCAATCGTAGCTCTTTAAACTCTGTTGAACTATGAAGCGCCATTTTAGATAAGTGATCATATAATCCTCTGTTCTAGATATCAGTCGGACAAATACATGGAACATGGTCTTGCTTATTGTCCAGCATTTGTTTCCCGATTTCCGATTTGTTTGACATAGAACTTTACTGAACACATCAATTTAGTTCTGACCGGGCCCGGTACATAGGTCAAAACAAAATCATCGAGGGGCCCAGATATCGCTTCTAATTCTAGAAGGAACAGATAAACTTCGACTCATATGTTTGCTCTACTACTTGTTGAATTACACACAAAAGCACGGTTTATAACATCGAGTTACCAATGCGTTTTCGTGCAATCAATGCATAACCAACTCATAGGCAACAAATCATATCTCTAGGTTTGAAGACTTATATGATATTACCGTCTCACGATCACTCGAGATAAATTCCATGAAGTGATACAAGTGAGCGTAGGTTGAATCCAATACTCAGAACTTATGAGCACTCATGAGTGCTGTAGCCCCACTTTGTCTAACATCTTAGACCTCTACAAGCCAACCCATGACAGTCTTGATTCATATCTACTTCCAACATATAACCGACTGTGGAGAGTTTGAATAATATGATATAAACCATAACATAATTATTATGGAAGTCAAAACATGCAAAAAGAAATAATAGTAAACGATTGATAAGAGATAGCAACACTTTACTCACAAATAAAAGCTTTTATTTATCATCAAATGTCAATTACATTTTACAAATTTCAAGATTATCTAACTATTAAAACTAATATCATCCTTCAGCCCTATGCTCCGAGCATGCTGGAGATGCTTAGCCCGAGTCAGTCCCTTCGTGAGGGGATCTGCTGGGTTCTCATCTGATGATACCCTCTTTGCCACGAGGATTCCTTCTTCTATTCGATGTCTGATGAAGTGATATTTTCTGTCAATGTGTCTGGATCTCCCATGATCTCTTGGTTCCTTGGCTAAGGCAACCGCACTATTGCTGTCACAGAAAATCTCCATTGGCTCCTTTATAGTTGGTATAACTCCAAGGTCTCCGATGAAGTTCTTTAGCTATATAGCCTCCTTTGCTGCCTCGCTTGCTGCTATATACTCTGATTCACAAGTGGAATCAGCCACTGTCTCCTGCTTGGAACTTTTCCAAGTAATTGCCCCTCCGTTTAGAGTAAAGACCCAGCCCGACTGAGAGCGGAAATTATCCCTGTCAGTCTGAAAGCTAGCATCACTGTACCCTACAACTCTCAAGTCCTCACTGCCACCGAGGGTAAGGACCCAATCCTTAGTCCTCCGTAGGTACTTGAGGATATTCTTTACCGCAGTCCAGTGTGCCTTGCCAGGGTTCCCCTGATACCTGCTAACCATGCTCAAAGCAAAGGCTACATCAGGTCGAGTACACGTCATAGCATACATGATCGATCCTACACCTGAAGCATAAGGTATTCGACTCATTTCTGCTATCTCAGCCTCAGTACTAGGGCTTTGTGTCTTACTCAATCTGGCGTTACTCTGGATGGGTAGCTCTCCTTTCTTGGAGTTATGCATGTTGAACCTTTTCAACACTTTGTCCACATAGGTGCTTTGACTAAGTCCAATTAGTCTTTTACTCCTGTTTCTCAAAATCCTTATCCCTAGGATATAGGCAGCTTCTCCAAGGTCCTTCATAGCGAAACACTTCCCAAGCCAGGACTTTACTTCCTGCAGGGTTGGGATGTCATTTCCTATGAGTAGTATGTCATCCACATACAGTACCAAAAAGCTGACTATACTCCCACTAGCCTTGATATAGACACAAGATTCATCTTCACTCCTTGAAAAGCCAAATTCTTTGACTTTCTCATCAAAGCAAAGATTCCATCTGCGAGGTGCCTGTTTTAATCCATAAATGGATTTCTCGAGCTTACACACTCTACTGGGGTACTCTGTACTGACAAAACCCTCTGGCTGAACCATGTAAACATATTCAGCCAACTTTCCATTAAGGAAAGCGGTTTTGACATTCATTTGCAATATTTCATAATCATGAAATGCAGCAATGGCTAACAGAACCCTAATAGACTTAATCTTGGCCACTGGTGAAAAGGTCTCATCATAATCAACTCCCGGAGTTTGAGAATAACCCTTTGCAACCAGTCGTGCCTTATAAGTGTGTACATTACCATCCATGTCGGTCTTCTTCTTGAAGATCCATTTGTACCCAACTATCTTACGATCAGGTACATTGTCAACCAAGTTCCAAACTTGATTGTCATACATGGACTGTATCTCGCTATCCATAACCTCTTTCCATTTAGCAGCCTCAGGGCCTGCCATGGCTTCCGTGTAGCTGTTAGGCTCATCCAGATTTACCAGTGTGTTATCACTGATAAGTGTCTCACCTTCTGCAGTAATATGAAAACCATAATAATGCTCAGGTGCATTCCTAACTCTGGTGGAACGCTTCAGAGGTATAGATTCTTCAGTCGGCTCAACAGGAGTTTCCTCCTCAGGTTGAGGGCTAGGGTTTGAGGTTCCTTCACCACTTGACTCTTGAATTTCCTCAAGGTCAATTTGCCTCCCACTGTCTCCTTGGCTCATGAATTCTCTCTCTCAAAAGAATCCTCTTCTTGCTACAAAGACCATATTATGACTGGGTCTGTAGAAGATGTAACCAAAGGATTTCTGTGGGTAGCTGATGAAAATACACCTTTCGCTTCGGGGTTCGAGCTTATCGTGAGTCTCGCGTCTCACGAAAGCCTTGCAACCCCAAATCTTGATGTGGTCTAGTTTGGGAACTTTTCCAGTCCACACCTCGTGAGGTGTTTTGGCAACCTTCTTTGTAGGGACTAGATTAAGGATATGGGCGGCAGTCTCTAAGGCATACCCCCAAAATGAGATTGGTAGCGAAGCTCGACTCATCATGGAACGAACCATGTCCAACAAGGTCCGATTGTGCCTCTCAGCTACACCATTCAACTGTGGTGTCCTAGGAGGTGTCAATTGTGAGACAATCCCACATTCCTTAAGATAGTCAAGGAACTCAGTACTAAGATACTCACCACCACGATCAGATCGAAGCATCTTAATGTTCCTGCCCAACTGATTCTCCACTTCTTGCTTAAACTCTTTGAATTTCTCAAAGGTTTCTGACTTATGCTTGATTAGGTAGACATATCCATATCTACTAAAATCATCAGTAAAAGTCACATAGAACCGATTAGCATCTCTTGTGGCGGTTCTGAAGGGTCCACACACATCCGTGTGTATGAGGTCCAACAAACCTTCACCCCTAGCACAAGTGCCAGTAAAAGGTGACTTTGTCATTTTACCAAGCAAACAAAATTCACAACTATCATCTGACTTTAGGTCAAATGACTCCAAGACTCCATCCTTTTGGAGTTGGCCTATGCGTTTCTTGCTTACATGTCCAAGACGACAATGCCATAAGGATGCTTTATCTAAGCTAGTGGAAGAGTTAATACACAATACATTATTTCCTAGATTATCTACAACAGATACAGTTTCATACACGCCATCACAAGGTAATGCTTTAAAATAAAGAACATTATTAAAGAAAGCATCAATACTACCATTATTATTATCAAAATAAAAGGTAAAACCTTGTTTATACAATGCATGAAAGGAAATAACATTTCTTGCCATTTCTGGCGAATAATAACATTTATTCAAATCTAATGTAAACCCACTATTTAGCACTAAGGAATAAACTCCTATCTTGGTGACAGGTGAAGCTTTCCTGTTTCCCATGATCAAGTTTATCTTTCCCTGCTCCACATTCTCACTTCTTTTTAGTCCCTGCAAATCACAACATATGTGAATACCACAACCTATATCAAGGACCCAAGACTTAGAATGAGGTGAGTTATTAGACAATATAGTGTATATACCTGCATGGTTGGGTTTTACTTTCCCATCCTTCAAATCTTGCTGGTACTTTGGGCAGTTTCGCTTCCAGTGCGACTTTTCATGGCAATAGAAGCATTCAGCCTCATTAGGGTTAGCAGAAGGAGTGACAAAACCTTTCCTGGTTTTGATTGAAGAGGAGCCTTCAAGGGTCTTACCCTTGGTACCCTTAGAAGGGTTCTTTCTCTTCTTCCCTTTGCCATGCTCGATTGCCAAGACATTGGCCGCAGTTGGAGTAGGAGTAGGAGTAGTAACAACCGACTTACCCTTTAGACCACTTTCGGCGGTCTTCAAGAGTCCTTGAAGTTTGCTGAGGGTGACTTCTTCCTTGTTCATGTGATATGTCATGCGGAATTGATCATAACACGATGGCAAGGAGTGCAAAATGATGTCTATTGCTAACTCCTCAGGGATGTTCACATTCAGCTTCAGTAAACGGTCCACATACCTTTTCATTTTCTGCATGTGGCCCGTGATGGGTTCACCATCCTTCATTCGGGTTGTTATCATGGAGGAGATTATTTCATATCGCTCTTGACGAGCACTTTGATGGTAGCAGTCCATCAAGTCCTGGTGCATCTCAAAAGGATAATAGTCCTCATAGGACTTTTGGAGATCGGCTGTCATGGTGGCCATCATGATGCATGCCACTTTTGTAGCATCTCTTTCAAGTACCTCATATTCAGCAAGCTCTTCAGGAGTAGCAGTTGGCTCGGGTACCTTCAGCTCCTTGTTGAGAACATATTCTTTGTTCTCATACCGAGTGACCATCCTGATGTTTCTGATCCAATCTGTAAATTTGGACCCATCAAAGATGACTCTCCCACAAAGATTCATGAGAGAGAAGGAGCTAGTAGGGTTTGAGCCAGAAGCATTGTTATTGGAAGACATCTGAAAAGAAGAGGGAATAGATTAGATTAGATATAGAGATAGTCCTTAACAAAACACCCAAATGTAATATTAAGGCTAGGACCCAACACAATATTTTATAACTTAGAAGAGGGATGTCGTAATCTAAGCTATAAGATATTTGAAGGTAGGTGAATGACGATTCACCAATTTCCACCATGAAAAACGAAATATTTAATTAGGTTTTAATTGGTTTAGAAACTCCTAGATTCTTTGAGATTCATTGAACTTTCTTCAATGGCATGTTTCAATCTCGAGTGTGCCCTTCAAGTTTTGTGACTGGGATGCCGAGGATCACAAAACAAGGTGTGAAGTAACCATGCAAATTACTTGGTACCCTTAATGTATTACCCCTCAATCGATGTGCCGGTTAACCACACACGCTCCATCGATACTATGATAAACATTAAGTCACCCTTTACCTACCTTGTTAAGTTCAAGTTAGTGTGCCGGTTAACCACACACGCTCCACTAACGACTTAAACAAAGTGTAAAGTGTAATTTCATGGATTAGCACCTTATTCACATTTTCCTAAAATAACTAAGATTGGGAATTCAATAAAGTTTAGTTACTTTAGTATTATCATTATACTTTTAATGAGAATTTATAAGTCCTTGTCCTACCCGTTCGGCTAACGACCCTCCACCGATCAAGGAAGCGGTGGGTGAGAGTGGACACCCATTAAGTTGCCATTTTATAGGCAACAACCTTATACCCCCCCTTATAGACCAGCTTCGTGAATGAGGCGTACTAGCGGTAAGACGACTTGATCTTATACATATATAAATATTATTAAACTTATAATATTATAAAGTATAAGGGTTGAATTTTAACTTTTAAAAATCTAGGGGTTGGAACTAAAGTTTTTAATATGACTTTACATGTTCCAAAACTTGAGGGCAAGTTTTGTAAACTTTCAAAACTTTTCATTTCTCATAACTTATGAGTTAATGGTTATTAAAAATGAAGACTCTTCATTTTTTGTAACCTATGTGTTCTTTTAATGGTTATTTATAAATGTGACTTTTGGTTATCCATAACTTAAGAACTAGTTATGGACTCCATTAAAACACATAAAGATCAAGAATTAATCTAATCAACTATTAACACATAATTTCTATGATCTTCTAAACTCATATGTTTATGAATGTTCATATCAAAAATTTCAAGAATCGTAAGTACATATACAAAACTTGAAATTTTGATACGAGCTTTTGAACAAAACTTCGATTTTCAAGTTTTTTTTTTTTTTTTTTGCATCAAGTATCAAATAAACAAACCAGGCTCTGATACCACTGATGGGTTTTGAGCATTCTAACACTCCTATGGTGTATATGCAACCCTAGAAACCTTGGATCTATGTTTGACTAAGATACATGCAAATAATTATTTTTCCAAGGTTCTTATCCTAACTAGGATGGCATGGGATACTTGAATCAAATAAAACTAGTAGAATTACTTACCTTGTAGTAGTAGTTGATTGCTTGGAGTTTGAGAGCCTAGCACCAATAATGTGGATGCCTCAAATGGAAGTCACAAATCACCACAAACTTGGAAACTTGAGAGAATAGTCACAAACTTCTTGAAATCGGCCCTCTTGGTTTACACACATCAACTAGTACAATTTCAAGAACCAAAGCCTCATTTATATAGTGTGGTGGATTAGGGTTACATCCATGTAAACCCTAATACCCATGTCTTTTCATTTCCATGAGATCCATGGGTTAAAGCTCCATGGAGTATCCATGGACTTTCCATGCAAGCCTAGCCCATTCCAAATAAGCATTAGCCCACACTATATAAATACAAGAGCCCATATTTAATTAGTCATACTTTTGATCTCTAAATTAATTCTAAATTAATTATAGATCAATACTAATTAAATAATATGATTTTATATTAATATATTAGGACTTATAATATATTAATAAATCATAACTTATACTATTCTCAAACGATTATCCATAAATTGTTCGGGTGAAGTGCAACCCAAATGGACCATGCCGGGTCGGGTCAAGTACATACCAAATATAGTTATGGACTTACACACTATATCCAACAACTTCAAACTCTTGTGGTCCGTGTATATGGTACACCGAACCCCATACAGATAGTGACGCCAGATCTTGAGGGCGAACACCACTGCCTCCAACTCCAGATCGTGCGTGGGATACCTCGTCTCATGAGGCTTCAGCTACCTCGATGCATACGCTATCACATGCCCTCTCTGCATAAGCACCACACCCAACCCCGATATCGATGCGTCGCAGTACACCACAAAATCCTCCATTCCCTCTGGAAGGGATAACACCGGGGCTTCGCACAACCTCTGGCGAAGAGTCTCAAACGAGGTCTGCTGCTCCGGACCCCACGAAAAAGCAACGCCCTTCCGGGTCAACTTGGTGAGAGGCACGACAATCTTGGAGAAATCCTTGATAAATCTCCGATAGTAGCCGGCCAACCCTAGAAAACTCCTGATCTCGGTGGGGGATCTCGGCACCTCCCAACTCATCACCGCCTCAATCTTGGCCGGATCGACCAAAATCCCATTCTGATTAACGAGGTGTCCCAAGAACTGGACCTCTCGTAACCAGAAATCACACTTGGAGAATTTGGCGTAAAGCCTCTCCGATCTCAAAACCCCGAGGATCTCCCTCAAATGCTCCTCATGCTGCTCTCGGGATCTCGAATACACCAAAATATCGTCGATGAACACGATCACCGATCGATATAACATCGGCCTGCACACCCTGTTCATGAGATCCATGAACGCTGCCGGTGTATTGGTGAGCCCAAAAGGCATCACCACGAACTCGTAATGCCCATAACGAGTCCTGAACGCCGTCTTCTGGATATCCTCATCTCGCACTCTCATCTGGTGATATCCAGACCTCAAATCTATCTTGGAGAACCAAGACGCTCCCTGTAACTGATCGAACAGATCATCGATCCTTGGTAAGGGGTAACGGTTCTTGACCATCAACTTGTTCAGCTCTCGGTAATCAATGCACATCCGGTATGAACCATCCTTTTTTTTGAAAAAAAGGATCGACGCTCCCCACAACGAGCTACTCGGTCGAATAAATCCCTTCCCCAGCAGCTCCTGAAGCTGCGAGGATAACTCCTGCATCTCTGGCGGCGCAAGGCGATAAGGCGCCTTGGCGATAGGCACTGCCCCCGGAACCAAATCGATACGGAACTCCACCTGCCTCTCGGGAGGCACACCCGACAACTCTTCAGGAAAAACATCCGGGAACTCACGCACTATCGGAACATCATCAACCGAACTCGGCCTTTCTGCGGGCACTCGTGTATCCATCACATAAGCTACAAACCAGCTGCAGCCCTGCTGTAAACTCTGTCTCGCTCTGGCAGCCGAACAAAATGTTGACCCACATCGGGTACCCTGGCCATATACAGTCAGCACTCCCCCACTAGGGTCTCGTATCGTCACCGTCTGCCGCTCGCAGTCTATAACAGCCCCAAATCGGCTCAACCAATCCATGCCCACTATGACACATACGTCCCCCATCGCAATCAGGACCAGATCTATCGGGAACTCAACACCGAAGATCTCGAGTACACATCCTCGAATCACATCAGTAGCATACACCGCTCGCTCGTCAGCTATGGAAACTCGTAGAGGTCGACTCAATGCCTCTCGTCGAATACTGATGTGCTGACTAAACGCTAACAACACAAATGATCGACTCGCACCCGAGTCAAATAACACCAAAGCAGGTACAGAACTCACAAGAAAAGTACCTACGCATATCATAATATAAGCATAATATCTCAACTCAGCATAAATAAAAGAATGAATACATACCAGCCACGACATTGGGCGCTGCGCGAACCTCCTCTGCTGTCAACTGGAAGGCTCTCCCGCGAGCCTTCGGTGCCTCGGCCTTCACTAGCCGACTCTCTGTAGTTCGTGCAGTAGCAGGGGCAGTTCCCTGTGCTGATCCCTGTGACAGCTGTGTGCACTCGGCCCTCCGGTGACCCGTCTGGTTGCAATGAAAGCAAACCATAAATCCCTTGGGGCAGTCCTTGGCTATATGCCCCTCCTTGCCACATTTGTAGCAAGCACCCGCCCGACACACTCCATCATGTCCCTTGCCGCACTTCCCACAAGTGCGGCCCTTCTGGCCTCCAGATCTCGTATCAGCGGGCTTAGCCCGCTTGGCTGCCGGCTGTACCTATACTGGTCGCCTGTCACTCCTCTGAGACTCGGCCTCCTCCTGGCCTGAGTCTCTAGCTCAATCTCCCTCTTCTGGGCATTTGCCTGAAGCTCGGAAAACGTCCGGTACGTCGAGTTCGCCACGAACTCGCGAATATCTCTCCTCAGTATGCTTAGATACCGGCTCATGCGTGCCTGCTCGGTAGACACATGCTCAGGGCAAAACATCGCCCTCTCATGAAACTTCCTGGTGATCACAGTAACAGAATCAGTACCCTGCTTGAGGGACAAGAACTCCTGGGCCAGCCGTTCCCTTTCCACCGGGGGAACGTACTCATCACGAAACATGGTGGTGAACCTCTCCTAGGTCACCGCAGTAAGCTCAGGAGGGGTGAAATCCGCCGACACAAACTTCCACCAGTCCTTCGCCCCCAAGCGAAGCTGCTTCAGCGCGAACCATACTCTCAGATGCTCCGGACACGAGCAGGTGTAGAAGCATCCCTCAATGTCAGAAATCCATCTCATCGCAGCAATCGGATCCTGCGTCCCATCAAACTCTGGTGGCTTCGTGTTGCTGAACTCCCGGAACAACAACGAGTCACCCCCCTGAGGTCTAGCAGCAGCAACAGGTGCAGTAGCTGCAGCGGCTGCAGCCTCAGTAACCGCTGCGTATCTCTCGTCAAACGTCTCAATCAGGGTGGTCTTGATAGACCCAAACATCTCTGGTATCTCTGCGCGGATAGCCGCAGCCACCTCATCGTGGATCATCTGACGAAGCTCCTCGTCACTCTCGCCGCTGGTCTCTACTCTGTGGCGTGTCCCAACCATGATGTCTTTGAAATACAACATAAAAATATCAGAGACTCGCTCGAGTATGCACGCACTCGATAACCCATCCCTACTTGTTCCTTAGTACCCTAAGGATTCTTACTTGGACTGCGCACTGATCCGGTGTTTTCAGTAGTACGGGCCCTATACTACCGTCCACACCGCATCAGTATTCACCTCAAGTCCTCCTCCTAGGATCCCAGATCACAAGTACTCTACTTCTCGCTAAGCACAGGCTACCCTTCGGTAGGCCCCTCATAAACTCCTCACCGCTACCTACTCACTCTCAAGCATCTCATACTAGCAGTAATATCCTAGGCTAAGGCATCACAAATCAGGCTACTCTAGTCCTAACATGAATACCTAGCCTACTCTAGCATACCTAACATATCATATCATATCTCATAACACATAATGTAAGGGTATTTTGGGAAATCACCGTTCGGGCGCTGACTGATCGTACACACTGCTTCTTTCCGCTTTTCTCAAATTCTTTTACTTTTTAGAAAAATTGTTTCTTTTATGAAAAACTTTCTCAAATCCTCAGTTTGAGTTCAGATACGCCCGGAGGTGCATCCGAATCCCTCAAACCAAGGCTCTGATACCAACTTGTAACAACGTAAATTTTCAAAACAATTTTCATTTTTAAAACATAATTTCATTCATAAGATATCATAAGAATCCATTGTATCACATGTCATCATAAGAAAACAAATCCCAAGATCTCTAATACATAAATCCCATCAGTGTGTACACATCATGCCGACGCCTTCCGCGATCCTCACTGGTACATGAAACACATAACACAACAACTGTAAGCATAAATGCTTAGTGAGTTCCCCAAAATACCACATACGCACATACGCCACTCAAGGCTCTAAGACCTTCCGGTCACTGTGTCTCAGAGGACTTCCATCCCACAACCCTGGTAGACCTTCCGGTCCTACCCGTAATGACCTTCCGGTCCATATCATCATGACCTTCCGGTCCTTCTCATTCATGACATACATAACACATACATATCATATAACAGCATACAACACATACATCTCATAGTATATAAGACCTTCCGGTCACACATAGGTACCATCCTAGGTACAGTATAGTGAGAAGACTCACCTCGTACGAAGTCGGATAAACTCTCGTGCTTGACGTCCCGACCTAGCCTCCTCCTATCATCCGAATAACATTCCTGATCAATACCCTCTCATAGTCTCATCTCTAAATATTGGGTAGAAGGCCATTCTACCCCTCCCTGAACTCTCCTGAATCAGCTTGACCAAAACCCTAAGGTCAACTGAAGTCAACGGTCAAACTTTGACCCGACTCATCGAGTGCATATGGGCGACTCGGCGAGTCCACGCGGGTCCTCTGAATCCTTCTAGCCTCACTTGGCATGTCGAGTCATCCCTTCACTCAACGGGTTACTCCTGTCACGAATCGCGGGGCAACCCCGACTCGACTCGTCGAGTCCACTTATGAACTCGGCGAGTAGCGTCCATGGCAACACTCAAATGACCTTCTAAGGCCAGATCCGCTTCTCTAACCTATAGATCTGACCTTTCCATACCCACTAATCACGTAAAGGTGAAACCTTTACACTCATGCAACACATATATGGTTCATTTTGAAGAAATAGCCTCAAAAATGGCAACCTAAGTTCGTTCTTTCCATAACACTTCATAAAGCAAGATGGATAATGCTCTCTGGACCTCTATGGGTCCAGATCTGAAGTCTAACACATAAAGGGACCATAAACTCATCAATTCAAGACATAAAAAGGGTATAGAAAACCCTAGATTCATAGATCTTAACCAAAATAGAAGGAGAGTTCGATTTGCTACCTCAATACTGCAGATCCAAGCTTGGAAACCACGGATTAGCAATCCTCTTGACCTCCTCTAGCTGGAAACACCTTCTTCTTTGCAAAACAACACCAAAAAGGATTTAAATGGCTTGCTCTCACACACAACTCGCCCAAGCTCTCTTGGGTTTCTCTCTCTGGACTGGTAGCCGCAAATGAGGGCCATAAGGTCCCTTAAATAGGGCACAGGCCCGCGGATTTAGGGTTTCCACCCACAGCGCGGACTCGTCGAGTCCACCCATCGACTCGTCGAGTCCGTTCATTAATCCAGTCAGCAAATCACGATCCTACTCGACGAGTATAGGCGTCAACTCGCCGAGTCCCTCCTCATAACACAAAATAAACAATTTAAATATGGTACCTGGAAATCCGGATGTTACAATTCTTCCCCACTAGAATCAGACTTCGCCCTCGAAGTCTCGCTCTGTAAACAACTCTGGATGTTGTACCCGCATCTCCGCCTCCGGCTCCCAAGTCAACTCGGAACCTCTCCGATGTTGTCACTGGACCTGAACCAGGGGCACCTCCTTGTTCCTCAGAACCTTGATCTTCCGATCCAAGATCGCGATCGGCTTCTCAACATAATTCAGGCTCGCATCCACCTGAATATCCTCTAGTGGCACTACTGCCGACTCGTCGGCTATACACTTCCTCAACTGAGACACGTGGAAGGTATCATGTATCTGGCTCAACTCCGCAGGTAGCTCTAAACGATACGCTACCCTGCCTACCCTCGCGGTCACTCTGAAAGGACCAATGTACCGGGGCCCCATCTTGCCCCTCTTCCTGAATCGGATCACTCCTTTCCAAGGAGATACCTTCAGGAGTACGAAGTCTCCAACCTGGAACTCAAGCTCGGATCGTCGCCTATCCGCATAATTCTTCTGGCGACTCTGGGCGGTCAGCAATCTCAGCCTGACCTGCTGTATCTGCTCAGTCGTCTGAAGCACTATCTCAGTGCTACCCATCACTCGCTGCCCTACCTCTCACCAGCAGATGGGAGTCCGACACCTCCTCCCATACAACAAAATTGAAGGGAGGCATACCAATACTCAAATGGTGGCTGTTGTTATAGGAAAACTCATCCAATGGTAAGTACGTGTCCCAACTTCCTTCGAAGTCCAACACACATGCTCGGAGCATGTCCTCGAGTGTTTGAATCGTCCGCTCACTCTGTCCGTCCGTTTGTGGGTGGTAAGCGGTGCTGAAATGCAACCTCGTACCCAACTCCTCATGGAATTTCTTCCAGAATCTGGAAGTGAAACGTACATCTCGATCTGACACAATCGAGATCGGTACTCCATGCCGCGATACCACCTCCCTCACATATATCTCTGCCAGTCACTCTGTGGAAGAGCTCTCGCTGATAGCAAGGAAGTGAGCGCTCTTCGTCAGTCGGTCAACAATCACCCAGATTGCATCGACACCCCTCGCGGTCCTTGGCAATTTGGTGATAAAATCCAGGGAAATATGTTCCCACTTCCACTGGGGAACCTCGAGTGGCTGCAACTTGCCATGCAGACGTTGTTGCTCGGCCTTAACCATGCGACATGTCAAGTACCTCTCAACAAACCACGCCACGTCCCTATTCATACATGGCCACCAATACTCTCTCTTCAGGTCCAAATACATCTTAGTGGCCCCGGGATGGATCGAGAATCTCGATCTGTGCGCCTCCTCCATCAGAATGGTACGTGCCCCGCCCGTAAACGGCACCCAAATCCGACCCTGAAAGGTCATAAGCCCTCGGCTATCGGTAACAAACTCAGATACCTGCCCAATCACCCGCTCTCTCTTGCGGTTCTACGGTCTCACAGCCTCTGCATGGGCCTCTCGGATGGCATCCAACACCGGAGTCATCACCGTCATCCTCATACAAATATCTCGTATCGGAGCACTCTCTGCCCTACGGCTCAGGGCATCGGCTACAACATTAGCTTTGCCAGGGTGGTACAGGATCTCATAATCGTAATCCTTTACCACATCCAACCATCTCCTCTGGCGCATATTCAGGTTGGGCTGATCCATCAAATACTTCAAACTCTTGTGGTCCGTGTATATGGTACACCGAACCCCATACAGATAGTGACGCCAGATCTTGAGGGCGAACACCACTGCCTCCAACTCCAGATCGTGGCTGGGATACCTCGTCTCATGAGGCTTCAGCTACCTCGATGCATACGCTATCACATGCCATCTCTGCATAAGCACCGCACCTAACCCCGATATCGATGCGTCGCAGTACACCACAAAATCCTCCATTCCCTCTGGAAGGGATAACACCGGGGCTTCGCACAACCTCTGGCGAAGAGTCTCAAACGAGGTCTGCTGCTCCGGACCCCACGAAAAAGCAACGCCCTTCCGGGTCAACTTGGTGAGAGGCACGACAATCTTGGAGAAATCCTTGATAAATCTCCGATAGTAGCCGGCCAACCCCAGTAAACTCCTGATCTCGGTGGGGGAGCTCGGCACCTCCCAGCTCATCACCGCCTCAATCTTGGCCGGATCGACCAAAATCCCATTCTGATTAACGAGGTGCCCCAAGAACTGGACCTCTCGTAACCAGAAATCACACTTGGAGAATTTGGCGTAAAGCCTCTCCGATCTCAAAACCCCGAGGATCTCCCTCAAATGCTCCTCATGCTGTTCTCGGGATCTCGAATACACCAGAATATCGTCGATGAACACGATCACCGATCGATCTAACATCGGCCTGCACACCCTGTTCATGAGATCCATGAACGCTGCCGGTGCATTGGTGAGCCCAAAAGGCATCACCACGAACTCGTAATGCCCATAACGAGTCGTGAACGCCGTCTTCTGGATATCCTCATCTCGCACTCTCATCTGGTGATATCCAGACCTCAAATCTATCTTGGAGAACCAAGACGCTCCCTGTAACTGATCGAACATATCATCGATCCTTGGTAAGGGGTAACGGTTCTTGACCGTCAACTTGTTCAGCTCTCGGTAATCAATGCACATCCGGTGTGAACCATCCTTTTTTTTTGAAAAAAAGGATCGACGCTCCCCACGACGAGCTACTCGGTCGAATAAACCCCTTCCCCAGCAGCTCCTGAAGCTGCGAGGATAACTCCTGCATCTCTGGCGGCGCAAGGCGATAAGGCGCCTTGGCGATAGGCACTGCCCCCGGAACCAAATCGATACGGAACTCCACTTGCCTCTCGGGAGGCACACCAGGCAACTCTTAAGGAAAAACATCCGGGAACTCACGCACTATCGAAACATCATCAACCGAACTCGGCCTTTCTGCGGCCACTCGTGTATCCATCACATAAGCTACAAACCCGCTGTAGCCCTGCTGTAAACTCTGTCTCGCTCTGGCAGCCAAACAAAATGTTGACCCACATCGGGTACCCTGGCCATATACAGTCAGCACTCCCCCACTAGGGTCTCATATCGTCACCGTCTGCCGCTCGCAGTCTATAACAGCCCCAAATCGGCTCAACCAATCCATGCCCACTATGACACATACGTCCCCCATCGCAATCGGGACCAGATCTATTAGGAACTCAACACCGAAGATCTCGAGTACACATCCTCGAATCACATCAGTAGCATACACCGCTCGCTCGTCAGCTATGGAAACTCGTAGAGGTCGAGTCAACGCCTCTCGTCGAATAATGATGTGCTGACTAAACGCTAAGGACATAAATGATCGACTCGCACCCGAGTCAAATAACACCAAAGCAGGTACAGAACTCACAAGAAAAGTACCTACGCATATCATAATATAAGCATAATATCTCAACTCAGCATAAATAAAAGAATGAATACATACCAGCCACGAAATCGGGCGCTGCGCGGACCTCCTCTGCTGTCAACTGGAAGGCTCTCCCGCGAGCCTTCGGTGCCTCGGCCTTCACTAGCCGACTCTCAGTAACTCGTGCAGTAGCAGGGGCAGTTCCCTGCGCTGATCCCTGTGACAGCTGTGTGCACTCGGCCCTCCGGTGACCCGTCTGGTTGCAATGAAAGCAAACCATAAATCCCTTGGGGCAGTCCTTGGTTATATGCCCCTCCTTGCCACATTTGTAGCAAGCACCCGCCCGACACACTCCATCATGTCCCTTGCCGCACTTCCCACAAGTGCGGCCCTTCTGGCCTCCAGATCTCGTATCAGCGGGCTTAGCCCGCTTGGCTGCCGGCTGTACCTGTACTGGTCGCCTGTCACTCCTCTGAGACTCGGCCTCCTCCCTGGCCTGAGTCTCTAGCTCAATCTCCCTCTTCTGGGCATTTGCCTGAAGCTCGGAAAACGTCCGGTACGTCGAGTTCGCCACGAACTCGCGAATATCTCTCCTCAGTATGCTTAGATACCGGCTCATGCGTGCCTGCTCGGTAGACACATGCTCAGGGCAAAACATCGCCCTCTCATGAAACTTCCTGGTGATCACAGTAACAGAATCAGTACCCTGCTTGAGGGACAAGAACTCCTGGGCCAGCCGTTCCCTTTCCACCGGGGGAACGTACTCATCACGAAACATGGTGGTGAACCTCTCCTAGGTCACCGCAGTAAGCTCAGGAGGGGTGAAATCCGCCGACACAAACTTCCACCAGTCCTTCGCCCCCAAGCGAAGCTGCTTCAGCGCGAACCATACTCTCAGATGCTCCGGACACGAGCAGGTGTAGAAGCATCCCTCAATGTCAGAAATCCATCTCATCGCAGCAATCGGATCCTGCGTCCCATCAAACTCTGGTGGCTTCGTGTTGCTGAACTCCCGGAACAACAACGAGTCACCCCCCTGAGGTCTAGCAGCAGCAACAGGTGCAGTAGCTGCAGCGGCTGCAACCTCAGTAACCGCTGCGTATCTCTCGTCAAACGTCTCAATCAGGGTGGTCTTGATAGACCCAAACATCTCTGGTATCTCTGCGCGGATAGCCGCAGCCACCTCATCGTGGATCATCTGACGAAGCTCCTCGTCACTCTCGCCGCTGGTCTCTGCTCTGTGGCGTGTCCCAACCATGATGTCTCTGAAATACAACATAAAAATATTAGAGAGTCGCTCGAGTATGCACGCACTCGATAACCCATCCCTACTTGTTCCTTAGTACCCTAAGGATTCTTACTTGGACTGCGCACTGATCCGGTGTTTTCAGTAGTACGGGCCCTATACTACCGTCCACACCGCATCAGTATTCACCCTAAGTCCTCCTCCTAGGATCCCAGATCACAAGTACTCTACTTCTCGCTAAGCACAGGCTACCCTTCGGTAGGCCCCTCATAAACTCCTCACTGCTACCTACTCACTCTCAAGCATCTCATAGCAGCAGTAATATCCTAGGCTAAGGCATCACAAATCAGGCCACTCTAGTCCTAACATGAATACCTAGCCTACTCTAGCATACCTAATATATCATATCATATCTCATAACACATAATGTAAGGGTATTTTGGGAAATCACCGTTCGGGCGCTGACTGATCGTACACACTGCTTCTTTCCGCTTTTCTCAAATTCTTTTACTTTTTAGAAAAATTGTTTCTTTTATGAAAAACTTTCTCAAATCCTCAGTTTGAGTTCAGATACGCCCGGAGGTGCATCCGAATCCCTCAAACCAAGGCTCTGATACCAACTTGTAACAACGTAAATTTTCAAAACAATTTTTCATTTTTAAAACATAATTTCATTCATAAGATATCATAAGAATCCATTGTATCACATGTCATCATAAGAAAACAAATCCCAAGATCTCTAATACATAAATCCCATCAGTGTGTACAGATCATGCCGACGCTTTCCCGCGATCCTCACTGGTACCTGAAACACATAACACAACAACTGTAAGCATAAATGCTTAGTGAGTTCCCCAAAATACCACATACGCACATACGCCACTCAAGGCTCTAAGACCTTCCGGTCATTGTGTCTCAGAGGACTTCCGTCCCACAACCCTGGTAGACCTTCCGGTCCTACCCGTAATGACCTTCCGGTCCATATCATCATGACCTTCCGGTCCTTCTCATTCATGATATACATAACACATACATATCATATAACATCATACAACACATACATATCATATAACATTATACAACACATACATCTCATAGCATATAAGACCTTCCGGTCATACATAGGTACCATCCTAGGTACAGTATAGTGAGAAGACTCACCTCGTACGAAGTCGGATAAACTCTCGTGCTTGACGTCCCGACCTAGCCTCCTCCTATCATCCGAATAACATTCCTGATCAATACCCTCTCATAGTCTCATCTCTAAAGATTGGGTAGAAGGCCATTCTACCCCTCCCTGAACTCTCCTGAATCAGCTTGACCAAAACCCTATGGTCAACTGAAGTTAACGGTCAAACTTTGACCCGACTCATCGAGTGCACTTGGGCGACTCGGCGAGTCCATGCGGGTCCTCTGAATCCTTCTAGCCTCACTTGGCACGTCGAGTCATCCCTTCACTCGACGGGTTACTCCTGTCACGAATCGCGGGGCAACCCCGACTCGACTCGTAGAGTCCACTTATGAACTCGGCGAGTAGCGTCCATGGCAACACTCAAATAACCTTCTGAGGTCAGATCCGCTTCTCTAACCTATAGATCTGACCTTTCCATACCCACTAATCACGTAAAGGTGAAACCTTTACACTCATGCAACACATATATGGTTCCTTTTGAAGAAATAGCCTCAAAATGGCAACCTAAGTTCGTTCCTTCCATAACACTTCATAAAGCAAGATGGATAATGCTCTCTGGACCTCTATGGGTCCAGATCTGAAGTCTAACACATAAAGGGACCATAAACTCATCAATTCAAGACATAAAAAGGGTATAGAAAACCCTAGATTCATAGATCTTAACCAAAACAGAAGGAGAGTTTGATTTGCTACCTCAATACTGAAGATCCAAGCTTGGAAACCACGGATTAACAATCCTCTTGGCCTGCTCTATCTGGAAACACCTTCTTCTTTGCAAAGCAACACCAAAAAGGATTAAAATGGCTTGCTCTCACACACAACTCACCCAAGCTCTCTAAGGTTTCTCTCTCTGGACTGGTAGCCGCAAATGAGGGCCATAAGGTCCCTTAAATAGGGCACAAGCCCGCGGATTTTGGGTTTCCACCCACAGCGCGGACTCGTCGAGTCCACCCATCGACTCGTCGAGTCCGTTCATTAATCCAGTCAGCAAATCGCGATCCTACTCGACGAGTCTAGGCGTCAACTCGCCGAGTCCCTCCTCATAACTCAAAATAAACAATTTAAATATGGTACCTGGAAATCCGGATATTGCAGGCCACGTATCCGAAGCAGCTGCGTCATCTGAGTCGTGGCGCGTCCGATTAGCGACGCGTATCGTACAATTGTCCGAAGCCGATGACGCGTCCGAAGCGCTGGCACCTCGCATGCGCGCCATCTGTCCGAGCCACGTGCCTTCGCCTCCTGCTACCTCGTGCCCTCACTGCTGACTCACTCCTCTCGGCCGACCTTCGGACCTCCCCTATAAATACAAGTCTTGTGAGCCTTCCCGGGTAGTTTTGGAGATTTTGCCCTTTTCACCCCTTTTTCCATATTTTCACTATTTTGACATCCCCCGAAGCCTCGGTATCAATTTTAACACCCGAAACACGCCCCGAAGTGCCCGTGAAGCCCGAGAAATTTATATTTTTGGTTTGAAGCTCTACCTTTGCAGAGCCCGGTTTTTCAATAAATCTCCCGGTTTCAACGAATAAAGTCATATTTAGAGCCGAAATGCTGCACAAATTATTATTTTGACCCCCGGTTATTACAAGGTGAGTTTAATATATAGGAATAATTGTATGTTATGTGTTATATGTGCTAAATGCTTTCCTGAGTTATTTTGGTTTTTATACTCTTGATCATGTAGAGCATGTCTCGTATCACTTCTAGTATTGGCTTTGAGCCTCTGGCCATGTAGAGCATGTCTCGTATTATTCTGGTATCGGATTTATGCCTTTGGCAATGTAGAGCATGTCTCGTATCACTTCTGGTATTGGCTTTGTGCCTTTGGCCATGTAGAGCATGACTCGTATAATTTCTGGTATTGGCATAAGGCTATGTAGGGCTGAAAGCCTGTATATTCTATCAAAATTATAATCAGAAATTGTATGTTTTATGTGCCATTTGGTCCAAAGTGTTATTGATGTATATTAAGTATGGAAATTGTTATGTCTCGTTGATTGTATATCTTTGAATCAAATCATTGATTGAGATGGAAAGTTGGTCACATGATTCACATATGCCCTAGTTGTTTCTTGTTCCTCTTTGCTTCTTCCATATTGAAGTATATATATGGCATAACATTATATTGTATCTATTATTGAGCTCACTAAGCGTCACCGCTTACCCCTCTCAGTGTTTAACAATTGCAGGAGATAAGTAAGCAGTATGGTTATATACTGTCGGAAGATGTAGAATAGTTTTTACTATTACTTTTGTATTTCGGTTTATGTTTGTATAAAATTACAATATCCTGGGTAGTTATGTAAAATATTAAAACATAGTCGGTTTGTATCCAGTAGTTTGTAATCACTTTACCAATATAAAATATTGTTTTTATGAATATGCATGTAGCATGTTTTGGAGTAACAATTGTCAAGTATGAAAGTTTGAGTCTTTCAGAAATACGAAAGTTTAGAAAGGGGTTTTTTCATAACCCGCAAAACATCTGAAGGAATCCTGACCACCTCTTCCTGAGTTACCTCTACCATCCTGAGGACATGGTGCAAAACTCCCATCCGATTCCAATGACAGGAACTAACAATGGGATCCTCGTTACTGAACGATTCTATGGATCCACAAGCTTTGGGCTCCAGATGAGCCCCCAAATGCTCTTCTACAATCTCGGCCCGAAAGGCCCCGAGATGATCATCCAAGAGCTCCAAAATCCCTTCCTTGACCGAACCCAATACCACCAGGGTCCATTCTAAAATACCGCGAGTGATCTTCTATGAGATGAACTCCCACATCCGCGCATCGATCGACTCAGTACATGCACCTGAGCCAGAACCATAACATGTACCCCATTTCTGAGTGCTCAACACCATATCGCAAACAACATGCAAAAGATTCAAGTATACCCAATAATCCTCATCCCACAGGCTTCCTAAATTCTCCAAGACTCTTCCCGATTCGAGTATGGATCATGTGATTTCAGTAGTATGGGACCAATACTACCTTCCATACCTATCCATACTTTCCTCAAGAATCCTCCCGAATCCTCTAAGTCACCTTCTCAAATCCATATACCAACACTCGCTAACCAGCGCAATAGAATCCACTGAAACAATCCCTAGGCTTTCCTAGGTTCCCGACCTCACCCTGCCATCAGCTGCTGAAGAACTCCCCATAATGTCAGTCACCTACCTCACGAACAGAATCACACGTAACCAAGCTTAGATAATCCTTCGAGTAACAAACCCATCCCTACAACGGTTGGACTCGGACAATAGCTGCGCAATAGAGTCAAATTCGTTACTCTGGGATTATCCAACCTTCGTCACATGTGACTTGACATATTCACTTAGTAGCTGACTCCCATCACCTAGGAGTTCCACAAAGCACAAAGCAAGCAACATTCATGCAATATCACTCCAATCCAACCTACTATAATACATATTAGGAGCTCCCACTCCCTCTACTGATTGCCTTACACATCCGAATCAAACTCAATCCAGCATCCCATGCTTCCTAGACTACCAGGCATCACGTATCAGGCCAACCTATCACTGGCTAATCAGAACTAGCATGCAAGTCTATAAGCTCATACAATAGGCATACAAAGGCATCTCTCCTAGAATTCTAACATGCAAAAACTGAGCATATCCTTATCCATAACTAGCATGTGATTCCACAGATTCACAGATCAAGGCATAACAGATAACATGTATGAGTATTTTGGGAAAACTTACTTGAGCTCGGCTGATTGCATGCACTACACCCTTTTCTTATTTTAGAAAACTCTTTCCTTAAGTAGATATATTTATTTTTGAACAAACTAGGGATGTCAAAAAGTCTCGTGGGACCTCGTTCCCGTGGGGGCCCCGTCCCGTTTAGGGGATTTTTTTTAAAAAATCGGGGGCGGGGACGGGGGCGGGGGCAAGGTTAACCCCCGTTTTAATTTCGAGGGCGGGGATAGGGGTAGGCAATCCTGTCCCGAAACCCCCATGGGTACCCCGTTAATAAATTACACACACACACACACACACATATATATATATATATATATATATATATATATATATATATATATATATATATATATATATATATATATATATATATATATATATATATAAAATAAACAACTTGTAACATCCCAGAAATAATGACATAAAATTTTCGTTTTTAAATTAATAGATCATTAATACATATCGTTTCCACAAACCAAGTTAATCAAGATTTATCAAAACATCATTAAATCATAGTAATTCACGAAATGCGACAACATGTGGTGTGTGTCTTGCAATCATCCCGAGCTCTTCCATTTGAAAGCCGAAGTACCTGAAACATAACTGAACACCGTAAGCACAAAGCTGATTGAGTTCCCCAACCTACCAGATATCAAACATATAACAATAAACACATAATGGGCCCTGCCCTGTCATCGGTCCCCGCCAGACATCGAGCCCCGCTCGGTATACAGATATGTAAGTCATCAGGCCTCGCCCGGTATACATATAAACATATAACATGTAAACATATAACACACAACACATGCCAAAATCACAGAGATAAATAGCATACATACCCGACATCGGGGCCTGCCCCGCATCGGGTCGTACCCGGTAATCATAAAAACACATACAGATAACTAGCATACAAGATACTCATCAGGCCCCGCCTGGCATCGAGCCCCGCTCGGTAAACATAAAATACATAACACATGCAAGAGTCATGTAGACAACAAGCATACTAAGCATAACATACCATGGGTCGGCATTGGTGCCTTCGATCCGCTAAGTACAGTGAGGAGACTCACCTCGAACTGCTGAAGTCCCACGAATAAATCTCTGCCTTCTGGCTGACAGATCCCCGAACTGTCAACATCAAAACAAAACTCAATTAATAATTTGGGTTTCAATTCATAACCATAAATCCACATTTAGGGTAAAAGACCATTTTACCCCTAACCTAGCTTGGTCCAAGACCAAGGCCCAAAATCACACTCTAAAGGCCCAAAAGCCAAATAATCAACCAAGGCCCAACTATGGCCCAATTATACAAATTGGGCCCAAACCCCCTTACATGGGACTACTCTAAAGCCCATCCAAATATCCTAGTCCATACACTTGTTCTTAGATGGTCCATTAAGAACCCAAACACCTAAGCCCAAAAGAAAAGGCCCAACTCGAGCCAACACAATTAGGGTTTTCACATAAAATGACGATTAGGGTTATGTAAAAACACTTAACCCATTAAGGACTTAATCCATTAAGTCCATCACTCCACTATGTCAATCATACAATGTGGTCGGGCATAACTCAAAATTCCAATCCAACGGTCAAAAACGCGGGTCCCGGCAAGTCCCAAACAAAAGTCTCCAAGATTAGGGTTTTCTAAACCCTAATTAGGGTTTCCAACCCAAACACGTGCCAATTAGTCCAATGGTTAAGTTTTCGATTAATTTGGGTCTCACTAAGTTGAGCACCACCCACTGCCACCCCGCGCGGTGGTGGTTGATGGCGGTTCACGGTGGCAGCCACCACCTCTCGGTGGTCGTGGGGGGTTTTCCTTGATTTTCTCCGACCAAGAACACCCATACCACATCTCCTCTTAAAGGAAAAACACACACACACACACACACACACACCAACCATGTAACATACACAAACACCCATGTGGTGGCAGGCGGTGGTTAGAGATGACAGCCACCACCTCACGGTGGTGGTGGGTTCTCTGTTGGTTCCCTGACAAGCAAACACTCGCCAATCACATGCTAACATACTCAAAACACAAGTTCAACGCTAAAATGCGCACCAAATCTTAGCCACCCTCGTGGCGGCATAAGGCAGTCGGAGAAAAAGGACGTCAACCGTGACCACTGCTCGGATTAGCGATGACGGCGACAACGCAACGATAGAAAAGGCGGAGGAGAAGGAGTGGTCACAGGGGGAAACAGGGTTTTTTTCCTCGTCGACAGACGACAGCAACGACCACGTCTCACGGTTCCGGCGACCCACATGATGCTCTCCGTCGTTGTTGGCAGTCGTACCGACGGTTTGGATTCGGTAGCTTCCGGCTTCAATTGTGGCTAGGAGGCGGTGGCGGCGGTCGGAGGTAGGGGATATAAGGTTGGCGGCTGGAGGATATCATTAGGGTTAGGTTTCCTTGGTGATGCATCTTAAAACGGGAGGGGAAGGGGGCCGAGTTCAAGTCATTCGTCCGATTTGAATCATAATCTTATAATTACACTTCCAGTCCCTCCCCCTCAATTCCTTTTCAAACTTAACCCATTAATTACCAAACAACCCCCGACTTTCAAAATTCATTACAATTCAAGTCCAAATGTTTCAATAAAGATCTCAAATTCCATATGTTATATCATTTAACTCCTTATGGCTAACACTGATAAATTATTATGAATTTAGGACTACTATTCATTTAGTAATTTTATCTATTTATTTATTTATTAAATGGAATGTTACATGCATTGCAAACCCACCTAAAAAAATACATGCTCCCGTTTACTCAAATTGTATTCCTTCAGATGCAACTCCATATATGGGATTTTTGGATTTGTTTTCTAAACAAGAAGGGCATTCATTTATCAAGTTTACTAATGTTTCATCTGAAACTGCAGGCATTGGATGTCTCTTATACTAGTTTGGTTGCATTGAACATGGAAGGATGATCGGATGTAGACTCTTTTGGTCACTGTAGAAAGTGAGAATGATGATTGGGATTAAAGTCTCTTCTGCTCCCTAACTTCCAGGTGCTGCAGTATAAAAAAGGTTGTAAAAAGCACTGGAGAACAGGGGATGTTGTGCTGAGAACCATGTTTTATAGCCTTTTGATATGCACATACACTTGTCCTCTTGACTAATCACCATTTCAGTTGGACCAAATTCCTTCCAAATGTATGTCTGATATATGGGTCAATCTTGAATTTTTTGTCCACAACGTAACTTCCATAATGGGTCAAATGTTCTTTAGGGACATCAGACATGTACATATTATCCTATTTTCTTTCGTTTATCTATGTTTTATTGCATCCTACTTTTATTTCTTTCTATTCCACTAACTGTCGTTACACATAAATTGTACAGCCTCTGTGCTATGTTTTAAACTTAATATTGTATTTTTTTTACAAACAAGATCGAATAAAGAAATTCATGTTAGTGTAGAATAGGTTTTATGTCGTTATAAGGTGTCACACCCCCAAACCAAAATGGCAGAAACGTCTGGGGTGGATGACTTTCATGTACAGTATCATAACAACTGAATAGAAGCTATCAAAACATTACAACCATTGTATTGAATATTTAATAAGTTTACATGATAACAATGCATATGATAAAAATACATAACGTGATGCGACGCTGTCCCATCCACCAAAAACTCTTGTGGTTACTTGTTTACTGATTTCCTGAGAATACAAGTGATTTTGAAAAGTGTCAACAATAAAGTTGGTGAGTTCATAAGCGTTTTTTTATGAAAAGGATTTGTAATTGTCTTGCATAAAAATGATAGTGTATACTTTCAGAAAATCCAATATTATCCTTGATATGAGCTGTAAGTATTAATCCCGAGACTAAAAATGTAAGTAATGATGTACTGAAAAATGTTGTTATGAAGTTTTATTTTTATATAAAAACTGCTTGAATGTATGTTAACCCTGTAAACCAAATGTGTCGTTGTTTCCCCATGTGAGTTCTTATAACCATACTATGACTGATATGCTTGTTGCGACGTTCTTCAGGCGTCGGAAAGTTAATGACATTTGTCACCCCAGACCTGTCGGTCTAGCCGTAGCTAGCAGCTAGGGTGCGGGATTGTCAGTCTCATATAGATTTATACACAATTGTCTTGTTCTCCCTCCAAGAGACTCTGGTTATAATTCAGGACTTTTGTTGGTACTTAGATAAGTACATGAAGACGTGTCTCACAAATAATTGATTCAATGAGTTTACGTGTGATGAACTAGAAATCCTTTTTCTTTTGTAAATAAAATAATTATACCTTTAAATAATTATATGTTTCTTCCGGAATGATAATGTGGTGTTTGTAACTCTCCAAACTATATCGATTATAGTTTATCTTGCTTGTTTGTTGAGACTATTTATATAATCTTTTATATAAATACATAGTAGCTATCTTGTCTAGTGTCAAAATGTATGGTCAAAACATCATATTTTTGGGTTGTAACCCACAAAATGGTGAAATGATCTAGAATGTAACTCTTTTTGTTAGAAAAGCTATATTTTGGTAAAAAAAGCTTCCATAAACCTTGTAGTTTTACAAATCATATTTTTTCTTATGATTTTTATAACATAGATTATGTTTTGTTTTTGTTAGTTTTGCATTTCAAAACTAATATATCTCTAATAATTGTATAAAAGCTAGTAACAACCCTTACTCATGCAAATAATGTCTTATTTTCAACCTAAGAATGAAATTTTGCAAGTATTTGTGTGGTAAACCAAGTTCTACTTGCATTCCCCCCCCCCCCCTAAAACATGAAAAACTCGAAAATGTAGGGGTATGAACTCACCTTGAGTGGATTTTTGGGTTGTTTGAAGAGATGGTGTGAAGATTTCCAAGCCCTAAACACTTGAATGTGGTTGATGAACTCTTTGAATGTGATATTATCCTAAGAGTTTTAACACATAATAATATGTGTAAATATGATGAATCTAACATTAAAGTGTAAAGAAACACTAGATTAACAAGAAAAGCTTACCAAAACTCTAGGAATAAACTTGAAGGATTTGAACTTGGAAGATTTTTGGATTGCTTCTTGAGAGGGAATGGAGTAAACTTTAGAAGTGAAAATGGAAATTGTTGAGAGAAAAACTTGGAGACACACTTGAACAAACGTTAAAACAAGTATATTGCGGAATAGTTAATCTCGAAGGATCTAAAAGCTCAACAATAATATTAATAAGTTAGAGTTAGATAGTTAGAGAGTTAGTTGCAGAAAAGTAAAGAAATAGAAATGACAACAATTGTTATATCAAGTATACACATAAGTTGATTCATAACAAGGAATGCATTCTAACCAAGTTAATAAGGAAGATCAAACTTAGTGATTAAGTCACAAAAGACTTGCTCCGAAGAGAGGTTATAATCAGTTGTATTCTAGTAAGATTTGAGAGTAAGAAGGGATGCGTAGTGAAATAGAGAGATAGAAAAGATAACTTCAGAGATGTGTATTCAGAATAGATAGATGCATTATCAATACAAGAGAATGAGCTCTATTTATAGAGACACGAAGTACACTAGATTACATCTCTAACAGTAGCCATGCAAGGCATACTGGACAATAGAGAGTATTACAATAAAAGACAAGTAAAGTAATCTAGTAAAGAGACTGCGGTAGGTAGAGACTCCGGATGCGGTTGCTGATGAAGGAGCTTGACTGCGGGTGCTTGACGGCTGCGGTAGCTGAAGTTCAAGAGGGTCACTTTTTATGATTCAACAATTTCCCCCTAAGTGACCTCTTTAACTTTTGTTCAGATATGAATTTTAAGAAACTTGATTAGGATCCACCAAAACTTCCTGATGTTCTCCAACCAGATGATTCTCCTTAAAATTTCGAAGTTGACTTCTGCAGTAGTGTGCTTCGATTTTTCAACTGCGGTTCGGCAGATATCAAGTTGCTTCCTGGTGAGGCGATGCATGGCAGTCATGGGAATGAAGTATTTGACATTATCGATCTTCCTTTTGAAAATGACTCCAAGTTCAGGAAAATTGGTTGCACCTAAGGATCTTTCTTGATAGCCTTCGGTAGGCATTGGTGCAGGGTCAAGTGGTGGCAGATCAAATTTCTTGGCAATGGTGGGGTAGATGTCTGCATCGATTTTAGCAAAATCGCAAACAGTTTCCTTCAAGAAAATATTATCCCTTTCAAGCGCAATCTTCATCTTCGGATGCTTCTCCGACTTGTTCTGAAACACCTTAGCTATGAGAAAGACTTCTTCCGGATTCATACAAGGGAAGTCAGCTTGGGTGCGAACATAGTCGTGTTCCCTTCTAGTGAGGGAGTACTGGATGAAGTCAGCCTTCATGAACTTCCGAATCTTGTAGTTCTTGACTACGGATGGTCTATCGTTAGACCATATTTTCTTAATGGGAGAGGCATGCTTAGCATAAAAAAGACTAAGTCTCTCAAATTCCATTGGCAGTCTTTTGTGGTCTGGAAGGCTGCGGTCGAATTGCTCAAACACTGTGAAGTATTTGGAATTAGGGAGATTGGAACATCCCAGTAGCCATCCGAAGGAGGTTCAGCATAGGTGAGGTGAGTTCTGTAATCTTCATCCAGCAGTCTGCGGTGAGGATTGATCCAAGAGTTTATCAAAGATTCATCCATGATGGTATCAAAACCGTATTCTCTCCAAATGAGCTCCGCAAGTTTAGCTGTCTTCCAATCTTTTTTCCTTTGGGTGGTGGCAGGGGAGTCATTTGAGCTTGGAGAGGACATGTGCTCAACCAGGTTTTTGAAGTGAGGGGGAGTCTCTGGTTTCTCAGGATTGATCTCCTCTTGCGGTGGAGTGTTATGATGAGGTGGAGTATGCTGAGATGGTTGCGGTGAGGATTGCGGTGTAGGAAGTGTTTCGGTGATGATGGGGGGACTCTGATGCTGTGAGATGGAGTGATTTGAATGATGGACTTCTTCTTCACTTCCCCCTCTTGAGGAATGCAACCCAGAAGCTTCCTCAAGCCATTGTCGAAGGCCATCAACTTTGGCAAAAACATCTTGAAATTGAGCTTTGAGGGCATCGGCCAATTGTTGATTATTGGGAATGGTGGAGTTGAAGAGCAGTCTATGAATTTCCTTGGTGAGCTGAAGAATCTCGGGACCATGGAAGTTGGAGGACAGGGATCGTTGCAGTCTATTGATTGTGGCTTGAAGAACTAAGATAATGGACTCATACGCAGTGTGAGTCTCAACTATCAGTTTTTGAGACTGTGTGGCTTGATCCGCAATGGCTGCTTGGAGATATTTCTTGATTGCAGTCACCTCAGAGATGAGGCGTTCCGCAGCAGCCATGAAGTCCTTGTGATCTGCCTGTAGATTGTTGTTAAGGGACCGGATTCCCATTTCAACTTTGAGAGAAATTCTCTCAGCAGCCAATCGCTCACGCGTTTCCAGGCGCTCTATTCGTTCGATCAATGACTGCGGTCCGGGGGTGTCTTCTGGTTGCGGTTGAGTTGGCTTGACCGCAGCTAGAATTTGATCAACTTTTGCTTGTAAGCTCAGAAATTCTTTTCTTGTGACAGCATTCTTCTTCTTTTTCTTCTTCTCTTTGGGTTTTGTAGTTGAATGGTGAGAGCCACTGGATTCCTCTTCTTCATCGAACATCATAAGGTCATCATCAGAAGGACTGGGCTTATTTACCTCCTGAATGTCATCATCATCAAGACCGAAGGTGGGAGCAGAACTGACTTCTATTGCGGTTCCTTCGTCTTGTGATTCATGAACTGTTGGAGTTGGAATTGGATTTGGAGTTGGAGTTACTCTGGAGGGGCCTGCACCTTCACCTGTTGCTTGAGCTTTAAGGATTGTTTCAGCCATCTCGGTCATCCAGTCTTGAACCTTCTGAATGGTGGCTACGGTATTGGCATTATTGATTGCATCTGCCCAATACTTTGCCACTGACTGGATTTCTTGTAACTTTTGTTATTGTTGCTTGATCTGTTCTTCCTTGCGTGCTTGGAATGCCCTTCTGAAAGCGACATATTTCTTGATTTCTGACTCAGTTACCGGAGTGTAGCGTAACCATGAGTCGTTTGATTCATCCCCGTCAAATCCTTGGAATCTCACCGAAGTGTCCTTCGGGTTCACGGATCCTTTCACATTTGTGCTCACCGTGCCTAAACCACCTGCTGCGGATGTAAGCAGAGTAAGATTTCCTGAGCTTCCTTGGTCTCCTTGACCCGTAGTCAAGTTTGGCCTCGGCTCAGTTCTGGCTAGGGCGGAAGAAGTGCCCTGCGGTTGGGGAGGTGTTTGAAGTGTTTGGGTTACGTTCAAGAGGATGGAGTGCAACTCCTCAGAAGAAAAGAAATGCAGTCGGGAAGCCCTGGAGACCTTAGGGTGTGCACCAGTGTCATCCTCGTGGGAGTGAACTGGGGGGGAGTCTCCACGATGTGGTGAATCAGACTCACTTTCTGAGTCTGATTGGAAAAGGATAGTGGTGTTGAATGGGTCTACGGCCACCCCAAGGACTATCGGAGCCTTTTGAGAGGCTTCAGTATTGGTCCAGTCACACATTTGGCCAGAGGTATTGGTTTTCCTTTTCTTAAGGATGGCAATTGGTTGCTCATCCTCATCAGAATCACTATCAGGTGTGGGTGCGGTTGGTGTGATTTTACGTTTCTTGGTGGGTGCGGTTGGTTTGGGAGCATCCTTCTTGGGAGTTCTTTGTTTCCTTTTGAAGGCCAATTGCTTTCTTCTTTGAGAAAGATTGGAGAGAGTAGTGGAAGAAGGGATTGCGGTACCTTTAGGGTTAATGATTGCGGATGGATTTTGAAGAGGCGGGGTAGGAAGGTATGGGGCAATACCTTCCGTAGCCTTAATATGATCTGAGACATCAGCAGTCTCAAGACCAAGAGTGGAAAGAATGTGGGTAGGAAGTCTTCGAATTGGTCCAAAAATAGATTGATCAGAGGAGGGATGGTACCTTTTGAGATCCTTGGTGACAAAGAAATTGATGTCACTGCCCATGTTGATCCCTACATCCGCATGGAGGTTTGAAATGCAGAGGGACCAGAACCTTGCGAAAGTGAGTTCGGTTGGATTCTCCCTTGGGCTCTCCTTGGGAATGTATTGAAGAAAGTCGTCCCATAGGATCTTCCCGTAGTTCACGTCATGACATGTGAAGATACTACACACCAGCTCCAGAAGTTTGAGTCCCATATTATCCGTGCCTCCGGTTCTGCCGGATAGACTGCGGATGACGAAGTGGCAAACAAATTGCCAGACCGCAGGCAGTTGGTTTTTCTTGAATTCCCCAATTCCTTTAATCTTCTTTTGATATCCCATTTGGTAAAGGGCAGAAGTAACGTCCGCCATGGATGGGGTGAAAATCTTGATGGAGGGATGAACAAGAAGGTTAATGGCAGAAAGAAACTTTTCTTTGGACAGAATGACCAAAGAATCGTTAACCAGGTTAAGATGAACTTCTTATGGGTTTTCGAGTGGGCGATAGGCTGAGAAGGAACATTTGAATAGGGTTGAGATTGGGACAATGTCTGTGAAAGCATCGAAGGGGCCAAACAGGGGGTGATTCTTTAGAAACTTGATCATCAGCTTGATCGGAGCATTGTAGGATGAGTGATCTTCGAACACTGCTCTGAAGTTTCTTGAAGCAATCGTGGGAGAGTCTGAACCAGTAGGGTTCACTGATCCAGATGTCTTGGATTGTTTCTTAGATACACTGGATTTCACCCTTGTAGGGGCTGGAGAGAAAGAGTAGAAAACAAAGTGCTTGAGGGAATTTGAGAGGCAAGATTCAATGTTCAGAGAGCGTAAAGGGATTTTGGGGAAGAAGAAGGGTTTATATAGGGATGAATTGGAACAGTAACTGCTTTTACCCTAGGTAAAAAGAAAGGATAAGGTAAAAGGTCGTTTGGGGGGAATCTTTTGAATTGGAAATTAAATCTCAGCCACATAAAAAGAAACGGTTTGAAAACGTTTTTGGGATTTTACCAAAAAAGGATTTGCATTTAATGAAAAGTCAGACGTACATCATCACGTCAGGTGATCGTGTGGTGAGGGGAAAAGAAGTTGTAACGGATGGGACGTGCTGGGTAAGAGGAAAAGACAGATTAAGGATGTATTTATGGAAAAACGTTCTTTTTGTCATCATACCTAAAATAGGTCTGACACAAGGTTTATTTAAAAAGAGAATGAGACAGTTTCTCAAGGAATGTTTTTTATTTAATGTTTTATTTAATGAAGGATCATTAAATAGCACACCATGATTCAAGGGTTGATGAAACAGTTGAGAAATTATCAATGTGATTGCGGATGGAAACTTCATTGCGGATGGATCCTTTGCTATTGCGGATGAGCAGATGTCATTGCGGATGAACATATGTATGTCTGCAGTATAGGAACTGAGGAGAGCACTTGTACAAAAAGTTAGTAATAATAAACAATAAGGACCCATGAAAGATAAGTATGATATATGGTTGCGGTACATAGACTGCGGTACCAAAACCATCTATCATAAGTAACTTTCAGTTAGAACCGCAACGGAGACCAAGGATGGTCTGCGGTATCTATCAATTCAAAAAGAATTGCGGGTTTGGATTCATCATTCCTAACATTTGCAGGAAGGTGTTAAGTTTTGTGGAGTCGAGCGCTTTTGTGAACACGTCAGCAATCTCTTCATGAGTATGGACAAAGATGAGTTCAATGTTACCTTTCAGGATGTGGTCTTTGATGAAGTGATACCGTAGTTCAATATGTTTGGTCTTGGAGTGCTGAATAGGATTATGAGAAATCGCTATAGCACTTTCAGAGTCGTAGTAAATTGGTATCCGCAACATTCTGTATCCGTAGTCCATAAGTTGTGTCTTCATCCATAGGACTTGTGAACAACAGCTGGCTGCGGCCACATATTCAGCTTCTGTGGTAGACAGAGATACACAACTTTGTTTCCTTGATGACCAGCTGACGAGTCTTCCACCCAGAAATTGACATCCTCCTGAAGTGCTTTTTTGATCTAGTCTGCATCCGGCGTGATCCGCATCTGTGAATGCTTGAAGGCTGAAATCATTGCATGCGGGGTACCATAATCCAAGAGACTTGCTTCCTTTCAGGTACCGTAGTATCTGTTTGGCTGCGGTCATATGTGACACTTTTGGGTCAGCCTGATACCTTGCGCATACACCTGTTGCAAAGACAATGTCTGGCCTGCTTGCGGTGAGGTACATCAAAGAGCCTATGATACCTCTATAAGTCTTGTGATCCACAGATTCACCTGGGGGATCAGCAGAGATCTTATATCCGAAGGCCATGGGGACCTTAGCCGAAGAATAGTTGTCCATAGAAAATTTCTTTAACAGTTCAGTGGTGTATTTCTCTTGATGAATGAATATCCCTTGCGGAACTTGTTTCACTTGAAGTCCTAGAAAGAAGTTAATCTCTCTATTCATGCTCATTTTGAACTTGTTGGTCATGAGCTTAGCAAATTCATCCACCATTCCTTGATCAGTCGATCCGAAGAGGATATCATCCACATATATTTGTACAAGCATAAGGTGGTCACCATTTGCTTTTCTAAATAAAGTGGGATCAATCACTCCTCTTTTGTATCCGGACGAGAAAAGAAATTCAGAGAGAGTCTCGTACCATGCTCTTGGGGCTTGCTTCAGACCGTAGACTGCTTTTTCAAGTTTGTAGCAGTGGTCTGGGAATTCAATACTTTCAAAGCCTGGAGGTTGCTGAAGATAAACCTCTTCTTTTAATTCCCCATTAAGAAATGCACTCTTAACGTCCATTTGGTGTACCTTGACGTTTTTGTGGGCTGCGTATGCTAAGAATATTCGGATGGCTTCAATTCGTGCCACCGGAGCATACGTTTCATCATAGTCAACACCTTCAAGTTGACTGTAGCCCTTTGCAACTAGCCTTGCCTTGTTTCTGACTACCGCACCAGATTCATCTAGCTTGTTTTTGAATACCCATCTAGTACCAATAATGGTGTGACCGTGTGGCTTCGGAATGAGCTTCCACACGGTGTTCCTTTTGAATTCTTCTAGCTCTTCTTGCATTGCGGATATCCAATCAGGTTCTAGTAATGCTTCTTTGATCGTTCGGGGCTCGACTGAGGACATAAATGCTGCGTAGTGACAATGATCAGATAAGTCCTTGGAAGATTGAGTCTGGATACCTGCGGATGGGTTGCCAATGATTTGACCTGGTGGGTGGTCCTTCGTCCATACGTGTAGACGGGGTTGTAGATGATCAGCAGCTGCGGTAGAGGGAATATCGTCAATATCAGAAGATTCTGCGGTTGGAGATGGTAGTTCCCCCTGGACTTGAGAACATCCTGCGGAATCATCTTGGTTTGTTGGAACGAGAATGGAATTTTCTTGAGCAGTTGGAAGAGGTTCCCCCTGGATTGCTAATGGGAGTTCCTCTGGAACCTGAGAATGGAATTTTTTTCAGCCAATTTTTTTTGTTTAGCCAATTTTTTTTTTAACACCAATTTTTTTTATTTAACCAATTTTTTTTTAACACCAACTTTTTTTTTTATTTTAGCCAATTTTTTTTTATTTAGCCATTTTTTTTTATTAAAACCAATTTTTTTTTATTACACCAATTTTTTTTTAACACCAATTTTTGCCACAACCGAACTTTGGATTGTCACATTGGTTCATTTCATGCCGGTTATTATTATTGGAAGAATACTCCTACCGCAGTCGGACTTCATATTATTTTTGTGATGCTTGCACCGCAACGGCGATTGATCAACAAAGTTGTTTCGCATTCTTCACTTTATGAGATTTTATGACTTGTCGCTCTTGATTTTTGGTTGACGAATCATGTATCTTGAGCATGTGGACTTTATTCTCTATTGAAGACCACTTCAAGTGTTCCGGCACCGCAGTTTGGATATTTGGATATATTTTTGGCACAACAGATTATTCTCAGCACAGCTTCAACAACTATGTCACCCGCCTCCTCATGACCGCAATAGTAGCTCTTTTACTCTTTCTCGTTTCTTATCGAGACCCTTCATACATCTAGGGAGAGCTTCTCTATTAACTCTTGGTATCCGACACTCTCCATCCAATGATTTGTTGATTTTTGATATCCGGTCATTGGTTATCAAAAATAGGGAGAGAATATCATCCGGATTTAGTTATTATGATTGTTTGAGTTTGGATTTTGAAGACTTCTGAAGACGATTATTTATTTAGTGATGCAATGTGGCACTTATTTTTGGTCTTTACGGATCAAATTTTTGGCATTACTCGATGTTTTCCGATTCAGATTATTTATTATTCGGACTCTACCACAGGATGATTTTGTGTTCGCATCCGGTTTAGATCTTATGGTTTCACGAGTTTGGATTTGTGATATGTTGCAGACGAAGATTATTTTGGCAATGTGACGTGGCACTTATTTTTGGTCCTTGGATCAAATTTTCGACATTGCTGGACCATGTTTTTGGACTCACATTATTTTTATCCGGACTTCATTTTATGGATGCTTCACATTTTTAGCAGGTTATTCTTTGAAGAATTTCAGTGTATTATGATTCGAGAACTCAAGATGTTTTTCAGACTTTTGAAGCCGAAGTGTTTCTTTTATTGGATCTTCTACTTGCTCATGGTGACCTCCTTCTTCGGGTGATTATGACTGGTTTGAAGATTTGGATCTTATTTTTTCTACTTCATTGGTTGTACTTTGAAGTCGAAGACCTTCATTTCAGAGATTCATGACCAGTTTCAGACTTCACAGACACTTCAGAGTTTCAGAGACATTTCAGCACTTGATTTCATTTTATTACCACACTTGCTAGTCGGATTACTGTATTATAGCCTTGTATCACTTATTGGATCTCTCATCATTTGTAAGCATTTAGGGAGAGAATGTTGGTGCATGGAAATGCTCCACAAATAATGAGTGTTTATTAGGTTGTATTTTCCCTTTATTGTATTTTAGGTGTAAATACTCTCCCTCCTATATAAAGGGAGAGTTGGTCATTTATTTAAAAAAGCTAGCTCACTTTTTCTTAGATTAGAGATTACTTTTCTTACAATGTAATCTAGAGAGAGAGAAAAGTGGTGGGTTCTCCCACCCAGGGAGAGTTTCTCTCCCACCATGTTCTTCATGAATATTATTATTATTGTCTCTTGTTCTTAGTCTTCTTCAACGAACTCATAATATGTTCTTCGTGTTCATACTTACAAAAACACATTTAATCTCGAGATATCTTACTTCCACATTCACCGTTCGTTATAAAAATGGGTCTCTACAGAAATGGTGAGGGTTTTGGGAATGATTTCGTCCAAAGATAAGGTGGTATAATGATGTGATATTTTCTTGGTTAAATGTTGGTTAATGTCTTGATATTTGTTGGGTATTAATCTGCATGAGAAAAGGGTGAAATATCTAATCATAAGGTCAACTTTCATTATTTCCTTTCCCACCGAAATCTCCTTATTAAAGGATCAATTTGGTGATTTCGGCCAAGGCATGACCGAAATCACCTTGTACCCCATTAAAACGTCATGAGTTTTCGGTCCTAGTGATTTCCTATCTTGTGATTTCGGTCCTACATCATTCTCTCATGGTGTTTTCGGTTTTGTATTACCCACTAAAGGGTGATTTCGGTCCTAGGCAAACCGAAATCACTAACTTGATGGGGTTCTAGGCCTAAAACTTTAATTGCAAAGGTTAATTCATGGTTTATGCTCTAACTTGTTGACTTTTCAAAGGCTCCTTACAAGTATGATTTTTAAGCATATATATTTACTTATACAAATAATGCCCTTTTGGCTTTCAAAGTTCTATTGCCACAAAGTTATGATGTGGTTTTACATTATACATAGATACATATTAGACCTTGCTTGGCCCAAAATCTGCCAGTTGTCACATCATCCCCCCGTTAGAGGGAATTTCGTCCCGAAATTTGCATATTGCTCGGGTTCTTGCAACTAGAGGAAAAGTTGTGGGTATTTCTGGTTCATTTGACCTTCTCGTTCCCAGGTGAATTCGGGTCCTCGCTTGGCGTTCCAGCGGACCTTATCTATTGGTATTCGGCTTTGTTTCGTTCGCTTGATCTCCCTGTCCATGTTTTCCACAGGTTCCTCTATGAAGTGTAGACTCTCGTTTACCTTGATTTCGTCGAGTGGGACCACAAGAGTTTCATCAGACAGACACTTATTTAGGTTGGATATGTGGAAGGTGGGATGTACGTTACTGAGTTCCTGTGGTAGTCGAAGTTTGTAAGCCACCGGGCCGATTCTAGCAAGGATCTCGAATGGCCCGATATACTTCGGATTTAGCTTTCCACATTTGCCAAAACATACCATTCACTTCCAGGGTGAGACCTTGATGCTAGTGTGATAGTTGATATTGTAGAAGGATTCGACGAGTGTTAAGTGGGTATCTCAGTCCTTACCAAAGTCTATCGCACATGCTTTCAACATGTCTTCCAGCGTCTGAATGATCCTTTTGCTTTTTCCGTCAGTCTGAGGGTGATAAGATGTACTCATGTCGAGTTTGGTTCCCAAGAACTTTTGTAGCGACTTCCAGAACCGTGAGGTGAACCTACTATCTCTGTCGGAGATGATAGATGTGGGCACCCCATGTAGTCGCACGATTTCTTTAATGTACGTCATGGTTAGCTTCTCCATCTTGTCGGTCTCTTTTATTGGTATGAAGTGTGCGGATTTGGTTTACCTGTCAACGATCACCCAGATGGTTTCAAGTCCACCCGTCGTCTTGGGCAACTTGGTTATGAAGTCCATGGTTATCTACTCCCACTTTCACTCGGGTATGTCCGGTTGCTGAAGCAAACCCGAGGGCTTTTGATTTTCTACCTTGGCCTTGGCACAAGTCAGGCACTTGCCCACATAGGTAGCGATCTTTGCCTTCATATTTGGCCACCAATAAAGTTTCTTTAGGTCCATATACATCTTGCTTGAACCGGGATAAACATTGTATTTTGTCTTGTGAGTCTCGTTCATGCCAACGTCTCTGTAGCCGCCGAATTTCGGTGTCCATATTCGATTCATGAGATAATAAGATTCGTCATCCTTATCCTCAAGGTTTTTATCCATTCCCCGTAAGGACTCTCCTGCGATGTTCTCGGGTTTCAGGGCTTCTACTGTGCCCCCTTGATTTGTGTGGATAAGTGTGAATGGATGGTCATGGTCAACGATTTTACTTGGCGGCCCGAGTATTCTTTCCGACTTGGGGCGTCTGTTACTATGTTGGCCTTGCCCGGATGATAACGAATTTCACATTCGTAGTCATTTAGCAGTTCAACCCATCGTCGTTGTCTCATGTTGAGCTCCTTTTGATTGAGAATGTGTTGAAAGCTCTTATGGTCTGTGAAGATGGTACACTTTGTGCCGTAAAAGTAGTGTCCCCAGATCTTCAGGGAAAACACCATGGTTCCTAGTTCGAGGTCGTGCATAGTATAGTTGACCTCGCGAGTCTTGAGTTTTCTCAGGAACCTCTTTCTCTGGAACTCTGAGCGGATGGTGTCCTGCATTTCATCCGGTGCTAAGAGGTATGGGGATTTGGCTACGGGGGTGTCTCTAGGAATCAAGTCGATTCTGAACTCGACTCAGCGTACGCGTGGTATTCCCGGAAGGTCTTTTGGAAATACATCGGGAAAATTACAGATCCCTGGAATATTCCTGGACGTCCTTCACTTCCTGATTCATATTCTTATCATGGTCTAAGAAGAGCATGGTACCTCTTGCCTAGGTACTTTTGATCCTTGATGCAAGGTGCGATTGGGAGGTTTGTGTCGGATTCGTCATCATAGATAACAAGGGTTTTGTTATTTGGTAAGTTAAATCGAGCGGCCTTTTCATAACATATGGTATTTTTATGATGAGGATTTAACCAAAACATGTAAATGGTTGCGTCGAAGTTTCCTATAGTCACCGGTATTAGGTCGATTTAGAAGGAACGTTTTCTTAGAGTTAGTGTGCATCCTAGGTATGTGTTGTGGGTGGTTTCTGTAACGACGTAAAGTTTTTAACCAAAATTTTCATTTCAACATAAAACCAGATGTCATGTTTTCCCAAAAATCTCAAGTGTTAACATTAATAAAATTTATTTATCAAAAGTTGTTTATCACATAAACGAGGATCCTCCAAAATATATCTCCAAGCGAGTGCGTGTACAATCAAGCCGGGGCCTTCCCGCGATCATCGGAAGTACCTGAAACACATAACACATGACACGGTAAGCACGAAGCTTAGTGAGTTCCCCAAAATACCACATACAACACATTAGCCACTCGAGGCTATAACTCTGTAAGACCCTCCGGTCAATGTGTCTCAGTAGGACCCTCCAGTCCCACAACTCTGATGGACCCTCCGGTCCTAACTCTGTGGACCCTCCGGTCCTAACTCTGTAAACTCTGAATAACACATAACATAAATCACACAGACATAATGCAGTAATATCACAATACTCAGTAAACACATAAGACCCTCTAGTCACACATAAATACCACTCTAGGTAAAGTATAGTGAGAAGACTCACCTCGTAAGCTACCAAGTAAAATTCTCATGCTTGGAAATCCTCGATCTAGTCTCTGCCTATCACAAGGATAATATCTCTAATTAATACTCTCCTCACACTCAAATGCACCAAACGTTGATCTCTCTTACACTCTAGCCTTAGAAATGGGTAAAAGACCATTTTACCCCTTCCTGACCTCCATCACTCCTTTGACCAACCCTAAAGTCAACATAAGTCAATTCCAGTCAACAACACAAACTGACAAGACTCTCCGAGTGCACTCGTGCGACTCGTCGAGTCCCATCGATTCTCGACAATCTCATGAAGGTCCATCCCGTCGAGCTAACCCCTAACTCACTGAGCTTTCGCCTAATCCAGCTAATCGGGACAACCCTAATTTACTCGCCGAGTCGGCTCATCAACTCGGCGATTCCATTCAGACTCAACTTGCATTCAGACGACTTTAACGCAGGATACTTTCCCAAACTCCAGATCCATACTCTCAGGGCTCATTTATGGATGTAAAGTCATAGACTTTACATCCATGCATGGCATTTTAAGCATGAAATGCCAAGAACACGATCTAAATGGGTTCTTCACTCATAACTTCTATCAAGGTTGAATAAAGCAGGAACCTTTAGATGCTAGGGACCTCCTAAGGTCCAGATCTGGAGTTCAAGCCTCCTCATGAACCCCAAATCCTCAAAGTCCCAAAATATAAAGGAAAGAAGCCCTAATCTTCAAAATAAGAGATCTACTCAAACAAAAGAGAAAGGTTCGAACTTGATACCTCTAATAGAAGCTCTTGGACGTATAAGCAGCAGATCTAACAGCCTCTTCAGAAACCTTGCTTGGAATCCTCCTTTTCTCTACCAAAATGCACTCACAAATCTCAAGTAAGGCTCAAAACTCTCTCAAAAGCTCAAGGGGGCGATTAGGGTTTCTTCTCAGTGAGGTGGGGCCGCAAATGAGGCTATAAGTGCCCTTAAATAGGCCCCAAACCTGGGGATCTAGGGTTTCCACTCACAGCGCCTACTCGGCGAGTCTACTCTCGGACTCGTCGAGTAACTCATTAAACTCACATGGCCACACCCGCTTCTACTCGGCGAGTTATGGCACCAACTCGTCGAGTAGATCAATGAACCTCAAAAATAAATAATTGAAATAATATACCTGGGAATCCGGATGTTACAATTCTCCCCACTAGAATCAGACTTCGCCATCGAAGTCATGCTCCGCCAATAACTCTGGATGCTGCTCCTGCATCTCTGACTCCGGCTCCCAAGTCAAATCGGACCCTCTCCGATGCTGCCACTGGACCTGAACCAGGGGCACTTCCTTGTTCCTCAGAACCTTCACCTTTCGATCCAAGATCGCGATCGACTTCTCAATATAATTTAGACTCGCATCTACCTGAATGTCCTCCAGTGGTACCACTGATCGCGATCGGCCTCTCAATATAATTCAGACACGCTCCCTCTTGCGGATCTCCGGTTTCACGACCTCCGACTGGGCCTCTCGAATGGTATCCAAGACTGGAGTCATCACTGTCATCCTCATACACACATCTCGAATCGGGGCACTCTCCTCTCTACGGCTCAGGGCGTCAGCTACCACGTTAGCCTTGCCCGGATGATACAGGATCTCACAGTCATAGTTTTTCACCACATCCAACCATCTCCTCTGCCGCATATTCAGGTTGGGTTGATCCATGAGATACTTCAGGCTCTTGTGGTCCGTGTATATGGTACACCGAACCCCATACAAGTAGTGGCGCCAGATCTTGAGGGCGAACACCACCTCCCCTAACTCTAGATCATGGGTGGCATATCTCGTCTCGTGAGGCTTCAACTGCCTCGACGCATATGCTATCACATGACCCCTCTGCATTAACACTGCACCCATCCCTGAGATAGACGCATCACAATAAACCACAAAGTCCTCCACTCCCTCCGGAAGAGCTAATACCAGAGCTTCGCACAATCTCTGGCGAAGAGTCTCGAATGATGTCTGGTGCTCAGGCCTCCAAACAAAAGTAAGGCCTTCCGGGTTAATCTGGTGAGAGGAACAACAATCTTGGAGAAATCCCTGATAAATCTTCGATAATAGCCGGCCAATCCCAGAAAACTCCTGATCTCGGATTGGGATCTCGGCACCTCCCATCGCATGACTGCCTCAATCTTGGCCGGGTCGACCAATATCCCATTATGATTAACGAGATGCCCTAGGAACTGGACTTCTCGTAACCAGAAATCACACTTGGAGAATTTGGCATATAGCCGCTCCGATCTCAAAACCCCCAAAACCTCTCTAAGATGCTCCTTATGTTGTTCCCTGGACCTCGAGTACACCAGGATATCGTCGATGAACACGATCACCGATCAATCCAACATGGGCCTGCACATCCGGTTCATGAGGTCCATGAACGCTGCAGGTGCGTTAGTGAGCCCGAAAGGCATCACAACAAACTCGTAATGCCCATAACGAGTCCTAAAAGTTGTCTTCTGAATATCCTCCTCGCGTACTCTCATATAGTGATACCCTAATCTCAAATCAATCTTGGAAAACCAAGATGCACTCTGCAACTGATCGAACAGATCGTCGATCCTCGGAAGTGGATAACGGTTCTTGACCATCAGCTTGTTCAAATCCCGATAATCAATGCACATCTGGTGTGAACCATCCTTTTTCTTGACAAAAAGGATCGGAGCTCCCCAAGGCGAGCTACTCGGTCGGATAAAACCTTTCCCCAACAGCTCCTGAAGTTGCAAGGATAACTCCTGCATCTCGGGCGGCGCATGGCGATAAGGTGCCTTGGCAATAGGGCCACTCCCGGAACCAAATCAATCCGGAACTCCACCTGCCTCTCGGGAGGCACACCCGGTAACTCCTCGGGAAAAACATCCGGAAACTCACTCACTATCGGAACCTCAGCGATAGAACTCAGGCTCTCAGCAGTAACCCGCGTATCCATCACGTACGCCTGAAAACCCATGCAACCCTACTGTAAACTCTGTCTCGCTCGGGCAGCAGAGCAGAAAGCTGATCCAGATCAGGTACCCTCGCCATATACTGTAAGCATTCCCCCTCTAGGGTCTCTTATGTTCACCAACTGACGCTCATAGTCGATTACCGCTCCGTACCGGCTCAACCAGTCCCTGCCCACAATGACACAGACATCACCCATCGCGATCAGTACCATATCTATCGGAAAATCAACACCAAAAATCTCGAGCACACATCCCCAGATCACATCAGTGGAAAACTCCACACGCTCATCGGCTATAGAAACTCTCAGAGGTCGACTCAACGACTCACGTCTGATACTGATATGGTGACTAAATGCTAATGATACGAACGATCGACTCGCACCCGAGTCAAATAACACTAAGGCAGGTACAAAACTCACAAGAAAAGTACCCACACATATCACAATATAAGCACAAATATCTCAGAAAAGAATAAACAAAGGAATTCATACCGGCCACGACATCAGGTGTTGGGTGGACCTCCTCCGCTGTCAGCTGGAAGGCTCTCCCACAAACCTTCGACGCCTCGGCCTTCACGGGCCGACTCTCGGTAGCTCGTACAGTAGCGGGTGCAGATCCCTGAAGCAGCGGGGGGAACTCGGTCTTCCGATGGCCAGTCTGGTTACAGTGAAAGCAGACTGCAAATCCCTTGGGACAATCCTTCGCCATGTGCCCCTCCTTGCCACACTTGTAGCAAGACCCCGCTCGACATATCCCCTAGTGACCCTTGCCGCACTTCCCACAAGTGTGGCCCTTCTGGCCTCCTGATCTCGAATCTGCGGGCTTAGCCCGCTTGGCTGCCGGCTGAGACTGTGTCGGTCGCCGATCCCTCCCCCGAGACTCCACCTCCTCTCTGGCCTGAGTCTCCAGCTCAATCTCCCTCTTTCAGGTATTTTCCTGAAGCTCAGTAAATGACCGATAAGTCGAGTTCGCCACGAACTCTCGAATATCCCTCCTCATAATGCTCAAATACCGACTCATACGTGCCTGCTCGGTAGACACGTGCTCAGGGAAGAACATTTCCCTCTCGTGGAACATCCTCGTAATCATTGTCACTGACTCTGTCCTCTGCTTGAGGGACAGAAACTCCTGGGCCAACCGTTCCCTCTCCACCGGAGGAACATACTCGTCTCGGAACATCACAGTAAACCTCTCCCAAGTCACGACAGTGTACTCTGCAGGAGTAAAATGAGCTGTCACAAACTTCCACCAATCCTTCGCTCCCAAACGAAGCTGGTTCAACGCGAACCGTACCCTCAAGTGCTCTGGACATGAACAAGTGTAGAAACACCGCTCAATATCAGAAATCCATCTCATCACAGCAATCAGATCATGTGTCCCATCAAACTCTGGTGGCTTCGTGTTTCTGAACTCCCGGAACAACAACGAGTCACCTCCCTGTAGCCTAGTAGCAGCGACAGCTGCAGTGGCGGCAACAGCAGCAGCCTCAGTGACAGCAGCGTATCGCTCATCAAATGTCTCAATCAGGGTGGTCTTGATAGACCCAAACATCTCGGGAATCTCTGCTCGGATGGCTGCAGCCACCTCCTCATGAATCATCCTCCGAATCTCATCGTCACTGGTACCACTGCCCCCTGGGTTGTGGCACGTACCCACCATGATGTCTCTGAAATACAACACAAAATAATCAGAGACTCGCTCGAGTATACTCACACTCGATCACTCCCCCTACTTGCTCCTTAGCATCCCAAGGATTCTTACTTGAACTGCTCACCGACCCGGTGCTTCCAGTAGTATGCGCCCAATACTACCTTCCACACAGCATCTGTAATCACGCCAAGTCCTCCTCCTAGGATTCCAGATTGCAAGTACTTTATATCTTCCCGAACACCGACTACTCTCATAAGCTCATTTCTGCTACATACTCGAACTCAAAGCAAATCACAAGTAGCAGTAACTCCTAGGCTAAGGCATCACAAATCAGGCCACTATAGTCCTAAAATATGAAATACCTAGCCTACTCTCTAGCATGCATAATATATCTCATAATATCTCATACATATCTCATAACACAGAAAGTAAGGGTATTTTGGGAAATCACCGTTCGGGATCTGGCTGATTGTACACACCGCTTTTTCTCGTTTTTCTCATAGAACTGTTACTCGTTTTTAGAAAAAAAATCGTTTCTCCTGAAATTTTTTCTCAAATCCTCAGTTTGAGTCCAGACATACCCGAAGGTGCATCCGAATCCCTTAAACCAAGGCTCTGATACCAACTTGTAACGACGTAAATTTTTCAACCAAAATTTTCATTTCAACATAAAACCAGATGTCATGTTTTCCCAAAAATCTCAAGTGTTAACATTAATACAATTTATTTATCAAAAGTTGTTTATCACATAAATGAGGATCCTCCAAAATATATCTCCAAGCAAGTGCGTGTACAATCAAGTCGGGGCCTTCCCGCGATCATCGGAAGTACCTGAAACACATAACACATTACACGGTAAGCACGAAGCTTAGTGAGTTCCCCAAAATACCACATACAACACATTAGCCACTCGAGGCTATAACTCTGTAAGACCCTCCGGTCAATGTGTCTCAGTGGGACCCTCCATTCCCACAACTCTGATGGACCCTACGGTCCTAACTCTGTAAACTCTGAATAACACATAGCATAAATCACACAGACATAATGCAGTAATATCACAATACTCAATAAACACTTAAGACCCTCTGGTCACACATAAATACCACTCTAGGTAAAGTATAGTGAGAAGACTCACCTCGTAAGCTACCAAGTAAAATTCTCGTGCTCGGAAATCCTCGATCTAGTCTCTGCCTATCACAAGGATAATATCTCTAATTAATACTCTCCTCACACTCAAATGCACCAAACGTTGATCTCTCTTACAGTCTAGCCTTAGAAATGGGTAAAAGACCATTTTACCCCTTCCTGACCTCCATCACTCCTTTGACCAACCCTAAAGTCAACAGAAGTCAATTCCAGTCAACAACCCAAACTGACCAGACTCGCCGAGTGCACTCGTACGACTTGTCGAGTCCCATCGGTTCTCGACAATCTCATGAAGGTCCAGCCCGTCGAACTAACCCTAACTCGCCGAGCTTTCGCCTAATCCAGCTAATCGGGACAACCCTAATTTACTCGCCGAGTCGGCTCATCAACTCGGCGAGTCCATTCAGACTCAACTTGCATTCAGACGACTTTAATGCATGATACTTTCCCAAACTCCAGATCCATACTCTCAAGGCTCATTTATCACGTAAAGTCATAGACTTTACGTCCATGCATGGCATTTTGGGCATGAAATGCCAAGAACACGATCTAAATGGGTTCTTCACTCATAACTACCATCAAGGTTGAATAAAGCAGGAACCTTTAGATGCTAGGGACCTCCTAAGGTCTAGATCTGGAGTTCAAGCCTCCTCATGAACCCCAAATCCTCAAAGTCCCAAAATATAAAGGAAAGAAGCCCTAATCTTCAAAATGAGAGATCTACTCAAACAAAAGAGAAAGGTTCAAACTTGATACCTCTAATAGAAGCTCTTGGATGTATAAGCAGCAGATCTAACAGCCTCTTCACAAACCTTGCTTGGAATCCTCCTTTTCTCTACCAAAAAGCACTCACAAATCTCAAGTAAGGCTCAAAACTCTCTCAAAAGCTCAAGGGGGAGATTAGGGTTTCTTCTCAGTGAGGTGTAGCCGCAAATGAGGCTATAAGTGCCCTTAAATAGGCCCCAAACCCGGGGATCTAGGGTTTCAACTCACAGCGCCTACTCGGTGAGTCTACTCTCGGACTCGTCGAGTAGATCATTAAACTCACATGGCCACACCCGCTTCTACTCGGCGAGTTATGGCACCAACTCGTCGAGTAGATCAATGAACCTCAAAAATTAATAATTAAAATAATATACCTGGGAATCCGGATGTTACAATTCTCCCCCACTAGAATCAAACTTCGCCCTCGAAGTCATGCTCCGCAAATAACTCTGGATGCTGCTCCCGCATTTTTGACTCCGGCTCCCAAGTCAAATCGGACCCTCTCCGATGCTGCCACTGGACCTGAACCAGGGGCACTTCCTTGTTCCTCAGAACCTTCACCTTTCGATCCAAGATCGCGATCGGCCTCTCAATATAATTCAGACTCGCATCTACCTGAATGTCCTCCACTGGTACCACTGTCGTCTCGTCGGCTACACACTTCCTCAACTAGGACACGTGGAAGGTATTATGGATATTACTTAACTCCACAGGTAGCTCCAAACGGTACGCTACCCTACCCACTCTGGCGGTCACCCTAAAAGGACCGATGTATCGGGGACCAAGCTTGCCCCTTTCCTGAATCAGATCACCCCTTTCCAAGGGGATACCTTCAGAAGGACAAAATCTCCAACCTGAAACTCAAGCTCGGATCGTCGCCTGTCTGCGTAACTCTTCTGACGACTCTGGGCCGTCAATAGCCTCTGCCTGACCTGCTGAATCTGCTCGGTCGTCTTGAGCACTATCGCAGTGTTACCCATCACTCGCTGTCCCACCTCTCCCCAACAAATAGGAGTCTGACACCTTCTCCCATAAAGGAGCTCGAAAGGAGGCATACCAATGTGGGAATGGTGACTGTTGTTGTAAGAAAACTCAGCCAAGGGTAAGTAAGTGTCCCAACTTCCTCCGAAATCCATCACACATGCACGCAGCATGTCCTCCAGTGTCTGAATCGTTCGCTCGCTTTGCCCGTCTGTCTGCGGATGGTATGCGGTACTGAAGTGTAACTGGGTACCCAACTCCTCATGAAACTTCTTCCAGAATCTGGAAGTAAAACGCACGTCTCGGTCTGATTCTATCGAGGTCAGCACTCTATGCCAAGCTACCACCTCCTTCATATAAATCTCAGCCAATCTCTCCGCAGAAGAGCTCTCACTAATTGCAAGGAAGTGATCACTCTTCGTCAGTCGATCCACAATCACCCAAATCACGTCAACTCCACGTGCAGTCCTCGACAACTTGGTGATAATGCCCATCGAGATCTGTTCCCACTTCCACTGGGGAATCTCAAGAGGCTGCAATGGACCATGTGGATGTTGGTGCTCTGCCTTGACCCGGCGGCAGGTTAAGCACCTCTCAACCACCCAAGCAACATCGCGCTTCATACAGGGCCACCAGTAATCCCTCTTCAGGTCCAAGTACATCTTAGTAGCCCGGGATGGATCGAGAATCTCGATCTATGAGCCTCCTCCAAATGGTGTGTGCACTGCAATCATCCCGAGCTCCTCTTTTTAAAACTGAAGTACCTGAAACCAAAATTGAAAACTGTAAGCACAAAGCTTAGTGAGTCTCCCCAAACTACCACATACCATACACATGTCACATAAACAAGTCGCGGGCCCCGCCCTGCTACATCAGGCCTCGCCTGGCATCGAGCAAAGCTCGGTATACAAATGATCATATCAACAATCACATTAACATAATCACATAATCATAAACATATAAACATAACAATGGGCCTTGCCCTTTACATCGGGCCTTGGCCGACATCGGCTTACCCGGCATCGGGCCCCGCCCGACATCCGACCGTATCAGGCATCGGGCCCCGCCCGACATCGAACCGAAGTCTGGTACACATGTAATATATCAACAAACATATCACATACACATAACTTAAACATAACTTGGGCCTAGCCCACTGCATCGGGCCCCGCCCCGACATCAGACCGAAGTCCGGCATACACAACATATCAACAAGCATAACATAAACATATCATAAAATCTAACATTCCTCGGGCTTGCCCCGACATCGGACCAAATTCTGGAACACATAATCAAACACATGCAAGAATCACGAAGACATCAAGCATACTAAGTTCCTCGGGCTTGCCCCGGCATCAGACCGGAGTCCGCAACATAAAATCTACATCGGGCTAACCCCGACACATACAATCACACATAAACGGGCCGGCCTTGGTGCCTTAGACCCGTTCCTATAGGAGAAGACTCACCTCACACTGCTGAAGTTCCGCTGACAAAACCCCAGCTGCTGGATGACAGATCCCCGAATCTATCAACATCAACATAACACCCAATTAATGATTGGGTTCCAACACATATCCATAAATCCATGCTTGGGGTAAAAGACTACTTTACCCCTAACTTAGCCTGACTCAAGCCCAAGGCCCAATCCAAAGGCCCAAAAGTCTAATAGTGAACCAAGGCCCAACTATGGCCCAATTTTCCAAATTGGGCCCAAACCTCTACATGGTCTTGCCTTAAGGCCCAACCATTTATTCTTGGTCCAACACTTGGCATTCTATTGGCCCAATATCATATAACCATCAAGGCCCAAACTATGGCCCATTTATGGCCCAATTTTCCAAATTGGGCCCAAACCATCATATGGGCCTTACCCTAAAGCCCATCTAAATATTCTAGTCCATACGATCATTCTTGGATGGCCCATTATTGGCCCAATTACTAAAACCCAAAAGAAAAGCCCAACTCAAGGCCCAAGTGAAATTAGGGTTTCACATAAAAAGACAATTAGGGTTAAGTGTTTCTCACTTAACCCATTAAGGACTTAATCCATTAAGTCCATCACTCTACTAGATAAATCATATGGTATGATTGGGTGTAATTCACAATTCCATTCCAATGGCCCAAATGTGGGTCCCAATAAGTCCAAGGCCCATAAATCCAATATTAGGGTTTTCTAAACCCTAACTACGGTTTCCCACCCAACCATAGCCCAATAGGCCCAAAACTAAATCTTTAAGCCCATTAGGGTTTCATTAGGTCAATTAGGGTTTTGCTAGTTGGGCACCACCCACTACCACCTCGGGTAGTGGTGGTCAACGACGGCTCACGGCGGCGGCCACCACCTTATGGTGGTGGTTTTGAGTTTCTTTTCATTATTCTTTTTGCTAATTACAATTACAATGCTTTTAATCCAAAAATAAACACGCATACTAACTAACATAAACACACACACAGCCACCCTAGTAGTGGTCGGCGGTGGCACGTGGTGGCAGCCACCACCCCACGGTGGTGGTGGTGGTGGTGACTTCCTTGGTGTTCCAGCCACACAAAACACATACACACACACTAAATGCAGAATACACTCCACCCACCCACCTGGTGGCTCAGGACGGCGACATTGAAGATTTTACGATGGCAGCCACCACCTCAAGGTGGTGGCAGTGGTTTCTTTTGTTTCTCAGTTAAGAAGCAACGACACTGGTACACACTTGCTTGGAAATCTGGACGCAACCACCACTTGGTGGTGCGTGATGACGGCAACGACAGCCCTAACGGCCACAACTGTGGCTAAGGGCGGTGTTGCAGCAACGAACTAGAGAGGAGAAGGGATGAGGAGGATGAGCGGAGACCACCGTGGAACGAAGCAATGCCGACAACAAGAAATAGAGAAGAGAGGTGGTGATCCAATAGCGAAGGAGCGGCGGCAGCGAGCTCAGCAGCACAGCGGCGGACGGTCTCGGAAGAAGAAAAAACGCAACAGTGGCCTCGGTACCGGCCTTCAGGCCCGTCATCGGAGTCGCATGGAGTCGTCGGCGGTTCACTGTTGTCTCACGGAGGCGGCGGCTAGGACGAGGGGTGATAAGGTGAGGGTGGCGGTTGGTGCTTCATAGTAGGGTTAGGGTTTAAGGGGTAACGTCCTTAAGACGGGAATGACAGGTCACCGGGTTTAAATCCCGTGTTAATGTAAACTTTCACCCATTTATTCATAATTAGTCCATCCCTACAATATCTTCTTCAACTTAAATCCAACATTTACCCTTTAGCCCCTGATCCCATAAATTCCTTTCTTAATAGGTCCCTAAATTACCAATCAAACCCCTAAGCCTTCAAATCTTTTCAATTTAAATCCATTAATTACTAAACGCACCCTGACTTCTGAAATCATTTTCAAATTAAATCCAAAACTTACACTTTTAACTCCCAACTTCTAAATTTGTAACAATTAACCCTCGAGACCAATACCTTGCTATATTATTATTGATTTTAGGGCTATTATTAATTCATTAATTTGTTTATTTGTTTATTAAATAAACGGGGTGTTACAATTTCACCATTTTGTGGGTTACAACCCAAAAATATGATGTTTTGACCATACATTTTGACACTAGACAAGATAGCTACTATGTATTTATATAAAAGATTATATAAATAGTCTCAACAAACAAACAACATAAACTATAATTGGTATAATTTGGGGAGTCACAAACACCACATTACCATTCCGGAAGAAACGTATAATTATTTAAAGGTATAATTATTTTATTTACAAAAGAAAAAGGATTTCTAGTTCATCACACGTAAACTCGTTGAATCAATTATTTGTGAGACACGTCTTCATGTACTTATCTAAGTACCAACAAAAGTCCTTAATTATAACCAGAGTCTCTTGGAGGGAGAACAAGACAATTGTGTATAGATCTATATAGGACTGACAATCCCGCACCCTAGCTGCTAGCTACAGGTGGACCGGAAGGTCTGGGGTGACAAATGTTGTTAGCTTTCCGACGCCTGAAGAACGTCACAACAGGCATATCAGTCATAGTATGGTTATAAGAACTCACATGAGGAAACAACGACACATTTGGTTTACGGGGTTAACATACATTCAAGCTGTAACATCCCAAAATCAAGACCCAAATTTTTTTTGTTTAAGTATATTACTTATAAAAATAGTTTACGGAAAACATCGTTATGATCATTTCAAAACATCAAGTCACAAATCACAAGTCTCGAAAACCATAACATCAAATAGTAAAACATCATAGTACAATCCCAGGGTTCTCAAAGCGGAGATCATGTGTGTGCGATGCGCTGCTACCCTGCCGGCTTCTTCCCCTTAGCTGAAGAGGTACCTAAAACCAAAACTAAAAACTATAAGCACGAAGCTTAACGAGTTCCCCCATCATACCACATACCATACAATCATACATACTGTCGGGCAATTCTGGGGTGCCCGACCTACCCGTGTCAAGCCATTCTGAGGTGCTGACCTACCCATGTCAAGCCATTCTGGGGTGCTGACCTACCCGTGTCAGGCCGTTCTGGGGTGCCTGCCTACCCTCCGGTCTATCTCACCCGGTCACGGGGACTATTTCACCCCTACCACTATCACATAATAACATATCATAATCATGTTGTCAGACATATCTGGGGTGTCCGACCTACCCTTCGGTCCTAACGACCGAATCATGGGACTATTCCCCTCCTACTACCACTAACACTTATAGCATATCGTACTGGCATATAGAGCATATCTGGTAGTAGCAAACCACTTCTCCTGGAAGGTAACTGTAAGGTCCTAAAACGGATCTTTACCAATGATCAAGCCATCAAACAATCAAACAATCAAGAGCAATCAGAATAAGAGTAGAAGAAAAATATCAATCAAGCTTGCACACGTTTATTGCTGTAAAACGTCTGGTACAACTCGATACAATGAACCATGAACTCTGTGGAATCAACAACATGACAATGACCTACAACTCCTCAATTTATACTAGACTTGGACCGCAAACAGGGTTTACGTCCGTAAACAGGCTTATGGCCGTAAACTCACCATCTGGCCATAAACTCACTAACAACCCACTAAATGCAATAAAGACTCAAAATAAACTATTACAATGAAAGCCTAGAACAAACCATTAACTGGACCCTTCAATCTCCCCCTTGGTTTGGTGCTAGATTGGACTTAGTCTTTATCAACCACCAGTACGTCTGATTTTCCCATAGCTCCATTCCACATTTCCTTTCAGATAATCTCAGCAACCATAGCAGTGTACTCCTTAGCAGCGGACTCGAATAAGTCTTCAGCGACCTTGATCTGATGATGAGAAAGCTGATGTATATCCCATTTTCGAAACTGTAGCAGATCCCTCTTGTCATATAGACGAATACATCCATGCTCAAGCTTGATGACAGCGGAAGCCGTGGATTCATCGAACACCCAGTATTGCATGGACTTTAGAGATCCATTTGGATGATTCTGAAGGATAGGAATTTGCTTCACTTGAGCAGTAGCGGGCCATATCACAGACCGAAGAGGCTGATTGGTTTTGGGATCAATGACACTTGGGTATATCTTGATAATAGACTCTGCAGTCTTCATTGAGGGAAAGCCCTTTGCGACTTGATCTTCCAAAAATAACTTGAAATGAGTCGCCTTGGGTTCATTGGAAGGATTTGCAAAAGGAGCCTTAGATAACTCTGTAAGGTCAATCCTGGTCCAAGAGTGGAAGTCATGAGCATCTTTGTACAGTTCAGTATTGCCACTCTTTCTTCTCACGATCCACATATTTAGAGTGTCGTGGAATCCCCATGAGATGATCCCTGACCTATCACCATATACGTCCCTGAAGCGATTCTCTCCAAGATCCGTAAAGGTGATGTTTGGTTGATCCCCGGGAGCATTCTGATCCGAGCTCCTTTTGAACAAAAATGACCCTTCTTAGCAGACTTGGCCAGTTAGCACGTTTTAACGAAACGACATTCGGAGCCTGTGCTGGTTCTTTATCAAAACGATCGACAACAGTGGTTGTTCTTGTAGGTGGTGGAGCTATGGGAGTATCTTGATTGGGAAGATAGATCTTCGGCTCATCGACAGATGACCTGAATTTGTCGCCAAATTCTTCTTCCAGCTTCTTCTTTAGGTAGTAGTAGCTGGTGGTCAACAAACCAAAATGCGTCTGAAGATCAGTGATCTGCTTCGTCTTCAGAGCTTTATCTTCAAGAAGATCAGCAACTTGAATATTGAGCTTGGTGTTTTCAGTCTGAAGGTCTGTAACCCTGATATCAAGCTCTATATTTTTCTGATTCAGCATACTGATCTCCTTCTGAAGTCCAAGGATTGTAGGATTCTCTTCTCCAGAGCTGCCATCCCTAATAGATATTCCTTTACCACGTGAGGGAGGCGTTCTGAATTGTTCTTCAGCCAAGTGCATGGCTAGCCTCACAGAAGCACCATCATGATCTGGCCTGGGAGGAGAGAATCTTGTGGGGAAAGAAGAACCACCAGCTTCATAAAAGGTACTAGGACCTTCATTGAAAGGTTCTGATGAAACGATAGCAGGAGTGGTTGTTGGTGGAGTTGAAAAACCTTGAAGTGGGCTAGGAATAAGAATTCCCTATCTTGGGTCAAGTCTTCTTCTTTTTATGGGAGGTTGAGAGGTTTGTGTTGTTGTGCGGTCACTTTCAAGTGGCTCTGATGTAGGTGAAACAACATCAAGGGGAGGAATCCCTGACACTGTCACCATAGGAATTGCTGTTTCCACCACTTGATTGGTAGAAGGAGGTGTGGTTTCAAGAACGTCTTCAGTCTCCCTTATCTCCGTTGCTGGATGAGCAACTTCATTGATATTGTCAAATAGCGTGTTGAGGTTTTCACCGGTCATGAAGTCTTCATTACTACCAAAATTTAAAGGAATTTCATCCTTATCGAACCCAGTAAGATCGAGGTCTTCATACAAATCAGTCTCCGTTCCGCTTTTTGAAGACCCCTCATTATAATCACTTTGGACCTGAACAGATGTCAGATCATGTTCCTCAGCTACTTGTGCATTAGTATCTGGAGTATTTTCTTCTTCATCATGATCCGACACTATGATGACATCTTCAGAAATAACCCTCTCTGAAGAAGTAGGCTCAGAGGATGCTTTATCGGACGTTCCATCAGACTCGGATGACTCATTCAGCTCAGCAAATCTTCCAAACTTCACAAGGGGATGCAATCCTTGGAAAACAACTTTGCCCTTTCGATTATGCTTGATAAGCCCAATAGTGTGGGGACCTAACGACTTCATATCTAGGGTTTCTCCCTCTTTGACCATCTCCGGAAATTGAGTGTCAATGAATAACTGGATGAACCTAGGATACATCAAGAAGGAATCTCTGGTATCCCGGTTTATAGCATTGATGTTTACTATGAACTCATCCAATATGAACTTTGAGAAGTTGAAGTCGATTCCTGCAGCTAGTGAAACAATTGCCCCTGTGTTCCTCAGCGAGATCTCATCAGCACCTGACCTTCTGCCCGAGATACAGCTCAGAAATACATGAGCCAAGAATCTCCAGTAGGGTGGCAGAAGCTTTTTCACAGTGGGAGGATAGATGCCTTCGTACCCCATCTTCTTGAGAATCTTTTGCACATCTTCAATCCCGATCTCAATAGGAAAATCAGGTTGATCATCAATCAGCAATGTTTCTCTGATGAACTGCTTAGTGATCATAATCTTGCATCCTTTCACAACAGCTTCAACAGTAACTGCTCCATTGTTGTCTCTTGTCATCTTAGCAGTCTGCCAGAACTCCCTGACAATTCTCTGATAGACGACTGGGTTCACAGTAATGGAAGAGGCTAGGCAGCATTCTCTCAGCCTGTGGATCATCGACCTAAAATCTCCATGACCAGCAGGAGGATCAGCCAGTACAATAGCCAAGTTATGCATATCAGCAAACTTCAAACTTGCCATTGATCTACACTAAAACAGGCCAAGTAAGAAAACAAAAATATTTGAGCAGTTAAGGCTTTAAGTTTTCTTAGTTAATCAATTTCATTTTGGCCTTAAAAAAATATTTTGACTAAAATTTGGAGTTTACGGTCAAACATGGTCAAAATAGGGTTTACGGTCCAATTTGGGTTTACGGTCAAAAATGGTCAAATATGGTTTACAGTCCAGATTGGGTTTACGGCCGTAAATGGTCAAATAGGGTTTACGATCCAGATTGGGTTTACGGCCGTAAGCTCCTGAGCCGTAAGCTTCAACCGTAAACGCCGACGAACAGTAAAACTTCGATTAAACCCCCAAAATCAGTCGAATCGATGAACAAACTACATTCCCACAGTCGGTTTTAGCATACCTTTGATGTGGACTAAACGATTTCGCAAAAACACACAAAAAAATTTCGAGATGAGAGAGAGTGGAGAGAGTTTACGACCGGAAGGATGAAAATGAGGTGGGAAGGGTTTCCAGCTGTAAACTCCACCTTTTATACCCTTTTCGAAATTTACCTGTCTCCCACACAGTATAAGGCACAGTCCAAATCCCAACTAATTTTCAAAAATAAAACTTTTTGAGGATTTAAAAATAAAATAAAATAAAATAAACTAAAAATAAAATAAAATAATTTCTAAAATGTAAGAATCTAAATTAAATTTTGACAATTATAAAAATAAAATAAAATAGAATAAAAAGAAATAGAAATAAAAATAAAAATGAGATAAAATAAATGCAGACTAAAAAATTTATCTCAAAAAATTACTGAATATAATTTTTGTGACACTGGGATCAAAGTTGTTAGACAGCCTTAATCCACTTGTCGGTACCTTTATCTTCACGTCTTTGTGTGGTCGATCGCCGGTATTGTGGTCCACTTAAACACGAGAGATTGTGACAAAATTAGGACATACTATTAGTTACAAGACAATGTGATCCTAAGTTCCTAGATAATATTTCTTAAGGACCATTCAGCTGACGACAACCAAAGATATTGTTGTCCACCTAAATTGAGCAGCGAGACCTATTGACAATCTGTAAGTGTTCAATTTTAATTGTACTAGAACATGTTTCCCGCTTCCTGATATGCTCCAGTAATCAAGGACTTCCAGAATACTCCTTACATCGGGTGAGCAGACAATTATTAAGAGAGAAAATAGATTTAGAATGCATATGCTATACACCCAGGTCGTATCTCTTCTAATCACGCAGAGGGTGAAACATATGACTAACTGAAGTTTTAGAGGGATTGAGAAAAAAAATGATGCATATACCGTGTACCAAGTCGGATTGTAAGTCACGCAAAGGAGACAGTATATGGCTAACAGATAGAAAGAATTTCATAGATAGAAGATGCAGAGAAATAGAATTGCATATGTTACAGTCCAGGTCGGATCTCTCGATCACGCAGAAGAAGCAACATATGACTAACAGACAGATAGAGAGAAAACAATTTTCTACAGACCTAATTTATTGGAATTCACCAGTCACCCCATCAATACCGGAATTAAGGACAGAATCCGCACATCGAGGAAAGATTAATCCACAGTTCCAGATACGAGTTCTTTTAATGTGACCAATAGATTCTCATATATATCTCCCTGCTCAACCTATCCAAGCGTCGTATTGTCAGGCTAAATGGATTTAACTAGGTCAAGATTTGTCAACCCTATGAATTCCTTAAGTTCAACTCTGCCTAGTCAAGTCCATTTGGAATCTTTCGTGCCTACCAGCGCATCAAACACAGAGCATAGACAATTTAATTTTGGTACGTTACGCAGACTGTGATTGCCTGTTATCACTTGATAATATCACTTCTCGTCACAGCACCTACAAGCAAAACTGTTAGCGACAATATTTTTTGATTTTTCTAAATTTTTTAATGTTTTTGAATTTTTTGAATATTTTCTGAAAAAAATAAAACAGAAACAAAATGTTTTTGGATTTTTAATTTTTCAATTTTTGTTTGGTTTTTGTTTATTTCTCCCCCTAAATTTGTGCATGGGTGAGAATGAAATCACTAAAATGCGCAAATTTAAACTGACCTAACCTATAACAAAAATTTAATCCTCAAAACGAATCATTTTTAAAAATCCCACAAGCACATCGAATCGAGCTTTGTTAAAGGGCTTGGTGAACAGATCCGCTACATTATTAGCAGATGGAACCTGTTCTAGCCGGATGAGCGAGCGCTCATAACAGTCTCTGATAAAATGAATTTTGATATCAATGTGCTTGGTTTTGGAATGTTGGACAGGATTTTTAGTAATTTGAATCGCAGCCTCATTATCACAGTAAATGGGGGTTTCTAGATAATTCAAACTGTAATCCAACAGCTGATGTTGGATCCAGATAACTTGAGAGCAACAAGCAGATGCAGCAACGTATTCCGCTTCTGCTGTTGAGTTGAGACGGTATGTTGTTTCTTGCACTGCCAAGACACCAGCCTATCGCCAAGGAATTGGCACCCTCCTGGTGTAAATTTCCTGTCAAGCTCACAGCCTCCATAATTACTGTCAGCAAAAGCATATAAATCAAATTCGGAATTTTTCGGATACCAGAGACCCAATTTTGGGCTGCCTTTGATATACCGAAAAATCTTTTTGACAGCAATAAGATGTGAAAGTTTAGCATTAGCCTGATAACGTGCGCATTGACAAACTGCAAACATGATGTCTGGACGACTTGCAGTAAGATACATCAACGATCCGATCATCGATCTGTAGTGTGTCTGATCTACGGATTCGCCATCAATATTTGGATTTAGCAGGGGTCTTTCGGCCATTGGTGTCGATGCAGGTTTTGCGTCTTGAAACCCGAACTTCTCAAGAATATCCTCCACATACTTAGCTTGATGGAGCAGGATTCCGGTTGAATTTTGTTTGACCTGAAGCCCCAGAAACATGGTCATTTCTCCTAATGAACTCATCTCAAACCGCTTTTTCATCACGCCTTCAAACTCTTTGCATAGCTATGGACTGGTAGACCCAAAGATAATGTCGTCAACGTAGATCTGGACTAGAATCTGATCATTACCAACATGCTTGATGAATAAAGTTTGATCGATAGTGCCACGAGAGTATCCATGCTCGAGCAAGTGCTTTGTGAGAGTCGCATACCACGCTCGAGGAGCTTGATGTAACCCATACAACGCCTTGTCCAACTTGTAGACATGATTAGGAAGCTTTGAGTTAACGAACCCAGGGGGCTGATCAACGTAGATTTCTTCCTTCACCTTGCCATACAAGAAGGCTGTCTTGACATCCATTTGGTAAACCGTGAAGTTCATGTAAGAAGCATATGCAAGGAAGATATGAATAGCCTCCAAGCGAGCCACTGGAGCATAAACCTCAGTATAATCAAGACCCTCGACTTGTCGAAACCCGCGAACCACCAATCTTGCTTTATTGCGCACTATAACACCAGAATCATCCTGCTTGTTTCGATAGACCCAACATGTGTCAAGAGACCTTTTGCCCTTTGGTAACTCAACCAATTTCCAAACCCCGAGCTTTTCAAATTGATTAAGCTCTTCATGCATAGCATCTACCCAGCTGGGCTCATTCAAAGCCATTTCAACATTCTTGGGCTCTATTTGAGAGATAAAGCAAGAATAGAGACACGTATTGACATCTCCACTCTGACTTCTGGTTTTAACTCCATCGCCCAGCTGACCAATGATGTTTCCGATTGGATGATCGCGTTGAATTCTTGAAGGTATCTCTTGGCTGATATCATTGAGTGAACACAGGAAGAGTGTGAATGTTGAAACCTCCATCATTTGCTGATTGATCCACATTAGATGAATCTGCTACAAACTCATTTGCAATTTCTTCAGGAAAGAGTAGTTCCATAAAAGTTGGAGTGACAGCGGAAGCATCTCTAGACATGAACTCTCTTTCAACTGGGGTAAGAGGTGTAGCATCAGCAGCAGGAGTAGCATTTCGAACTGGAGACTCTGGATTACCAAGTCGAATAGATGACTCCCCCTCAGGTGGAGCAGATGACTCCCCCTCAACTGTTGGAGGTCTGTAAACAACTTCTTCGTCTTCGTCTTCAGAAACAATCTTCGAACCAGAGGAGGACCCATATGAACCATCTGAAGACACAGTTAAGGATTTGAAAAGCGATGTGTAATCAAATAACCAGTCAGGACCCACTCTAGCATCCGTTTCATTCTCCTCCAACCAGCGCACGTCATAGGATTCGACAATCTGCTTTGTCTTCTTGTTGTAAACCCTATACGCGGTGCGCGCAGCATACCCTACAAAATAACAATCATCGGCTTTGGCATTGAACTTTGGGTTGGATTCCAAGTGAAGAAGGGTGCAAGGGCAGCCAAATACACGGAAATTACTGACTGAAGGCTTGTGACCATAGAGAATCTCGTACGGTGTCTTCATCTGATCTTTGTTGATTAGAACACGATTCTGCACGTAGCAAGCAGTGTTAATCGCCTCAGCCCAAAAGAAAACAGGTAACTTGGAATCACACAGCATCGTCCTTGCAGGGTCTTTTAAAGTTCTATTTCTCCTTTCAGCAACACCATTTTGTTGAAGCGTGTGGGCAGAGCTGTATTGACGCACGATTCCCTTTTTTGCGCAAAAATGATCAAGAACTGCATTCTTGAATTCAGTTCCATTATCAGTACGAAGCGCCTTCACCTGGTTGTTGGTTTGGTTCTCAATCATCACAATGAACTTCTTTATCAGATCAGCAACCCCAGCTTTGTTGGATAAGAAGAAGACCCACGTAAAACGAGAGAAATCATCGATCACAACTAGACAGTACGAACTTCTGTTGATGCTCAGGACGTTGACCGGACCAAATAAGTCCATATGCAATAATTAGAGCACCTGACTGATTGAGTTAACCTGTTTTGGCAAGTGTGGTTTTCTATGATGTTTACCCTGGGCGCATGACACACACTTCTCAAAACTGATAAAGTCTCTGACAGGTAAGCCTCAGACCATCTCATTCTTTGCAAGACGATTTAGGTTTTTAGCGTTAGCATGGCCGAGTCGTCGGTGCCACAACATTGCATTTTGTTCTGAGACCTTCGAAAAGAGGCAAGTGACTTGTTCAGGAATGTTTCTATTCATATCGATAATGTAAGCATTCCCATCCTGCTTAGATTTGACAAGAATCCACTCTTCCGGGATGACAATGTCTGGCTTGAGTATCAATCAGATCCGTTTGATGGTGCGAAATCCCAATCAAACAGATGATCTCAGATCAAATAGAAGAGAAGGAGAAGAAGAAGATGATGAATCTTGTATGTATTGATATGAATGAAGATCCGGATACAAGATTCACACACACTAACACACACTCTCTTTTCTCTCTCTCTAGAACACCTTAAAAATGCACACACTTAAGCTCCTCTATTTCGTGGCAATTATGCACTCCTTATCGGTAAAGTGGGTAGAATAGTCTTTGTCGCAAATTTGGGAAACACTCAACAAGCTATGCTTTAACTCAGGAGCAAAGTTGACATTCTCGAAACTTAGCACTCCATTTGTGACGGTTCCTCTCTGAGTGATCTTGCCACCTTCCCGCCCGCAAAGGAAACATATCCCCCATTAAAAGATTGAATGTCGCTCAATTGGGAGATGTCTCCTGTCATATGCCGGGAGCAGCCGTTGTCGACGTACCAAGGACGGACGACATTCCTCCACAACTGTCCCTGCAAAATGAGCGGGATCATTTAGATTTGGGAACCCAGGTCATCACTGTCCTGGGTTGCCTTTTCACTTTGTTTGATTTATCTTTTAAAGTTTTCAATTTTGAATCCTCATTTCTAATCATTTCAGAGGATGATGATGATTGATTGGAGATTGATTTGGGCATCCAATGATATTTAGGTTTTATAACAGTCTCAGGTGGTTTTGAAATATGTTTCTTATTAGTTTGCACTGAGCCTTTGGATGTTCTACCAGAAGTGGTTGAAGATCCAGAACTTCTCTTTGACGAAACCGATCTTGGCGGAGCCTTGTTCGGTTTTGGCAAACTATTTGGAGCTTTGTTATGAAAAACCTTTTTATTCTTTTGAAAAACAGCCCTTTTTCTGCTTCGATCATCCTTCCAATCATCATTCCGAGAGCGAGTTCTTGAGGACTTTCTAATTAAAGACCTTCCTCTAGATTCGTTCTCTCCTCTTGGCGACATATAGTTCACAAACATTCTATTTTGACAATTCCTAGATATATGTCCACCAATACCACAATTAAAACAAATCTGGTTATTATTACTGGAACCAGTACTACATTTCTCAGATTTATGTCTTTGCTGACATCCTTACTCTTCTCATAAGAACATGTATGAGTAACAGGTTGTGAAATAAGTGAGGGTGCATCAGATGGTGTGACTTGTGGAATTGGTGTGGTTTCATTAGAAGCACAAACATCAGGATTATCAAACAATTCATCAAACATTTCAAAGAAATTAAATTCAATAGGAGCAGATGTGGAAACATCACAAAAAACATTGTCATTTTGTACATTAGAAACAGATTCTCCAACTTCTTGCTTTACCTGATCTAAAGATTGATCTGCAGGGGAAGTAGAAACGTTAGTATTTTCAACATTAATAAATCCTCCTGAAACAAAACCAGATGGCTTGCCATAAACCATGAATGGTTCGTTGGCAATCTCATCTTTAGACAAGGGTTGATACTGATATGTGTGATTATAAGGAGGAGGTACACTATTGTATCCTAAACCCTTCTGCTGGTTTCGTTTGAACTGCATGCAATGATCAATCATGTTGGCAACTACCTCGCTTGATCCATCAAATTTTCTAAAATCAAAATTTGCAGTATCAAATTGTCTCTTTAATGTATCAAGCTCAGTAGTTAACTCATCATTCAGTCTTTTGATATAATCATAATTTTCACATTTTTCACTGTATTCTTGCTGAATTCTCTTATAGTCCTTTATTTTTGTTTCTAACTGGGCCTTTAAGGATTTTTGTCCTTTTCTAAGTTGATAGCCCTCATATCTAAGATCCTCTACTTCTCTACGTAATAATTTTATTTCGTCATGAAGAATTTTAACATAATCATTACATGCCTGAGAACAAGTAGGTAAACTTACCTCCCGTTTCTTGAGCTCGGAAGTAGAAGATACCATCAGCGCAAACTGCAGCTCCATCATCTTAGCTTCAGGATCAGCTGCATCATTCTTCAGGGGAGCATCATCATTGATTTGGGCTAGGTGAGCATTTTCAGGTTTTGAAATATTCAGGGCCTGAATCTGGTCCTCCCAGTCAAATGACTGAGCAACCATAGCAGTCTCACTACTAGCCACAACACCTCCATGATTGTTTCCTACTGCAACCATCGTTCTGTCATTGTTTAACCTTCGATCCAGCTTTGGGCATTCACGAGCAAAATGACCTGGCTCGTGGCAGTTGAAACATCGCAGCTTTCCCTTATTGAACCCAACCTTCTTATCAGCATTCATCCCCCAGTTATTTTTCCCTGTCTTCTTGGCAAACTGCTTCTCCCTGAACACAGCCATAGCAATTTGCCATGTGATATCCATCTCTTCCACATCTTCTGGATGAATCTGATCCAGATCAGCAAATGACAACTGAGGTGGAAGCTCTCCAGCTACAAAGGCATTATAGCAGTTAACAAGTCCTGTAGCGAGAGCAAGATTTTCATCACTTTCCTTTGTGTTTGAGGAAGAGGCTACCACTGGCACATTTGGGGAGGGAACAGCTTGTGGTGTGACGAATGGTTGGCTTTGAGGGTGAGGCATGGATAACGCAGCAGTGAAGGTTTGAATTTGAGGTTGTTGAACAGCAAATCCTTGACTTGGAGAAGATATGATTGATGAAAGAGCATTGTTAGAGGAAATCCCGAGATTTGCAGTCGAATACGAATTCACACGGTTAATCTCTCGCTGCTTATCATCAATATCACAAGCTTTGATGATCGCCATTGTTTCAGCAAGAGTAAGGCGATTCAGATCTTTGGTCTTCTTAATCACAGCAACATTCATGTCCCATGACTTTGGGAGAGCATTCAGTAGCTTCTTGTTTATCTCGGACTTGGTCAAGAAGATCCCATGTATGTTCATGTCAGTAGTGAGAGTTGTGAATCGCTGCAGCTATGCCTCCAGGGTTTCTCCGGAAATGTAGTTGAACATGTTGAATTTCTGTCGCAACATATCCTTGCGGCTTTCCTTCATGTCTTCATTTCCTTCATACACTTCAATCAGGGCTTCCCACAAATCCTTAGCTGAAGTATACTCTCTGAAACCTTGAGCTATATCAGGAGATAAAGCCATGGTCAGAGTGGCCAAAGCCCTTTCCTGTTCTTCAACTTTCTCAAATTCATCGTTTGTGTAGTTTTCAACAGCTTTGTCAATCACTTGTCCTCCAACTGTCATAGTAATTCTGACAGGACCTTTGATGATGCTTCTCCACACTTTGAAATCTTTCATTTTAATGTACTTTTCAATCCGGTATTTCCATTCAGGAAAACCATCTGCAGACATCAGTCTTGGAATACGTGTGGTTGTACCCATGACAGTATCCAGTTCATGAAAATGGGTTTGACTTTGAGAATCCATCAGAAATTAAAGCAAAATAATATCAGAAATGAGTTTACGGTTGATGTGATTACGGTTGTAAACTGAGTTTACGGTTGATATGTTTACGGCCGTAAACTGAGTTTACGGTCGGATGATTACGGTTAGGGAGTTTACGGTCTAAGTGTTTACGGTTATTGAAACTTAGTTTACGGTTATTGAAGATGCCTTGTTTACAGTCCAAGAACACAGTTTACGGTTGATGAATGTTCTTGAGTTTACGACCGTAAACTGGGTTTACGGTCGGCAGTAAACTCCCAGAAGTTCTTCTAAAACGCGATTTTGGAGTAGATTCAATCCCTTTAACAACGAAAACACCAAAACCAATCTCGAACAGTGAAGAGTATACATTCAAACTACTGAAAACTCGATTGAGTGAAGCTTTGACACCGGTTATGCTCTGAGACCAATTGTAAGGTCCTAAAACGGATCTTTACCAATGATCAAGCAATCAAACAATCAAGAGCAATCAGAATAAGAGTAGAAGAAAAAGATCAATCAAGCTTGCACACGTTTATTGTTGTCAAACGTCTGGTACAACTCGATACAATGAACCGTGAACTATGTGGCATCAACAACATGACAATGACCTACAACTCCTCTATTTATACTAGACTTGGGCCGCAAACAGGGTTTACGGCCGTAAACAGGCTTACGGCAGTAAACTCACCATCTGGCCATAAACTCACTAACAACCCACTAAATGCAATAAAGACTCAAAATAAACTATTACAATGAAAGCCTAGACCAAACCATTAACTGGACCCTTCAGTAACTCACTAGTGGGTCGGCCTTGGTGCCCGTATATGACGTTTGATGACTATGGTTTTATTAATGGTTTAAAATGAAATTTTTGGTCTTGAATTTTGGGATGTTACAGAAATGATCTAGAATGTAACTCTTTTTGTTAGAAAAGCTATATTTTGGTAAAAAGCTTCCATAAACCTTGTAGTTTTACAAATCATAACTTTTCTTATGATTTTTATAACATAGATTATGTTTTGTTTTTGTTAGTTTTTCATTTCAAAACTAATATATCTCTAATAAGTGTATAAAAGCTAGTAACGACCATAACTCATGCAAATAATGTCTTCTTTTCAACCTAAGAATGAAACTTTGCAAGTATTTGTGTGGTAAACCAAGTTTTACTTGTATTCCCCCACTAAAGCATGAAAAACTCGAAAATGTGGGGGTATGAACTCACCTTGAGTGGATTTGTGGGTTGTTTGAAGAGATGGTATGAAGATTTCCAAGCCCTAAACACTTGAATGTGGTTGATGAACTCTTTGAAGGTGATATTATCCTAAGAGTTTTAACACATAATAATATGTGTAAATATGATGAATCTAACATGAAAGTGTATAGAAACACTAGATTAACAAGAAAAGCTTACCAAAACTCTAGGAATAAACTTGAAGGATTTGAACTTGGAAGATTTTTGGATTGCTTCTTGAGAGGGAATGGAGTAAAATTTAGAAGTGAATATGGAAATGGTGAGGGTTTTGTGAATGATTTCATCCAAAGATAAGGAGGTATAATGATGTGATATTTTCTTGGTTAACTGTTGGTTAATGTCTTGATATTTGCTGGGTATTAATCTGCATGGGAAAAGGGTGAAATATCTAATCATAAGGTCAACTTTCCTTCTCTGCCTTTCCCACCGAAATCACCTTAAGAAAAGATCAATTTGGTGATTTCGACCAAGGCATGACCGAAATCACCTTGTACCTCATTAAAACCTCATGAGTTTTCGGTCCTAGTGATTTCCTATCTTGTGATTTCGGTCCTACACCATTCTCTCATGGTGTTTTCGGTTTTGTATTACCCACTAAAGGGTGATTTCGGTCCTAGGCATACCGAAATCACTAACTTGATGGGGTTCTAGGCCTAAAACTTTAATTGCAAAGGTTAATTCATGGTTTATGCTCTAACTTGTTGACTTTTCAAAGGCTCCTTACAAGTATGATTTTCAAGCATATATATTTACTTATACAAATAATGCCCTTTTGGCTTTCAAAGTTTTATTACCACAAAGTTATGATGTGGATTTACATTGTACATAGATACATCTTAGACCTTGATTGGCCCAAAATCTGCCAGTTGTCACACAAGGGAACAAATTAATAGATACATTTTTCATTTCAAGGGGCACTCTTGGTTCCAGAATTTGACTGTAGGATACATTTTCCCCTTTTGGGAGCTTCATTGCATCTTGTCAATGTTCAGGTAATTGACCTGCTTTACATTTTCTATTATTATTGATGGATATAAAGTTTACCAAGTTATAAATGTAACACCGTAATTTTTCAAACAATTTTTCACATTTTTAAAAGCATACTTTCATTCATAGATATTATAAAAATCTCATTGTATCATATATCAATCCATAGAAACATATCCCAAGATCATAATGTATAAAAACTCCTCATGTGTGTACTGATCATGTCGGCGCCTTCCCGCGATCCTCACTGGTACCTGAAACACATAACACAACACTGTAAGCATAAATGCTTAGTGAGTTCCCCAAAATACCACATATAACACATATTAGCCACTCAAGGCTGTAACTCTGTGGACCCTCTGGTCCTAACTCTGTGGACCCTCCGGTCCTAACTTTGTGGACCCTCTGGTCCTAACTCTGTGAACCTTCCGGTTCTAACTCTGTAACTCTGGAACATACACGGCATGAATCACATAGAAATAATGCAGTGTATCACAATCACATAAATAGCATACAAGATACTCTGTCACATAACTCTAATTACCACTCTAGGTAAAGTATAGTGAGAAGACTCACCTCGGGTAACTCGGTAATTCTCGAGCTCGGTAAAATCTGGTCTAGCCCCCGCCTAATCACATGGAATAAGTACTCTAATCAATACAACCCTCAAGGCTAGACTAATCCCTCTCTTAGTACTCTCAGAAGGGTAAAAGACCATTTTACCCCTCTCATGTCTCAAAGACCCTAACATTGACCAAACCCTAAAAGTCAACAAAAGTCAACGGTCAAACTTGACCTAGACTCGTCGAGTGCACTCGTGTGACTCATCGAGTACATGCATGTCCTCTTCGTCCCTGGTCCTCACTCGACTCGCTGAGTCAACCCTACACTCAACGGGTTATTACAGATCGCGAATCGTGGGGGAACCCGACTCGACTCGTCGAGTACCTTATGGGCTCGGCGAGTTCCTCCTATGAAAACACTCAAACGATCTTTTGAGGTCAGATCTGCTTCACCAACCAGTAGATCCAACCTTCTAACACTCGAAAGTCACGTAAAGGTTCAAACTTTACGTTCATGTAATGCTTATAAGACCAAAAATGGAGAAATAACCTTTTAAATGGGGTTTTACTCTCAAGGCTCACATGAAAGCTCATAAAGCTGGAAGCTTGGGACCTTTTGGACCTCTCAAGGTCCAGATCTATCATCTATACCCAAAGGGACCTCATATGCTTCACAATCTAACTCAAAATTGTGCAAAGGAAACCCTAGATTCAAGGAATCTATCAAATACACAAAATGGGAAGGAACTTGTACCTAAAAACGTGAATCTCAGTGTGAACAACACAGATCCAAGCTCCACAATCAGCCTAGCTTGTTCTACCTCCTTCCTTCTTGCTAAAACACACAAGAAATGGTGAGTTAGCCTTCCTCTTGCACCACAAACGATCTCTCTGCTCTCTAGGGTTTCTCAGGGGTGAAGTGGCCGCAAATGGAGGCCATAAAGGCCTTTAAATAGGGCTCAGGCCTTGAGATTTAGGGTTCACTTTACAGCGCGGACTCGCCGAGTCCACGCATCGACTCGTCGAGTCCCTCATTAATCCAGACAAGAATTCGCGATCCTACTCGGCGAGTCTGAGCGCCTACTCGCCGAGTCCCTCCCTAAAACTCAAGGTAAATACTTAGAATAAGATACCTGGGAATCCGGATGTTACAATAAAATTAATATTTTTGTTTTATTGAGAAAACACAAGCTTTTGAGTAAATGAGATTTTCATTAATAAAAGAGAGTCATGAAGAGCCTCACTTCTCTAATATCTATCTGAATTATCTTCCTAATGTTGGATTAATGTCTAAGTCCATAACTATATTTGGTATGTACTTGACCCGACCTGGCATGGTCCATTTGGGTTGCACTTCACCGAAACAATTTATATGGATAGTCTTTTTAGAATAGTATATTTATGATTTATATTAATATATTATAAGTTCTAATATATTAATATATAATCATATTATTTAATTAGTATTGATCAAGAATTAATTTATAATTAATTAAGTGATCAAAAGGAACTAATTAAATATGGACTCTTAGATATATATATATATATATATATATATATATATATATATATATGTGTGTGTGTGTGTGTGTAGTGGGCCAAGTTCATTTAGGTTGGGCTAAGTCTTCATGGATAGTCCATGGAGCTTTAACCCATGGATCCTAGGAAATGAAAGGTCATGGGTATTAGGGTTTAACCCCAATCCTCCACACCATATAAAGGGTCTTATGGTTCATGAAATTATGCTAGTGGCTAGTGTGGATACACTAAAGAGGGCAATAACCGATTTCATAGTGTGACCCAAGTATCCATATTCTCTAAAGGTTTTCCAAGGTGTTTTGGTGATTTGTGATTCCACTTGAGGCTTCCACACTATTGGGGCTAAGCTCTTAAAGCTTGAAGACATCAAGCTACATCAAAAGGTATGTCATCTAACTAGAACTTTGTAGTATAGGTGCTTCATAATATGCTAGTTAGGATGAAACCTTGGAATATTTAATATTTGCATGTATAATAGAGAAAACATAGATCCAAGGTTTATAGGGTTGCATGTACACCATAGGAGTGTTAGAATGCTCAAAACCCAACAGTGGTATCAGAGCCATGGGTTGTTTTCTGTTATATTCATGCAAATGTTTGATTTTTAAAGTTGAAAAAAAAAAGAAAAAAAACATGAAGTTTGTCAAATTTTAAGATAATTACTTGTTTTGTGAAAAACTAATTATTTGTAAAATTTGAATCATTTGCTATATGAGTTGAATTAGGTCAAATTTAGTAAAATATAAAATGATATGATTATTTTATTAGTTTTAAAAGTTTGATCTAAATGTTTTAAGGAGTTACAAATTTTGTCATAAAATTTTGGAGCTCAAAAGTTTTTTTGTAAGTTGTGATCTTAAGTGTTTTGAAACCTCCATAAGTTATGGATATGAAAAGGTTTTAAAAAAATTGATTCAAAGTTTTTATGGAGTTACAAAATTTGGTGTTAATGTTTTAAAGAATTTCATAACTTATTCTTAAGTTATGGAACATGAAAAGTTTCATCATAAAACAAGCATTTAACTCCATAAGTTATGGATTACCAAAAGTGTTTATGTTTCCTTGATTTATGAGTTAGTTTAGATTAATGGAAAAAAAATTGTGTTTTAGTTGTTTTCAATCCTAATTAATCTAGAGGTAGTTCATAAAATGTGTTTTTGTAACTTGTCCTCAAGTTACATAAAATGTCACATTTATGAATCTTAAAACTCATAAAAGTGTCATAGGTTACATAAAAAAAATGAAGAGTCTTTTTCGTTAAATAGTATTATGACTCCATAACTTGTCCTCAAGTTATGGATGTTTAAGGGTCACTTCTTTAAAAGTGTTATTAAAGAATAAGAGGTTACATAAAAAATGAAGAGTCTTCATTTTAATGAACCATTAAACTCATAAGTTATGAAATGAAAAGTTTTGAATAGTTTCAAAAACTTGCCCTCAAGTTTTGGAATTTGTAAAGTTTTCACTTATGAATCCTTTAATTCCAAGTTAAGCCCTTAGAATTTTAAAAGTTAAAATTCAACCCTTATACTTTATAATATTATAAGTTAATAATATTTATATATATATGTATAAGAGTAAAGTCGTCTTACCATTAGTAGGCCTCATTCACGAAGTCGGTCTATAAGGGGGGTATAAGGTTACTGCCTATAAAATGGCAGTTTAATGGGTGTCCACTCTCACCCACCGCTTCCTTGACCGGTGGAGGGTCGTTAGCCGAACGGGTAGGACAAGGACTATAATTCTCCCTTCATTAAAAGTATTAATGATAAATACTAAGTAACTAAACTCTTAATAATACCCAATCTTAGTTACTTAGGAAAATGTGAATTTGGTGCTAACCCATGAAATTACACTTTGCACTTTGCTTAAGTCAGTTAGTGGAGCGTGTGTGGTTAACCGACACACTAGCTTGATTTAACAAGGTAGGCAAAGGGTAACTTAATGTTTATCATAGTATCGGTGGAACGTGTGTGGTTAACCGGCACATCGATTGAGGGGTAAATATTAAGGGTACCAAGTATATTTGCATGGTTATTCACACCTTGTTTTGTGATCCTCGGCATCCCAGTCACAAAACCTGAAGGGCACACTCGAGATTGAAACATGCCTTTGAAAAGTTCAATGAATCTCAAAAGAATCTAGGAGTTTCAAAACCAATTAAAACCTAATAATACATTTCGTTTATCTTGGTGGAAATTGGTGAATCGTCATTCACCTAGCTTCAAATATTTTATAGCTTGGATTACGGCATCCCTCTTCCAAGTTATAAAATAGTTTGTTGGGTCCTAGCCTTAATATTTCATATTGGGTGTTATATTAAGGACTTTAGATCAACTATCTTGAATATCTCCCAAAAAGATGTATGTTTCAGACATCTATGATCCTCCTAAATCTCTTGGAACTTCACTTCCTCCACCTCCTCCAATTATTCTCCCTAACCCACAAGTTCAAGGTCACTCAAGCCCTATTGGCAAGCAAGGTCTATGTGTGATCGCATCTTGGAGATGAAGTCACATATTAACAAGCCGGGAGAGTTGGGTGTCAAACTCTTGAGAAAGTTCGTGGTTCAATCACTTTCTAAGTCACATAGTGAATTCCTTTGGGACTACTATGAAACAGACTATGACATGACCCTTAATGATCTTATCTATTTGCTTGGTGCTGCTTAATCAGCAATAATTTGGAGCACTGGGAGAGCAAATTTGATTAGTAGATCAACTTCCCAAACTACCATGGACATTGACAATGGTAACATTGGATATCTAGAAAAGCCTTCTCTTCCCAAGGAAAGGGATTGACCATAGTCAACTAGGTTGACCAAATGGTAAAGAGAAATGCTAAGTCTGCGATAGTCCCATGTACCATTCCCAAAGAGTCCCTATGTTTCTCTTGCCAAAGGAAGGGGCATTGATTGCGAAGCAGCCTATTTACCTGAAAGATCATAAGGTTGATCAAGTCAAGAAGATTGACTCTACTTCAGCTAAAGTCCACTATCTAACTCTGTTAAGTTTCTATTATGAGATTCTTGTTACATGATGTGACTGGGTCACATGTTGATGTTTTAAGAATCAAAGAAAAGTGAAGAAACTTAAAGAAAGTATATGCCGATTCTGATCGCGAAGATGGATCTCGATCGCATGGTTCTGTCATCAGAATTTGAGCTGTTGCTTAGGAGTTATGATATATTTCTTAGGAATAGATAACAACAAAGTTTTTCATGTGCTTTTGCACTGTAAGGATATTTTTTCCGCAAAGTTTTTAAAATAAAAGAAAAAAATTTGTTTTTATTTATTTTAAAATATCCTTACAATGGCATTTGTGAAAAGGAAAAAAAATTGTTGCTTATATGATTCCATTAATAGCAAGAGTGGAAATATGAATTTGATTCTTTCATTTGTGGTAGCGTCTAAATTTTCCAAATAAGGAAAGATTCTCATCACCCAAGTTTCAGTTGGATAGAAACTTCGAATCATGCAAGTTGTATAGTATGATGAATGAGAACTTTCAAGCATTGGAAAATTAAGACTAATTACTTGTTCACATGGATGTGTGAGTCAAGTAAATGACTAAGGGATCGAGTACACATTCTTGTGCACTGATCAAGCCCACCATAAATGTAACTTGAGTGATACATCTTAAAGAAGGTTTATTAACACTAGTGAAATGTAAGAGTAAAAGGTTTTCTACTCTTGTACATTTGAATTTGGTAAGTTGTGCTGTTTTGGATAAAACAGAGACCAACTTAGGCCAATTGTGTTAAGTGTTTGTCTTGATTAGAATCCACACTATCTCTTGAATATTTGGAAAGAAAGTATTATATGTCAAGGAGACAGTGGGAGTCTAAAAGATCCTGAAAGGGTTGCAAGAAGTAATAAAGAATAAAACATGTATTTCATCACTAGCACACAACTAGAGGTTTATAACCTATCGTGTTGACATTTCTGTGCCCATTCCAGTTAAGTTGGCTATATATATTTGAGTTCTACATGTTCTCAATTGTTTGCATAACTACTTGGAAGCAATGGTAGGCCCTTGTGCTGCTAGGTGGCAAGAGGTTAAGATTGCACAAGTTCAATCCATATGAGTTAGGATTTTTCACTAACCTAGTCTTGTGATTATGGTTTGACAAATTCACATGGATAAGAACACATACACCATAAAATCTAAGTGTCATAAGGTTTCTCTCCGATTCATGAAATTGATGGTGAGGAAATTCTTTCACTAAGTAGATTTTAAGTAGATAGCAATTGTGATATTTGCAGTTCTCAAAGTCGTTAGTGGAGCGTGCGTGGTTAACCGACACACTAACATGGACTTATAAGAAATGGCAAAGGTCTAAACAATTGAGACTATGATTACGGCATCCCTTTTCATAGTTCTGAATTTGTTTAGACACACATGTGAGCTATCTAAGATAAGGTGTATAATTTTGATAAAGCCTTATCAAAGCAATCTAGTATCAGAAATCTGAACTTTAGTAAGAATGTCAATAAAGTATTGACTTCTAGAGGTCCAGCTGTTTTCTGGATACATGTCAAAGCTAGTGGGAGCATAAGTGTTATGCTAATAATCATCATGTTAGTGGGAGCATGATAATTATGATAAGTATTGCATATTAGCAATGTTAATTATATAAAACAAAAGTTTCAATTCGTGAGGTTGCAGAGGTTGAAAAAGTTGTTTTGCTATAATTAAGGGAGAGGAAATTATACTTCATGTCAATTCTAAAAGGCTTAGAGTGGGATTTTAAGCTTAGATTGAGATTTTAATCATCTTTAGTCAAGAATATATATATATATATATATATATATATATATATATATGAATTTCATGTTGAATTGGTTCAACATAAGGAAATTTTATATATTGCGTTCTCAAAATTCGATTATGATTACGGCATCCCTCTTCATAGTCAAATTTTGAAAACATGGCAAATAAAAATATTGTAGCAAAAGACTAGTCTAGAATCATGTCTTTATGTGAGACATCATGAATCGTGTACCATTTGCTTTGGGTACAGGATCGATTGCATGTGCTATAATATTTGTCATTTCTAAATTTTTCCAAATGCCCAGAGGCATTAAGAAGGGAAAAGGTCTAGAATTGGATATGACTAAAATGATTAAGCAATTGTCGAGGACAATCTGAGGTTTACCAAAGATTGTTTGCTCAGGGACAGTTGGAAGTATAGTGCTAATTTTGGAAGGACCATATTGACATATTCTGAAAAGAGGCATCTCTTATTCAGAAGTGATAGTCAAAATGAGAATATGGAGTTGTCTCCATAGGTGGAAGTTATCTGTGTAAGATTAAAAAACTTATTGCAAGAAGCATGTCCAAAGCAATGTACTTTGAATATGAGACTTAGTTTCCATGGAGTTGATCTCCATTGGAATACCTTATAATGATTGTTGACAAGTCTTTGTGACTTTGTACATATTCATTACAAGAGGAACAGTGCATATAAGTTTAAAATCTAAACAGATTTCGATAAATGTTAGGAATTCTTACATTTACGACAAGGATTTGGAAGTGTGAAAAGAGAATCATTGAAATTATGTTCAATCGATCTAGTTCACAAAGTAAGGATCATAGATAAACATAGAGTGCATACTTGGTGTATGGCAAAGCTATTGTTTAGAAAAACATAGTGTACATGCTTGGAGCATGCGACAACTAGTGTTTTTAATTCAGGTATAAAGTTGATAAAACCGAAACAATGAATAATGAGTAATCAGTATGGTGATAAATAAAAGTGGTCTATTTATATTCATAGGGTTTGATACCATATTTGATTCATTTATTCTTGTGTTTCACTTTGCATGTTTTGACTTCCATAATAACTAGGTTATTCTTCCGGAATGACTAAGTTATTCAAACCATCCACAGTCGGTCATATGTTGGAAGTAGATATGAATCAAGACTGTCATGGGTTGGCTTGTAGAGGTCCAAGTTGGTGTACAAAGTTGTGCTACAACACTCATGAGTGCTCATAAGTTATGAGTACTGGATTCAACCCGCGCTCATTTGAATCACTTCATGGATTTTATCACGAGTGATCATGAGACGATAATATCTTATATTCTTCAAACCTAGAGATATGAGTTGTTACTATGAGTTGGTTGTACATTGATTGCACGAAAACGCATTTGGTAACTCGATGTTATAAAACGTGCCTTTGTGTATGATTCAACAAGTAGTAGAACAAGCCATATGAGTCGAAGTTTATCCATTCCTTTTACCTTTGGGATAAAAGCGATATCTGTGGGCCCCTCGATCATTTAGTGATGACACATGTGAGTGCTTGGCCAAGCCAGGACTGATTTGATTTGTTCAATCAGTCAGTCATCATAAATCGGAAATCGGGAAACAACAAATGGACAGAGAGAATGATTGATAATCCATGTCTCAGTCCATATGATATCTAGAATTGAGGAATATATGATCCCTTATCTAATGGACAAGTCATTGACAAAGGTCAGAGTTCATTGACAAGATCAGAGTTCGACAGCGGCTTTAAGAGCTACGATTGCCAGTTGGTTTTTGAAGTCATACTCAATAATATTTTTAGACTTATCCAAGTGCGAGACTGTTGGATTAATGTCTAAGTCCATAACTATATTTGGTATGTACTTGACCCGACCCGGCATGGTCCATTTGGGTTGCACTTCACCGAAACAATTTATAGGGATAGTCTTTTGAGAATAGTATATTTATGATTTATATTAATATATTATAAGTTCTAATATATTAATATATAATCATATTATTTAATTAGTATTGATCAAGAATTAATTTATAATTAATTAAGTGATCAAAAGGAACTAATTAAATATGGACTCTTAGATATATATATATATATATATATATATATATATATATATATATATATATATATATATATATATATATATATATATATATGTGTGTGTGTGTGTGTGTGTAGTGGGCCAAGTTCATTTAGGTTGGGCTAAGTCTTCATGGATAGTCCATGGAGCTTTAACCCATGGATCCTAGGAAATGAAAGGTCATGGGTATTAGGGTTTAACCCTAATCCTCCACACTATATAAAGGGTCTTATGGTTCATGAAATTATGCTAGTGGCTAGTGTGGATACACTAAAGAGGGCAATAACCGATTTCATAGTGTGAGCCAAGTATCCATATTCTCTAAAGGTTTTCCAAGGTGTTTTGGTGATTTGTGATTCCACTTGAGGCTTCCACACTATTGGGGCTAAGCTCTTAAAGCTTGAAGACATCAAGCTACATCAAAAGGTATGTCATCTAACTAGAACTTTGTAGTATAGGTGCTTCATAATATGCTAGTTAGGATGAAACCTTGGAATATTTAATATTTGCATGTATAATAGAGAAAACATAGATCCAAGGTTTATAGGGTTGCATGTACACCATAGGAGTGTTAGAATGCTCAAAACCCAACACCTAAGACGGTAAACATATGATCTTTAAGGATTTATTTCGTTTAGCTTTTGTTTTCTTATAATTATATCGTTTAAATTTTGTTTTTTTTTACAAATTTGTTTTTATGAGCTTGTAGTGTTGGGAGGTAGTGGTTTTGTTGGTTCGGCTATACGGAAGGTTGTGATATCAAGGTGTATAGAAGTCATAAGCCAAGTAGGTTCGCTGATTACAACTAATTGCAATATACTTTCATTTATTTGTTTACTATACGATGTTACTTTGTTTTCTTTCTATTACAACATTGTAGTTAACTTTTTTTCTTATTAAAATATTTTATTTTGATAATTCTACCCTGTTGTACTATTTTACTTTCAACTTTTGCTTATTAGGGCGTTGTACTTTGAAAATCTACTCTCTTATAGCACTAAACATCGAAAATTGGTTTATATTAGAATGAAATTGTTATAATTGGCTACATTGTTTCAAACTACAACAATGTTGCTGCTGCGAATTGTGGAAGTATTGTCTTAACATGTTTTTACTCATTTACTGGTGTTGCAGTCAATATTAGGGTTTTGGCATCTTGGCTTGGTTATTAATAGCATTGTACTTTGATGTCCTCTGTTTTTGGGTGTTTGATAATGTAACGCCTGGTTTCTGGTACGCATTTAATTATAATTTATTCATTTTTAGTAGAGCTACTCGATGAGTTGGGAGCCCTAGACTCGTCGAGTAGAATCGAGATTTGGAAGCGGGTTTTAAGACATCTACTCGACGAGTTGAGGCCTTCAACTCGGTGAGTAGGTCTACCAGCATGAAACCCTAATTTCAGGGTTTTGTACCCTATTTAAGCATCTTAATCCCCAACTTTTGGCCTCATTTCCAGCCTCCAAGTCTCAAACCCTAATCCACAAAACCCTAGAGCGTTGTGTGAGTGTGTGAGCTATTTTTTAGTGTTCTTCTGTGATTTGAAGCTTGTAGAAGAAGAAGAAGCTTGAGGAATCCAATAGAAGATTGTAGATCTAGAAGCAACATCTCATTCCCTTCACTTTCTGGTAATCAAGTCTCTAACTTGCCTATTAGTTCATTAGATCTCCTTATTTCCACTTTATGGGGTTTTTGGTTCAAGAAACTTGGTCCTTGGGAAATGGACGTCCCAAGTGTTCTACCTTTTGATCTGGGGTCTAGAAGGGGTTTCATGGCATAAAGGTGAAAACTTTATGACCATGGAAGCCCCATTCAAGCTGTAAGGTGTTATTATGGCCTTTTGACCCCCAAAAGGCCATGCATGGAAGGAAAGTTAGGAGCTTTACGTATTCAAGTTGTGTCTAAGGCCTAGATATATGTTAGGATGGGTTAGTTTGGAGTATTATGGATTTTGGACTAAGATCTATGTTCTAGAGAACTAGTGTTTGAGTTTAACTCTTTGAGAAGGACTAATAGTGGGTAAAGTTGGAAACTTTACCCTTAAAAGGGTATTTCCAGTATGTACATGAAGTATGGAGTAGGGATCTGAAGAGTAGGGGCTTAATCCTTTAAGTTGACCTAAACAGACTAAGGAACTCGGCGAGTCCATAGATGGAATCGACGAGTTGATGACGTTTTGTCCCGATTTTGTACAAGGTAGAACTCGGCGAGTCTGCTAAGGGACTCGACGAGTTGGATCATGATTTCAGGATTTCTGGATTTATAGGACTCGGCGAGTCAGGGGGATGACTCGGCGAGTTGAGTCAACTCGGATGGTTGACTTTGACTTTGACCAAACGTTGCCTTTGACCAGGGGTAAAATGGTCATTTTATCCTAAGAGGATTACTAGGTTTTGACTAAGTGTTATTGTGATATTAATAGTCGGGGAGTCGTGGGAGCATCCGTCAGAGATTCCTCACTCGAGATTTCAGCAGTCAGCTTTGCGAGGTGAGTCTCCTTTAGTAGGAACGGGTCTACGGCACCAAGGCCGGCCCGTATATGTGATATGTTCAGTAGCCGAGTGTGGGCGGGGCCTGTATATTTGATATGTTCAGTAGCCAAGTGTGGGCGGGGCCTGTATATTTGATATGTTCAGTAGCCGAGTGTGGGTGGGGCCCGTATCTCATAGATAGCACGATATAGTAAAAATTTATATGCATAGTTATACTTGTTGCCTGTGTGATACTTGTATGTTATTTGCATGACAATCCGAGTGTGGGAGGGGCTCGTATCTCCTAGTAGCTGAGTGTGGGCGGGGCCCGTATCTCATAGTAGCTGAGTGTGGGCGGGACCCGTATCTCATAGTAGTTGAGTGTGGGTGGGGCCCGTATTTCATAGTAGTTGAGTGTGGGTGGGGTCTGTATCTCATTGAGTGTGGGTGGGGCCCATATCTCCTAGTTGCATGTTATATGTGTATGGTATGTGGTAGTTTGGGGAGACTCACTAAGCTTCGTGCTTACAGTTTTCAGTTTTGGATTCAAGTACTTCCGGTAGCAAGGGGAAGAGCTCGGGATGATTGCAATGCACACACCATTTGTTTAGCCTGGGATGTTTTTACTCTGATATGTTACACATATTTTTATGATATTTGAGATACATGATCTATGGTTTTTATATGATGTTTGGATAATTATGGTTTTATCAATGACTTAAAAATGAATTTTTTTTAGACTGTAATTTTGGGATGTTTCAATTTGGTATCAGAGCCTTGGTTTGAGGGATTCGGGCACACTCTCGAGTGTGTCTGAACTCGAACTGAGTACTTGGTATGAAATTTTCAAAAGAAAATCATTTTTATGAAAAGCATTTTTTTTAAAAGAGAAAAGAACTTTGAAAAGAGAAAAGGGTGTTGTGCATGCAATCAGTCAAGCTCAAGTAAGTACTCCCAAATTACCCATACAAGTTTATGTTAATATATGTTATGAGAACTGCATGCTAGAGTAGGACTAAGGATCTAGGAAGGATGCCTTATGTGCCTGTTATATGTGTATCAGCTTTGTGAGAACTGCATGCTAGATTAGGGCTAAGGATCTAGGAAGGATGCATTATAGGCCTGTTATATGTATCTCAGCTTTATGAACCGCATGCTACTACAGATTAGTCAGTGATGGCCTGATTAGGATATGCTTGATTATTTGTACTTAATGCTCGAATGTTGCTTGCTTTGTGATTTTAGGAGTTCTAGTTATCTTTTACTAACTAGTAAATGAATATGTTAAGTTGCATATTGCGAGGACTAAATAATTTCAGAAGGTTAGGTTTAGCTCTATTTCGCAGCTCTCATCTGAGTCTAACCGTTATAGGGTAGGACCTCTCATTCTAAGAATTATCTAGTCTTAGTGATATGTAATGGTATTCGCAATCTAGTTAGGGGGAGATAGCATGGACTTCTTATGCAGCTGATGGCGGAGAGTGGGTTGGTGATTACCCTAGGGAAAGCCTAGGATGAGATTAGCATGAGATCAGCAGTAGTAGTAGAAGGGACTTGGTGGAGTCGAGGCAGTTCTTGAGGAAAGTACGGATAGATGTGGAAGGTAGTATGGGCCCGTACTACTGAAAGAAGATGATCCATACTCGAATCAAGGAAGGATGAGATGAATCTGGGGAAATTGTAGTTTATGTGATCCCTCGAGATATGATTAGTATTCTGATGTGTTTATGATGTGTTTTTAGAATGGTGGTATTACGCACTAGACCAGTCGGCAGTTCAGGCGCTGGTGAGGGATCAGGCTCAGGCTCTAGAGTCGGGCAGCTAGACGATCAGAAAAGGGACTTCATCTCGTCTGAGATCACGTGCAGTATTCTGGATCAGACTCCTGTGATCTTCGGCACAATCAAGGAGGGTATTTTGGTGCTCATGGATGAGAGATTGAGTGCTTTGTGCACCGAGGTGGCGGCCATGATGGGGTCGCGCACACTGACTTTCAGGGAGTTCAGAGCTTGTGGACCCCATTGCGAGCACTATATGGTTGGCTGATGTTGCCAACGCATTCCGTACTAGCAGATGTCCCGAGGGGGACAAGGTTCGACTTGCGTCCTGTCTTCTGAAGGACAGGGCACGTGACTGGTGGGGGGAGGTCGGACGAGCCATTGGGGATGATGCGGTTTTAGATGCGATGACCTGGAGTGATTTTTCGGCCAGGTTCAGGTCCGAGTTTGCACCTGTGATTGAGGTGCAACAGCTAGCTAGGGAGTTCCATGATCTCGAGCAGACGACTGAGACACTGGTAGAGATCACCGCCAAGTTTAGGGAGAGGGCCCTTCTTGTTCCGTAGTACATGATGGACGAGGAGATGAAGAAGGTCTGATATCATGAGATGTTGCGGAGTGATATCCGCCAGTTTGTAAGCTGCTCCAGCTGTAAGATGCTGGAAGATATGATTGCTAGGGCTCGTGAGATGGAGATCGATTTACAGATGGAGAGGAAGAGGAAGCTAGAGGCGGTGTCTGGCGTGGAGGGCTCGGGAAAAAATCCCAAGGTAGATTCCCAAGGGAAGGGCCAGCAGGGCCGAGGCCATTGCAGCAAGTGTGGTAAGATGCACGAGGGCACGTGCAGGGCGGGTAGTTCAGGCTGCTCCAAGTGCGGCCGAACTGTACATGTCAGCTGGGATTGTACTGCTACCACCACCACCACAGTATCTAACCTGATTTGCTTTCAGTGCAATCAGAGGGGCCACAAGAGGTCCCAGTGACCAAGTTTAGCAGCAGCAGGGAAGGTGACGGCACCCGCCCCTGCTATATTGAGGATTACAGACGGACGTCAGGGCCAGACAGAGGTGCCAGTGGCGAAGAGCAGAGCCTTCTAGTTGACAACAGAGGAGGCACGTGCAACTCTTGATGTCGTTACAAGTATGTATCTTCTCCTTATCTCTTTATTTGTATTGAGTATTGCTTATGTTTATGTGTATGTTATAGGATCATTCTTAGTGAACGGTATATCAGCCTTGGTACTGTTTGATTTGGGTGCCACCTGATCTTTTGTGTCGCTCGCGCTCAGCAAGCGATTCACAGGGGATCCTAGAGAGCTAGATTTGCCGCTTGATGTGGAGATAGTAGACGATAGGACCATCAAGGTTACGAGAGTTCATCGGGGATGTACACTGCAGTTGTTCGACGAGCAGTTTTCAGTAGATTTGGACACCATTCCCCTGCGAGGGAACAAGGTTATAGTAGGTATGGATTGGTTGAGCCCCAATGGGGCAGTGATCGACTGCGAGCAGCAGCTAGTGAGAGTTCGGACTCCTAGTGAGGGAGAGTTAGTGATCCAGGGTGAGAGGCCACAATATGGACCGACTTTATGTTCGGCGGCGAGGGCGAGACACTACCTTCAGCAGGGTTGCGAAGGGTATGTCGCCTATGTAATGGATACCCAGGATAAGGGTAAGGCAAGAGTGGATGATGTACCGATCGTGCGAGAGTACCCAGACGTATTTTTCGGAGGATTTTCCTGGGATACCTCCGAAGAGACAGGTTGAGTTCAGGATTGACCTAGTCCCTGGTGCTGCTCCGATAGCCAAGGAGCCATATCGGTTGGCTCCTCCCGAGATGCAGGAGTTGTCTACGCAGCTACAAGAGCTGCTAGACAAGGGATTTATCAGGCCGAGCAGTTCGCCATGGAGAGCCCAGATCCTGTTTGTGAAGAAGAAGGATGGGTCACATCGGATGTGCATAGACTACCGGGAGCTGAATAAGGTAACGGTGAAGAACCGTTATCCCCTCCTGAGGATCGATGATTTGTTTGACCAGCTACAGGATGCATCTTGGTTCTCCAAGATTGATCTGCGATCGGGTTACTACCAGATGCGAGTCAGGGAGGAGGATGTGTAGAAGACAACTTTTAGGACTCACTATGGTCACTATGAGTTTGTGGTGATGCCGTTTGGGCTCACCAATGCTCCAGCCGCGTTCATGGACCTCATGACCCGCGTATGCAGACCGATGCTGGACCGGTCTGTGATAGTTTTCATTGATGACATATTGATTCATTCCAAGACTCAGGAGCAGCATGAGGAGAACCTGAGGGAGGTGCTAGAGACACTTAGGAGGGAGAGAATTTTTGCAAAGTTCTCCAAGTGTGAATTCTGGCTGCGCGAGGTGCAGTTTCTTGGGCACCTTGTCAACCAGAAGGGTATTCTGATCGATCCGGCCAAGATAGAGGTCGTGATGCAGTGGGAGATTCGGAGGTCTCCAACTAAGATTCAGATTTTCCTTGGTCTAGCAGGTTATTACCGGAGATTTATTCAGGACTTCTCCAAGATCGTTGTTCCTTTGACCCGACTGACCAAGAACTCTGTGACCTTCCACTGGGGGCCTAAGCAGCAGGCAACTTTCGAGACTCTCAGACAACTGTTGTGCGAGGCACCGATCCTGACTTTGCTGGAGGGCGTCGATGACTTCGTGGTTTACTGTGACGCTTCGATTACGGGCATGGGTGCGGTATTGATGCAGCGAGGTCACGTGATAGCTTACGCTTCGAGGCAGTTGAAGCCTCACGAGGCTAACTATCTGACGCATAATTTAGAGCTGGGGGCTGTGGTTTTCGCCCTCAGTATTTGGCGGCATTACCTCTATGGGGTCCGTTGTACCATTTATACGGACCACAAGAGTTTGAGGTACCTCATGGATCAGCCGAATCTGAACATGAGGCAGCGTCGGTGGTTAGATGTGGTGAAGGATTACGACTGTGAGATCCTTTACCACTCGGGTAAGGCCAATGTGGTGGCCGACGCCTTAAGCCGCAAGGCGGTAGCGGCCCCGATTCGAGACATCTGTCTGAGGATGATAGTGATTACTCCATTACTGGAGAAGATCAGAGAGGCGCAAGTAGAGGGCCTGAAGGAGGAGCGCCGGAGGTGCGAGCGGATCATAAGCCAGATGGCCACATTTGATTATGACAGTTGAGGGTTGTTGACCTTGCATGGGAGGGTCTGGGTTCCGTACCGGGGCGGAGTACGACAGGTTCTGATGGATGAGTCCCACAAGTCGTGGTTCTCCATCCATCCCGAGGCGACGAAGATGTATAGGGATCTTCACCCTGATTACTGGTGGCCCTGCATGAAGCGGGACATAGCATGGTACGTGGAGCAGTCCTTGACCTGTAGGAAGGTCAAGGCCGAACATCAGCGCCCCCACGGCAAGATGCATCCATTGGACATTCCCGTGTGGAAATGGGAAGATATCACCATGGATTTCATCATGAAGCTTCCCAGGACAGCACGAGGAGTAGATTCGATATGGGTCATCATGGATCGGTTGACCAAGAGTGCTCATTTTGTCCCAATCCAGGAGAGTATATCGGCCGAGAAGCTGGCCGAGATCTATGAGCGTGAGATAGTGGCACGACATGGAGTGCCGGTCTCGGTGGTGTCAGACCGAGATGTCCATTTCACTTCCAGATTTTGGAAGCTGTTTCACGATGAGATGGGTACTCGTCTTCACTTCAGCACCGCTTTCCACCCTCAGACAGATGGACAGAGTGAGAGGAGGATACATATTCTCGAAGACATGTTGTGCGCATGTGTCTTAGATTTCGGTGGCAGTTGGGATACGTATCTTACGTTAGCCGAATTTTCGTATAACAACAGCTACCACGCTAGCATAGATCGACCTCCTTTCGAGATACAACCCTAATGCTTTGGATCTAAGTTTTCTCTAATTATACATGCAATATTGATTTCCAAAGCATAAAGCCTAAACTAGCATACAAAATTTGATATATGAATCATAAAACAAGTTAGAATATTACCTTTTGATGTAGCTAGTAGAACTTTGTCCGTAAGAGAACTTAGCACCCCAAGTGTTGTGCCTCAAACAATGCACAAACACCAATAAACAACTAGACGGATATGAGAGAGGTTATGGAGACTCAAAATCGGTTTTCTCTACTTGGAATGCAAGTGGTAGTCGATTTTAGTGCTTAGGGTTACACATATATAGTGTAGAATTCCAAGAGTCATGTGTAACCCTAATTCTTACACTTAAGCTTATGATCCAACACTTGATTTGGACTAACACTTCATGGCCTAACCCATAAGCTTATCCCATCACAAATCAATCATGGATCATTAGCCCAATACATATGTACCAATTTAATTAGTCTCTTTTGATCACTAAATTAATTCTAAATTAATTCTTAACCAATACTAGTTAAATAATATGATTTCTCAATTAATATATTATACCAATAATATATCAATAAATCACAAATAACCTCTTTCTCAAATATTCATCTATCGAATTGTTCTGGTGAAGGCAACCCGAAATGGACCATGCTACTATCGGGTCAAGTACATACCAATTATAGTTATGGGCTTAGACACCTAATCCAACAGTCTCCCATTTGGATAAGTCTAATAACTATAATTGGCAATGCAACTTAAAATCCGATTAGCAATCGTAGCTCTCAAAAAGCCGCTGTCGTACTCTGACGCGTCCAATAGATAAGGCATCATATAATCCTTGGTTCTTCAAGATATCATGTGGACAAAGACATGGAATAAATTCATACTCTTTGTTCAACAGTTTGTTTCCCGATTTCTGATTTGTTTGACATAGAACTTAATTGAACACATCAATTGAGTCCTGACCGGGCCCGACACATAAGTCAAACCAAAATCATCGAGGGGCCCAAAATATCGCTTTTAATCCTCTTAGGATAAACAGAATAGATAAACTTCACCTTATATGCTTGTACTAACTACTCGTTAAATCATACACAACAACACGTTTTAAAACATCAAGTTATTGATGCGTTTTCGCACTGTCAATGTACAACCAAATCATAATCAACAACTCATATATCTTGGTTTGATGACTATATGATATTATCATCTCACAATCACTCGTGATAAATTTCATGAAGTGATTCATGTGAGTGTGGGTTTAGTCCAATACCTAAATCTTATTTCAAGAGCACTCATGAATGTTTGAAGCAAACTTTGCTATGTCTAACACCTTAGACAATCTTAAAAAAACCCATTCATGACAGTCTACTTTCATAACCTACTTCCAAAGTATGATCGACTGTGGATGGTTTGAATAATCTTATTATTCTGTAAGTCAAAACATGCAAAATGAAACAATACTAAACAATTGACACAAGATAGTAACTTTACTTATAAATAAAATTCCTTTTATTCAATCATCAAATGTCAGTTACATTTTAAACTATTAAAAGTTTCTAAATATCTATCTAATCATTAAAACTAATATCGTCCTTCAGTCCGATACTCCTAGCGTGCTGCAAGTGCTTAACTCTACTCAGTCCCTTCGTAAAGGGATCTGTTGGGTTCTCCTATGACGATACCCCCTTCATTACGAGGAGTCTTTCTTCTATTTGATGCATTGTAAAGTGGTATTTTCTGTCGATGTGCCTGGATCTGCCATGATCCCTTGGTTCCTTGGCTAAGGCGACCGCACCCTCGTTGTCACAGATAATCTCCATAGGCTCCTTTATAGTTGGTACAACTCCAAGGTCTTCGATGAAGTTCTTTAGCCATATCGCCTCCTTCGACGCTTCACTTGCTGCTATGTACTCTGATTCACACGTTGAATCAGCTACAGCTTCCTGTTTGGAACTTTTCCAAGTCACTGCTCCTCCATTTAAGGTAAATACCCAACCCGACTGAGAGCGAAAATTATCTTTGTCGGTCTGAAAGCTGGCGTCACTATACCCTATCACTCTCAAGTCATCATTCCCACCGAGGGTAAGGACTCAGTCCTTAGTCCTTTGCAGGTACTTCAGAATGTTCTTTACCGCAGTCCAGTGAGCTTTACCAGGATTCCCTTGAAATCGACTAACCATGCTCAAAGAAAAAGCCACATTAGGGCGAGTACAAGTCATAGCATACATGATCGATCCAACTGCAGAAGCATAAGGTATTCGAATCATTTATGCTATCTCAGCATCTGTACTCGAACTCTGAGTCTTACTTAGTTTGGTATTACTCTGGATAGGTAATTCTCCTTTCTTGGATTCCTCCACGCTGAAACGTTTCAACACCTTGTCCAAGTAGGTACTTTGACTAACTCCTATTAGTCTTTTACTCCTATTTCTCAATATCCTTATCCCTACAATATAAGTAGCTTCCCCAAGATCCTTCATAGTGAAACATTTCCCAAGCCAGGACTTAACCTCCTGCAAGGTTGGGATGTCGTTTCCTATGAGTAGTATGTCATCTACATACAATACAAGAAAGCTAACTATACTCCCACTAGATTTGACATATATACAAGACTCATCCTCGCTTCTCGAAAAATCAAACTCTTTGACTTTCACATCGAAACAAAGATTCCATCTGCGAGATGCTTGCTTTAATCCATAAATGGATTTCTCAAGCTTGCACACTCTATTAGGATACTTTGCATTGACAAAACCCTCTGGTTGATTCATGTAAACATCTTCAGCCAACTTCCCATTAAGGAAAGCGGTTTTGACATCCATTTGCCATATTTCATAATCAGGAAATGCAGCTATGGCTAGCATAAACCTTATAGATTTAATCTTAGCCACTAGTGAGAAGGTCTCATCATAGTCAACTCCAGGAGTTTGAGTAAAACCCTTCGCAACCAATCGCGCCTTATAAGTGTGTTCTTTCCCATCCATGTCGGTCTTCTTCTTGAAGATCCATTTGCACCCAACCGTCTTACGACCCGGTACATTGTCAACCAAGTTCCAAACTTGATTGTCATACATGGACTGAATCTCGCTGTCCATTGCTTCTTTCCATTTCGCAGACTCGGGGCCTGCCATGGCTTCCTTGTAGCTGTTAGGTTCATCTAAATTTACTAGTGTACTATCACTGATAAATGTATCACCTTCAGTAGTAATATGGAAACCATAAAACTCAGGTGCCATTCTAACTCTACTGGAATGCCTCAGAGGTAAGGACTCGTCAACTGGTTCAACTGGAGTTTCCTCCTCGGGTTGAGCGCTAGTGTTTGAGGTTCCTTCATCACGTAACTCTTGAAGCTCTTCAAGGTCAATTTGCCTCCCACTGTCCTATTGGCATATGAGTTCTCTTTCACGGGAAACCCATCTCCTCGCAACGAAGACAACATTGTCACTTGGTCTATAGAAGAGATATCCAAAGGACTTTTGTGGATAGCCGATGAAAATACATCGCCCACTACGAGGTTCGAGCTTGTCGTGAGTCTCTCGTCTTAAGAAAACCTTGCAACCCCAAACCTTGATATGTGCTAACGAGGGAACCTTCCCTGTCCATATTTCGTGAGGTGTTTTGGCAACCTTTTTAGTTGGGACTAGATTAAGGATATGGGTGGCGGTCTCTAAGGCATACCCACAGAATGAGATGGGTAACAAAGCTCGACTCGTCATAGAACGAACCATGTCAAGCAAGGTTCGATTGCGCCTCTCAGCCACACCATTAAGTTGTGGTGTCCTAGGTGGCGTCAATTGTGAAACAATTCCACATTCCTTAACATAGTCGTGGAACTTGATACTAAGATACTCACCACCTCGACAAAATCGGAGCATCTTTATCTTCCTGCCCAATTGATTCTCCACTTCCTGCTTAAACTCTTTGAACTTTTCAAAGGTTTCTGACTTATGCTTGATTAAGTAAATATACCCATATCTACTATAATCATCAGTAAAAGTCACATAGAAGCTGTTAACATCCCTTTTGGCGGATCTGAAGGGTCCACACACATATATGTGTATGAGATCCAACGAACCCTCACCCCTTGCACAAGAACCAGTGAAGGGTGACTTGGTCATCTTTCCAAGAAAACAAAATTTACATGTGTCATCTGACTTTAAGTCAAATGACTCAAAAACTCCATCATTTTGGAGTTGGGCTATGCGCTTCTTGTTGACATGTCCAAGACGACAATGCCATAAGCATGCTTTATCCAAACCATTGGACGAATCGATATGCAACACATTATTTCATAAGTTATCTACAACCATCATAGTTTCATATATACCATTACGAGGCAGTGCTTCAAAATAAAAAATTTCATTATAATAAGCATTTATTGAACCAATTTCATTATTAAACGAAAAAGTAAAACCTTGTTCATACAAACCATGAAAGGAAATAATATTTCTCGCCATATCTGACGAGTAGCAACAATTATTCAATTCTAAATTTAACCCGCTACTAAGCAATAAAGAATAAACTTCAATCTTGGTGACATGCGACTTTTTCCTATTCCCCATGATCAAGTTCATCTTCCCGTGCTCCACATCCTTACTTCTTTTTAGACCCTGCAAATCAGAACAAATGTGAAAACCACGTCCTGTATCAAGGACCCAAGAATTAGCATGTGATGAGTTATTAGACAGAATAATATAAATACCTGCAAAGGAGGGCTTGATCTTCCCATCCTTTATGTCCTGCAAGTATTTGGGGCAGCTTCGTTTCCAGTGCCCTTTTTCATGACAATGGAAGCACTCTGCTTCCTTTGGATTTAAGGAGGGGGTAGCAAGACCACCTTTGGATCCACTAGAAGAGGATCCAACATGGGACTTTCCCTTGTGGATCTTTGAGGAGGCTTTCCTCTTCTTTCCCTTCCCATGTCCAATTGCCAAGACATGGGTAGTAGTAGTAGGAGTAGGTACAACAAATTTGCTTTTCAAACTGCTTTCAGCAGTTCTCAAAAGACCTTGAAGCTTGCTTAGTGTCACCTCCTCCTTGTTCATATGATAAGTCATACGAAACTGATAATAACAAGGAGGTAAAAGTGTAGGATAATGACAATTGCCAATTCTTCATCGAAATTGACATTCAACTTTAGCAAGCGGTCCACAAACCTTTGCATCTTTTGCAAGTGGGCCGTGATAGACTCTCCATCCTTCATTTTGGTAGTAATCATGGAGGAAATGATTTCATACCTCTCCTGCCGAGCACTTTGATGGTACCTTTCCACCAAATCCTAGTGCATTTCATAAGGCCAAAAGTCCTCATAGGACTTCTGAAGCTCAGCAGTCATGGTAGCAATCATAATACACGACACCTTTGTCGCGTCCCTCTCATGGGTCTTAAATTCAACAATCTGTTCGGGAGTAGTAGTGTTTTCATCAATCTCCTTTAGCTCTTTATCAAGGACATATTCTTTGTCCTCGTAGCGAATAGCCATGCGGGTTTTTCGAATCCAATCATTGAAGTTTGATCCATCAAAGATGACTCTCCCACATAGATTCATGAGGGGGAAAGAGCCGGAAGGGATTGGGTTTGAAGCATTGTTTGAAGTAGACATCTGAAAAGAAAGACAAAGTTTAGATTAGATAAGGGTCCTTAATATAACACCCAAAATGAAATATTAAGGCTAGGACCCACCACAATATTCTACAATTCGGAAGAGGGATGTCGTAATCCAATTGTAAAATATTTGAAGGTATGTAAATGACGATTTACCAATTTCAACCATGAAAAACGAAATTGATTATTAAGTTTTAAATGAATTGAAATTCTTAGATTATTTTGAGATTCATTGAACTTTCAATGGCATGTTTAAATCTCGATTATGCCTTTTAAGTTTGTGACTGCGCTACCGAGGATCACAAACAAGGTGTGAATAACCATGAAAATGTGATTGGTACTCTTAATGTTACAAATCACTCGATAAATGTGCCGGTTAACCACACACGCTCCATTGGTCCACGATTAACATCAAGCTACCCTTTGCCACCCTTGCTAGTCCCAAATTAGTGTGTCGGTTAACCACACACGCTCCACTAACGACTTAGCAAGGTGCAAAGTGCAATTTTCATGGGATAGCACCATTTTCATATTTTTTCTAAAGTAACTAAGATTGGGAATTTATAAAAGTTTAGTTACTTTATAATATCATTATACTTATTAATGAGGATTAATGTCCTATCCTACCCGTTCGGCTAACGACCCTCCACCAATCAAGGAAGCGGTGGGTGAGAGTGGACACCTATTAAACCACCATTTTATATGCAGTAACCTTATATCCCCCTTATAGACCGGCTTCGTGAATGAGGCCTACTAACGGTAAGACTGACTTGTCTTATATATATATATATATATATATATATATATATATATATATATATATATATATATATATATAAGTATTAAACTTTAATATTATAATAGTATAAGGGTTGAATTTTAAACTTTTAAAATACTAGGGTTTGGAATTAAAGTTTCATAAATGAGACTTTTCAAATTCCAAAACTTGAGGGCAAGTTTTGAAACTCTTCAAAACCTCTTGAGTTTTAGAATTTATGTTTCATAAAAGAGACTTTCCAAGTTTCATAACTTGAGGACAAGTTATGTAACTCTTCAAGACCTTTGGAATTCTATAACTTATAAAATTAATGTTCCGTGAATGATGACTTTTCATATTTTATAACTTGAGGACAAGTTATGAAAACTCTTCAAGAAACATTTAGATCAAATGGTTAAACTAATCCCATTATCATATAATTTATCATTTACCAATTGACCTAATATTATTCGTATAATTTCAAATTTTACAAATAATTAATTTTTTCACAAGATCAAGTAATTATCTTAAAATTTGACAATGATTATGTTATTGGACGGGGATAAACATTACCATATCAGTAAAATCAAATTTTATGAACCAAAACAGTTTGTGGTAATGATCCTAATCCAAAACAGGCCAAAAACTCGAAAATTCTGCCATCTGATGATCCAACTCGTCGAGTCCCATTACGGACTCGTCGAGTTCATCATCATCTGAACCAACTCGTCGAATTCCATGATGGACTCGCCGAGTAGGCCCTGACAGAATCCAAAAATGCAGTTTTTTCAGCTTTGAAAATTACACAATTGCATCAATATAATAGAAATCACCCATGGCTCTGATACAACTGATAAGTTTTATGTACTCTAACATTCCTATGGTGCACATACAACCCTAATGCTTTGGATCTAAGTTTTCTCTAATTATACATGCAATATTGATTTCCAAAGCATAAAGCCTAAACTAGCATACAAAATTTGATATATGAATCATAATACAAGTTAGAATATTACCTTTTGATGTAGCTAGTAGAACTTTGTCCGTAAGAGAACTTAGCACCCCAAGTGTTGTGCCTCAAACAATGCACAAACACCAATAAACAACTAGACGGATATGAGAGAGGTTATGGAGACTCAAAATCGGTTTTCTCTACTTGGAATGCAAGTGGTAGTCGATTTTAGTGCTTAGGGTTACATATATATATAGTGTAGAATTCCAAGAGTCATGTGTAACCCTAATTCTTACACTTAAGCTTATGATCCAACACTTGATTTGGACTAACACTTCATAGCCTAACCCATAAGCTTATCCCATCACAAATTAATCATGGATCATTAGCCCAATCCATATGTACCAATTTAATTAGTCTCTTTTGATCACTAAATTAATTATGAATTAATTATTGACTGATACTAATTAAATAATATGATTTCTCAATTAATATACTATACTTATAATATATCAATAAATCACAAATCACCTCTTTCTCAAATATCCATCTATCAAATTGTTCTGGTGAAGGCAACTCGAAATGGACCATACTACTATCGGGTCAAGTACATACCAATTATAGTTATGGGCTTAGACACCTAATCCAACACTCATGACTACAGAGTGGATCCAGCAGGTCCGGAGCAGGCTCCAGACTGCTCAGAGTCGGCAGAAGAGCTACGCCGAAAAGTGGCGTTCAGACTTGGAGTTTCAGGTGGGCGACATGGTCCTCATGAAGGTGTCACCTAGGAAAGGTGTCATCCAGTTTCGGAAGCGGGGCAAGCTTGGCCCCAAGTATATCGGCCCTTTCAGGGTTATAGCCCGGGTGGGCAAGGTGGCGTACCGATTGGATCTTCCAGCACAGCTCAGCCAGATCCACAACACTTTCCACATTTCTCAGTTGCGGAAGTGCTTAGTGGATGACTCAGCGGTTGTGCCTCTAGAGGACATTCAGGTTGATGACAGCCTGAATTACATCGAGAGACCAGTAGCTATTCTCGATAAGAAGACGAAGAAGCTGAGGAACAAGAGGGTTGAGTTAGTGAAGGTGTAGTGGCAGCACCACAGGGGTTCAGAGTGGACTCGACAAGTCAGGGGGATGACTCGACGAGTTGAGTCAACTCGGATGGCTGACTTTGACTTTGACCAAACGTTGCCTTTGACCAGGGATAAAATGGTCATTTTACCCTAAGGAGGATTACTAGGTTTTGACTAAGTGTTATTGTGATATTAATAGCCGGGGAGTCGTGGGAGCAGCCATCAGAGATTCCTCACTCGAGATTTCAGCAGTCAGCTTTGCGAGGTGAGTTTCCTTTAGTAGGAACGGGTTTACGGCACCAAGGTCGGCCCGTATATGTGATATGTTCAGTAGCCGAGTGTGGGCGGGGCCCGTATCTCATAGATAGATCGATATAGTACAAATTTATATGCATAGTTATACTTGTATGTTATTTGCATGACTAGCCGAGTGTGGGCGAAGCCCGTATCTCCTAGTAGTTGAGTGTGGGCGGGGCCCGTATCTCATAGTAGTTGATTGTGGGCGGGGCCCGTATACTCTTACTTTTTCCAACTCTCTGGCCAATGGTTCCTTTTTTCTTTAATAATTGATGAATCTCATGTAATGTCATGTAGACGTGTTTCTCTTTATCCATGAGATTAGAGGTATACAAAAATGTATCATGGTATTTAAAATGCAATAAATAACTTGTCATTTATGTTTTTTTTGAATTGTATAATTGTTTTAGAAAATAAGCAAACATCCGAGTTTTAATGAATTACATAAATTATAAGTGATAAGATACATTTTTTTAGTATGTGCTTAATAAACTCATTTGTGTAATTATAAGTTTGATTACGATGGTTATAAAATAAATTTGACAACTATTTTCAGCATTGTTGTTTTTTTTCTTACCCGTATAAACCACGGGTTGTAACCTAGTATATAACAATATCTTTCTATTATATATATTGGATATCTTATCAATTAATTCTTTCGTTTTGACATGTGTTTATATTTACAAAGAAAAAAGTCTACTATCTTCTAGACACACCCATGTTTTTTGTGCGCTCTCATTCTCTTGATTAATAATTTGTGAACGCCAACTTACACTCCAATAACGAACATTACTATGGACTCATTCATCTCAACATTATAAAATTAAAACATTATAAAATTAATTTATGAAAGACCATTAGTCAAGTGCTTAGGGGTGACACAATTATATAAAATTAATTTATGAAAGACCCATGAGTCAAGGGTTTCGGCGTGACAAATCGTCGTCAACTATGCTGTCAATTAATTTTGGTTTATGGAATATTTGTAGCTTTTAATTAATTAATATTCAATCCATTGAATTAATTTAATTCCAATTAATTCCGAAATAGTTTTAATTAATTTATCAAACTACAATAAATTAATAAACTAATTTCTTCTAAATTTTTGTTTTTTAATTGTTCAAATGGGTTTAAGGGCTATCCAAAAAAATCTTTTTATTATTAAAAATATTAACAATATATAATGACTTTGAACACTCTTTCTAACATTAAAAACACCTTGAAACCCCTACTTATCAACCTTTAATTATCTACAAAGTGCAATATAAACCTTAGCTAATATCGGGCCTCAGTCAGTTAATCGACAACCATGTTAATGGACTGTCAGTTAGTTGCAAAACAGTCAGCTACCAATCAACTAGCTACACCTACATATCAATTAGTGGTTCATCGGTTAGTTACTCGTCATCAATTTTCAAGTCACATTAAACAATATTGTTATCATTTTGAATATACCGACAATATCTTTGTAATCTATTAAGAACTATATATATATATATATATATATATATATATATATATATATATATATATATATATATATATATATATGTTAAATATTTATAGTAAATCTAAAAAATGAAATAGGTTTACGTATGGGTGTTATAAAAGGACTAAAGTGTGAGAACCAAATAGTGTTTCATTTATTGTTTTTTTTTAATTTTTTGTTAGTCTTGTTTTTATTATAAAATATTATGATAACGACATATATTATCTTAACGATAGATTTTCCCATTCCTTTTTCTACATGACTTTTTGTTTGGTTTGTTTTATTTAGGATATTATTTTGAATAATCCATGTGGGGCTATATTTTCCACTCTTTCATTTGTTTATATTTTCATTCTAAAAAAATGTACTAAAAAATATATCAGCTTCTATTTTTTCATTTTGATTATATGAGAATGTAAGTATGAATGTCTTATTCTTTCAAGAATTTATTATATTTCTTTTAAATTTAACGAAAAACAAAAATTGTAAAAAAAAAAGAAAGTCACGTTGTTAAAAGAAGAGTCATATTCTTTAATAATCCATTGCTTTCAAATGTTTACTGATTTTTAAAAAATAGAATATATTAGATTATGTTCACATATATGCATTAAGAATAATAATTATGAAAATAGAATTATATATATATATATATATATATATATATATATATATGTGTGTGTGTGTACGTGTGCGCGCACGCAAAATATAACCAAATTATACGACATAACTACATAACGACATCAAAATGACATTTATTTATAAACATTGGTAATTTTTATGCTCATAGATAAACATATGTTAATATACGACCATGGGTAATTTTCATGTGGTTATATGGTTATGTTTTAAACCCCTCTCCCTCTCTCTCTCTCTCTCTCTCTCTCTCTCTCTCTCTCTCTCTATATATATATATATATATATATATATATATATATATATATATATATATATATATATATATATATATATATATATATATATATATGCATGTGTGTATGTGTATATATAAAGTCCTTTCATGAGACATAAGAAGAAACAAGTTTCTAGTTCATTTGCTTGCTAATAATATCATGGCAACATTTCAATTATTTCTCCTTTCATTCCTTACATCTATCATTTTGATGATCTTTATTCGTTTTAAATTCTTTCCATTTGGTTTGAAGATCAAGAAATGTTTACCCCCATCTCCACGAAAGCTTCCAATCCTTGGAAATCTCCACCAACTAGGATCGCACCCCCATCAGTCTCTACATGCTTTGTCTAAGAAATATGGTCCACTCATGCTCATTCACCTTGGTAGCATACCGACGCTTGTAGCTTCATCTATCGATGCAGCCCAAGAAATCTTGAAAACCCATGATTCATCATTCTCAAGTCGGCCCGAGATAGCTATAGTCAAAATCCTTTTCTATGGCGGTAAGAACCTAATATTTTCTCCACAAGGGGAACATTGGAGGAAGATGAGGACCGTTTTAGTCACTCGTCTTGTAAGTAATGCACGTGTTAAGTCATTTCGAAAAGTAAGAGAGGAAGAAACAAGGAATCTGATTAGCGTGCTTGGAGAGAGTCGTGGTTCTTTGGTTGATTTGAGTGCATTAATAGTCAAACTTACAAACACCATAATTTGTAAGTTGGCATTCGGGAGGGTACATTCTGGGTCAAAGTTCACAAACTTATTAACAGAACACGTCGAAATGATTGCTATTTTTAGTGTGGGGAGTTATATTCCATGGTTGTCCTGGGTAGATCGACTGACTGGCTTAGAGGGAAGAGCAAAAAAAGGTGCTCAGGAATTTGACGTGTTCCTTGAAGGTGTTATTGAAGAACATGTGAATAAAAAGGGAGGAACGAATGCTAAAGGTGATGATGTGCAAGACATAGTTGACATCTTATTGGAATTCCAAAATGATAACACAACCGACTTTACCCTTGACAGAGATTCCCTTAAAGCGGTTATTTTGGTATGATTTCTTTTTCTTTCTCTCCAAGATAAAGTGTCATTAATTATTATACTTAGAGTATCCACAATGCATAGTTTGCTACGAGAGTTGAATGAGGTGACATGCTTAATTGACATTCAATGGATTAAACTTTATCATCGTGAGATGCCACTATCGTGGGATGTCATGTTGGAATTCAGTGGATATGGAGTTCCAAGGCCATTGAAGTATTCAATTGAAAAAAAAAAACCTTTTAATTGTCTATAACTAGTTGCTTAGTAACTTCCTACACATATAAATTATTGTGTCTCGATTTTATATATATATATATATATATATATATATATATATATATATATATATATATATATATAGAAAGAGAGAGTTAGATTCAAATGTTTCTCACATCTATTGTGTGCTAGAATGCACCAATAAGAATTTAGTAAAAATTAAATTATTATTTAATCAAATAAATATAGATATTAAATGATTTCCATAATTATATGTATATTAAATTATATCCATAATTATAATTCTCTTGTTATGAAAACTAATTAAATTCGTCATTAATGTTAATAATAATATTATTTCAGAATGAATTCGTATCTAGAAGAATGACATTGTATTCTAGCAGAATGAGAGCGTATTATAGTAGAATACACTCTCGTTATTCATATTTCATGCAAATTTATTGTATTTTAAGTAAGTGTCCTGAAACAAAACACGAATCTATACATAAAAACCTAGATGTGAATTCATTCTAAAAGAATGTTATTGCTGACATTAATAACGAATTTAATTAGTTTCCATAAAAGAAAAATTATAATTATGGATATCATTTAATACACATACAATTATAGAAATCATTTAATATCTATCTTTATTTAATTAAATAATTATTTAATTTTACTAAATTCATATTGTTGCATTCTAACATACAGTAAATGTAACAAACACATTAACCTAGTCATATATATATATATATATATATATATATATATATATATATATATATATATATATATATATATATACTAGTTTATAACCCGTGGAACCACGGTTATAAAATTAATTAAACTTTTATAAAAAAATTTATAATTATTAATCAATTATTTTAAATAAGTTATTTTAAATAAATTATTAATCAAAAGATATATCAAAATTTTAAAATTATTATAACTTCAAATTTAACATATAATTAGAAAATATAAATATAAATTTTGAAATGAGTTACCTAATATATTTACATGATATATGACATAATATTAATGTGAAGTTGTATTAGGGTGAGACTTGGTAAAAGGAGATTAAAACTATTAATTTATTAGAATAGGGATATATATATATATATATATATATATATATATATATATATATATATATATATATGATTCAAGGTTGTAAAAAGTTCGTCATTGCTCCAAGGCTTGTACATGCCGTCAAGCTTTACTAAAACACCGCTTTAACTTATATATGTGTATAAAAATGAATAATAATTAAAAATACATATAAAAATATTAATTATATACAAAATTGTCGTCTTGTGTCACGCCTTACAAACGACATGGCTCGGCAATACTCAGAAAAGCTTGAGGTTTGACATTGCCGCCAAGTCACAACTAACGTTATTTAGAACATTGATATATATATATATATATATATATATATATATATATATATATATATATATATATATATATATATATATATATATATATATATATATATATATATATATATATATATCACGTGGACATATATTTATGTATTGTGCACTATCTAGCAAATCAGAATGGTATGAAACAGTATTGTGTTGGATATAATTTACTTGGTTTCAAGTGTATGTATGTACGTACGTAAAGCATCGATATCAAATTTAAACAAGATACGCATGCATGCAAACGTTTTGATTCAATTCATTTTTTAAGTTGCGACTTTGCATTGAAAAAACACTTCAACTTTTTAGTTGCTTGCTTGTAGCTATATAGTACATATGAAGAAAATCAAATTAAAACTATAACATTTTTTGTTTATTATTTATAGGATGTATTTGCCGGGGGAACGGATACTATATTCAACACTTTGGTATGGATACTCACTGAGTTAATAAGAAACCCAAGAGTAATGAAAAAATTACAGCAGGAAGTTACAAAAGTAGCACAAGGGAGACCCATGCTTTTGGAGGAAGATTTTGAGAAAATGGAGTACCTAAAAGCTGTGATAAAGGAGTCGTACCGATTGCATCCTCCAGCCCCATTTCTTCTTCCTCGGGAATCAGTAGAAGATGTGAAAATGATGGGTTATGATATTCCAGCAGGCACACGAGTGTTTGTCAATGCCTGGGCGATAGGAAGAGATCCTAATGTATGGGAAGATTTTGAGGAGTTTAAGCCAGAAAGATTCATGGACAGTTCCGTTGACTTTAGAGGGCATCATTTCGAGTTGATTCCATTTGGTGCTGGCCGTAGAGGATGCCCTGCAATTCATTTTAGTGTAACTATCCTCGAGCTTGTATTAACGAATCTCGTATACAAGTTTGATTTCAGATTGCCAGATGGAGAGAAAATTGAGGATATGGACATGAGTGAGAGAAATGGGCTTACAGTCCATAAGAAGGCCCCTTTACTGGTTCTGCCGACTCCTCGGTAGCTTCATTGTCTCTCAACTTGGTAATAATTTATTTGATTTTGGGTGTTGTTCTCTACTATCTTCAACATCTCCTTCATCTTATTAGCTGTTTGTGAAGTCGGCATCTGTTGCTTTGCTTAGCGTTCTCTTTGTTTGGGTTGTTTGTTTACTTTGGTTTTTTCCTTGTGACGCTTGTTTGTTTCTGTCTTGTTCTCGTTCACCTCCTCGGTGATTTCTTATAATAAAGGTTTCTATATATTGTCTTCTTTGTTGTTCAAAATATTATATATATATATATATATATATATATATATATATATATATATATATATATATATATATATATATATATCAAGGTTGTGAAAATTGTTCGGTGGCAGCTCGGCGATCGAATGACGTTAAACGATTAATCGGACTTGGTGAAGATTAATCGGCGATTAACCGATGACCCTAAATTATTAATACAATTATTTAAAACATTAAATATCCTAAATTAATATGTATTTTAAAATTTAAAATTTTAAAAATTTTAAATTTTGAAAATTTTAGTATAATATCTTAAAATTGTAAAGATTAAAATTTGAAACTTCAAAATTTTGATGTAATATTTGAAAATTAAAAATTTGAATTTTTTAAATATTTTCTGCCTATGACGGTCGAGGACCGTCAAACAATTAATCACCGATTAATCGGCCGCCAAGGCGATTTCTGCAACACCGATATATATATATATATATATATATATATATATATATATATATATATATATATATATATATATATATATATATATATATATATATATATATATATATATACACACACACACACACTAGCCGTTTACCGTCGCAAAGCGACAGACGGCGAATAGTTTGTTTTGACAATTAAATTTTTTTCGGGAAACAATGATTAGTTTCAATTCAATGATTAATCTGCTTTAAAAAACATGTAATATTAAAAATAAAACAGAATGTATTGGCAAATATTACTACGCATTAGTCTCAATTCAACGATTTGTCTTTTTTTTTTTTTCCGAACAATGTATTCTTTAATATATTCGTCGTTTTGTGTATGTTGGATATGTGTTTTCATTTGTTGGATCCATTCTTTCGAAAATAGATCATTTCTATTTGATGATAACATATTTGATTCCAAAAAACACAAAATACATTATAAATATTATTCACCCTTTAAATAACTGTATGACATTTTGGATTTGAGTTGTTATTTCAAACTAAACATTGTAACCAATGAATCCATGTTGTATTTCACAGTACGTTTCTAGTAGGTGTGTTTACGCGCAAAGCACAAAGAGGCGGTGTTGAAAAGGTTATTTTCGAAAATGAATTCCTTTTGACGAACAGTTAATGTCTTGACATGTCGTATTCGTACGTACAACTCATGCATCGGCTTGCAAATCCATTGTCGCTTAGGTTTGCAAGTCCGACGTCAATTTTTATTCTCTTGCTCGAAACCGCACAATGGAACGGAATATAAGCGGTTTATGGTTTAGGGATAAGGGTTGAGGCGAATAGTTACCTTCAACGATTAGTTTCTTTCGAAAATTAGTTTCCATATATGGTAAAAGTATGTAATGTATAGGAAAACGGAAATATTCTTCTTTTATGTGAGAAAATATTTCATTTACATAAACTATTCATATTTTGGATCCATTTTTATTTAATTAAAGTTTTCGATTTTGTGACTCATTTATTTAAAACAATATCTCATTTAAACACTGACCCATTGATGTGCTTAAAGTTTGTTTATTTTAAACATTATCTCATTTACTTAACACGGTATCTCATAAAAACCCACATCTAAACTTATTGTTTGAAATTTGGAAGCTTTAATATAACCATCAAATAATAATAAAAATAAAACCACTTTTAAGATATGTATAATCTAAATAGTAAGGATTTCAAATGCATCATTCATTCGTTAATTAGATCAAGGCTTAAAACACATTCTAATCTTTATTTTTAAGTAAGAATAGACATAAAGAGACTAAAATCAAACAAAAGCTAAAAGAATAATGTATAAAACATAAACCTAGAAAACATCTAATCTATAAACATAAAGGAGTCGAGATCTCTAACCAAAGGATACAACATAATGATAATTAGAAAGAATGGATAAGAAAATTAGTTATTACCTTATCAACCTCCAACTACACGATGAGCTAAAATAAAGACTATTTTGCCATTTTGGCCTTTACTCCCATTGCATTTTTTTAAATATTGATCGAATAAAGACTATTTTACTCTTTCATTTCATTGCACTTCGTTTCCCCCTGCACTTGATATTATTAGGATACCAACATTACTCCTTTTCTTTTATAATTTTTGAAAATGACATTTTCCCTAATTCTCAAGCCATACGAGTAAAAAAGATGGGTATGAATAAAAGGTATGAGGTGATCTAAAGAAACCACATCTATTTTTAATTTTTCTTCCTTTTTGACTTACAATCTCCAAATTTAGTGCCTGTCTGCAGAAAAGTGAAGAAACACCCAAGAATTAGTTACATAAAAATTTACCATTTTTATCATTTACCCGGCACAAAAAAACATGGCAAGCAGTTACAGAGGCTACATGGGAGTGTGAGTGTTGCTCGCATGAGCAGGGAAATGATCCTTATTCTCTGAATTTAAAGTAGCTCCGTGAAGACAATAATGAAATTATGTTGAGATGTTGGTCCGATCGAGCGGTGGTGGGGTGAGGGTGAAGCGTCAGCTTTTAACAAATAGTCATGATCATCATTAGCTTCTCAACTGCAAAATTTGATGACGGTGACATTAAGGACCTGATAATGAAAACATTAATCATGAGTCAGCCAAATACAATGCATCGGAATATGAAAAAAAACCCACAACAATGACAAAAAAGCTCAAAAACGAAAAACATTTAAATAAAATTCAAGTTACAAACAGGAAGAACAAAAAACCATTTTTACATAAAACAACAAATCATCTCTGTCATAGCACCTGCATATTTGTCTTTTAACCAACCACACACTTATAGGAAAAGAAGACCTAAAAAGAAACAACTAATTAATACTTGACATGAAATAATAGCATAATTCAACTAAAAGTATCCTAAGTAACGGTTGTCACCTCACACTTGTTATTAGAGCAATGTGCACACACAACATTATATAACCACAAACACGGCCACAGAAAGTACTTGAACGTTTTATACAATTATAGCATTCTACTTCCAATCTTTTTCATATTAACAAAAAAATATTCTTTATATTTATATGTCATTACTATGATTGGATAGGTTTTCAAAGTACAACGCTATAATATGCTAAATTTTTCAAAATCAAAAGTACAATGTACATTGCGAAGACCTGAAACATGATAAGTGCATGATGAAATGTTAATTACCTAAAATAACATTATTCGTAGAGGCAAAAATAAAGATTACATGTGGTAATGAACAAATCCATGTGATCTATAAAGCCTTTTGCAAAATCATTTTGTTTTATCACTTGTCTTCTCTGCAAACAAGTAGTTCAATTAGCAACATACTTTAACTTCTTTACCTATAAATGAAAGTGGAATTCTTGTGAGAACAAAAAGATGTAAAAAATGAATGTACTTTGACCGGTTTCTATATGTCCCTCTAGTATGTGAACACTATTGCAACCTTATTTCTTTCCAAATCATTAAGACTTTTCATTAATAACCACATAACAAAATCTGAAACCAAAATCAATCCTTCATCAGAATAAAAAACCACAGGTAAATCAAAATCAAGAATTTGGAAAAAAACAAAATCGAAATAAAAACTAAACCACAAGATGGAAAAAAATCACCAGAACCCCATCCTTTCATGATCTCCGGTGCAAACTTCACTCTTTTTTTATCACTTGTGGTTGGACATTGAGGAAGTTAAATAATATTTAATATGCAAGTAATGCTATTAAAACCAAAAGCTTTTTTTTAAAGTTAAATTACATAGATTAACAACACAAACCTGAGATTAAGTTCCAAATACTACCTAAATAATATATATCCCCTCTGGGGAATTTCATCCAACACTTGGTGTTCATCTAAAAACCAAGAAAACCATCAAAAAATTGAATCGCATATAAGAAAAGTAATGGAAGGAATCAGGATTGGTCCATTCCATTCCATTGGACAAAACATACATACTTTTTTTCATTCCAACGAAATGAACCATCTAATCCCTTCTCTGATTTAATCACCCCAAATGCTAAGTGGATAATCAAGAAACACACATGAAACTAATCCTATCTTCTCTCTTATCACATCTACAACTTTTTGATGATCAAATTAATATGCGTAAGATCCTTAGCAGTTTGTAATCCCAATCAAAACATTTCCCTGAGCAGTTTGATAATCCCAATCAAAATTTTACTTCTTAATGCTTGATTTCCACAAAACCACCTGAATAAAACATTAAAACCTCATTATTATCTAATAAAACATTAAAACCCTATTACTGTAACGACCCAAAAATCATGACTAAAAATTTCGTTTTAAAAACATTACTTAAACCACAATTGTCAATTCAGAACATAAATCATAACATAAAATCATAATGTTAATTTCAAAACATAATCTTCTTATCAGAGCAAAACATCCCAGGCTGACTAGCTATGGTGTGTGCCATGCGATCATCCCGAGCTCTACTCTCCGCTACCGGAAATACCTGAAACCAAAACTGAAAACTGTAAGCACGAAGCTTAGTGAGCTCCCCCAAACTACCACATACCAAACAATAACATATAAAGCACATATTGGGCCTTGCCCACTGTATCGGACCGAAGCCCGGACTAACTGGGGCCTTGCCCCCTGCATTGGACCGAAATCCGGACTAACTGGGGCCTTGCCCCCTGCATCGGACCGAAGTCCGGACTAACTGGGGCCTTGCCCCCTGCATCGGACCGAAGTCTGGACTAACTGAACATAGCATAACATAATCATAACTACTAGCGTAAACACATATATTGCATACTGCATCGGACCGAGGTCCGGACTAACTAACACATAAACATGCCTGGATCACAAAGACATCAAGCATACTGTACTACTGCATCGGACCAAAGTCCGGAACTACTGCTATCTATACGGGCCGACATTGTGGTCGTAGACCCGTTCCTACTGGAAGGAAACTCACCTATACTGCTGAACTCTGTTGATAATCCTCTGGCTGCTAATCGACTATTCTCTGGAGCGCTGCTCTCCTAGCTCACCGAGCTACCAACACCAAATAATAGAACTTAACCTAAACTGTCCTCCAGAGGTCAACTAAGTCAACTCTGGTCAAGGTCCTGGTCAAAGTCAACCTTCCAGTTGACTCGACTCGCCGAGTTGTTCTACCAACTCACCGAGTCCATGCTCCTCAAATCCCAAACAACCCCGACTCCACTCGTCGAGTCTAGCGAGAACTCGACGAGTTCTCCTTCATCTAACACTTCGGGACTATCTTCAACCGACTCGCCGAGTTGTTCTACAACTCGCCGAGTCCATCTTCATCGGCTAAGGAGATTGCCTTGGACTCGCCGAGTTCCTCCTTGAACTCGTCGAGTACCATGATCTTCATGACCATCACGGGCACAGACTGGCTGAGTCCTTCTCTAACCTCACTCACTGATCTGACTCATAAACAGAAGGGTTTGGGTTTTGCGACCCGACTCGCCGAGTCCATGAGCTAACTCGCCGAGTCCTCCTTGAGACAACTCTATTCTGTCGATTTCAGTCTATTCCAACACTTCTAACTCATATATCTGGACTCCTTATGCTAGCATTGCACGTAAAGTTGCTAACTTTACGTGCATGCAAGGTGTTATGAGGCTAGAACACCCTAATCTAAACTACAATGGAGGTCTAAGTCATGAAAGGAAGCCATAGCTGAGTAAAGCTTCTCACTCAGAGCTTCTAGAGCTCAGAAATGCTCAGATCTAATCTCTATTCGTCCTCAAAAGGCTCAATACTCGGGTTGGCCTTGGAAATGGTCCCAAAAGTCTCATAAAAGGGACATGAAGAGATCTAAGAAACCATAGATCAAGGTAAGAGCTTGATTACCAGAAAGTGATGAGGAAGAGGGACTCCTTCTGGATCTACAATCACTCCTTAGCTCTTCCAACTCCTTCTTCTTCTTCTAGACTTCAAATCACTCAAGAACACACAATAATAGCTCACACTTTCATGGAGGACACTAGGGTTTCGCTCTGGACAGTGGGGGCTGTAAATGAAGCCCTAGAAATGGGAATGAGATGCTTAAATAGGGTGCCAAGTCCCGAAATTAGGGTTTCCCAACCCAGACGAGACTCGTTGAGTACACTAGCCGACTCGTCGAGTCGGTCACTTAACCTTGCACATGGATCCCGCTCCGACTCGCCGAGTCATTCCTTGGACTCGACGAGTTGACTCCTTTGACTTAGGGCTTTCCTTCCCTTTCTTGGTCTTTCTGATTCTGGGTGTTACAATTATTATCTAATTAATATCAGAAAGAGAATGAAATCCAATTTAAAACTTGAGATTTTAAACTAAAAACGACAATTTGAGAAGCCATAACAATTAGGGTTAGGGTTAAGTTTACGAACCTAGAGAAGTGAGTCGATGATTTCAGAGTTTGGTTTTTTGGTTCAAAATACCTTTCTGTTAAATGCACCTTTTGATTCCTTTCGACCTTGATAAGATTTTGAGCATTATTTTTCAAAATATTTGTTGCTTAGGGATGATCTACTCGGGTGTGTGGGAGAGCTTTTTAACTCTAAAAGTGCTTTTATATAGAGGTGCTTGGTGGTAAAAAGAGTTTTTTTAAAAGTGTTTGGATAAGCTTTTATACTGAAAAAGTCAATAAGTCAATAAGTTAAAAAGTGTTTGGTTTAAAAAGTGCTTTTTGAAGTTATTTTGGTTGAAAAGCCAAAAGCAATTTCAAAAAAGCCACGTTTTACATGATTATTAAAAAATGTTTTTTGAAGCTTATGGAAAAGCTATTCTGAAAAGTGCTTTTGAGTTTGCCAAACACTTTTTTTGACTTATTAGCTTTTCAAAAAACCAATAAGCCAATAAGCATTTTTCAAACGCAATCCCAAACACGCCCTAAATATAAGGGTTTTTGTTTAAAGTTTTTTAAAGTGAGAGAGACAGGGAAGACGTAACATTTTTGATTTCCAGGTATTTTCAATTTGACCATTGGTTTTTGAATAATTTGCAAAACTAGTCCCTAAGGGCAATTTCGTAAATTTTGGACAGGCTTGCGTACGCTGGGCGTATGTGGCTAGTGTGCAAACCCTAAATTTTAGTGTTTGGGCCCTATTTATCATCATTATAGCCCTATACCACTCCTTAACTCCAACCTCCATTCCTCTTTGACCTCATTTCGAAACCCTAAAGTGTGTGAGTGTATTTTGAAGCTTGGAGTGTCATTTTGGTGCCATTTTGCTACTCTTGGTGGTGAAGGAAGATATTTGAAGTTGTAGTGTTTCACCCAAGGCCTTTGATCCAACATTTACACTCCCTTGTGCACCTTCTGGATGTATAAAACTCCAACCTTGATGAGTATTTCATTTTGATCTAGTTTTAGCTTAAAGTTGGCACCTTTTTGTCCCAATCTTGATCCTTGTGAGTATGGAGTACTCCAAGATGTTTGAGTTGTCCTTTCAGATGTTATAGGGTGTGTTAAGTCATAAAAATATGATCTTGGACATTATTTTCTTCCCATGCATGTTATAGGTTGTCTTAATGGGTCAATAAGCTAGGGTTTTTTATGCTAAGGTCTTAATAGCCATGCAAAACCATAAAGTTGGAAACTTTATGGTTAAGGACACCTTTTAGGTTCTAGATGTGGATTTTGGACGTAAGTGCTTAAGTATTAAGCACTTAATGGATTGAGTTGATGGCAACCGCATACGTTGGGCGTATCTGCCAATTATTCAAACGACCATAATTCCCTCGACTTAGGTCCGTTTTCAACGAGATTTATATCCACGGAAAGGTGACGAGAAGCCCTACGCTTCTAACAACTCACCATCTCCTTAAAACCTACCGAATAAGAACCCAAAATTCATAAAGTCTCGAACTAACAATTTACGATCATACCCTTGGGTTTCGAATCGCCATCAAACACTCATATCACTTAAACTATATCACCTAACGTCCAAAAAGTGTCAAATCCTTTCTTCCCCAAGGCCCTATGTAACGCCTAGTTCCTGGTATGCGTTTACTCATTAATTTATTTATTTTGAAAGGGTAACTCGACGATTTGGTGGCCCTAACTCGTCGAGTAGAGGGCAGAATATACGCAGGCTTTAAGCTATTTACTCGACGAGTCAAGAGCCCTCGACTCGGCGAGTAGATCGGCCAGAGTGAAACCCTAAATTCAGAGTTTTTTCACCATATTTAAGCTCCTTAACCCCCACCCCTTGGCCTCATTTCCAGCCTCCATGTCCCAAACCCTAATCCACGAAACCCTAGGGCTTTATTTGAGAGTTTGAGTCTTTTTGAGTGATCTTTGTGTACTTTTGAAGCTTGTGGAAGAAGAAGAAGATAGAGGGCTCAAGAGGGAAAGAGTAGATGTAGAAACTACACTCCATTTGCTACATTTTCTGGTAATCAAGGTTCTATCTTGGTTATCAGTTCATTAGATCTCTTTATGTCCTTTTTATGAGGGTTTTTCGTCCAAGAATCGTAGCCTTTGGAGATTTATCGACCCAAGTGGGTATTCTTCCAGATCTAGGACCTTGAGGGGCTGATATAACATAAAGGTGCAAACTTTATGCCATTGGAACCCCCATGCAAGCCATAGAGTGTCATGTTGGCCTTTTTAGCCCCAAAAGGCCGTGCATGTGGGGAAAGGTGGGAACTTTACGTGTCCAAGTAATGTTAGGGGTTTAGATCTGAGGTTGTATGTAATGCCCAGTTTCTGGTACGCATTTATTTACAAATTATTCATTTTTATAGAGCTACTCGACGAGTTGGAAGCCCCAGACTCGTCGAGTAGAAATGAGTCTTGGACGCAGGATTTCAGCTATCTACTCGACGAGTCAAGAGCCCTTGACTCGGCGAGTAGGTCTGTCAGAGTGAAACCCTAATTTCGGGGTTTTGGACCCTATTTAAGCATCTTAATCCCCACATTTTAGCCTCATTTCTAGCCTCCAAGTCCTAAACCCTAATCCACAAAACCCTAGAGTATTTTGTGAGTTTGTGAGCCATTCTTGAGTGTTTTGGTGTGCTCTTGAAGCTAGAAGAAGAAGAAGGAGCTAGAAGGTTCAAGGAGAAGATAGTAGATCCAGGGATTTCCTTCCATCCTCATCACTTTCTGATAATCAAGTCTCTAACTTGATTGTTCATTCCTTAGATCTATTTACTTCCATTTTATGAGGGTTTGGTGCAAGAACCTTGGTCTTTGGGATTTGGACATCCCAAGTGACTTATTTTTCAGATATGGGATTTAGGAGGGGTTCCATGGCATAAAGGTGAAAACTTTATGACCATGGAAGCCCCATGCAAGCTTAAAAGCGTTAATATTGCCTTTTTAGCCATAAGAGGCCATGCTTGGAAGGAAAGCTTGGAACTTTACGTGTCCAACTGATGTTCAAAGCCTAGATCTAGTATAGTGTGCTTTGGTTTAGGGTATTATGGCTTGTGGACCAAGATCTATGATCTAGAGAGTTAGGGTTTGAGCTAAGCCCATTAAGAAGGACTAATAGCGGGTAAAGTTGGAAACTTTACCCTTAAAAGTGTATTCCCAGTGTGTAGATGAAGTATGAAACTTAGATTATGTAACACTAGTCAAAATAGGTCAATAAGACAATCACATGTGATTAGGCCAATGATGTAATGTGATTTTGTTAAACTAGTAATGTGATAAGGGTGTTATGTAGTTCATGATAAATTCTAATACAAATATGAACTTTCTTTATGATACAACTCAAAGTATACGTCCATACGATTCCAAAAATATAGAGAATGTCTAAATCTGACTTCGCATGAAGAAGTTATGATAAACCGAACACTATAAATCTCTATAATAAGACGAATTTAAAATAGACTTAGAATTAGCTATTGGATTCTAAAAGATAGTTGTAGTACTTGTAAATACCTACGCGTGCATATAAATAACGTCAAAAACGGAGTCCGTATGTGAAAGTTACGACCTTCCGAAGATTCAGCTGTCAGAAACCCTAATCTGACTGAGCTCACGACGTGAGCACAAAACTCACGACGTGAGTAGTCATTTATCCACATCTTGGAATCTAGAAGGTGTGTGACGAGGCTGCGAGGGGATAAGATCCAAACTCACGACGTAAGCAAGGATATCTCACGACGTGATGAGTCACATGGCCACCTTCCGAAGCTAGGGACGCAAATGGCAAGTCTACGAGGATAAGATCCAAAGTCACGACGTGGGCCTTATAAAACTCACGACGTGGGGATCCAAAATCCTTACTATAAATAGCAGGTCTGACTTCAGCCATTCTTACACCTAAACTTCTTTCTCCTCTCTCCTTTGCTGAAGCCATCTTGCATCCCAATCCCCGACGACCTTGTACGCTGACCGTTTCTGCTTAGATTACATAAAATCACGCTGCTAGGGTGAGTTTCACGGCCCCAATTTCTAATATTTCGGGGGGAAACGCATGCTAAATATTAAATATACGTTATTATTATATCTATATGATAGTATATTAGCATCAACGTAGATAGTTATAATAACCGGGATATAGTTATTTCGTATTTGAAAGTATACAACTATCGTAAAGTTGTTAGCATGTTATTGTTATAGTAGTATACTAATGTAGATCTTGAGTTATACTTAGGATTCTATATATATGTTGTGTGCGATATAGTTCCGAAGTTATATTCGGAAGTTCTATATGTTAATTGATAAAGTATGTTGTTATTGTTAGTTTTATGACAAGATAAAACTTGGTATGTTATATGTTGTTGTTGTTATTGGTTTTATGTCAAGATAAAACCTGGTTTTACTTCAAGCTATAGTTGTTATACTGCCTAAATGTTATGAAGTTAGGAGTAATGTTTAAAAGCATAGTCTAGTAACTTAGGGTTTTAGACATGAATATGCTTTTGTTGTTAGAGCTATAGGAAGCCGTCGAAGTCTACATGAGTAATTGTATTCATCAACTAAGATTGGGGATCTTAGCGGAAATCCTCTGAACTGTAACCGTTAATCCCGTGTGAGCGAGAAAGTCGTGTATAATTAGTATACGGGTTGACCACCCCACTTGTGACTGTTAGCTACAGTCAACCATAAGCAAGTGACGAATTATCCTTTTACTTGTTATTGTTCTGGCGTCGATGAAGCGTGCGGTGTTCCTCATGGAAATCATGAGTGGGTTGTCCTCATGTAAATCATGAGTGGGTTTTCCTCATGTAAATCATGAGTGGGTTTTCCTCATGGAAATCATTAGTGGGTTTTATCAGAGGTATTATGTCATAGCAGCGGTTACAGGCTCATGGTAGCAAATTGTTAGAAACATTATACTTTGTCGTATACAAGTATTAATGTTAAGTATAAGTTTCCCCCTACTTATACCCTAGGTACTACTTGTATGTTAAGTAGATAATTATACCTAACACACATACTCGTATAGAATTGAAATAGATTTATACGTAGCGGTTGTACTCGTATAGAATTGAAATAAGATTTATATGTAGCAACTTTCGTTTGTATGGAATTACAAACATTTATATTTATAATATATGAGACTTATAGGTATATACTTATTTGATAAGTAAACCATTATACCTAGGATATATATACTAAACGTTGGAGAGTCAAAATGATACTTTCAAAACTATACTTTTGAACGTGGAAAATGTATTATTTTATGGAGTCAAAACCTGTGGACTCACCAACTTTATTTTAACGTATTTTAAAATGCATGTGTTTTCAGGAACTTGAAAAGCTGGGATGTATTCAAACAGAAGAAGTTTTACTATTACCTTTCTATTCATTAAGAAGTATGCCATAGTCGGATATTATGTAATAGGTCCTAGAAAAACAGTTATGTAACTTTTAGTTATCAATAAAGGTATGTATTTTATTTAGTACTGTTCAATGTATGTTATATAACTGTGATACGAAGAATGACGTTACACCACCCGGTGTTTCCGCCGATGTCTGGGGGTGTGACAGAAATTGGTATCAGAGTATTAACAATAGTGAACTAGTACTTTCTTTGGAAAGCACGTCTATAGTTTAGGGCTTACTCTGTTAGGTTTAGGTATATCCCTTAGCCTACAAATAAAAAGTATTATTAATTATTCTACTGAAGGACTACTTACGGGAGCGGTGACAAGGATAGACATGTCGATTTGGGTTGCTGGATTCCAGAACGGCTATATGCTAAAATGATCCTGCCCTTTCGACTGTCCTGACTGGCCGGAGCCTTATCAGATAGACATGAAGTAATAAACAATAAATAAAGCGTGAATACAATAAATAAGAATATAGAGTCATATATAAAGACTCGGACCCGCGATGAGAATACACCTTAATACCCGGAATGTTTTTGATCTCAAGGATTTAGATCAAATATTCCAACTAAAGTTTATATGTGCGTATATCCTATCACAATTAGGTGTAGGTGCGACACTACATTTTATTATGATCAGATCATATGAACTATTTAATTTGGGAGTAATATTTGATAGACTAAACTCTTGATGATCCAAAATATATAGGAATTCGACATGGCACATTCACGAGAATGGATAATCATCGAGGATACGGATGAAAAAGAAGAAGTTTCATTCCCTATGATGGTAGGCGATCCTTACTACCCTATAAATCCAACCACCTTTCATCCAATACCTTCTGACGATGGAGCACCTTTACCCTCCAATGAATGGGAAGAGAGTGAACCAATGGAAGAAAGCGAATCAATGGAGAAGACAGAATCGGTGGCATCATCTTTACCACCACTGAACACTCTTTATCGTAAAGTTCCAGGAGGAGTAAAAATGAAACGCACTGCACGTAAATCCATACCGATATGGCAAAAGATTAAGAAGAATCAGAAGGCGACATCTTTAGGAAGTCATAGAGTTCAAGATGAACCTGTACGGATCGCACAAACCGTTGATAGGTGGGTGGCGGAAGAAAGAGCTGCTAAGATGTATGAGACTGGTCAATCATCTCGACCACATCTCCCACATTCTTTCGAAGTTAACACTTTATCTCAATTGTTTGATAAAAGTGTGAAAATTGAAGATAAGATGGAAATTGTCGAAGGAATGGCTACTCATCTCTCTGGAAGAGTGCGAAGGCTAGAAGGACAAAGGACGCGAGATCAGGAATCGGTGATGGATGTCCATCATCGTATAAATTTCTCTTATAACGACATGATTACTCACGATGCAAGGATTGCAGAGTTAGAGCTCTACAATCAAACCTCAAGAAATGAAGAATGCACGGGAAATCTTGAGCAGAGAACTCAAGCACTTGAGGAGCAAGTGGTTAATGTCACTGACGTGCTAGGTCATCACTTAGGTTTCTGGTAGATAAGCTAAAACTAGTGGTTGTGTGAATAGAGAAATCAGACTAGTTAAGGCGAAAAGAGGAAAGTTTATAGCAAGGATGTAGAAAACCTTGCAAATTTTGCAATGTTTATAGAAACTTTTCTCTTATAAGCCTAAATAAACTGATGTAACCACTGGTAATAATATGAAGCATATATTACAGTTTTCATTGTGTTGTCCATTATATTTTACACTTTGAAGAATAATTGAAGTATTTAGTACTCGTGTATTAAATGATTAACAAAACACATAAAATTCTTATTATTTATAATAGGAACTAAAACAAAATGCCTAGAAGAAGTAGTGCTCGGCTAAACCCTAACCGACCATCAGCACCACAACAACAACCACCAGAACCAAACCCCCCAATAAGTGCAGTACAACTTGAAGAAATCATAGCTCAAAGAATTGTTGCGGCTCTATCTAATGTCACAAGAGATGGAGTTAGAAATGAAGGCCATGTAGGGACCGCTAGAACGTGTACCTACAAAGATTTTATGAATTGCAGGCCAAAAAGCTTTCATGGAAATGAAGGGGTAGTTAATTTGACGAGGTGGATAGAAAAGACAGAGTCCGTCTTTCAAATAAGCTTCTGTCCAGATGATTGTAAAGTACGATTTGCAGCATGTACTTTCGCTGATGCAGCACTCACATGGTGGAACAGCCATGTGAATACAATGGGAATTGATACTGCAAATTCCATGAAATTGGAGGAGCTAAAAATGATGCTAGTAGAAGAGTATTGTCCTAGGGAGGAGATACATAAACTGGAACAAGAATTGTGGACCCTAACCATGAAGGTTTCAGAGATAAAAGCTTATACCGCTAGATTTAATGATCTTGCTGTAATGTGTCCAGCACTTGTAACCCCCGAATATAAGAAAATTGAGCGATATATCTGGGGTTTAGCATCGCAAATTAAAGGCATGGTGATCGCATCAAAGCCTACGACCTATGACAGCACCAAGAGAATAGATCATCAGCTAACCTTCACAGAGATCCAAGGAACAGAAGTGGTCTCAAACACTGAGTCTCCCAAATCTGGAACAAACAAGCTCAAGTTTAATAGGAAGAATCCCAAACAATCATCTGAGAAAAGACAAGTAGTGGCAACCAATTATGCAGCCACGACAGCAGTACCTACGGAACCAAAATCTTCATGGTGCAATCAGTGCAATCGTCATCATCCAGGTGACTGTTTTGTCTGCACGAAGTGCAAGAAGAAAGGACATACTGCTAGTCACTGTAGGAGCGCAACACCTACAACAGTCAATCAGCAAACAAATACTGAAACAGTCCGTGGTGAAGGAAGAAAGTGCTATGAGTGTGGGAGGTTGGACACATCAAGAAAGAATGTCCAAAGTTAAGGAATCAAGGAGGCATAGGACGTGGCAGGGCGTTTGTGATCGGAAGCAGAGAGGCTATCCAGGACCCTTCGGTCGTATCTGGTACGTTTCTCATAGATAATTTATATGCTACTATACTCTTCGACTCTAGAGCAGATAGAAGTTTTATAACTCCGACATTTAGAAAATTGTTAAGTCATAAGTCTAGAAAATTAAAAGAAATCTATGAAGTAAAAATCGCTAATGGTCAAACCGAGAGGACACATGAAATCCTAGAAAACTGTCTGTTAACTCTTAATAACTACCTTTTTCACGTCAACCTCATGCCAATGCCTATCGGTAGTTTTGATGTCATAGTTGGCATGGATTGGTTATCTTCACACCACGCTGAAACTTATGTCATGAGAAAGCCATACGACTACCCTTACCAAACGGCGAAGCCCTGATTATCTATGGTGATAAATATGGGAAGAACCTCAAAGTCATCTCTTGTACTAAGACCCAAAAATATCTACATAAGAAATGTAGCGCATTCTTAGCCCACATTATAGATAGGAAGAGAAAGATAAAAGAAATCAAGGACATACCTCAAGTATGTGATTTCCCTGACTTGTTTCCTGAAGATCTACCTGGAATACCTCCCGTCCGACAAGTCGAGTTTCGAATCGACTTAATTCCAGGAGCAGCACCAGTAGCGAAATCTCCTTATCGGTTGGCTCCATCTGAAATGCAAGAATTGTCTAGCCAACTACAAGAACTTCTTGACAAAGGCTTTATCCGACCAAGTTTTTCACCTTGGGGAGCACCAATCTTGTTTGTCAAGAAGAAGGACAGATCCTTTCGAATGTGTATTGATTATCGGGAGCTGAACAAGCTAACGATCAAGAATCGTTATCCGCTTCCAAGAATTGATGATCTATTCAATCAACTGCAAGGATCCAACTACTACTCAAAGATAGATCTCAAATCAGGATACCATCAACTCAGAGTACAAGAAGACGACATTCCAAAAACAGCATTTAGAACTCGTTATGGTCATTATGAGTTCTTAGTTATGTCTTTTGGATTGACCAATGCCCCAACAGTGTTTATGGATCTCATAAATCGTGTTTGCAAACCATACCTGGATAAATTCGTGATCATATTTATCGATGATATATTGATATATTCACGAACCAAGGAAGAACATGGTCAACACCTGCAAATAATCTTGGAACTACTAAGAAAAGATGATTTGAACGCTAAATTCTCCAAATGTGAGTTTTGGATTAGAGAAGTACAATTTTTAGGTCATGTAGTTAGCAATGAAAGAATTCATGTTGACCCATCCAAAGTCAAGGCAATCAGGAATTGGGAGGCACCAAAGACGCCAACAGAGGTGCGTCAATTCCTAGGACTTGCTGGCTATTACCGCAGATTCATAGAGAATTTCTCCAAAATAGCGAAGCCACTTACAACACTAACCCAGAAGGATACGAAGTTCAACTGGGAAGACAAACAAGAAGCTGCTTTTCAGAAACTGAAGCAAATGTTGTGTAGTGCACCAATCCTATCCCTTCCAGATGGGACAGAAGATTTCATTGTATACTGCGACGCATCAAATCAAGGATTGGGATGTGTGTTGATGCAAAGAGGAAAAGTTATCGCCTATGCATCACGACAACTTAAGCTGCATGAGAATAATTACACTACCCATGATCTTGAATTGGGAGCTGTAGTTTTTGCACTAAAAATTTGGAGACATTACTTATACGGTACTAAGTGTACTATTTTTACCGACCACAAGAGTCTCCAGCACATCTTCAACCAAAAAGATCTTAATATGATACAACGAAGATGGGTCGAATTGTTGAATGATTACGAATGTGAGATTCGTTATCATCCCAGAAAGGCGAACGTGGTAGCAGATGCCTTGAGCCGGAAAGAATATATTAAACCCCATCGGGTACGCGCATTAACTATAACTATTCATTCTAACTTTACCGCACAAATAAGAGAAGCTAAACTTGAGGCTCTAAAAGAAGAAAACATCAAGAACGAAGCTTTGCGAGGAATGGAAAAGCAACTTATACAAAAAGAGGACGGAACGCGATACTTTATGAACCAAATTTGGACGCCTAAGTTCGGTGGAGTCAGGGACTTGGTCTTAGAAGAAGCCCACAAGTCCAGATATTTCGTGCATCCAGGCTCTGACAAAATGTATTTAGATTTAAAAGTACATTATTTGTGTCCAAACATGAAGGCAGAAATTGCTACTTATGTGAGTAAATGTTTGACTTGTTCTAGAGTAAAGGCAGAACATCAAAAGCCTTCAGGTTTACTTCAACAACCGGAAATACCTGAATGGAAATGGGAGCAGATATCAATGGACTTCATCACTAAGTTACCTAAAACTCCTAGTGGGTTCGACACTATTTGGGTAATAGTCGATAGATTGACTAAGTCCGCCTATTTCTTACCAATTAAGGAGAACAACAAGATGGAGAAGCTAACTAGAATTTATCTTAAGGAAATTGTCAGATTGCATGGAGTTCCAAATTCTATTATTTCTGACCGAGATAGTAGATTCACTTCACGGTTTTGGCAATCTCTACAAAAATCCTTAGGAACACGTCTAGATATGAGTACAACTTACCATCCACAGACTGATGGTCAGAGTGAGAGAACCATTCAAACTTTAGAAGATATGCTCCGAGCCTGTGTAATAGACTTTTGAAATGCGTGGGATACTCATTTACCATTAATTAAGTTTTCCTACAACAATAGTCATCACACCAGCATCAAGGTTGCACCGTTTGAGGCTCGTTATGGACGAAAATGTCGTTCCCCAGTGTGTTGGGCAGAAGTTGGAGATACGCAGATGGCCAGAGAACGTAGAGGCGATAACTTACATACCGGACCAGAAATAATCCACGAGACGACTGAAAAGATCATGCAAATTAAGGATCAATTAAAGGCTGCACGTGATCGTCAAAAGAGTTATGTTGACGTAAGACGTAAGCCTTTAGAATTCCAAGTTGGAGATAAAGTAATGTTGAAGGTCTCTCCTTGGAAAGGCGTAATTCGATTCGGGAAATGAGGCAAACTAAACCCACGGTATATAGGACCTTTTGAAATTCTAGCAAGAATTGGTTCTGTCGCATACCAACTCAAGTTGCCTCAAGAGCTAAGTAATGTGCACGATGTTTTTCACATATCAAATCTCAAAAGATGTCTTTCCGATGATACTCTTTTTATACCTCTCGAAGAGATACAAGTCAATACGAAACTCAACTTTGTAGAAGAACCTATTGAGATCATGGATCGAGAAGTCAAACGATTAAAGCAAATTCGTATTCCCATAGTGAAAGTTCGATGGAACTCTTTAAGAGGACCTGAATTTACTTGGGAACGTGAATATCAGATGAAAGAAAAATACCCCCAACTGTTTGACAAAACCCTATCCATAAGATAAATTTTGGGACGAAATTATTCGAACGGGGGGAGAATGTAACACTAGTCAAAATAGGTCAATAAGACAATCACATGTGATTAGGCCAATCATGTAATGTGATTTTGTTAAACTAGTAATGTGATAAGGGTGTTATGTAGTTCATGATAAATTCTAATACAAATATGAACTTTCTTTATGATACAACTCAAAGTATATGTCCATACGATTCCAAAAATATAGAGAATGTCTAAATCTGACTTCGCATGAAGAAGTTATGATAAACCGAACACTATAAATCTCTATAATAAGAGGAATTTAAAATAGACTTAGAATTAGCTATTGAGTCTAAAAGATAGTTGTAGTACTTGTAAATACCTACGCGTACATATAAAGAACGTCAAAAACGGAGTTCGTATGTGAAAGTTACGACCTTCCGAAGATTCAGCTGTCAGAAACCCTAATCTGACTGAGCTCACGACGTGAGCACAGAACTCACGACGTGAGGAGTCATTTATCCACATCTCGGAATCTAGAAGGTGTGTGACGAGGCTGCGAGGGGATCAGATCCAAACTCACGACGTGAGCAAGGATATCTCACGACGTGATGAGTCACATGGCCACCTTCCGAAGCTAGGGACGCAAATTGCAAGTCTACGGGGATAAGATCCAAAGTCACGACGTGGGCCTTATAAAAATCACGACGTGGGGATCCAAAATCCTCACTATAAATAGCAGGTCCGACTTCAGCCATTCTTACACCTAAACTTCTTTCTCCTCTCTCCTTTGCTGAAGCCATCTTGCATCCCGAGCCCCGACGACCTTGTACGCTGACCGTTTCTGCTTAGATTACATAAAATCACGCTACTAGGGTGAGTTTCACGGCCCTACTTTCTAATATTTCGGGGGAAACCACATGCTAAATATTATATATACGTTATTATTATATCTATATGATAGTATATTAGCATCAACGTAGATAGTTATAATAACCGGGATATAGTTATTTCGTATTTGAAAGTATACAACTATCGTAAAGTTGTTAGCATGTTATTGTTATAGTAGTATACTAATGTAGATCTTGAGTTATACTTAGGATTCTATATATATGTTGTGTGTGATATAGTTCCGAAGTTATATTCGGAAGTTCTATATGTTAATTTATAAAGTATGTTGTTATTGTTAGTTTTATGACAAGATAAAACTTGGTATGTTATATGTTGTTGTTGTTATTGGTTTTATGTCAAGATAAAACCTGGTTTTACCTCAAGCTATAGCTGTTATACTGCCTAAATGTTATGAAGTTAGGAGTAATGTTTAAAAGCATAGTCTAGTAACTTAGGGTTTTAGACATGAAGATGCTTTTGTTGTTAGAGCTATAGGAAGTCGTCGAAGTCTACATGAGTAATTGTATTCATCAACTAGGATTTGGGATCTTAGCGGAAATCCTATGAACTGTAACCGTTAATCCTGTGTGAGCGAGGAAGTCGTGTATAATTAGTATACGGGTTGACCACCCCACTTGTGACTGTTAGCTACAGTCAACCATAAGCAAGTGACGAAATATCCTTTTACTTGTTATTGTTCCAGCGTCGATGAAGCGTGCGGTGTTCCTCATGGAAATCATGAGTGGGTTGTCCTCATGTAAATCATGAGTGGGTTTTCCTCATGGAAATCATTAGTGGGTTTTATCAGAGGTATTATGTCATAGCAGCGGTTACAGGCTCATGGTAGCAAATTGTTAGAAACATTATACTTTGTCGTATACAAGTATTAATGTTAAGTATAAGTTTCCCCCTACTTATACCCTAGGTACTACTTGTATGTTAAGTAGATAATTATACCTAACACACATACTCGTATAGAATTGAAATAGATTTATACGTAGCGGTTTTACTCGTATAGAATTGAAATAAGATTTATACGTAGCAACTTTCGTTTGTATGGAATTACAAACATTTATATTTATAATATATGAGACTTATAGGTATATACTTATTTGATAAGTAAACCATTATACCTAGGATATATATACTAAACGTTGGAGAGTCAAAATGATACTTTCAAAACTATACTTTTGAACGTGGAAAATGTATTATTTTATGGAGTCAAAACTTGTGGACTCACCAACTTTATGTTGACGTATTTTAAAATGCATGTGTTTTCAGGAACTTGAAAAGCTGGTATGTATTCGAACAGAAGAAGTTTTACTATTACTTTTCTGTTCATTAAGAAGTATGTCATAGTCGGATATTATGTAATAGGTCCTAGAAAACAGTTATGTAACTTTCAGTTATCAATAAAGGTATGTATTTTCTTTAGTACTGTTCAATGTATGTTATATAACTGTGATACGAAGAATGACGTTAAACCACCCGGTGTTTCCGCCGATGGCTGGGGGTGTGACAGATATGAAGGGTAGGAGCTTGATCCATTGAGATGGCTCAATTAGACAGAGGAACTCGGTGAGTCCATAAAGGGACTCGATGAGTTTGAGTTGGGTTGTCCTGTTTTAGCTTAAGGTAGAACTTGACGAGTCGGTGAAGGGACTCGACGAGTTAAATCGGTAGATCGCGACTGTAAGTAGCCTGGGAACTCGACAAGTCAAGGGGAGACTCGACGAGTTAGATCACGATTTCAGGTTCTAGGACTCGACGAGTTTATGGAACAACTCGACGAGTTGGGTCAACCAGAAGGTTGACTTTGACCCAATAGTTGACTTTAACCAGGGGTAAAATAGTCATTTTACCCTAAGAAGGATTATCAGATTTTGATTAACTGTTATTATGAAATTTAGAGTTGGGGAGTCGTCGGAGCAGCCATCAGAGATTCCTCGCTCGAGATTTCAGCAGTCAGCCTTGCGAGGTGAGTTTCCTTTAGTAGGAACGGGTCTACGGCACCAAGGTCGGCCCGTAGTATGATATGTTAGTAGCTGAGTGTAGGCGAGGACAGTATCTCCCAGTCATCCGAGTGTGGGCGGGGCCCGTATCTCATAGATTAGTTTGATTATGGATATATGCATGATTGATAGATTTAGTTATACGTGTTATCTGTGTGATACTTGTATGTATGTTTAGTAGCTGAGTGTGGGCGGGGCCCGTATCTCATAGAAGTTGAGTGTGGGCGAGGCCCGTATCTCATAGTATCCGAGTGTGGGCGGGGCCCTTATCTCATAGTAGTTGAGTGTGGGCGGGGCCTGTATCTCAATGTAAGCGGAGTGTGGGCGGGGCCCGTATCTCCCAGTTAGCGGAGTGTGGGCGGGGCTCATATCTCTTAGTTGCATGTTATATGTGTATGGTATGTGGTAGTTTGGGGAGTCTCACTAAGCTTCGTGCTTACAGTTTTCATTTTTGGTTTCAGGTACTTCCGGTAGCAAGGGGAAGAGCTCGGGATGATTGTAGTGCACACACCATTTGTTCAGCCTGGGATGTTTATACTTTGATATTTTGATATGCATTCATATGATGGTGGATATATTATGACATGTGTTTTGGATAACTACGGTTTTATTAATAATTAAAAAATGAAAATTTTGGACCGTATTTTTGGGATGTTTCATTGTAAGCTTTAGTTTGGTGTATGGATGGCTTAAGGACTAAGTTCTAGGTCCCAAGGAATTAGGGTTTGAGCTAAACCCTTTAAGAAGAGGTATTAATAGGGTAAAGTCAGAAACATTACCCTTAAAAGGACATTTTTAGGGTTTATGTGAAGTATGAAGCTTGGATCCGAAGTGTAGGGGCTTAATCCATTAAGATAGCCCAAACAGACAGGGGAACTCGGCGAGTCCAGAAAAGGACTCGACGAGTCTGTAGAGGGACTCGACGAGTTGACTCGGTTGGTCATGAGTCTGAGTAGTATAGGAACTCGTCGAGTTAGGAAGTAACTCGACGAGTTGAGTCGGCTGTGAGTTGACCTTGAATTTGACTTTGACCAGGATGTTGACTTTGACCAAGGGTAAAATGGTCATTTTACCCTAAGAAGGATTATCAGATATTGATTAAGTGTTATTTTCAAATTGATAGTCGGGGAGTCGTTGGAGCAGCCGTCAGAGATTCCCACACGAGATTTAATAGCTAGCATTCGAGGTGAGTTTCCTCCAGTAGGAACGAGTCTAAGGCACCAAGTTCGGTCTGCTTAGTTAGTAGTAGTTCCAGACTACGGTCTGATGTCGGGCGGGGCCCGATGTAAGTTTATATGCTTTTCTTGATTTCGGTCCGATGTCGGTGCGGTCCCAAGGAATGTTAGTATGTTTCCGGATTACGGTCTAATGTCGGGCGGGGCCCGAGGAATGTATAAATGTTAATGATATATGCTTAGGTTTATGGTATTGTTTGATTATGCTCACATGTATTCCGAGATGTGCTCGATGCCAGGGCGAGGCTCGATGTCGGGCGGGGCCCGATGCCGAATAGGGTCCGATGCTGGGTGGGGCCCGATGCCGAGAAAGCCGATGTCGATCCTGACTCGATGTAGCAGGGGCGGAGACCAAGATATATTTATGTGATATGTGTATGTAATGTGGTTGTTGGGGAGACTCACTAAGTTTCGTGCTTACAGTTTTTAGTTTTGGTTTCAGGTACTTCCGCTAGTAAGGGGAAGAGCTCGGGATGACTGCGTGTCACACACCATAGTTTACCCTGGTAGGATTTACTCTCATTATTTACATATGATTTTGATACATTGATAGATATTATGATATTTTTGAGATACATGGTTGTGACTTTTATGTGATGGATGATATTGATGGTTTTTATTACTGGTTTAAAACGAAAGTTTTGGACTATATTTTTGGGTTGTTTCAAGTGATGGGTTTTGAGCATTCTAACACTCCTATGGTGTACATGCAACCCTATAAACCTTAGATCTATGTTTTATCTATTATACGTGTAAATATTCAATATTCCAAGGTTTCATCCTAACTAGCATAATATGAAGTATATACAATACAAGAATCTAGTAGAATGACATACCTTTTGATGGAGCTTGAAGTCTTGAAACTTTAAGAGCTTAGTTCCTCAAGTGTTGCACCTCAAATGGTTCACACAACACCAAAAACCCTTGGAATAACTAGAGAAGAAAAATACTTAGGTTCACTCTATGAAAATCGGCCTTGCCCTTTTTTGTGTATGCACTAGTGCCAATTTCATGAACTAGAGACCTCTTTATATAGTGTGGAGGATTAGGGTTACATTCATGTAAACCCTAATACCCATGACCTTTCATTTCCATAGGATCCATGGGTTAAAACTCCATGGACTATCCATGAAAGCTTAGCCCAACCTAAATGAACTTGGCCCATCCTATATATAAATAAGAGTCCATATTTAATTAGTTCATTTTGATCACTAAATTAATTCTAAATTAATTCTTGATCAATAGTAATTAAATAATATGATTTCATATTAATATATTAGAACTTATAATATATTAATATAAATCATAAGTATCCTTTTTCTCATTTTGTCTATCCAATTGTTCCGATGCCATGCAACCCAAATGGACCATGCTGCTCTCGGGTCGAATACATACTAATAATAGTTATGGGCTTAGACATCTAATCCAATAGTCTCCCACTTGGATAAGTCTAAAACTATTATTGCGTATGAGTCCAAGATCCCGACTAGCAATCGTAGCTCTTAAAGTCGTTGCCGAACTCTGACCTAGTCAAATGACGTGTCCATTAGATAAGGGATCATATATTCCTCCATTCTAGATATCATATGGACTGAGACATGGATTATAATCATTCTCTCTGTCCAATTTTTGTTTCCCGATTTCCGATTTATGACGACTGACTAATTGAACAAATCAAATCAATACAGGCTTAGCCAAGCACTTAGGGGTGTCATCACTAATTCATCGAGGGGCCCACATATATCGCTTTTATCCCTCCAAGGGTAAAATGAATGGATAAACTTTGACCCAAGTGTTCGCTTGTACTTACTCATCAAATTACACACAATAATAAGTTTTATAACAACCAAGTTACTGGTTGCGTTTACATATGTCAATGTGCAACTGACGTGCAACTACAACTCACACGTCTCCGTTTGAAGAATATAAGATATTATCATCTCATGATTCACTCGTGATAAAATCCATGAAGTGATTCAAATGAGCGTGGGTTGAATCCAATACTCGAATCTCATTCCAGGAGCACTCATGAACACTGCAACCACTTTGTCCCAGACAAACTACAGACCCTTCATGACAGTCTTGCCTCAATACCTACTTCCAAAGTATGATCGACCGTGGATAGTTTGAATAACCTAGTTATTCGGGAAGTCAAAACATGCAAAGTGAAACACAAGAATAATCAAATCCAATATGGTCTCAGAACTTATGAATATAAATAAAACACCTTTTATTTATCACCATATTGATTACACATTATTCATTGCATAATGTTTCAAATAATCAACTTAATACTTGAATTAAAACAATAGTCATGCCATGCTTCAAGCATGCACACTATGTTTGTCCAAACAATAGTTATGCCATACACCAAGTATGCACACTATGTTTGTCTATGATCCTTACTTTGTGGAATAGATCAATTGAACATAATTCCAATGATACTCATTTTACAATCCCAAATCTTTATCGTAAATGTAACAATTCCAAATTCCTGCCATTTACCGAAATATGTCAGATTCTAAACTCATATGCATTGATCCTCTTGTAATGACTATGCACAAAGTCACAAAGACTTGACAACAGACATTACAATGTATTCCAATGGAGACCAATTCCATGGAAACGAAGTCTCAAATTCAAAATACATTGCTTTGAACATCCTTCTTGCATTAAGTTTTCTAATCTTACACAGACTGAATAAATTTCACCTACGGAGACATTTCCATATTTCCATTTTGATTATCACTTATGAACAAGAGTTGCCTCTTTTCAGAATATGTCAATATGGTCCTTTCCAAAAATTTACACCATACTTCCAACTGTCCATGAGCAACCAATCTTTGGTAAAACCTCAGATTGTCCTCAACAATTGTTTAATCATTTTATTCATATCCAATTTTAGGCCTTTTCCCCTCTTAATGCCCCAGGCATTTGGAAAATTTAGAAAGGATAAATATTATAGCACATGTAATCGATCCTATATCTGAAGCATATGGGACACGATTCATGATGTCTCACATAAAGACATGATCCTAGACCAGTCTTTTGCTACAATATTTTTGTTTTTTCCATGTTTTCAAAATTCGACTATGAAGAGGGATGTCGTAATCATAATCGAATTTTGAGAACGCAGTATATATAGAATTTCTTTATGTTGAACCATTCCAACATAAAATTCATATATATATCCTTGACTAAAGATGATTAAAATCTCAATATAAGTTTTTAGAATTGAAATGAAGTATAATTTCCTTTCCCTTAATTATAGCAAAACAACTTTTCAAAACTTGCAGAGTCAGGAATTGAGATTTTGTTTTCTATAATTAACACTTTACATAATAATCATGCTCCTACTAACATGATAATTATTAGCATAACACTTATGCTCCCACTAGCTTTGACATGTATCTAGAAATTAGCTGGACTTCTACAAATCAATACTTTATTAACTTTCTTACCAAAGTTCAGATTTCTGATACGAGATGCTTTGATAAAACTTTATCAAAATCATACACCTTTCCTTAGATAACTCACATGTGTGTCTAAACAATTACGAAGAGGGATGCCGTAATCATAATGTTTAGACCCTTTTGCCATTTCTCACAAGTCCATGTTAGTGTGCTAGTTAACCACACACGCTCCACTAACGACTTTGAGGATGCAAATATCACAATTGCTATCTACTTAAAACCTATTTAGCAAAAGCGTTTCCTCACCATCATTTTCATGAATCGGAGAGAAACCTTATGACACTTAGATTTTATGGTGTATATGTTCCTATCCATGTGAATTTGTCAAAAACATAACCACAAGAGGAGGTTTGTCACAAATCCAAACTCATATGGAGTGAACTTGTTCTATCTTAACTTCTTGCCACCTGGCAGTACAAGGGCCTACTATTGCTTCCAAGTAGTTATGCAAACAACTGAGAACTCATAGAACTCACATGCATAGTCAACTTTAACTAGAATGGGCATAGAAACAAGAATATGTCAACACGATAGGTTACAAACCTCAAGTCGTGTGCTAGTGATAAACAACAGGTTTTATTCTTGATTAGTTCTTGAAACCTTTTCAAGATCTTTAATACTTCCACTGACCGCTTGACACATAAGATTCTGTTGTCAAGAACCATTCCTTGACAAAACAAATATTCAAGAGTTAGTGCGGATACTTATCAAGATAAACACTTCACACAATTGGTCTTAGTTGGTCTTTGTTTTATCCAAAACATCACAACTTACCAATTACAAATGTACAAGAGTAAGAAAACATTTTACTCTACATTTGACAAGTGTTATAAACCTTCTAAGGATTATGTCACTCAAGCTACAATCTTGGAGTATGACTCTAAGACTTGTTTGGAACGAAGTATGACTCATCTTCTTGATTTAACCACTTCAACAATTAATGACTTCTCTTCTTAGTCATAAGAATGTACTAAGATGTCCTTAGAAGATGAATTGTGATATGGTTTCATAATCAATAAGATGATCATAAAACATGATACTAAAGTACTCTCCCATCTTTTCAGATTCGAGTAACTTTTATCTTTCTGCCTAATTTGATTCTTCTCATCCGTCCTGTCATACACTGAAACTTTTCCAATGTTTCAGAATTACACTTAAACTTGTAAGTGTAACCATATTTACTACCTTTTATTAAATCATGAAGAATAGCCTTATCGATCCTTGTGGTGGATCTGGCCAGCGCACAACCAAGTGTACCCGATCCCTTTGTCCTTCACTTGACTCACATATACATGTGAACAAGGAATTAGTCGTAATTTTCCAAAGATGAAAATTCTCAATCATCATACAATACAACCTGCATGATTCCAAGTTTCGGTTCCAATTGAAACTCGGGTGATGAGAATCTTTCCTTATTTGGTAAATTTAGACACTACCACAAATGAAAGAATCAAATTCATATTTCCATTATTGCTAGAAACATACAAACATCAATTTTCCATAAATGCCATTGCAAGGAGATATAACATAAAACAAAAACAAAATTTATTTATTTATAATATACGGAAAAAAAAATTCCCTTACAATGCAACTTTAAATGAAAACTATGCTATTACATATTTCCTAGCAATCTATCATAACCCTAAGTAGTAGCTCAAAAATCCGATCTTCGAACCATGCGAATGAAATCTATCTTCGCGATCAGATTCAACCTACTATTCTTTTAAGTTTCATTCCCTTTGTTTGATCCTACTCGTGAACTTTCAACTGATGATAGTCAGATCTTAGATCAATCTTTGAGAAACAGCTAACACCCTGAAGTTGATCGAACAAATCGTCGATGCGAGGTAGTGGATACTTGTTCTTGATAGTCACCTTATTCAGCTCACGATAATCAATGCACATCCGCATCGATCCATCTTTCTTCTTGACAAACAGTACCGGAGCACCCCAGGGAGAGGTACTCGGTCGGATAAAGCCTTTGTCAAGTAGTTCCTGCAGTTGGATCATCATTTCTTTCATCTCAGCTGGCGCAAGACGATAAGGAGTTTTAGCAATCGGAGCAGCACCAGGCACAACATCAATTCGGAATTCTACTTGCCTGTCCGGAGGAAGTCCAGGCAATTCTTCGGGAAAAACATTTGGATATTCCTTAGCAATGGGAACATCATTCACCGTTTTCTTCTCTTCTTTTGAGACATCGACTGTGTAGGCCAGATAGATAGAACACCATTTCGATATGAATTTACGGGCTTTGAGGAAAGATATTATTTTTAAGGTTCCTTGTTCACCATGGACATAGATAGAATTCTTCCTTTCAATGGGAATATGTGCTATCTTTTCATAGCACAAGAGGTTTGCGTGGTTCTTTGACAACCAATCCATGTCGAGAATAATGTCAAAGTTGGACAAGGAGATAGGAATTAGATTAGCAAGAAAATTGTAGCCTTCAATTTCTATAACACAATTCCTATAGACTTTATCGGCAAGTAATGATATACTTCCAGCAGTCTCTACGTGAAAGGGTTGCGCGAGTGCATAGCAAGCAATTTGAAAAGAATGCGCAAAATCATAAGACACAAAAGAATCTGAGGCGCCAAAATCAAATAAAATGTGAGCAGGCCTAGAGTTAACAAGAAATGTACCCATCACAACATTCGGGTCCTCGCGTGCCTCTTCTGTGGTGATCTGGAATGCACGACCCTTAGCTTTTGGAACCTCCTCCTTTTTAGTTGGAGTACCCCTTGATTGTTGAACAGGAGCTTGACTTTTCGCCGGTTGTTGAACGGAAGCTTGACTTCCCGTCATCTGACTAGTAAGAATGGGGCAAAATTGCTTCTTGTGGCCAGTAATACCACATGCAAAACAAGTAACATCCTTTCTTGGGCAAGCTGGCTTTATATGACCCTTTTCTCCACATCCAAAACAGACAATGGATTCCTTGTCTATTTTGCATGGGCCCGGATGATTCCTACCACAAACACGACATGAAGGCGATTGAATAGAAAAAGATTGTGATCTACTGCGTCCACGAGAGGCATTTTGAGTTTGCATTTGATTACCAGGCTCAGTCCGAACGGATTGAGCTGGTAGAAAAGAAGGAACAGGAACAGTTCTTTCAGTACGTGGATGCTTCGGAGCAGTAAGAGTGGCACCACATATCTCTAAGTCATGCTCACGCCTTCGAGCATACTCAACGGCTTTATCGAATGATAGAACCTCCCGATTGGCAACGAAATCGTGGATTTCGTGCCGTAGTCCCTCCATGAACAACTGAATTTTCTCGTCTTCAGTTGGGATATACTTTGTAGCAAACCTTGCTCTTTGATTAAACTGAGTTTCATACTCATTCACAGTCATTCCTCCCTATTTAAGCTCAAGGAATTCTTTCTCCAACCTCCTCCTCATGTCTAGAGGACAGTACTTCTCTAGCACACGAGTTTTGAATATTTCCCAGGATAAATTCTCCTGGTCAAACTTGCTGAGACCTTCATAGGTTGCTTCCCACCAGACTAAGGCTTCTCCGATGAGCATTGTAGAAGTATAGTTAGCCTTGTCTTCATCATCTACATGAGAAATACGAAACACTTTTTCTGTGTTCTGGATCCAAGTAAGAACAACAATTGGATTAAGAACACCAGAAAACTCTGTAGCACCGCTACTCTTGAAATCTTTAAACGAGGGACGCTTCACCTCTCCTCTCGAAGATTCTCCAGTGGCTTTCTCTTTTCCTTTATCACCACTCTTGTTGTGTTCTTCGAGAGTCTGTCGAATAACACCGGTAAGTTTACCCAAGAGTCGCTCCTCACGAGGAGATACTGGAGTATTCACTTCCTTAGGTTGAGGACCTCCACCAACCTCAGGGGTATGGCTACTAACCTGTTCAGCCATTGCTCTGCAATAGGGAGTAATTTTGTATTTTAGAATATTAGGGTTTACTATTTCCTAATACTTTTATATATATATATTTCCTATGGTTTGTATCCCTATATTTACAATGATTAAGTTCATATATTGAACTTCTAATAGTTTCAGTCTAAATACCAATCCGTGGAATTTAGTTCACTTAAACCACTACTCTGATACCATGATTGAAAGAACCCCTTTCTATACTTTCATATTTCTGAAAGACCCAAACTTTCATACTTGACAATGTAGTTATTCCGAAACATGCTACATGCATATTCATAAAACAATATTTTATATTGATAAAGCGGTTACAAACTACTGGATACAAACCCACTATTTCATAGTGTTATATATTACATAACTTCCCAGGATTCCATAGATTTATACATATGGGAGTGCAAAATACAATAGTCTCAAACTATTCGAAAATCTTATATCAAAACAATAGTTTCAAACTATTCAAAAATCTTCTACCAGTATATAACTATACTGGATGCTTATCTCCTGCAAATTAGTTAAACATTGAGAGGGATAAGCGGTGACGCTTAGTGAGTTCAATAATAGATACAATATAACGTTATGCCATATATATACTTCACTATGGCAGAGGCAAGGAGGATCAAGGAACAACAAAGGCATATGTGAATCATGTGACAAACTTTCCATATCAATCATTGATTTGATTAAAAAATATACAATCAGTGAGACATAACAATTTTCATACTTGATATACATCAATAAAGCTTTGGCCCAAATGACACAGAAGACATACAACTTCGGATTAACCTTTTGGTAGATTTCAGGTTTTCACGCCCTGCCTAACCATCTGCCAATACCATAGAATAGAAATCATTCTCTTACGGAGACATGTTCTACATGGCCAGAGGCTACGTACCAGTACCAATATGAATCTAAGTCCTTTCACTGATCACATGGTCAAAGGTATTACTTTGCTATTAAACATAGCGAATAAAAATTAACATGGGAAAATAAACCGGAATAATAACACTGATAAACACGTAGCACATATAACACATAACATACAATTGCTCCTATATATTAAACTCACCGTGAAATAATCGGGGGTCAAAATAGTAATTCGGGCAACACTTCGGCTCTAAATATGACTTTCTTCGTTGAAAACCGGGAGTTTTCTTGGAAACCGGGCTCTGCGAAGGTAGAGCTTCGAAACCGAAAAGATAAATTTTTCGGGCTTCTCGGGAATCTCGGGGCGTGTTTCGGGCTTTGGAATAAGTACTGGGGCTTTGGGGGAAGTCGGAATGTAAAAAAATGTTGAAAAATGGTGAAAAAGGGCAATTTTCAAACATCTAACCGGGAGGTCTCGCACCCCTTATATAGGTGCGAGCCTCGGATCCGAAGCGAGGGGGTGAGGACATGCGTATGCGAGGTTCGGACCAGGTGGCAGCAGGGCGAGGCTCAGTTCGGACAGACGTGCGCTTCGGATTGGGCCTCCTCCTCGGTCGAATCAGGAGGTTACACGCGGGTCGGATCACGTGGGTGCATGCGAGGATCACGTGACGATTTCGGACACCTGTGCGACACGCGTCGCTTCTCGGACGTGCCACGCAGCAGCTTCGGACACGTGGCCAACTCCGAGCGAGGGTGACGTGGCAATCACTATTCATGTGAAATTTCTCAAAAAATGTGCCCAATCTTGTAAAATCCATAACTTTCTCACACGGACTCCGTTTTTAACGTTCTTTATATGCACGTGTAGAGAAAATTATGCTATACAACTTTCTTTTAGACTTCGTCGGAAAATTTTGACTTTATTTTTATATTATTATTTTTAACCGACCAGGACTGGTAAATCCGTTAAAAATTCATAACTTCTTCATCCGACGTCCGTTTTCGTCAGACTTTTTACCGTTGTACTACTAATGACGAGACATTCGATTCTCGTTTAGGTTGTGTCGGTTAAAAATCATTTGATCTAAAATTCGAGTTTTTAGTTGTCTACTGCTAAGCTGAAACTTGTAAAAATCATAACTTCCTCATACGAAGTCAGATTTTGGCGTTCTTTTTATCGAACTTCTCGGTTTAACGAATACTACGACTTTCATTTAGATCACTAAGGCTAAATAGTAGTTTATCAGAAACTCACTTTTTACGTCATTCGGCACCGTGCTGGTTTTATCGCGGATCTTCGATTGGTCATAACTTCTTCGTTATAACCCGGATTTCGACGAGGTTTTCGCCTATATGTTTCTAAAGAGATTATCTACAACTTTCAACGATAAAATTTTACTTATTTCAAATTTTATATTTTCGCTAAATTTCACTATTTAGCTTTTAATTGGAATCTCATAAGACTTTCAATAATTTATGAGTGATTCTAAACATAGTTTTACCTTATTTCTAGTAAAAACTATCTGTTAGAACTCAATACTCAATATCACATAATATTTCATAATATTATTTATATAAAACACGATCTCAAAACGTGTATGTTACAAAGAGGGACACCCATTAAGTTGCCATTTTATAGGCAACCTTATACCCCCCTTATAGACCGGCTTCGTGAATGAGGCCTACTAACGGTAAGACAGACTTGCTCTTATACATATATATATTATTAACTTATAATACTCTAAAGTATAAGCGTTGAATTTTAACTTTTAAAACTCTAGGGTTTGGAATTAAAGTGTGTATGAGACTTTACAAATTCCAAAACTTGAGGGCAAGTTTTGAACAATTCAAAAAAAAAACTTTTGGATTTTCATAACTTATGAGTTTAATTAAGGTTTTAAAAACTTTAATGGAGAGACTCTTGAACATTCATAACTTGAGGACAAGTTATGGAGTCCATAAAACTATTTATGAGAAAGACTCTTCAATTATGTAACCTATGAGTTTTTAATGGATCTTTAAAAGAAAATGACTTTTGGTAATCCATAACTTGAGGACAAATTATGGACTCCATTAAAAAACATTTAGATCAAGAATTAACTAACAAACAATTTGCAAATAATTCCTATGATCTACCAAAACTCATAAGTGTATGAACAATAATATCAACAATTTCAAGAATCATATAAACACATATAAAACTTGAAATTTTGATAATAACCTTGAAATTGGTTTACCATAATCATTACCACATCAAAAACAAGTTTATAAGATCAAAAACAACTTAGGGTAATGATTCTAGTCCAATTCCAGCCTTAAAAGTCGAAAATCTGCACTCAGGGCCTCCTACTCGTCGAGTGTATGAACCTACTCGACGAGTAGGATGAATTTCCTCTTGGACTCGGCGAGTCTACTGCCCAGAAAGCCAGAATTTTCGATTTTTAAGAAATTGCATCAAGTATAACTGAAAACCAAGCCTATTCTCTGATAACACTAATAGGTTTTGAGCATTCTAACACTCCTATGGTGTACATGAAACCCTATAAACCTTGGATCTATGTTTTCTCTATTATACATGCAAATATTCAATATTCCAAGGTTTCATCCTAACTAGCATAATATGAAGTATATACAATACAAGAATCTAGTAGAATGACATACCTTTTGATGGAGATTGAAGTCTTGAACCTTTAAGAGCTTAATGCTCAAGTGTTGCACCTCAAATGGTTTACACAACACCAAAAACCCTTGGAATAAGTAGAGAAGAAGAATACTTAGGTTCACTCTATGAAAATCGGCCTTGCCCTCTTTTGTGTATGCACTAGTGCCAATTTCATGAACTAGAGACCTCTTTATATAGTGTGGAGGATTAGGGTTACATTCATGTAAACCCTAATACCCATGACCTTTCATTTCCATAGGATCCATGGGTTAAAACTCCATGGACTATCCATGAAAGCTTAGCCCAACCTAAATGAACTTGGCCCATCCTATATATAAATAAGAGTCCATATTTAATTAGTTCATTTTGATCACTAAATTAATTCTTCATCAATACTCATTAAATAATATGATTTCATATTAATATATTAGAACTTATAATATATTAATATAAACCATAAGTATCATTTTTCTCATTTTGTCTATCCAATTGTTCTGATGCCATGCAACCCAAATGGACCATGCTACTCTCGGGTCGAATATATACCAATAATAGTTATGGGCTTAGACATCTAATCCAACATCAAGTTGGTATCAGAGCCTTGGTTTGAGGGATTCGGGCACACTCTCGGGTGTGTATGAACTCAAACTAAGGACTTAGTATTAAAATTTTCAAAAGAAAATCATTTTAACTAAAAGAATTTTGAAAAGAGAAAAGAACTTTAAAAAGAGAAGAGAAAGCGTGTGGTGCATGAAATCAGCCGAGCTCAAGTAAGTACTCCCAAATTACCCATACAAGTTTATGTTATGATATGTTTATGAGAACTGCATGCTAGATTAGGACTAATGATCTAGGAAGGATGCCTTATGTGCCTATTATATGTGTATCAGCTTTTTGAGAATTGCATACTAGTTTAGGACTAAGGATCTAGGAAGGATGCCTTATGTGCCTGTTATATGTATCTCATCTTTATGAACCGCATGCTAGTACAGATTAGTTAGTGATGGCCTGAATGAGATATGCTTGATTATGTTTAGTCGATGCTCGAATGTTGCTTGCTTTGTGCTTTTAGGAGTTCTAGCTATCTTTTACTAACTAGTAAATGAATATGTTAAGTTACATACTGTAAGGACTAAATAATTTCATAAGGTTAGGTCTAGCTCTATTGCGCAGCTCTTGCTTGAGTCCAACTGTAACGCCCGGTTCTTGGTACGTATTTTAAATAAGGATTATGCATTTTTAAAAAGGTACTCGACGAGTTGGAGGCCCCAAACTCGTCAAGTAGGATTTGGATATGTGGACGCGGGACGTGAAGTCTACTCGACGAGTCGAGGAGCCTCGACTCGACTAGTAGGCCTGCCAGAGTGAAACCCTAATCCCCGGTGCGGCTCCGATAGCCAAAGCACCATATCGGTTGGCTCCTCCCGAGATGCAGGAGTTGTCTACACAGATTCAGGAGCTGTTAGACAAGGGATTTATCAGGCCGAGCAGTTCGCATTGGGGAGCCCCAATCCTGTTTGTGAAGAAGAAGGATGGGTCGCATCGGATGTGTATAGATTACCGGGAGCTAAACAAGGTAATGGTGAAGAACCATTACCCACTCCCGAGGATTGAGGATCTCTTCAAACAGCTACAGGGGGCATCTTGGTTTTCCAAGATAGATTTGCGTTCAGGCCACCACCAAATGTGAGTCGGATAGGAGGATGTGCAGAAGACTGATTTTCGGACTCGCTATGGCCATTACGAGTTCGTGGTGATGCCCTTCGGGCTCACCAATTCTCCAATCGCGTTCATGGACCTCATGAAGCGTGTGTGCAGACCGATGCTGGATCGTCCTGTGATAGTTTTCATTGACGATATCTTGGTTTACTCCAAGACGCAGGAGAAGCATAAGGAACACTTGTGGGAGGTGTTGGATACCATGAGGAGAGAGATATTGTACGCCAAGTTCTCCAAGTGCGAGTTTTGGTTGCGCGAGGTGCAGTTCCTGGGGCACCTTGTCAACCAGAACATGATTTTGGTTGACCCAACCAAGGTGGAGGCCGTGATGAGATGGGAGGTTCCGAAGTCTCCATCTGAGATTCAGAGTTTCCTAGGGTTAGCAGGCTATTATCGGAGATTCATTCAGGACTTCTCCAAGATAGCAGTACCCTTGACCTGGCTGACGAAGAAGGCCGTCGTATTTCGTTGGGGGCCTGAGCAGCAGGCAGAGTTTGAGACTTTGAGGCAGAGGTTGTGCAAGGCACCGATCTTAGCCCTGCCTGAGGGCATGGAGTATTTTTTTAGTATACTATGATGCGACCATTTCAGGCTTGGGCGCAGTCTTGATGCAGAGGGGGCATGTCATCGCCTACGCCTCGAGGCAGTTGAAGCCTCACGAAGCGAACTACCCGACGCACGATTTGGAGTTGGGGCGGTTGTCTTCGCCCTCAAGATTTGGCGACACTACCTCTATGGGGTCCGTTGTACCATTTACACGGACCACAAGAGTTTGAGGTACCTCATGGATCAGCCAAATCTAAACATGAGACAGCGTCCGTGGCTAGATGTGGTGAAGGATTACGATTGTGAGATCCTCTACCACCCGGGGAAGGCCAACGTTGTGGCCGATGCTCTTAGCCGCAAGGCAGCCCCGATGAGAGATATCTGCTTACGGATGACAGTAGTGACTCCGCTTTTGGAGCAGATCTGAGAGGCCCAAAAGGAGGCTATGAAGGAGGAACATCGAAAGAGCGAGTGTATTGTGGGTCAGGTTTCCTCCTTCGACTATGATAGTCGTGGGTTGTTGACACTGCACCGTAGGGTGAGGGTTCCATAGAATGGAGGTGTGCACCAGGTTCTGGTGGAGGAGGCCCACAAATCCAGGTTTTCAATTCATCCCGGGGTGTAACGTCCGTAGATCCGGGCTAGTCAATTTAGAGAAGATAAGCATCAAACTGACTTTTTGATAAAAGATTATTTAGAATGAATAATCTTAACTAGGTTGTAGTGGTCGTGACAAGGATTCCAGATATATAAAGAATGCCGAAATCCGAGTTATAACGAAGAAGTTATGACCTGTCGAAGTTTCGCGACAGAACCGGCACGACACGGCGCGACGTAAAAAGTGAATTTACGTTAGAGCGATATTTAGCCTTAGCGATCTAAATAAAAGTCGTAGAATACGTTAAACCGAGAGCGTGCATGAAAAGAACGTCCAAATCTGACTTCGTATGAGGAAGTTCCGATTTTTCTAAGTTTCGACTTAGCGGTATACAACCCAAATCTCGAAATTGAGATCGAGTGATATTTGGCCGAAACAATCTAAACGATAATCGAAGACCTCGTCGATAGTAGTCCAATGGTGAAAATACAGACAAAAACGGACGTCAGATGAAGAAGTTATGAATTTCTAACGGAGTTTTCCTGTCCCGACCTACTAAAAATAATATAATAAAAATAAAGTCAAAATTAGCCGACGAGTCTAAACGAAAGTTGTAGATCATAGTCTCATCTACGCGTGGATATAAAGAACGTCAAAAACGGAGCTCGTATGAGGAAGATATGAATTTCTGAAGTTTTTAAATAATTAAAAAATATTTATAAAATTATAAATTCGGATAATATCCGAAGCCATGACACGTCCGATCCTATCCACCCGGTACGCCCAGCGTACCAGGAGTACGCCCCGCGTACTCCGGTCTTGTATGGTCCGAGAGACAGCCACGTAGCCCTACCGAGACTCATCCGAACTACGCCCAGCATAGATCTTCGTACGCCCAGCGTACGCATGAAAGAGGCATTACGCCCCGCGTGTCACACCCCGATCCTTGTCGGAATCGATCAAGGTGTGATATATTGTTCAAAGTCTCATGACAACTATGTTATAATATGATTAGATTCAATTAAGTACTAAGTATGCAAACAAGATCCACAACATACAAATACAAATCCAAATACGAACAACATTTATTACATCAAATTTAAATAGTCTTGTGGATTTCTAAGGCACAACCTATTTTTCATCAACTTCATTCTTCAAATCTGCATCATGGGTAAAAACAGGTCAACTACGAGAGTTGGTGAGTAATCTAATTTTAGTAGAGAAAATTGTGAAGTTGAAACATTTATAATTTGAAATTTGTTTTCTTTTTGAAGTCGGCAAACAATTGTATTTGAGATAACGGTTTATAAATCAAAAATTGATTAACAAATGATAACAACAACAATAAGTCCTCACCCTATATATACATATGTATATATATATAAATATATATAGGATGGAGCATCTAATCATCAAACACACTCAACCACGTGCGATCAATCACCTTAGCGTCCCCAGGCGGGGTGGTCAACCCAATAGCGCTATTATTGTCCATAACGTACCTCAAGAATACGGGCATAGTCATGGAGATTAGACTAAAAATTGTAATGCACTACAAGTACATGTAGCGTAAACAAACAGTAGTTATACAATTAATGACTCACATATAAATGTCCCAACAATGTCTCAATTGTGATAAAACAATAAAATGAAGTTGGAACATATTAGAACCACATGATACACCCCAAAAGTATTGAAAATTATAAAATATGGGGTAGATTACTCACATTAGTCCCAAAACGAAATGCGTGTGTCGTACGATAGACGGTTCGGGTCAAAATGGCATAGAACCTAATATAATTAATAGTTTTGGTTTAGGAACTGCTAAACGAGAATGGAGTATTAATACAAATAATTAAACACATATTCTTATATTAGATGAATTAACAATAGTTCATTTTGATTAGAATATTAAGATATTCATTTGTTAAATGAATTTTAAATTGAATTAATTATTTTGCATAATTAATTTATATTTTCAATTTAGGCTAGATTTTAATAATTTCTCGGAATCGAAAATCTATCCTACGGAATCGAGATTATGAAAGTCCTTAAGTATAAGGGAAGCCTATCGATAAAGTTGGTCATTCCTACGGGGGCTTATTAAAATAATAACTTGCCCAATTATAATTATTTACAGATTTTAACAATTATTTATATGAAATAATCATTAAAATGCATTTTTACATGCTTAAATACTTAGGAAAATGGTTTTAAATAGTAAACAGTATTGAAAAATTATGAAATTATTCGGAAATCATTATTTCATACAATATTAATTACTGTAAAAAATTTATATTTTTCTGAACTGTTTTAGTATTTATTTAATACTTTAATGATTAAACAACAACAAAATCCGGGAAAAATAATAAATGATTCCCAAAAATTCTGTAAAATTAACCATAGTTTTATAACATGATATAGAGCCCATTGTATAAGTTTCGGATATTTGTGACTATGGGAAGTATTTTTTATATATTTCATTGTTAATTAATCAATAAAATCATAAATAATAGTAAACAGTAATATAAATGCATGAAACTTCATAAATTATGTTTAATCAATATATTGGTCATCCCAGAATTTTCTCAGAATTTATTGAATGCAAAAAGTATTTTATGTGAATTATTGCCCTACTTTATTGCAATAATTATAGTAATTCAATAAAAATAAGTTATTTTCTGAAAATTTCCAGAACTTCTTATTTTATTGATTGGATTCTGAGAAAAATCAGGTTTATGCATAAAATGAGGTTTAGATAGTTTGGTGGAATTAATTTGTTTCTTGTATGAATTTGAAACTTTTAACAACATACCTTGATGAATGCTTCAAGAGGGATGAAGATTTGAGTATAATAGATTGTTCTTGGCTGGAATATGAGTATTTCTTGGATGAATTTCGAGATTGAGAGTGAGAGAAAGAATAGAGAAGGTTTAAGTGGTGAAGAGAATAATGTGTTGGGAGAAAAAGGAAGGAAAGTGGATGGGAGGTGTGAGTGGGAGACCATGGGAATAATCTTTTTGCTTTTGGTGGTCTTCATAATTTCCCACTAACACAAGCATCTTTTACATAATTAATATAAGAGTTTTATAAAATTTAAAGTAAATTTTATAAAAATAGAGTTTTATAAAATTTAATGTAAAGTTTATAAAAATGGAGTTTTATAAAAGATAGGTTATCATTTGATTATAACAATCTACTTTGATTTGAAGTTTAATTATAGCATTCAAGTTTGATTCTTTTAATTTAATTAGAGCATTATACTTTGATTTGATTTTAATATGGTATCATAATTTAATTTGATTATAGTTATAACGTTGTACTATACTATGTTGCTATTAACGTCAATTTATATCGTAGTGTATGGGTTTTGATCCTATTAGCGTCAAGTAATCTTGAGTAGGGTTTATTAAATTTCCAATTGGGTTGGGTTGACCCGAATCCGTTTTAGGCGGATGTCACAGTCTCCCCTACTTTAGGAAATTTCGTCCCGAAATTTAAGAAGAGAGTACCTTAAGAGAAAAGTTGTGGGTATTTGGTACGCATATGATCCTCACGCTCCCATGTATACTCAGGTCCACGTGCCGACTGCCACCTGACCTTAACCAGGGGAATGCGACTTCTTTTGAGTTGCTTTTCCTTTCGGTCGGCAATTTCCAAGGGTTTCTCGATAAATTGCATTGTCTCGTCGATTTGGATATCCTCGAGAGGAACATGAAGGTTCTCATCTGCTAAACACTTCTTGAGGTTGGCTATATGAAATACTGGGTGAACTTTCTTAAGCTCTGTTGGTAGATCCAACTCGTAGGCTACTGGTCGGATCCTTTTTATGATCTTAAACGGGCCTACGTAGCGTGGTGCCAATTTACCCTTGCGTCCAAATCGAACCACACCTTTCCATGGGGACACTTTTAACATGACCATGTCACCCAGGGTAAATTCAAGCGGTTTGCGTCGCTTGTCGGCATAACTCTTTTGTCGGCTACGAGCTGCGAGAAGGTTATCGCGAATCTGAGTGATTTTGTCGGTTGTTTCCTGGATAAGCTCAGGACCAACGATTGGAGAATCCACTGTTGCGCGAATCACGTGGGACTCACCAATTTCATGCCAGCAAATAGGAGATCGGCATTTACGGCCATACAATGCCTCAAATAGTGGCATCTTGATGCTAGAATGATAACTGTTATTATAGGAGAATTCCACCAACGGTAAATGAGAGTCCCAGTTTCCTCCGAAATCCAAGACACACGCCCTCAACATATCTTCGAGTGTTTGAATTGTCCTCTCAGATTGACCATCGGTCTGAGGATGATAGGCGGTACTGAGATCGAGGCGGGTTCCCATGGCTGTTTGAAGTGATTGCCAAAACCGAGAGAGAAATCTCCCATCACGATCTGAAATGATGCTGAGAGGAATGCCATGCCGACTAACTATCTCGTTGATGTAAATCCGAGCAAGTTTTTCGACTATGAAATTTTCACGGATGGGAAGGAAATGAGCGGATTTGGTCAAACGGTCAATGATTATCCAAATGCTGTCGTGTCCTTTTGTGGTACGGGGAAGTTTGGTTACGAAATCCATGGCGATCGCTTCCCATTTCCACCTGGGGATTTCTGGTTGGACCAATAGTCCAGAGGGTCGTTGACGTTCTACTTTGACCCTGGAACATGTAAGACATTTGGCCACGAATAAGGCAATATCCTTTTTCATTCCCGACCACCAATAATTGGTTCTCAGGCCATGATACATCTTGTCAGAGCCCGGATGAATGGAATATCGGGGTTTATGGATTTCTTCCATCAGGAATATACGAAGATTGTCACGATCTGGGATCCAGATGCGATCTTGATAATAGAAAATACCATCAGATTTAGTTTCCAACTCCCCATCAATTCCCGTGGGCATGTCATTTTCGGTAATTGTCGAGTGTTGGGCTCCTCGAATTCGGTCGCTGAGATTGGACAAGATAGGAGAACATATTAGATGAAATGCATGGGCATGTTCTTTTCGGCTTAACGCGTCGGCTACGACGTTTGCCTTGCCCGGATGATAGCGTATTTCACACTCGTAATCATTTAGGAGCTCGACCCATCGTCTTTGCCTCATATTGAGTTCCTTTTGATTAAGAATATGTTGCAAGCTCTTGTGGTCGGTGAAAATTACGCATTTAGTGCCGTAAAGGTAATGCCTCCAAATTTTAAGAGCGAAAACCACGGCACCGAGCTCCAAATCATGAGTCGTATAATTTCTTTCATGGATTTTGAGTTGTCGTGATGCGTAAGCTATAACCTTTCCCTTTTGCATCAAAACACAACCTAGACCGAGATTGGAGGCATCGCAGAATACCACGAAATCTTCGGATCCTTCAGGGAATGTAAGAATCGGAGCGTTACACAAACTTTGTTTAAGGGTTTGGAAAGCGTATTCCTGCTTGGGTCCCCAATCAAATGGTGTACCCTTGCAAGTGAGAGAAGTAAGCGGTAAAGCAATCTTTGAGAAATTTGAAATGAAACGCCGGTAATAACCGCCTAAACCGAGGAAGGACCGAATTTCCTTGGGGGTACGTGGGGCTTTCTAATTCTGTACTGCTTCAACTTTTGCGGGATCGACTAAAATACCCTTGTCACTTACAATATGACCAAGGAATTGTACCTCATTTAACCAAAACTCGCATTTCAAAAATTTGGCGTAGAGCCGATTTCCTTGCAACGTTTGGAGAGTTAGGCGAAGGTGTCTTTCATGCTCTACCTTTGTCTTGGAGTAAATGAGGATGTCATCAATAAAGACGATAACAAAACGGTCGAGATAAGGTTTAAATACCCGATTCATCAAGTCCATGAATACGGCAGGGGCATTTGTTAGGCCGAAAGGCATAACAGTGAACTCGTAATGACCATAGCGGGTTCGGAAAGCGGTTTTGGGGATGTCTTCTTCCCGTACTCGAAGTTGGTGATAACCCGAGCGAAGGTCAATTTTGGAGAAGCATGAAGCTCCTTGAAGCTGATCAAAAAGGTCGTCGATCCGAGGTAACGGATATCGGTTCTTGATGGTTAATTTATTTAACTCCCGATAATCGATACACATACGAAACGAACCATCTTTCTTTTTGATGAAGAGAACCGGGGCTCCCCAGGGTGAAGTACTAGGGCGGATAAATCCCTTATCGGTTAATTCTTGGAGCTGACTTGCCAATTCTTGCATCTCGGCTGGAGCCAACCGATATGGAGACTTGGCTATGGGAGTAGCCTCAGGAACAAGATCGATGCGGAACTCTAGCTCACGTACTGGAGGGAGTCCAGATACATCATCAGGAAAGATGTCGGGAAAGTCTCGTACTATCGGAATATCTTCGATCTTCTTTTCTTTGACCTTTGTTTCCACCACATGGGCTAAGAAAGCCATATATTCTTTTCGTAGATATGATCGAGCTTGAGTACATGACATAAGACTAAGCTTTTTCGAATGAGTCTCGCCATAAATACGAAGACTTTGACCGTCGGCGAGAGGAATACGAATGAACTTATCGTAACATACTATTTCAGCATGGTTTTGGGATAGCCAGTCCATTCCTACTATGATGTCGAAGCTACCAAGTTCCATAGGAACTAAATTGACAGAAAATTTATGACCGCAAAAATCGAAAGTGCAATCTTGGATGACTGCATTGAGTGAAACGTATTTTCCATCGGCGACTTCTACGGTAAAGTACTCATAAAGAATCGTGCGAGATGTGTGAAGTATGGGCTCAAATTCCAAAGACACAAAACTTTTATCGGCACCTGAATCAAAAAGTACTGACGCGTAGCAGTCATTTATGAGAAACGTACCATTTACGACCTTGTTATCGGTCTTTGCTTGGGTTGCGGTAATGACAAAGGCTCGTCCTTTGGGAGCTGGAACCTGCATTGTTGGATTTGCCTGGGCTTGGGTGTTGATGATATTGACTAGCCTAGGACACGCGTTTCTGAAATGGGTGGGGTCACCACAGTTAAAGCATGTTCCAGTTGGATATCGGGTTTGTGTTTGCTGATTTGAAGGTAGATAGAGTGGTCGCTGAGTTTTTGGTGCACGACATGTGTCTGCCAAGTGGCCATAGCGACCACAATTCGTACAGAGGCGACACGGGCTGGTGGTCATATGGTGATAGTTACAGTGGTTACAGAGGGGGTGAGGTCCGGTATACGGCTTTTTATTCGGTTGGGCTTGTGGGGTGACTTGGGTGATAGGAGTACCAGGGGTAATAACAGCATGGTTGTGGTGATGACTTTTCCGCTTCTTTTTGTCATGTCGGTGGGAGGACTCGGACTTGACAATTAGGGGGGTCTCAGGGGTCGGCTTTTTAGTTGACATCTTTGAACCCTTGCGTGGGAGGACACCATCGTTCATATTGTCCTCGTTGAGTTGACCTGCTATTTCAATGGCGGATTCTAGGGTAGATGGCCTGCTGCTGGTCACCGAATCACGGATCTGGCGTGGTAACCCTTTGATGTAGCGGCGTATTGCAGTTTTCATAGGTTGAACCATGTGAGGTAGGAGTCTCGAGAGATCATGGAATCTATTGGTGTAGGTCGCGTTGTCGCCTCCCACCTGTTTCAGATTCCAGAATTCATCCTCGAGAGTTTGCAATTCGCTGTCAGGGCAGAACTTCTCCATCATGCGTTCCTTTAGTTTTGACCAGGTCATTCCCAAGGCAACAACCTCTCCCTTTGCCCGTTTTTCTAGGTTCCACCATGTGAGAGCATGACCTTGGAGGCACCCTGTAGCATGACGGACCATCAGGTCCTCAGGACACTCGCTATGGATGAAAGTACTCTCCATTTCTTCAATCCATGTGAGGAGTGCGGTGGCACCATCGATGCCTTTGAAGTAAGGCGGATTGCAGTTACGAAAGTGCTTGAACGAGCAACGAGGAGTGGTTGTTGGAGCTTGTGGCTGAAGAGAATGAAGTTGGGTTGCAATTGTTGGGATGACGTTTGCTACCTCCTTGGCGATAAGGGCAGCTAGCCTTCGGTTGTTGCGAGCAGCGTATGGGGGTCGTAATGCCATCTACGAGAAACACGCATATGGACTTGTGAGTTATTTGTAAATTGATTATGGAAATAAAGTTTTTAGACATTGTTGGGTAAAATAATTGTAAAACACTTGTTGGGCCATGGTTAGGAGTGTTGGGCACCTTTTGGGCTTTCCATGGTTACTAAATGTGAAACATGTAGCACTTGCATGGGCCCCCACAAAACTAAGTTTTCACATGTCTTTCCCACTACTAGGCCCATTAGGGAACTTAATAGTCCAATGAGTTGGCCATTTTGGAGTGTATCCTTTCGGATACGTTTGATAAGGTCGGGTATTTTGATGGCTCAAAAGTAATGTGAATGACGCGCTTTGGCCTATAGGTTTGGGAACTCTCGCCTTTGGTCCCCAGATAAGCAAACTGGTCCCTCGGTTGATTGGGATGTATACGAATGCTTGCCTAGTCAGGACTTGCCCAATTATAATTATTTACAGATTTTAACAATTATTTATATGAAATAATCATTAAAATGCATTTTTACATGCTTAAATACTTAGGAAAATGGTTTTAAATAGTAAACAGTATTGAAAAATTATGAAATTATTAGGAAATCATTATTTCATACAATATTAATTACTGTAAAATTTTTATATTTTTCTGAACTGTTTTAGTATTTATTTAATACTTTAATGATTAAACAACAACAAAATCCGGGAAAAATAATAAATGATTCCCAAAAATTCTGTAAAATTAACCATAGTTTTATAACATGATATAGAGCCCATTGTATAAGTTTCGGATATTTGTGACTATGGGAAGTATTTTTTATATATTTCATTGTTAATTAATCAATAAAATCATAAATAATAGTAAACAGTAATATAAATGCATGAAACTTCATAAATTATGTTTAATCAATATATTGGTCATCCCAGAATTTTCTCAGAATTTATTGAATGCAAAAAGTATTTTATGTGAATTATTGCCCTACTTTATTGCAATAATTATAGTAATTCAATAAAAATAAGTTATTTTCTGAAAATTTCCAGAACTTCTTATTTTATTGATGGGATTCTGAGAAAAATCAGGTTTATGCATAAAATGAGTTTTAGATAGCTTGGTGGATTTAATTTGTTTCTTGTATGAATTTGAAACTTTTAACAACATACCTTGATGAATGCTTCAAGAGGGATGAAGATTTGAGTATAATAGATTGTTCTTGGCTGGAATATGAGTATTTCTTGGATGAATTTCGAGATTGAGAGTGAGAGAAAGAATAGAGAAGGTTTAAGTGGTGAAGAGAATAATGTGTTGGGAGAAAAAGGAAGGAAAGTGGATGGGAGGTGTGAGTGGGAGACCATGGGAATAATCTTTTTGCTTTTGGTGGTCTTCATAATTTCCCACTAACACAAGCATCTTTTACATAATTAATATAAGAGTTTTATAAAATTTAAAGTAAAGTTTATAAAAATAGAGTTTTATAAAATTTAATGTAAAGTTTATAAAAATGGAGTTTTATAAAAGATAGGTTATCATTTGATTATAACAATCTACTTTGATTTGAAGTTTAATTATAGCATTCAAGTTTGATTCTTTTAATTTAATTAGAGCATTATACTTTGATTTGATTTTAATATGGTATCATAATTTAATTTGATTATAGTTATAACGTTGTACTATACTATGTTGCTATTAACGTCAATTTATATCGTAGTGTATGGGTTTTGATCCTATTAGCGTCAAGTAATCTTGAGTAGGGTTTATTAAATTTCCAATTGGGTTGGGTTGACCCGAATCCATTTTAGGCGGATGTCACACCGCATACATGGAAGTTACGCCCAGCGTAACCCGATGACCAGCAGCCTATAAATAGAAGACGAGGGATGCCGATCTTGTTTTCTAATTTTCACTTCTCTCCCCTTTTTTCTTTCTTCTTCTTGGCAATTTATACCCCCGAAGCCCTGGTATCAATCCCGACACCCGAAGCAAGTCCCGAAGCCCCGAAGATCCTGAGAAAAATAGTTTTTGAGCCAAAACTCTGCCCGCGTGAAACCCGGTTTTAGAGAAAACGTCCCGGTTTCATCGGAAAAGATTATTTTAAGAGACGAGGTGTTGTCCGATCATCGTCTTATCATGTGGGTGTGTAGTTACTTTCTTCTACCGCATAGATATGAAGTATTTGCTATGAAATATGTGTTATGTGTTTATACGTTGTTTGTTAATTGAGATGGATGTTGAATTAATGTTTTATACAGGTTTTAAAAGATTTAAACTGTATATGTGTTTGCATCTACAAATATGTTGGGTAGAACATGGGTAGATGAAATACTTGATGTGAGACGAAATAAAAAGTATTTTTGAACTCAACATGTTCATTAGGTGTTTTTTTGAACTCAATGTGTTCACTTGGTGTTTTTGAACTCTATGTGTTCGTTAGGTATTTTTGAACTCTATGTGTTCACTTGGTGTTTGAACTCAACGTGTTCATTAGGTATTTTTGAACTCTATGTGTTCACTTGGTATTTTTTAACTCAATGTGTTCATTAAGTATTTTTGAACTAGATGTGTTCACTTGGTGTTGTTGAACTAAGTGTGTTCACTAAGTGTTTTAGAACTAAGTATTCACCAGATGTTTTGAATTAAGTGTTCACTAGGAGTGTTAGAACTAGGTGTTCGTTAAGTATGTTGAACTAAGTGTTTACCGGTTGTAATTTGAGGACCTTGGCAGTGGTGGACTTTGTGTCAATTCCTTAGGTCAATCCTTAGGAATAAATGGATAAAGGATAGTTGATTCTTAGGGTAAATCCTTAAGAAATAAAGGAGATAATGGGAATGAGTAATCTGGATTGATTGATTGATTGATTGATGATTGAATATAATAATTATATTATTGTGGGTCGAAAACCCTATATGCTCACCAGGCTCCCAAGCCTGACCCACTCAGTTTTCTTTGCATTACAGGTAATGGCACAAGAGTATAAGTTGGTGGACTTGACGAGAGATTTTGGATTATAGATCAGTAGTTATAAATAACTGTTGTAAGGTCTATTTTATACTGTTTATGCTTTTGGTCTGTAACGGAACATGACATCCCGAGATTTTGTTATTTAATGAAAATACATTTCTTTAAAGAAATGCTTTGATAAATTCTTATCATATTTTGTTTGGGAACAAATTCCGCAACTCTTTTAACCAAAGGATTACTCTGATTTTATAAAACAAAGAATAAACAAATCGGTCTTTTCTGGCCGTGAAAATGGGGATGTCACACGGGGCGACGAAGATGTACAAAGATCTTCGTCCTGATTACTGGTGGCCCTGCATGAAGCGGGATATAGCCTGGTACGTCGAGAGGTGCCTGACCTGCAGGAAGGTCAAGGCGGAGCACCAGAGACCTCACGGCAAGATGCAACAGTTGGATATCCCCATATGGAAATGGGAAGATATTACTATGGATTTCATCACAAAGCTTCCCAGGACCGCACGGGGGGTGGATTCGATTTAGGTCATCGTGGATCGGTTGACCAAGAGTGCTCATTTCATACCGATCCAGGAGAGCATCTCGGCCGAGAAGCAGCCCGATATCTACATCAGAGAGGTAGTAGCTAGACACAGAGTGCCAGTTTCCGTGATTTCTGATCGAGACGTGCGATTCACTTCCAGATTCTTGAAGAAATTCCATGACGAGTTGGGTACTCGTCTGCACTTTAGCACGACTTTTCACCCCCAGACGGATGGTCAAAGTGAGCAGACCATCCAGACCTTGGAGGACATGCTGCGGGCATGCGTATTAGACTTCGGTGGTAGCTGGGATACCTACCTTCCCTTGGCAGAGTTTTCCTACAATAATAGCTACCACGCAAGTATCGACTGACCTCCCTTCGAGATGTTGTATGGGAGGAAGTGCAGGACCCCAATATGTTGGGGAGAGATTGGGCAGAGGGTCATGGGGAGTACCGAGGTGGTACTCAAGACGACAGAGAGGATCCAACAGGTCCGGAGCAGGCTTCAAACTACTCAGAATCGGCAGAAGAGCTATGCCAACAAGCGTCGATCGGACCTGGAGTTTCAAGTGGGAGATAGGGTTCTCCTGAAGGTGTCACCTTGGAAAGGTGTCATCCGGTTCAGGAAGCGGGGCAAGTTGCACCCCATATACAATGGTCCTTTCAGGGTTGCAGCCCGGGTGGGCAAGGTGGCGTATAGGCTAGATCTGCCAGCCGAGCTTAGTCAGATCCACAATACCTTTCATGTCTCCCAACTGCGGAAGTGTCTGGTAGAGGACTCTGCCGTGGTGCCTCTAGAGGATATCTAGGTTGATGACAGCCTGAACTACATCGAGCGAACAGTAGCCATCCTCGACAGGAAGACGAAGGATCTGAGGAACAAGAAGGTCGGGTTGGTGAAGGTGCAATGGCAGCACCGCAAGGGCTCAGAATGGACTTGAGAGCCGGAGGATGAGATGAGGGAACACTACCCCGAGCTTTTTCCGGATGCAGCAGCAGACTTCGAGGATGAAGTCTAAAATAAGTGATGAAGATTTGTAACGCCCGGTTCCTGGTACGTATTTAAATTAGGATTATGCATTTTTACAAAGGGACTCGACGAGTTGGAGGCCCCAACTCATCGAGATTGAAGTCTACTCGAATAGTCGAGGAGCCTCGACTCGACGACTAGGCCTGCCAGAGTGAAACCCTAATTTTCAGGGTTTGCATCCTATGTAAACACCTTAACACCCCCATTGTGGCCTCCCTCATTGCCTCCCTTAGTCTAGAAAACCCTAATTCAAAACCCTAACCCATTTTGAGTGTTCTTGAGCCATTGTTGTGTGTTTGTGGTGGTTTTGAAGCTTGAGAAGGAAGAGGAAGCTTGGGAGTTCAAGAGGAAGCAAGTAGATCCAGAGGTTGTGTTCCATTTCCAGCTCATTTGAGGTATAAAGTATATACCTTGACCATTCATCTATTAGATTTCTTCTTGGAGTAGTTTAGGGCTTTAAGGAGTCATTTTTGGAACCATTCATGGATGCAAGCATGTTTTGGGGTATTGACTTCAGATCTAGAGCCCTTGAGGGACTCCATGGCATAAAGGTGCCAACTTTATGGCCATGGGAGTCCCATGCAACCTAGGGACCACTTTTTAGGGCTTTTTGAGCTAAATAGACCATGCATGAATGTCCCGACTGTATGAAGGAGAACTCGACGAGTCCAAGGAAGGACTCGGAGTTCAAATGGAAAGTCCCGATTCTGTCATAGGGAGAAACTCGGTGAGTTAGAGGGTAACTCGACGATTCAGATCGTGAATTCGAGATTCTCTGAATTATGGAATTCGACGAGTTGATGGACCAACTCGGCGAGTTGAGTCAACCAGGATGTTGACTTTGACCAGATCATTGACTTTGACTTTGACTTGGCCATTATCCAAGATTGACCCTTAAAGGGGTTATGAATATGAAAGAGTAACTGAGGGAGACTGTTATGTGTAAGAGTTTGAGGAGGGTTGATCCCAGCACTAAGGACAGTTCATTTACTGCACGACACTGAGGTGAGTTACCTTCCAGTAGAAGTGGGTCTAAGGCCACAATGTCGGCCCACTAGTAGGCGTTGGTTGTTAGATGATTGTCTTTGTGATAATCGTCTGGTATGCCACTATGTGATATACTTTATGTGCTAGGATGCTATGATATGTGTGTTAGTAGTAGTAGGGGTGAAATAGTCCCCGGATACCGGTTGAAAGATAATGAAGGGGTAGACAATACCCATGCATGCCTAGCAGTATGTTCATGTTATGTTATTATGTGGTAGTGGTAGGGGTGAAACAGTCCCCGGTTACCGGTTGAAAGATACCGAAGGGGAGGTCAGCTTCTGGTTACCAGTTGAAAGATACCGAAGGGGAGGTCAGCTCCTAGTTACCGGTTGAAAGATACCGAAGGGAAGCCCAGCTTCCAGTTATGCCAGTCAGATACCATTTGAAAGATACCTAGGGATAGGCATTATGTGTTTATGGTATGTGGTATGATGGGGGAACTCACTAAGCTTTGTGCTTACAGATTCAGTTTTGGTTTTACGTACTTCCTCTTCGAAGGGAAATGAGTCGACATGGTAGCAACGCATCACACACATGATTTTCTGCATATGAGATTTCTGGGATTTGTACTCTGACATTGTTTTATCATGATACGATTTGACCACTGATACTCTGGTTTTTATATGATTTGTTGCTATGGTTGTTTCCAGACAAATGGTTTTATAGTTATTGTATTTAAAAATGAAAATTTGTGGTCATGATTTTTGGGATGTTACACCAACCGTTGTAGGGTATGATCTCTCATTCGAAGAATTATCTAGTCTTAGTGATATGTAATAGTATTCACGGGCTAGTTAGGGGGAGATAGCAGGGACTTCTTATGCAGCTGATAGCGGAGAGTGGGTTGGTGGTTACCCTAGGGCAAGCCTAGGATGAGTTTAGCATGAGATCAACAGTAGTAGTAGAAGGGACTTGATGGAGTTGAGGCAGTTTTTGAGGAAAGTACGGATAGATGTGGAAGGTAGTATGGGCCCGTACTACTGAAAGCAAAGGATCCGTACTCGAACCAAGGAAGGATGAGATGAACCCAGGAAACTTGAAGAATGTGAGATCCCTCGAGTTATGATGAGTATATTGATGTTTGTTATGGTGTATTTTCAGTATGGTGACGCTACGCACTAGACCAGTTGGCACTTCAGGCACTGGTGAGGGATCAGGCTCGGGCTCTGGAGTCGAGCAGCTGGATGAGCAGACAAGGGAGTTCATCTCGTCTGAGATCAAACGCAACATTTTAGATCAGACTCCTGTGATCTTTGGTTCAGTCAAGGAGGGTATTTTGGAGCTTATAGATGAGAAGCTGAGCGCTTTCTGAATCAAGGTGGTGGCCATGATGGGGTCGCACACACTGACTTTCAGGGAGTTCAGGGCTTGTGGAGCTCTCGACTAGTATGGGGCTCGGGACCCCATTGCTAGCAGAAGATGGTTGGCTGATGTCGCCAACACATTTCGTACAAGAAGATGTCCTAAGAGCGACAAGGTCCGACTTGCATCCTGTCTTCTGAAGGACATGGCACGTGATTGGCGGGAGGAGGTCGGACGAGACATTGGGGATGATACAGTTCTAGATGCTATGACCTGGAGTGATTTCTCGGCCAGGTTCAGGGCCGAGTTTGCACCTGTGATTGAGGTAAAACAGCTTGCGAGGGATTTCCAGGATCTTGAGCAGACGACAGAGACAGTGGCAGAGATCACCGCCAAGTTTAGGGAGAGGGCCTTCTCGTTCCGTAGTATGTGGCGGACGAGGAGATGAAAAAGGCCCGATATCATGAGATGTTGCGGAGTGATATCCGCTAGTTTGTGAGCCACTCCAGCTGCAAGACGTTGGAGGACATGATTTCTAGGGCTCGAGAGAGAGAGAGAGAGAGAGAGAGAGAGAGAGGAAGAGGAAACCATATGGGGTTCAAACAGGCAGTTCGGGTAAGAAGCCCAAGTTATCATATCACAGATCGAGGAGCCAGCAGGGCCGCAGCCGGTGTGGCAAGTGCGGCAAGATGCACGAGGGGGCATGCATGGCGGGGAGTTCGGGCTGCTTCAAGTGCGACCGAACTGGTCACATGAGCAGGGATTGTACAACTACCACCACCACCACAACAGTTTCAGATCTGATTTGCTTTCAGTGCAATCAGAGGGGCCACAAGAAGGCCCAGTGTCCGATTCTAGCAGCACCAGGACAAGTGGCAGCACCCGCTCCTGCCACGTTGAGGATTACAGATGGTCGTCAGGGCCGGGCAGAGGCGCCTACGACGAGGAGTAGGGCTTTCCAGCTTACTGCAGAGGAGGCACGTGCGGTTCCCGATGTTGTGACGGGTATGTATTCTCTCCTTATCTCTTTATTAATTTTGATTATTGCTTATGTTTATGTGTTTGTTATTGGATCGTTCTTAGTGAACGGTATATCAGCCTTGTACTGTTTGATTCGGGTGCAACCCGATCTTTGTGTCGCTCGCGCTGAGCAAGCGATTCATAGGAGCTCTGGGGGAGCTGGATTGCCCACTGGATGTGGAGATAGAAGATGACAGGATCGTTAGGGTTGCGAGGGTTCACAGAGCTTGTAGGCTACAATTATTCGATAAGCAGTTTTCAGTGGATCTGGTTCCTATTCCCCTGCGAGGGAATAAGGTTATAGTGGGTATGGATTGGTTGAGCCCTAATGGGGAAAAATGATCGACTGCGAGCAGCAGCTAGTGAGGGTTGGGACTCCTAGTGGGGGAGGGTTAGTGATCCAGGGCGAGAGGACACAACGCGGACTAGTTTTACGTTCAGCAGCGAGGGCGAGGTGTTACCTTCAACAGGGTTGCGCGGGTTATGTCGCTTATGTTATGGATACCCGGGATAAGGGTAAGGCGAAAGTGGATGATGTACCAGTCGTGCGAGAGTACCCGGAAGTATTCCCGGAGGATTTGCTTGGGATACCTCCGGAGAGACAGGTTGAGTTCTGGATTGACTTAGTCCCTGGTGCGACTCCAATAGCCAAGGCACCATATCGGTTGGCTCCTCCCGAGATGCAGGAGTAGTCTACGCAGCTGCAAGAGCTGCTAAACAAGGGATTTATCAGTCCGAGTAGTTCACCATGGGGAGCCCTGATCCTGTTTGTGAAGAAGAAGGATGGGTCGCATCGGATGTGCATAGACTACCGGGAGCTGAATAAGGTAACGGTGAAGAACCGTTATCCCCTCCCGAGAATTAATGATTTGTTTGACCAGCTACAGGGTGCATCTTGGTTCTCCAAGATTGATCTGCGATCGGGTTATCACCAGATGCGAGCCAGAGAGGAGGATGTGCAGAATACGACTTTTAGAACTCGCTAAGGTCACTATGAGTTTGTGGTGATATCGTTTGGGCTCACCAATGCTCAAGCCGCGTTCATGGATCTCATGAACTGAGTGTGCAGACCGATACTGGATCGGTCTGTGATCGTTTTCATTGATGATATCTTAGTCTATTCCAAGACTCAGGAGCAGCATGAGGAGCACCTGAGGGAGGTGTTGGAGACACTGAGGAGGGAGAGACTTTTTGAAAAGTTCTCCAAGTGTGAGTTCTGGTTGCGCGAGGTGCAGTTTCTTAGGCATCTTGTCAACCAAAAGGGTATTCTGGTCAATCCGTGATGCAGTGGGAGGTTCCGAGGTCTCCAACTAAGATTCGGAGTTTTCTTGGTCTAGCGGGTTATTACTGGAAATTCATCCAAGATTTCTCCAAGATCGCTGTTCCTTTGACCCGACTGACCAAGAAGTCGGTGACATTCCACTGAGGGCCTGAGCAGCAGGCAGCCTTCGAGACTCTTAGACAACGGTTATGTGAGGCACCGATTTTGACTCTGCCCGAGGGAGTTGATGACTTCATGGTTTACTGTGACGTGTCGATTACGGGCATGGGTGCAGTTTTGATGCAGCGGGGTCATGTGATAGCTTATGCTTCAAGGCAGCTGAAGCCTCACGAGGCTAACTATCCGACGCATGATTTAGATTCGGGGGCTATGGTTTTCACCCTCAAGATTTGGCGGCATTACCTCTATGGATTCCGTTGTACCATTTACACGGACCACAAGAGTTTGAGGTACCTCATGGATCAGCCGAATCTGAACATGAGGCAGCGTCGGTGGTTAGATGTGGTGAAGGATTATGACTGTGAGATCCTTTACCACCCGGGCAAGGCCAATGTGGTGGCCGACGCCCTGAGCCGCAAGGTGGTGACGGCTCCGATTAGAGATATATGTTTGAGGATGACAGTGATTACTCCATTGTTGGAGCAGATTAGAGAGGTGCAGGTTGAGGGCCTGAAGGAAGAATGCCAGAAGTGCGAGAGGATCGTAGGCCGGGTGGCCTCGTTTGATTATGACAGCCAAGGGTTGTTGACCCTGCATGGGAGGGTCTGGGTTCCGTACTGTGGCAGAGTACGACAGATTCTGATGGATGAGGCCCACAAGTTGAGGTTCTCCATCCATCCCGGGGCGATGAAGATGTACCGGGATCTTCGCCCTGATTACTGGGGGCCCTACATGAAGCGGGACGTTGCTTGGTACGTGGAGTGGTGCTTGACTTGCAGGAAGGTCAAGGCCAAGCACCAAAGACCACACGGCGAGATGCAGCCGTTGGACATTCCCGTGTGGAAATGGGAAGATATCACTATGGATTTCATTACCAAGCTTCCCAGAACCGCACGTGGAGTAGATTCGATATGGGTCATTGTGGATCGGTTGACCAAAAGTGCTCATTTTATCCCGATCCAGTAGAGCATCTCGGCCGAGAAGCTGGCCGAGATATACGTGCGTGAGATAGCGGCACGACATCGAATGTCTGTCTCGGTGGTGTCAGACCGAGATGTTCGTTTCACTTCCAGGTTTTGGAAGTGGTTTCACGAGGATATGGGTACTCATCTCCACTTCAGCACCGCCTTCCACCCTCAGACAGACGGTCAGAGCGAGAGGACGATACAGATTCTCGAGGACATGCTATGCACATGTGTTTTGGATTTCGGTGGCAGTTGGGATACATATCTTCCATTAGCGAAATTTTCGTATAACAACAGTTACCACTCCATCATAGACCGACCTCCCTTCGAGATTCTCTACGGGAGGAAGTGTAGGACCCCAATCTGTTGGGGCAAGGTCGGTCAGAGAGTCGTGGGGAGTACTGAGGTAGTACTCAAGACTACAGAGCGGATCCAGCAGGTCCGGAGCAGGCTCCAGACTGCTCAGAGTCGGCAAAAGAGCTACGCCGACAAGCGGCGTTCAGACTTGGAGTTTCACGTGAACGATATGGTCCTCCTGAAGGTGTCACCTTGGAAATGTGTCATCCGGTTTCGGAAACGGGGCAAGCTGGGCCCCAGGTACATTGGTCCTTTCAGGGTTATAGTCTGGGTGGGCAAGGTGGCTTATTGGTTGGATCTACCAGCAGAGCTCAGTCAGATCCACAACACTTTCCATGTTTCCCAGTTGCGGAAGTGCTTAGCGGATGACTTAGCGATTGTGCCTTTGGAGGATATTCAGGTTGACGACAGCCTGAACTACATTCAGAGGCTGGTGGCAATTCTAGATCGCAAGACGAAAACCTTGCGGAACAAGGTTGTTCAGTTAGTGAAGGTGCAGTGGCAGCACCGCAAGGGTTCAGAGTGGATGTGGGAGCCCGAGGAGGAGATGACGGAGCACTACCCGGAGTTGTTTTCAGATGCAGCAGACTTCGAGGACGAAGTCTAAGACAAGTGGGGGAGAATTGTAACGCCTAGTTTCTGGTATGCATTTGCTTATTAATTAATTTATTTTGAAAGGGTAACTCGACGAGTTGGTGGCCCTAACTCGTCCAGTAGAGGGCAGAATATACGCGGGGTTTAAGCTATCTACTCGCCGAGTCAAGAGCCCTCGACTCGGCGAGTAGATCGGCCAGAGTGAAACCCTAAATTCGGGGTTTTACACCCTATTTAAGCTCCTTAACTCCCACCCCTTGGCCTCATTTCTAGCCTCCATGTCCCAAACCCTAATCCACGAAACCCTAGGGCTTTATTTGAGAGTGTGAGCCTTTTTTAGTGACCTTTGTGTACTTTTGAAGCTTGTGGAAGAAGAAGAAGATAGAGGGCTCAAGAGGGAAAGAGTAGATCCAGAAACTACACTCCATTTGCTACATTTTCTGGTAATCAAGTTTCTATCTTGACTATTAGTTCATTAGATCTCTTTATGTCCATTTTATGAGGGTTTTTGGTCCAAGAATGATAGCCTTTGGAGATTTATCGACCCAAGTGGGTATTCTTCCAGATCTAGGACCTTGAGGGGCTGATATAACATAAAGGTGCAAACTTTATACCATTGGAGCCCCCATGCAATCCATAGAGTGTCATATTGGCCTTTTTAGCCCCAAAAGGCCATGCATGTGGGGAAAGTTGGGAACTTTACGTGTCCAACTAATGTTATGGGTTTAGATCTGAGGTTGAAAGCTTTAGTTTGGTGTATGGATGGCTTAAGGACCAAGTTCTAGGTCCCAAGGAATTAGAGTTTGAGCTAAACCCTTTAAGAAGAGGTATTAATGGGTAAAGTCAGAAACTTTACCCTTAAAAGGACATTTTTAGGGTTTATATGAAGTATGAAGCTTGGATCTGAAGTGTAGGGGCTTAATCCATTAAGATAGCCCAAACAGATAGGGGAACTCGGCGAGTCCAGAAAGGGACTTGACGAGTTGAAGTCGGGTTGTCCCGATTCTATGCCAGTTAGAACTCGACGAGTATGTGAAGGGACTCGATGAGTTGACTCGGTTGGTCACGAGTTTGAGTAGTATAGGAACTCGTCGAGTCAGGAAGTAACTCGACGAGTTGAGTCGAATGAGAGTTGACCTTGAATTTGACTTTCAACAGGATGTTGACTTTGACCAGGGGTAAAATGGTTATTTTACCCTAAGAAGGATTATCAGATATTGGTTAAGTGTTATTGTGAAATTAATAGCCGGGGAGTCGTTGGAGCAGTCGTCAGAGATTCCTCACACGAGATTTCACAGCTAGCATTCGAGGTGAGTTTCCTCCAGTATGAACGGGTCTAAGGCACCAAGGCCGACCCGTTTAGTTAGTAATAGTTCTGGACTATGGTCCGATGCCGGGCGGGGCCCAATGTAGGTTTATATGCTTTTCTGGATTTCGATTCGATGTCGGGGCGGTCCCGAGGAATGCTTGTATGCTTGATGTATTTGTGATTCTTGCATGTGTTTGTACTTGTATGTTTCCGGACTTCGGTCCGATGCCGGGGCAGTCCCGAGGAATGTTAGTATGTTTCCGGATTACGGTCCGATGCCGAGCAGGGCCCGAGGAATGTATAAATGTTAATGATATATGCTTAGGTTTATGTGTATTGTTTGATTATGCTCACATGTATTCCGAGATGTGCTCGATGTCGGACGAGGCTCGATGCCGAGCGGGGCCCGATGCCGAATAGGGTTCGATGCCGGGAAAGCCGATGATGAGCCTGACTCGATGTAGCAGGGGTTGGGCCCAATATATGTTTATGTGATATGTGTATGGTATGTGGTAGTTGGGGAGACTCACTAAGTTTCGTGGTTACAGTTTTCACTTTTAGTTTCAGGTACTTCCGCTAGTAAGGGGAAGAGCTCGGGATGACTGCATGGCACACACCACAGTTTTTAGCCTGGGAGGATTTACTCTGATTTTTGACATATGATTTTGATACATTGATAGATATTATGATATTTTTGAGATTCATGGTTGTGACTTTTATGTGATGGATAATATTGATGGTTTTTATTACTGGTTTAAAACGAAATTTTTGGACTATTTTTTGGGATGTTTCACCCTAAGCCTTATGATAATTGATGATCGGGCCACAACCCCAAATAATAAAGCAATTCAAAACCGGATGTTACACTCTCGTTCCACAAACCATTGTCATCTTCCCTCTTGTTCTCATCTCACTGGTAAATACCATCGTCGGAAAACGCCATCTGCATCAACGAAAATCGCAAGTGAACGAGGCGAAATGTTTGTAGACAGTATCCCCCATCCCTCTCCTCCCCTCCTTCACACCTGCAGACGAGGGAGAAGAAAACGAGGGCTTCCAGAACTTGATGATTTCAAATCCTAGTGGTTGGAATCAACTCAGGTGACAACACAACCACCAGATTTGAGTGGTTGATATGGTCAGAATTGCCTCCGATTTCATCAATGGTGATACAGGTGCTCGACACTGATGTAGGTGGTCGATGGTGATGGTGGAAGAGGAGAAGGTAAAGATGAAGGGGTGGGGAGATTTACTGATGACCACTGCTACTTCCGGCTACCAGATGAAGCAGAGAAAGGGATTGATTGATGAGTTTGTAGGTTTGTCAATTGCAAAAAAAAACTCCTATCTCATCTCATCGATCGGATTCATCTTGTTGAGCTAGTGTTTTGGGTATCTTGTTCCTACAATGTATCTAATCAGAGCAATTCTTCATTTGTAACTTGGATCCTCTTGTGTGCTTATATTTTTGTTTCTGTCAAATTCGACTGGTTTGGATGAATCTTGATTTTCTTCCCCTGTAGATTGTATCTAGTACATAAATGTGACCAGGTTTTGCCGATTTTGCAGCCTCGATTTTTTTTTTTATGAAAACAAGTTCTGATATACGAATTGATCAAATAGATTTGGGTTTAGATTGATTTTTGGGAGAGAAAACATGGTCGTTTTTTGATTGATTTACAGGTTTTAGGTTTCAATAATGGATTTGAGGATTGAATTTTAGATTTCATGGTGTTATAGATTAATTTGTGGCAGAGCATATGAGATTAGCTGGAACGATAGTGGTCGTCGGTGGTGAATGACTGGGAGTCACCGATGGAGATGGTCGGAGGTGACGGGGTTGATGGTGGAGGTGGTGTTTTAGATGGGTAATAACTTTAAGGGGGTAGGACAGTAAGGGAAGCATTTTATTAAACAGTTTTTTGAATAAACTAATAATATAAATAATTATATAATTAATAAAATAAGTAAAAAAAAGAAGGGTAAAATAGCATTTTTTTAAGGATGTCGGGGACCAAACGTGCAACAAAAGTAAACAGTATAGACGGTCCGAGTTAAAAAATCAAGTTAGAGACCAAACACGTAAATTTTTACACAACCATAGGACCATTCATGTAATTTACTCTATAAATAAAGTATCACATGTTTTTGTCTTTTATTTTTTAAACAATTTTATTCACCATGGTTGTTTCTCTTCCAGCTTAGTAACCATTTTCATATATGTCCTCTACTATCAAAAAGTTCATCACATTTGTCACCCAAAAGTTTATTCACTTGTGTTTTTTTAATGCTATTTGGATTGATTTTGTTGGGTTCTAGGATCAGTTGGAAGAGCCGTTGTGATCAAGCTTCTAGGACTGGTTATAGGTTTCGTAAATTTTGGATAGGTAACTAGTAGTGCGTACTCGTATTATCAACAAAAAATTCAATTAACATTGTTCAAAATAAATATATATTTTTGTAACAAAACAATTGCTAAACTGGAACTCAAAAGTTTACAAAAATACAATATCCTCAGTTTCAAAACCGGTAGATAGAGGATGAACAGACATTTGTTCAACATTTTTGGTAGGATTTTTGTTTGCATTTGAGCAAGGTCTTCCCAAAACCGGGTATTTTAGTAATTTCTAAGACTTTTGTGTGATTCCTACAATTGTGCTGAACTTCAGGGGTTGGTCATGTTACATATCCCAAAAAAAGGAAAGCGAGTACAGATTTGTTAGCCCACTAAACTACGGCCCAAATTTGCCGACGAGTCAGTCGCCCCTCTCCTCCGTTTATGCTTTATATCCCCCGCACCCCTAATTTTGCTTCCTGATCGAGTCACCTGAGGACTATTCTTTCATTATTCTCTCTATTTCCGGCACCAATACCATCGTTAACCTATCTATGGCGTTGAACAACGGATTGAGATCATGCGCTTCAAAGCTGCTTGTCTCTGCCGAGTCGTCTCTCGCTAAGTCTGGTAAAAATCCCTTCCCTAATCTCATTTATAAGGTTCTAGGTATTAATTTCCCCTCGATATAACATTGAATTATGGTATGTGCTAAATTGATTTGACTTTTTGATATTTATATGTTTGTATTTCGTAGCGTACTAAACGTACGGTGGTGTTGGTTCGTTCGGATCGCACTTTAATGCGATTTTGTCTACTGATCTATGTGCACGATGCTAACTGTATTGTGTATAGATCTGGCTGAATCTTATTGATTATAGCATGTTTTTTTTTTTTTGACGTATTCAACCCGTTCATTACTTTGGTTTGCCTTCTGTGGAAAGAAATTATTTTAAAAGTGCTTGTGGAAATTCGCCGTTTTGGGTATGTGCAGCATACTGTTCAAGTCGGAGAAATGAATGATAGGGGAATATTTATGATTTATGAATCAGTGATTCTTTTGTTTTTAAACCAGTAATGCTTACCTTGTTTATAAATTTGAAAACGAAAAACATGATCATGTGATGATTAACTTGCATCATATTGATGTCTAAAAGATTTTAATTGTTCCAAAATCTTTCAGCTCTCTCCATCTATCAACGACATCAGTCATGACTTTTTGATTCTGATACTAGTTCCCCTTTAAACTCTACCTCTCATGTGGATTTGGAAATTGAGAAAAATTAAAATGCACAAGTCAAATTCTTATCTTTTAGATAGGTAGCTTTTATAATGGGATTTGTTTGTTACTTGTTAGTGCTTCAAAGTTGAATATTTTACAAAACTATTGGTTTGTTTATATTTATCTACAATTTCTTCACAAAAAAAATATGAGTGGCAAGAAAGTTGTTGCTGAATGCTGAACCTACAATGACAAGGGTTATTGGGATATGTCATTCTATTTCTATACATGAATCAAATGCTGTCTAGTGAACAATTTTATTGTTGATATGAAAGTTTTATTGTGGAAAACTCATTTTGGGAATTCTCAGTTAATTTATGATATCTGATCATAAGAAGGTTTATCCTTAGTTCTAGTTTAGGGATCAATGTTTGATTGAAAGGGTTTATTGAGTCTAGAAAAGAAACAAAAAAGTGTTATGTCAGTTGATGGATGTAGTGAGAAGAAGACATGATATGATTAATTGATTATGAGTATGTATTGAGTTTTTTTTTTTGTTTTTTTTTGCAGTACAAAGAGCGGGTATCCATTCGACTGGAGCAAAGAGAATGGGAGGACATGCACATGGTCATGATGAGCCAGCGTACTTGCATTCAAAGCACATGTACAACTTGGACCGCATGAAGAACCAGAAGCTGACCATGACTCTTGGTGTTTTCACTGCTTTCAGCATTGGTGTTGGAGTACCAATTTTTGCTGTTGTCTTCCAGCAAAACAAGGCTAAATCTGGTTAATCCCCCCCCTCCACCCTCATTACTCTTTTCTTTTCCCCCTTGTGTTTAATCTCAATAATGCAGACGACTTAATGAATGTCTTGTTTTCTAATCATTTTCATTAGATTTTGACATGTGATGTTGTTTCAGCATTGGCTATTCAAGTGCCATGCAGCATATTATTATGGAAATTGTTTTGTTGCTTCTTTTTTCGGTGTATTATGTGATGTGATTTCTAGTCTCTTCTTCACTAAATATGTTCCATCTTATATAATTTCAGAAAAGCACAACACCAACACTATTTTGTTGCATACAGAAAAATCCCTATTATTAAATGTCTTCTAACAGACCTGCACAACCTATTATAGACATCTTATTGAGAACACAATTAGAGGTTTCAAAAGAGAGGATTTTAAGGGGCATAAAATTAATATAGTGGTTTTCTTTTGGTTGGTTGTATTTTTCTGACATTTTCCATATAGTATATGTTGATTATTATTTTTTTGTGCAAAAATTTTGCAACTCCTGTGATTCTCTAACAACTAACGAGATTGATAGTACACTGAATGCTTATTCTATAATGATTTAGGGTTCTAAGTCTGGCTTGGGATAAAGATTTGGCTTTATAAGTAGATTACTGGGTGGTGCGGGTTTGTGGGTTGGTCCTTCATAAAAAGAAAACATAATATACTACTTTCAAAAATCATCCTTATTCTAATAAATAAATAGTTTTAATCTCTTTTTGTCAAATGTCACTCTAATACAACTCTTCATTAATATTATCATTAATATTATATTATGTGTCATGTAGATATACAGTATTTTTACATCTAAATATATCTATATTTATTATAGAAAAAAAAAGTTATTTTCATTAGTTCGGTTTAAGATAAAAGCATAAAAGTTTTCAAATTTAATAAGTTTGACTACTGCACAAAATTACTAGCTCATAAATTATAGTTAAATAAATAAGATCGAACATATACAAACAATGGAATATACAAATTTATATAAGTTGAATATTAAATGTGAAAAAAATTGTTGTCATCCTTGATTGCATCCATTCATGCATGCAGAGTCATGTATAAAATACAAACTAGCGGAGATGACCCATGCGTTGCGCGAGGTGTATTAATCATATATTTCCGACAGAATAAACTAACATAAGATGTTAATATGTAAAAGAGATTAAATATCTTCCTATTTTTTGTGACTATTATCTTCTTATCTATTTTAGATAGTGACAAGTGTTATTTAATTTAATTTAAATATGATTGAGATATTAAATTTGTACATTTGTCATCATCTTAAATAGGTAGGAAGAAAAGTATTAACAAAAGTTAGGAGAATATTTAATTTCTCTATGTAAAATTACTTTCATAATTCATATATTTTAAGATATATACACGTAAAACAAATAAAAAATAATTATATAATAGAAGCTAAAATGAGAAAAAGACAACAATGAGCCTAAAATGGTCATTTAGAGAGATTTAACTGAGTAGGCAACCAAACATTCAATTTTTGCCTAGCATAATGATCATATACGTAAATCATGTTATCAACTCTTTCCTCTTTACAAAGATGTAATACATGATATCCCTATATTGTATGAAAATAACTTTACTAAACATATAAGGCTACTATATAGCTCATCCTGGACTAGATCTTGTTTTTACAGGTTAAACAATGGTCATTACAGGTTAGACAATGGTGTATGTAATTTGCACTAAGGCTATACAGTTTCCTACTAATTTACCACCGGCAAGCTGATATGGTTTGTTTTACCGGCGGTAAACACCACAGCCCAACACCTTTTTTTGCCGGTGTCAAATCTCATAGGTTACCGATGGCAAATTATGAATTTTTAACTATTGATTGGTCAAAGGTAAAAATATCACCACACCCCCACTAATTGTGGCATGTGTCACACATTTATCATTGTCAAAACAACCACCACACCCTTTAGCCTAATTACTGACATTTGTTTTGATTCGAATAATTCAATTCTTTCAATGGACGATAAAGTTCCTCAAGATGTGTGTCACATCAAACCGAATTACATGTTGATCCCTCACTTTATTTGATTGGACAAACTCCCTATGCAAAGCCAAGAATATAAAATATAAAACCTTTGTGGAAATGTTTTTTAAATAAATTAATTTTTGGAAGACCCATCCCAACACACACACACAAAAAGTCAAATTTGTAGGTCTAAGGTCGACCGTACAGATGAAACAAGGGAAAATGACTTAGGAGAGTAACTACCTCTTATCCGTGTTCATATATTGGCAACTTTTTTTTTTTGTACATAAGAAAGCAACTAACTTGTTTTAACTGTTTAAATTACACCAATATTACCGGCTAATACTTGTTTTAACCGGTAACTCAAAAAGAAAATGACTTAGGAGGGTAACTACCTCTTATCCGTGTTCACATATTGGCAACTTCTTTTTTTTTGTACATAAGAAAACAACTAACTTGTTTTAAGTGTGTAACATCCCAAAAATCATGACCAAAAATTTCGTTTTTAATTTAATACTAAAACCATAATTGTCAAACCACTAATTTAATACTCCGGCATTGGGCCCCGCCTGGCATCGAGCCCCGCTCGGTATATAGATCTGTCTCTCTTAGGCCCCGCCTGTCTCCGGGCCCCGCCCGCTAAACACATACAATCATATAACATGCTAACACATAAAGAAACATACTCTACTGTATCTATGTCCTAAGAAACATACTCCGCTAATAATGAGATACGGAACCCCGTCCGTACTCAGCTATCTAGTTTATAAAACGTAATTGCAAAACAGTTTTAATCAAACACCTCTTTGATTAATTGGAAAATAACTCAAAACCAATATTGGATACAATCTTTTCTCATAATCATAAACTCGATTATGAATATGTATATATAGCCTAACAAACCAACTTGTATTAGACTAGGAAACTTATGACCAACTTGCCATAAACTAAACTTTCCATAAATTAGATTGTTTGGTCTCAAAATCGTCATCGACTTAGGATTCCAACAAGCTGGTGATGAGATACGGGACCTCGCCCACACTCACCTCCCTACCAGGCACATACAAGTATCACACAGACAACAAGTATAATCTAACATGCAAACATTCCTCGGGCAGGGCCTAAGAGAGACAGATCTGTATACCGAGCGGGGCTCGATGTCAGGCGGGGCCTAATGCCGGGCGGGGCCTAATGTCGAGCGGGGCCCAATGCCGGAGTATTAAATTAATGGTTTGACAATTATGGTTTTAGTATTAAATTAAAAACGAAATTTTTGGTCATGATTTTTGGGATGTTACACACTTAAAACAAGTTAGTTGCTTTCTTATGTACAAAAAAAAAAAAAGAAGTTGCCAATATGTGAACACGGATAAGAGGTAGTTACCCTCCTAAGTCATTTTTCCTTTGAGTTACCGGTTAAAACATGTATTAGCCGGTAATATTGGTATAATTTAAACAGTTAAAACAAGTTAGTTGCTTTTTTATGTACAAAAAAAAAAGTTGCCAATATGTAAATACGGATAAGAGGTAATTACCCTCCTAAGTCATTTTCCCGATGAAACAATTGTCAAAATACCTCTTTACACACTGGCATTATTAATAACTTAGAGTATTTTTTTTACACGTCACTCTTTTATACATCTATCACACACCAGTTTAGTTTTCATCATTAACTATTTATGATGGTATTGAGACTTTGACGCTGATAGATCTTGATTGGTTAGTTTTCATATCTTTTTTTATTTTTCAATTCCCAATAAGTTTTTCTGTGGAGACTCATTGTTTTTTTTTTTTTTTTCAAAATCAACATTTTTACATGGTTTTTGTGGAAATCATTTATATCTTAATATTTATAAGACACGCATTTTATAAGTATTCATAAATGCTCATTTTAGTTAAATATATTCATGCTTATTATTAATTTTTATACTAATTAATGCAAATGTTTCGTCGTCCAAAAGTTAGTGGCACAAGTTACATTCTTGTAATAAATATATAGATTTACATGTAGACACGAGTTCATCATTTTAGAAAAATTTATTCATAATGTTTTTTATTTATTATACAAACTTATTTAATGTTGCTGGCAGTTAATAATAATATAAACAATTAACAAAATCAAATTTTATATTGATGAATTAATTGGTGAACAATGTTGGGATGTCAGCGGTATCCGGTGTTGCCTCTTCTTGAAGTTGAGGGTTTAAGTCTCGTTGTGGACATTGGTGAAATTAAGATGTAATTTAAAAGTAGATTAGATTTGTCGTTACAAAAAAAAAAAAAAAAAAAAAAAAAAACTATGACTTGATTTGTTATATAAATTAATTACACTAATATACTTGTAAGGGTATTTTAATCATTTAATACGGAAATAAATTTTTTTTAAGTTTTAAAAGAATAATGAGAATTTGGTCAGGATTTATATATATATATATATATATATATATATATATATATATATATATTAGGTTTATAGAAATAGAAAAAAATAAAATATACTCCCTCCGTCCCAAAATTATAGTCCATCTTTCCTTTTTGGTTTGTCCCAAAATAATAGTCCACTTCTAAAAATAAATAAAATTTTAACAAAATACCCCCTCATTATTACTTAACCAACTAAGCATTTAATGGAACATTAAATGCAAAGTAAGAACAAAACTGTCATTTTATTAAATAAAGTTAGTGGTAATTAATGTTTTTCTTAATATGTGTGTTTTTTGTCTGTGGACAATAATATTGGGACGGAGGGAGTATTAAGTTTGTGGATTTACATTTAATAATATTAATAAAATTACTCATAAAAGTGTAATCATCAAATAATAAAAGCAATAATGATTAGACATAATAAAGTAAAGAAACTGTTGTTAAGTATAACGATGAAAAAAGTAGACATATAATGAAATATAATAGAATAGATTTGTGTGTCTATAACAGGAATCATAACTTATGTCACCATTCACGGCATAATTCGTAGCTTTCATTAATTCCGAAAAAGAATCTTTACCTTTTACTTTGATAATCAACATATTCCGAATGAAATGCACTCATTTCTTTCAAACCAAAGACTTTCATCATACGGTGCCCAAAAAAGAAAATAAATTGCCATTATGTACATGTCAATCGATGACAATGCATTTTCACCCTGAACATGTATATATTTATAGTTGGATAAATTCAATATATTTGTAAGCATTACGGAATTTTATAATTTGATTTTTTCATTCGTTAGGTATTGGACAATCGTAAAAATTTTATGGAGTACGTGCAAAATGCGGCACAATTTCTTGGGTATATCATATATGGTTGTTATTAAATGAACAAAGACGAAACTAAATGGCTGTCAAAAATTATTTTAATGAGTGATTTGGTTGTGACTTACTATAAAAGTAATGATGATTGGAGAGGTTGAAGCTTGCAAATAATGATCATAATCATGAAAGCGGCAATGTTTATGGAGGGTCATCCATTTGCAAAATGGTGAATTTGACAGTACATATAGAAAAAGTTCCATCTTTGGTCAACCTTCATCAGCAGCAGAGTAGTTGTTACTTGGAACAGCTTGTTGAAAATTTTTGGCAAAGAAATTGTAGCTTCACCAAAGTGGATTGCTATTTTTAAAACCCTTTCTTTGGCGATAACATAAAAGGATGTATCTACAATTTCTTATATGATTTTTAGTGTTGTAAACTCTTGAAAGATGACATGTTTTGGTAATTATTAAGGTTTTAGACAATACAAGATTAATTTTTCTTTATAAAAATGTTGGCTGTGAGATGATAGAAATAAGTATACATTCAAAACTGATTGTATGCTTGAAATACAATGAGTTGTGAGTGTTGTTTTTAATGTTCTAGTGTTGCATAAAACATAGCATCCCTTATAGCTTGAAAAAAAAAACCCCAAAATAAGAAGAAAAGCTGAATGCCATGCAAAATAGCAGTTACAAATTCAGAAAATGTACATATTTGGGTGGTTTAGTATTACAACGGAAACATTTAAAAAAAAATAGAAAGGCTCAAGAGGACAGACAGACATATATGGACAGAGAGAATGAATCTGTTTGATCTAAAAAGAAAAAACAAGTGTAAGTAATTAATTGTTCTTAGCAAGGAGCACTCTTGGGAGATGGAAAGCTTCCCCTTGATTTCCATTGAGCAGCCTCTTTTCTAAGAAACAAGCTGTGAGTTGCCTGAGCAGCCTCTCCAGATATGAATGCAGGCAGCTTTTTTTAGTCGCCTCCTCCTCTGGATTTGTTGACAATATCAGTGCGTTCACTGCATCCGCCAGGTTCTCTCTCTGTGAATCCTCCACAAGATATCCCAACCCCCCTGATTTCTTTGGATCCTCGTACGCCAATAAACCCGCACAGTCCTACACATTTTATATACAACAAAAGACCCTCCTCATCAGCAAACACTTACTGGTATTAATTTATTCTGAAGGTTGTGGGAATAATTAAGGGCTTACCTTAACAAGATCTTCATACTCTTTCAACTTGTAAAACTTCTCAAAATGACTCCTTCCATACTCCACAGCTTCCTCTAGATGCCCAACCTAATAAAAAGTAAAAACCAAATAGATTTTCAGACAATTGACATAGATAGTTAAGTCTTTAAAGCTGGAAATTTTATTTTACCCGAACTAGTTCAATGAACTTTTGACACTGTAGCATAAGACAAATGGCTGATGTATCATCCTGCACACAGGCCAAATATTTCTTATCATTTCTACCATATGCTGCTGCTGTGCTCTAGAATAAGATCATCTACTTTTTTTTTTTTTTGGATAAATACTTGCACTTTTAGTTTTTTCTATCTATTACAACATTGTACTTTTGAAATTTTCACCCAATGTTACAATTGGGTAGATTTTTTAAACTATGATATGATGTTCTAATAAGTAAATGTCTTAAAACACTTTTAGAAGCAAAATTTTCTTGTATGAATGAATATGATTAAGCAACACAAAAATATAATAACAGAATCATTACCTCAACTGTCTCAGGATACCACTCACGGAGTTTAGCAAATGCATCATCAATTTGACCATCCTTAATTAGCTTCAAAAAAAAATAATATAAGTCAAGAAAGGAACATAATTTATAGAAGAAAAAGCTACCAAACCATCAATCAATGTTGTATTAAAACGAAGTCATATCATAAGCAAATACCATATGATCCATTTCATACCTTTCTCAGAATTTTTCTGTGGTTTAATGCATAGGCACCATACTCGTTGAAGCCATTATCATGAACACCAGTAGTAATAGGAGGAATACAAGTTTGGCTAGCCTCATCTAACACATTCAGAGTCTCCTCATACCCATAATGTTGTAGGTAGGAACGAATAATTCTGATAACCAAATTAGTTGTACATCATCATATTACTATTATGCATACAAATATTATAGATATACAAAACTATCTAAGAACATGAACACCAGATTATCCACTAAACTTCCAATCCGATATTTAAATTTGATAAGGATCAGACTTAAAATAAATCCAAAATTTGAACATACCCATAACTGGCTGCCTGCGGTATAAGTATTCTTTCAATAACCGCCTGTTGCTTTGCCCTTAAAGTTGCTTCATATGCCTGTTCACCAATATAAACACAAAATCATGTTATATTGCACCACATAACAACTATCTAATATATAATGCAAGAAAACAGAAAATGCTTGCATGCAAATTTATGTAGCAAGTGTTATATAAATATTCAACTTTTTTATCCAATTATAACAACGAATAAAAACCATTGCAGAAAGCTATCTGTAAAAACCAAACACGACAATAGAACTTGAAAAATGATATGGTACCTTGAGATCAAAAATAAAGGGATCTTTCCCAAAATTCACAATCACCCTGCAATAAAATAATACCATACAAAAGAACATCAAATTTTGTGGATATTAGGAGATTGGCAAAATATCTCAACAACTTAATAAGCTTAAAACAAAAACGAATCATCCAATGAAATCCCAATACATATAACCAAACCATACATTCAATTATTCAAGTAGCAGAAGCTCAAATTTATTTTGAATATACATGACACGCATACTCCAAACAAATGATAGCCAGTTGGGCAATCCGCTGAAACCCAAATTATAGATAAAGTATGAAGAAAATTTGAATATTGAAAAGAAAGAACAAGCTTACTCCTCATATTGACTATGAACAGCAATTGTAGGATATAAGCGACCTTTTACATCTTTCTCTACTGTTCCAACCACTTGACCATTTTTTCTGGCATCAGAAACAAATTACTGTAAAATGTCTGAAAGAAGAACTACTGGAGAAGCAAATATAAGAAACTCAGTCAGTTAAGTAAGAATCTTACGTGAAAAAGAACTCGTGTGAAGTATAGTTAATACCACCACCAACTACATCACCAGTGGAATAAGTTGGGCCAAAAGCCTCTCCTTTTCCATGTCCACGATAAAGCAGTCCATCATCCCCATGATATCCAAAACTGTTTGCTTCCCACCTGTCACAAAATACAAAGCCTTAATAAGTACACATATAAATGCTCTAACAGAAAGAAATGAGAAAGTAGGATTCTAAAATACACATATAAATGCAAGTTTAGAAAGGAGTCATGGAGGATATGTGTGGACTGTGGATTAGCCCAATAACCTTTTGCCTTTTGGTTCATATTCCTTTGAAAAGTTCAGGTAACATTCAAAACTAAGCACTACAAAAGATCCTCAAAAATTGATGCTCACTCTAAAGTGAGTCAGGGTCTTATGTTAATGTGAACAAAATTGTAAGGGAAGAAGTGAGTAGTAGCTAGTGTCCTTTCTTGTGTTTCTTTCTAATTTTGCTTCCCTCTCTCCTGACTCTCCAAATCTACCATTAGTCTCGATCTTTATAAAATGGATATCCAGGTAAATAGCAAATAATAAAACAAAAGGTACATAATTACCCAAGTCAAATGTCATCCATACCCCGTAACTATTTCCAATGAATATTTGCCCTTCCAAGTTCTTGACATAACTCTTCCTAAACAGGTTCAGTTAGTTTAACAGTGATTTTCTAGCTTGTTGGTTTTGATAAGGAATTTATCCTAAAGCAAACAATATAAAATATGCAAATTAACCCGTTCTAAGGACCGAGTTCATGCTATAAACTAAAACTAGATTCTTGTAGGCTTATTTCTGGCACCCAAGACTACTGCAAGGAACTCACGCTCCCAAATAATCAATAAGTTCCCATTTAGTAATATGTACAATTAATCAACTTCATCACTAGCAGAAGATACATCTCTGAGTAACTTCCTGAGCTACCATGTGAAATGAAATTGCATTTTCTTTTCAAGATTAATGAAAGCAAAAACATCTGAACCCATCATGAACCACTAATATTGGAACTCGCATAAAAATTGCAACATATGTAGCTTCCAGCAAGGATAATGGATGAGGAGCAACAAGATCAGTTTGGGTAAAGGGATAGTTAAGCATTATGTTTTATGTTTCTGTTTTCAATTCTTTTTCAGTTTGATATTGAAGGGTGAGAGCAAGTGGATAAATAAGGTAGAGAGAGGTATTGGGTGTTGTCATGGTTTGTATATTGAAGTATTTTCTTCTTTTCATCACATATGTCTCCTCATTTCATCTTCTACTCCATGGAAGTGATAGAACCCACGTGAAAATAGAAGAAAGCCTCATGTTGCAATACAGACCTACCCTCATTTGCAACATGATAAGAATTCTTATGAAAATATAGACTCTGGTTTGAAGTTGAAAAATCATCACTATAGCGGTTACAGATTTTAATGCATCAAGCATAATTTACAAGTATCTAGCGCATATTAACTAACAAAGTGTCAATTATTTTGGATTAGATGAATATGCATCAAGGATGATCGGTTATTGCATACATACCCAGGTTGTCTGCGCATATGGAAACCCTCGGTAGTGAATCCAATTGCAATTTGGCCTTTGGCGCCAGCATTCTTGACATAAATCTCAAAGTAATAGAGAAGACGCTTGACAGGGGCGGGGCAATTGGCCTGAACAACACCCACATCGTGGCCATGTAAGTTCACGGTCGGGTACTGAACCGATAGCTTATTCGGCAATACAATCGAGAACCCGCCCGAACTGTTCAGGGTATCAAGCTCCGTTGGAACAGGCTCCTCCTCTTCTTCTAGTTCTTCGCATTCATCATCTAAATTCACCATTTCAACATCTTTTGCATATGAAACAGCTGCCTTCTTGGACTTCGATCTCCATAACTCCAAGAAATACGAACCTACGATGTCTTTTTCTTGTCGTCCGCCTTCGAAATCATTCACCATTTTCTCAGTCTTCGAACTAAGATTCAAGAACACACATGTATGAACGCACAAAACCCTAATGAAAGAGAAATCTTCTGATCAAGTTTGAAACCCTAAAAGTGGAAGATGTGTCTTACACTGAAAAAAAGGAATAGATCAAGAACGGAGTTTGATATAGTTTCAATATATTGTTATACGAGTATCGGCTCTCCTCCTATATATTGTTCTCGTAGAGTGAAATACAGAAAGTCTGTCTGTATTGCGTATGAGTTTAGCGTCTCTAGGAACGAAGCAATGGAAATGATCTTCGCTTGCTCGGCTGTAGGGGATTAAAACCAATTTTCATAACTTTTTGCATTATTAATAAATATAATATATATTTTTAAGGAAAAATAAAGAAAAATTAAGTAATTTAACTACTTTTTAAACGTGTATTTTAAGAAAATAATAAAAGTAATAGTAAAAATAATCATTTGGTCTGGAATGAGCATTTCAGACCAAGAAAAAACATTGTTTTGACTGTTTTTGAAACAACATTATAAATTTCGGACTAAAATTGCGAATTTCGAAAAAAAAAATTCCAAAGTTTCGAGAAAAAATTGTTTTTATTTAAATTTAACAAAAAACTAAACAAACGTAATAATGTTAACTATTACAATAGTAGTGCATAAAATTAAACATTTTATTGGAAACAATGACATTAACCATTTCAAAATGTAGTATTCAGAGTCCAAAAATATAAAAACGTTTTGTATTTCGATAGAAAAACTTTTTCAATGTATATTTAAAACATTGATGGAGTAATTTGTATGATTTTTTTTACTTCTATTCTATTTACTTTATATTTAAAAAGATGGCAAATTTCAGCAATTGGTTATAAGTTATATACTTTAAGTTCACAAACACAAATCGATCGGTTTAGAATTGCACATGTATAAAATTACCGAGTTAAAATAGGGACAAAAAATGTTATATTAAAAATAACTAAACCTTTGTTATTAATAGTTAAAGGATGATTTTTAATCATTGTTAATAACAATTAAATAAAAAATTTATAATAAATCTAAAAATAATTTTAAATATTATAATTATCTTGAACTATTTTAAAAGATATAATGTTGAAACTTGGAGTTGCACGTATACAAAATTATGTAGTTAAAATATAAAGAAATTTAAGTTGTTATTGTTATTTATTAAATAATAATTTCATACTAAACTAGCGGAAAAATCCGGGCTTCGCCCGGGACCGTTTTTTGTGTTTTTTATGAAAAAATGTAAAAGTTTTGACTGTAAGGACCAAAAGTGTCAAAATGGCTAAAGAATTAAAAGGGTTGGAATTAGCAAGTTTTTAGAAAAAGAGACCAAAGTTGTCAATTCCTTAAAGTTTTGTGGTCAAACTTTGAATATTAAAAGGTTCCTAAAAATGTAAAAATTTTGATTCCAATGACCAAAAGTGTCAAAATCAAAAGTGTCAAAATGACTAAAGAATTAAAGGGGTTGGAATTAGCAAGTTTTTAGAAAAGGGACCAAAGTCATCAATTCCTTAAAGTTTTGTGGCCAAACTTTGCATATTAAAAGGTTCCTAAAAAATGAAATTTTTTTGATTCTAATGACCAAAAGTGTCAAAATGGATCAAAAAGAAGGAGCAAAGTTGACAAAAAAAAAGGCAAGTTTACTATGAAGGGTTGGAATTAGCAAGTTTTTAGAAAAGTGACCATAGTTGTCAATTCTTTAAAGTTTTGTGGCCAAACTTTGAATATAAAAAGGTTTTTAAAAAATGACCAAAAGTGTCAAAATGGGTAAAAAAGAAGGGGCAAAGTTGCCAAAACAAAGGCAAGTTCACTATTCATAAGGGAACATATTATTAATATATGTATAAATTAAAAAGTTTATCTTAAATATTATCATTAGGTTAAACATATAATAAAATATACATCTTTTATAAGGTTGGAACTTAAAATTGTATTAGTTACATAGTTGTATAACTCGGCTAACTCCACCAAATATTAGGCAAGTTACTCGGACTCGGCCTCCAACCGAGACGAGTTTGGCCAACTCGGCCAAAAGACTCAGATATTAACCAAATTCAGTCCAACTCAGTCAAACTCTTAGCGGTTCAACTCAATATACCTAGTTAAATAAGTTTTTTTTTTACTTAAAACCCAATTTGAACCAAGAAAAATCTAGTCAGGAACCATTTTTGAAAATTTGAAACTTAATCGGACACCTGCCAACAAAGTCAATCTAACTAAAGAATACTCTCAACGTCCAATAAAGGCAAGCACAAGAAAATTCTCATGGCTTAGTCATTTTAGAAAATTTCATAGTCTTTTATATTTATAAAAGATGAGATATTCTCTTGTTTACCTTCACCCTGATGTGGGGTAAAGACATTTTAATCAAACTTCTTTCTTTTTTGTCAATAATTTTATTTTGTTAAATAACATATTAGATAAATAAACTAAATAAATAAAGGTTATCCAAAAAAATATTGTTTAATAATTATGTTTTTTTAATAATCTTGTAACTTGTTATCCAACAAAAAGTAAGTTTTTATTGAATAACTTTTTGTTAAATCTCAAAATCATAAACTCATTAAAGCTACGTAATATAAAATGTACATTTATATATATTTTCATGATTCAAAAATTCATAAATTCATTAAGAATAAATTCATTCTATAAAATATAATTGAGTATATATTTTGTGAAACTTTTTCACTCAAACTTTTCCAAGAAAGCCTGTTAACTAACAAGTACTTCGTAGAACTTTTTCAACCATTGTAGTAAGATCTAAATATATTTGACCAATTATAATTAACTAATTAATATAAAAAAACAAAATAATATTATAAATATGATTAGTATGTCAAGTATAAAGAACTCTTTTATTATAGGGGTGAAAAAACTGGCAATGATATGATTCATACCAAAAAAATGTATAAAAATAATATTATAAATATGTTTATAACCTGAACATATCCCTGTTTACATACCTAGACCAGATTAATGTTAGGTACTATGTGGTCAAAGTCATTTTTGACTTTTCCCTTTATTATCAACTTTAGACCCTAGACATATCTTTTGTCTACATACTCTACACCTTCAACTAATTTAATGCCACGTTTTTTTGGTATATATATTTTCAATTTTTATGCAATTGCTATCAACATTCTTATTATCATGTCATACAAACAACCATATCCATCATAATTGGTAAAAAAAAACATATAGAATCATACATTATTAAAACGTAAAGTATTAACACTTTACAAAAGCAAATCACTTGAATTTGAAGTGATCGTGTTTAAATTCACATAAACTCATGTATTTGTGGCCATGATTGCTAACGTCATTACTTACCGATTCCTTCTCCTTTCTGGAGCATATTTATCACTTTTAACGTTTCATTTCAACGTGTCAACATATAATGAGTTCTAAGAGCATCTACAACGATGAGTTTAATGATATAGTTGAATGTGGTGACGAGTCTAAGTATCATTCAATGGATGAAACTCTACCGTTATGAGATGTCACATTGACATTCAATGGATTTGAAGTTCAATAGTCACTGAACTCTTCAATGGAAAAAAAGAAAGTTTTTAATTCTTAAATATATTCAATGGAAAAAAAGAAAGTTTTTAATTCTTAAATATATACTATAAAATACATTTTTGTAATATTTTATTGAACTTTGTAGAGTTCAATGCATTGTAGAAAAATAAATAATAGAATTATATTGATTGTAAAAATATGATGTGGCAATCCATTGAGCTCTATAAAGTTCAAGATGACCTAAGTCGATATGACCTATAAAATCTCTCTTTTATATTTTGACCTAATCCATATTAAAGCACAATCTAGAGTAATCTTTCCAGATTTATAATTTACAAAGTAGGGATATGGCCCAAAACATCTTTGTAATTTCTGCTTTGTTCCATCTCTTAGATTTCAACTTAGAAAACCCATAATAATAACTTGATCATTATTGTGAAATCTGTAATAAGTATCATCATTTAAGCACCAATCCATACTAATATCCCCAGTTATCGAGATATTAGTACATAATAAGCAAAGTTTAAACCATTAAACCCATAATTGCCAAGGAGTTCATGTCTCTTTAAATAAATTACAAATGAAATCATGAAGAATGTGATTTTCTTTACTAAATAAGATATTCTACCATTTAATACCACTTAAAAGATCCACCAACCAAGGTACATGGCTAATACATTAGAAATTAAAGTTGTTAACCGATATACCATAAGTGATTAACCAATTGTCTTTGTTCATATCACTTGTTCTCTTTTTTATGGAATTTCCATACTGTTGACATGATTCCGCTGCTCTTTGCATTCATGCATTTCTGAACCTTTTTCACCTGCAAAATCATCAAAACCTCATAAGAACTCTTAACTTATATTATTTTCTTTCAACTATTTATACATGATTTAAGCCATGTAATTATAAATGATATTATAATGTAAATCCTTATTTCATACCAACAACTAGTGAAAAAACCACCTTATAATAACATATTTTATGTTCACTACTAGAAAAATGTGGAGTTTCCTACAAAAATTTCCTTAGACCAGAAATTTCTTGCTACTTCCTATTCATTACCGAGGAACTTCCGAGAAAAACATCTTTCTGGCATTTCCTTAGAAGTTCCTCGGTAATAAGTATGAAATACCGATGAATTATATGGTAGTTTTTTATATTACCATTTTATTATTATAAACAAATCATATCATTTTTTTCAAATATGCCAAAGATTTTCACATTTACATTAGAAGTGTTTCACTTAAGTGGTTCATAGGAAGTTTCTCAAAATTTCCGAAGGATTTCCTAGGAAATTTTCGAACCAAAGTCTCTCACCAAACACGTTAAACTTTTACCAATTGTCCTAGGAAGAAAATTTCCTACCCTTTTGATGGGTTCAAGCTTTTCAATCTTCAGAGTTTTCAAACTCTCTGATCTTTCTTTCAGATACAATTTCATCTGTTGGTTGTCCATATGTTCAATCATAGTGGTCTGCCAAAAAGACATTACAATACAAATATTGATTGTAGTATATATAAATATATAATACAACTAATATATATATATATATATATATATATATATATATATATATATATATATATATATATATATATATAATCATTAATACAGTCGTACCCATCTTGTATGCTCTTTGATGAGTTCTGTAATGGCTTCTTCTTCTTCGTCTGCAACTTTCTTTTTTTCCTGCCATGTCAATTTTTTGACTTCAACTTTTGTCTTAAGCTTATCAGCTTTAGTATATGACATTTGTTGCATCACATTCATATACTCCTTAATATTTCTTCTTTTGTGAGAGCAATTTAAACATGTTACGTGTTATGGAATGAAAAATAATAATAACAAATATATAATCAACCGTCATATAAAAGTCATGTGACATGCATATAAGAACAAACCTAAAAAAACGTTTCTTTTCACAAAGGGATAACTCTTTAACAGTTAATATGTCTAATGATTGAACAATAATTTCTATATGTGTTTTCTCGTGTAGAAACATAAAGGATACTATTACGAGTACTCTTCCTTTACTTTTGTACCCCTTTTTATTTCAAATTTCGCATGGGACTCGTTTATGATTTCCATCTCTATTTAAATCAATCAAACTCTTTAATTCATTCAATCACTTAATAAAATAAATTATTATTAAAACTAAATTAAAAAAATAATTGGAAAAGTTTTATTCTCAGATTATTTAAACATTCAATATTCATATTTTATTTATTTAAATACAACATTAGTTGTATAATTACTATTATTAGTTCTTGTAACGACACTTATTTTTAGATAATGCTTGCAATTCCCAATTTTTCACAATTGATTTATTTGTAATTTTTTGTTGTAGTTTATGGTATTAGTAATGATTTTAATGTTTGTTGTGATGATCATGAGTATTGATGTATTCTTGACTTGTAAGTACATTGACAAATAGTCGTCGTTAGACGGTACTAAGTCGGTCGACTAGCGACTAAAGATTAGTCAACGACTAGTCGGAGACCCTAAATACAAATAGTAAAAATTAAATATGACTAATATCATAAAAAAAAAATTAATAAATACCACTGATATCATATCAAAATAGGTTAAAATAATTAATATAACATTAATTATTTTCAAATAGTTTCTATTGCGATATATATTCTTCAAAAAGTTAAAAAAATTACCGGCTTCTACAGCTTTTCTCATTGTCGAGATGGGGATTAATTGTTAGGTGTCATCTAAAAGGCCCGATAGCGCCTAAGGACAAGAAGATTAATAGAAGCCTAAAAAAATCAAAATTTTTAGAACAATGCTTTTTGTAGGAATGACGCTAGTGGCTACATTAGGGACCAAAATGATAGAACATCAGTAATTTAGATCAAATGTGCAAAAATATGTGATAAATTAGATCTGCAGGTTAGCCAATAGTCGAGGGACGATTTTTGAGTAAAATGGTTATTCTGTTGACAAAGTCCCGATCCATGGTTTGGTTTTGGAGACTGGAGTAGTTTTAGATTCCATTGTTTTGTTTCTGGGAATTCTTCAAAGATGTCATCCGTCTTCTTCATACTATCACTTTCCATCGTCTCGCTTCTTCTCCCTTCGATCTCTTCCCACGAGTTTAAGCTAGATGGGAAGGTGTTGGTTCTTGATGAGTCCAACTTCGATGCCGCAATTTCATCCTTCGACTTCATCTTCGTTGATTTTTATGCCCCATGGTGTGGCCACTGCAAACGTCTTAGTCCAGAGGTAGGTCTTATTTTTTTATTGCGTTTCTATATATTATGTGTGTTCAGATTTCAGCATCTTTTCTTATTTACTTAAAAGGGATTTGTAATTCGGTAGTAAATTACTGATCATAGGTTATCGTGTTTATGTGCTAAACCCCAGGTGACCTTACTCCTCACTTAGCAAGAGGTCCCTGGGATGAAAGGTCTTATCCATACTATGGTTATTGTTAAAACTAATGAATCGGTTGAAGGTTGATGATGATCAGTAATTTGAGAGAATCGTATGCACAATAAATTTCATTAATAAACTCAGGGGAAACTATATAGTGTACACATAAAGCATCCCCAGTGTTATTTACTCCTAATCGTTTTTGAGATGCTTGAAATTGATTTGAACATAGACACAGTTAGTAACTTCAACTTTATAAAACAGACAAAGGTGAGACAAGAAGTCAAGAACCATCTTTAATGGAACCTAAAGCCTTCTAAACCAACATCGTTTCAAGGCTCTAGGCTACAATGAACAAAATGCAGAATCTTGAAAGTTTACTTTAATCATGTGCAGACAACCAACCAGTTATCTATGTTTGATTGTTGCTTAATCAATCTATATGGGTGCTTCTTTTTTACTTAATTCAGAAAGAACAACTTGACAGAGAAAGTGACTTATTGTATACCATGTGATGAAAGCTGAGAAACTGTTATTGTTTCATTTCAGTTAGATAAAGCTGCTCCTATGCTTTCTGGATTAAAGAAGCCCATTGCGATTGCAAAAATAGATGCTGAAAAGTATTCACGTCTTGCTACAAAATATGAAATAGAGTATGTTCCATGTCTTCATTTTTTTTTCCAATAAACAACAAATATTCAATCTGTTTCTTTATGAGCTCCAAAATTACTAGAAGATATATCTAAAACACTCATTTCATTTGTTGTGATGTAATTATAATACAGTGGGTACCCCACCTTAAAGATTTTTATGAATGGAGTTCCCACTGACTACTATGGGCCAAGAAAAGCAGACAAACTAGTTCGATACTTGAAGAAATTTGTTGCTCCTGATGTTACTCTTCTTGAATCCGATTCTGGTGTTACTGAGTTTGTTGAAGCAGCTGGAACATTTTTCCCTATATTCATAGGGTTTAATGTTGATGAGTCAGCACTATCAAAAGTGGCGATTAAATTCAAGAAAAAGGCATGGTTTTCTGTAGCAAAAGATTTCTCAGAGAAAACCATGGGCTTATATGATTTTGATAAAGCACCTGCTTTGCTAGCTCTTCATCCAAGCTTCAATGAACAAAACATCTTTTATGGTCCATTTGAAGGTTAGTTAAGTTTCAAATTGCATTGTGTATTTTAATCAATGATAAAATTTGTAATTTTAACATAACATGCAGATAAGTTTGTGGAAGAGTTTATTCAACAGAGTCTTTTACCATTAACCCTACCGATCAGTCCAGACAGTTTAAAGCTGTTGAAAGATGATAAGAGGAAAATAGTTTTGACAATTTTTGAGGATGAGACACATTATGAATCAAAGCAATTTATAAAGTTACTGAGAGGTGCTGCATCTGCAAATCGTGAATTTGTATTTGCATATGTGAGTTTTAACCAATGGCAAGAGTTTGCTGAGGCTTTTGAAGTTGATAGGAAAACTTCATTGCCTAAAATGGTGGTTTGGGATGGAAATGAAATATATTTCTCAGTAAGTTTCCAACATTTTCATAAATTAGGATTCCATATTTTGAAGTTTTTGATGTTGTGTTGATTGGTATGAATATGAATCAGGTTATTGGTTCAGAAAAGATTGAGAGTGAGGATCAAGGATCACAAATCACGCTGTTTCTTGAAAGATATAAAGATGGGAAAACTATTGAGAAGACATTTGGGCCTTCGTTTTTTGGGTATATAACTTCACTTCTTGGAATGAGAACTGTTTACATCCTTGTGTTTTTGGTTGCTGTCATATTTCTTATTGCAACCATTGGAAAAGAAGAACCGTTGGTGGTTGGTGGTCGGGACCGGTCTGAACTTGCTGCTGCAGCCGCTGTTGGTGATAGCAGAGATGAACGTGCATCTGATGACAAGGAAGATTAGATGATACGTGTGCAACAGGATTTGTTTTTGGAAGTGTTTATCACAACTTTTCTGTATTTGTTTTGACTTTTGATTTTGAACCATCGGTTGGTTGGTAGATTTTATGTTGCTACAGGTTTAAGTTATCCAAAATAGAAGCAATTCATATCATTATTTGAAAATAGCTGGAAGAGAGGTTTTAAAAAGATGTAAGGTAACCAAGTGGAACTTTGAGTTTACAAAATATCATTATTTTAATTGTCTTTAGGAGCTGTTTGAAGGCCTTTTATTGGGTTTTGCTCTCTGATGTTCTTTTTATATGTTCCTAACTGAGCATGATAAAAGACTAAGGTCTAGTTTAGATATTTTTTAGGTCCAAACAGATCTTTCTGGTTAAATGGACCGGAAGACTGTTTGATTTGCATAAAAAAAAATGGCTCTTTATGTTTTTTCCAGAAAGCCCTAAAATCATGTCTTTATGGGCTCAATGAAACTTTGGACAAGTGTGCTCTAACAAAAAAAAAATACATGCTTTTCATCTTGCTTTTTTTTTCCTTTCGATGCCCTTTCTCTCTGTTATTAACAAAAAAAATCGACATCTTTATGTTTTATTTTAGGTGTCGAACTTTTTTTTTATCAGTAATCTTGATTTGCATAAAAAAGAAGATACATGTTGAATTTTTATTATTATTGTGAAATTTGATTTTATTTAATAATTTGTATGTTTTTATAATTATTCAGCAACTACATCCATCACAAGATAGAACAACAGGGTAATATATGATCATTTTTTATCATTCAGCACATTCAGTCAGATATATAATCAAATAGCATGTTTTTTTCCAGTCAGAAAAATTTCACAGACAACACTTTCCCAAACAGCAACTATTAAACGGGACCTAAATCTGGTAAACAGTCTTTTAACGTAGTGTGAACAAAAATAAGTAGTTTGTTACCTATTTGAACAATGTTTTATAGAAAAAAAAAAAAAAAAAACAATTTGTTATCTATTTCTATGACATTAAACGATTAAACCTACTAAAATCTAGGCCTATATAATTATGTTCTTTTTGGATTTTTGGTCTTCGGCTTGCTGTTTGCATAAACCAGTAAAAATAACAAAGCAACTAGCTTGAGTTCATTGGAAACAAGAAAGAGCCTAAAGATTATCTCAAGTTAGAATATTATGAAAAGAAGATTGTCTTATGAATATGACTCTGTTTGGTTTTGCGGCTATTATCTTTTGTTATTTGATTTGTCTCAGTTTTTCAGCACACTTCTAAATAGTGCAAACTTATTCGGAAGATGAGTAATATGTTTTAAATGATTCATACTAATTGAAAGATCGTTACCTTTTTACTTTTTCGTATTTTTTTTATTTAAATATATTTTGTATTTACTTATATTTTTTTTAACACCACTAGTTGTATTTACTTATATTAAATAACACATACAGTCATATACGGCTTATAACAACCATTTAAAAAGACCTCAAAATACCATCCAAAACGTGAGCAACTGAAAAATTAAATCAAATAACTTAGTTTTTCAGTTTAAATAATAAAAAGAAGATGGATAAACCAAAATCCAGAAGATGATTAACCTATTTCATCAAAAGTTCCTCAACAAATACCATAACCTAAAATATGAATTTCAAAACGAGACAAATTTCATTCCCAGCCAGATGCAGCAACACTTTCAACCGGAGCTACTACGGGTGCCGCCACAGATTCCCATCCCTCACCACCAGCAACCGGAGCTGAAACCAACAACACAAAAATCAAAATTAAAATATCACAAGGGCATTTATGTCTTTTACACATGACAACAAAACCAATCAAAAATATTCAAATTTTTGGCAAAGAAAAAGATAAAAGTTGCTGCTCTCTTACCATCAGCAGTCCACCCGTTTCCAGCTACAGGGGCAGCGGCAATGGGTGGTGGCATGTCGGGAGCCCATTGAGCATCAGGGATTTGAGCAGACCATTGATCACCAAAACCGCCAAGTGCACCACCAGCACCACCACCATAGTCTGGGTAGTCAGTGGTTAAAGCTACTTCATCATCTTCCTTTTCCTTTGCCTCCTCTGGTTCCCTGTAGAAAAACAAATCCACCTGCAATAACAAATTTCACCATTCATTTACATTTACTTGGTCTTAAATTAACAAATGAAAAAAAAAAAACTGTTAATTGTACATTACACATAGTTACATACCATGACATCCCATTTATGCCCCTGGTTGATAACCCCACGCATTTGAAGAACCATTCTTGCTAGAAGCCAGAAGAGACACCCAATGCTATGCTTTCCTTTGTTGTTAGCAGGGATACCAATATCCACATATCTCATTGGAGAATCAGTATCACAAAAGGCTATTGTTGGTATGTTTCCAAGTGCTGCCTCCTTGATGGGCTGTAAAATCACATGAATTTATCAAATCAAAAGTTGAAAGGAACTTTTCAATATGATAAAAACAGGCTGTAAACATTGTAGTAACCTGGTGATCAGTGCGTGGATCAGTAAGGATTAGAAGACGGGGTTCACTGAAGGAGGTCTGGAGCTGATTGGTGAAGGTACCAGGAGTATGGCGTCCAGCAATGGCATGTGCCCCAGTGTATTGGGCAAACTTCAACACTGCCCTTTGACCATATGGTCTAGCAGATTGTACAATGATATCCTGGGGATTTTCTATTCCAACGATAACCCTCGCTGCCATTTGAAGCTTTTCCCATGTTTTCCCAAGATTAATGATGTATATACCTGAAAGAATCATACAATATGGTAAATGACAATTGGGATCTGCTCAGTTCTTCGTAAAATTAATATTACTATTACAATTATACATTGCTAATGAAGGCTGAAACCTTCAATGAATAATGAAACTAAATAGAAATGTGAGATGATAACCTAAATTACATGAAAAACATCATCGATGTAGGTTTTCATCGAAAAAAACAAAATGTTGATAGAAATTGAGTGTGGATCAGATTAAAACGAATGTTGCAACCTTGAGGAGCAAAGTTCAAAACCGAAAACAATAATGCTTACAGGTGCAGAGTAATAAAAGCGAATGAAATTGAAAATAAGAACGAAAGGGCGTATACCGTCGTTGCGGCGCTTAAAAACGTATCGTTCCATCTGGAAATCACAGTTCTTGGTACCGAGATGAACTTCAGCAGACAACATCATCTGTATGTCAAGCTCCTTCATCGTCAGATCGTTCTGGCCCTTTGCCGCCGCCATGTTCGCTTGTGGGTTCTGCAGTTAGGGTTTCTTGGGGGCAGGGTTTATAGTATAGAAGACGACCCAGATGGAAAGAAAGCGAAAACCATGCGAGTGACCTAATATCATAAAGTTTTAAGTTATATTTGTAATTACATAAATGGTCCTTGTGTCCAACTCTTTTTTTCTAACTATATGATCCTTAAGTTGTGTTTTGTTACAACCTGAGTCCCTTGCTCTCATTCCTACCATTTGTATGACTATAGTGTGGTTAAGGCACACACCTACAACACACACATGAACACACACATGATGATACATTGGTCTTTTCTATCATTTATTTGATCATTGATCGTGTCATATTTGTTTAAAGTAAAGGATTATAATTCGTTTCAATTCTATGAATTATGGGCATGGACTAGAAAACAAAAGAAGCATACGAAAGTTGTGTATCATGTGGATAATAAGAATCTAAAAAGAGCTCTGGCATCCTAGGAAACGTATCAAACAACCTCTAGGATGTCATGGTCAAATTAGTCAAAATCAAGGGAGAAAGTCAGAGCTTGAAAATGAACCAGGCCTCGTGGGAGTCATACCTTACGTCTGAGACACCATCTAAGACGTCCATTGTGTCTTAGATTCGTCTCGATGTACGATGCTCATTTGATGTAAAATTGAGAAAAAGGCTTAGAGACATCCTACTCGGCATCTGAGACTCCTCAAAGACGCCTTATCGTCTTTGGAGATTTTCAATGCATTCATGGGTAGCAGAAAGCTAAAATGCAGGCTGCGACGACCTAATGTTCTAGATTGGCATTCGAGACGCATGTTAAGACGTGGTTGTCTCAACTTTCCCTAATCTACCTTATTTGAGTCACAATATAAAATGAGGCTTAAACATATTGACTACTTCTTCTTTTGTGGCAATTTTCAAAGGTTTTGGGAGCTTTCTAAGGGTTCCAAACAACACCCAAAAACCTTTAATAAATTTTTTGTTTATTCCAATTAAGTCTCATATGCATCAAGATCAAGTAACAATTCTGAAATATCTGAAAAAACTATTTGAAGAACAAGCATTGAATCCATGTTCATCATCAACCACACGTGTTCATTTTTCTCAACCATGAGCAGCAACTCATCATGTGATCGCGATCGAGATTAGATCTATGCTCATTTTTTATTGTTTTGGATTATGAAATGATGTTAGACTTGTTTGCAATTTGTGGCATGTTATGAGACATTCAATATATTTTGGTGACTTATTGTTGTTTATATAATTATCATTTTAAGTGTAAATAAATTCTTGAGTAATCTTCCTTACCATGCCAAATCATCTATAGCGGTGTGTAGGACGATAGGTGCGGAAAAGCTTAGGCAATACCTAAAATTAAGGGTAATTGATACTTGTTATGTTTATGTAACATTAAACGAAACCAACAATTTGTACATCGAGTTCAAGAAATCCAACAAGAAGATTAAATTTTATCCAACAATGGGGTATGATTGCAACTCTATTGAGTGGTTTGACCGAGAAATATGTCATAGATCAAAGGTTTTTGTTCTAGTGATGGATCTAGTGTCCAAAAAATTATTATAGTGTTAATTACATGATCATATTAATTATATAATTTTGATCGTTCTTATCATGTTCTTTGTATTCTTGGTAATAGTCAAAATAATTTGATTCAAAATTTTATATTCTTAAATATTTTAATGATTTATGTAACTTTATTTCCGAGCAAAGTATTATTATTGTTATTAATCACATGTGTGATTCAATAATAAAACCATTAAGTTCGTTCTTAATAGGATGATATTGGTTCATGTGTTGTTCTTGACTTTTTGATTGGTTTTGGTTGTTTGGATTGTGATGGTTGTTTTTTTGGCTAAATATATGTATTTTGGTTGGCCAATTTTGCGAGTATGTTGTAATTGATATCGGCTCATCGCATGGTAATGTCTCCCCACCCTTGTGGTGGGATTGGCGACCTGAAGTGACCAACATTGTTTCCCCGAAGGCGGCAATTAGGCAGGCGACAATGGCGGCGATTTTTTAACGGGAATTTTTTCGCAACAAAAAAAGCTTTTAATTTGCTTTTGGAGATTTTATTTTGTACATAGGTTTGACCAAATTAATTCATGATAGCTCATAAATTAATTTTAGAATTATGTCCGGGCAATGAATTAATTATTTTTGTTAGTATTATAACTTTGTGATGTTTTATACATGTTTTCAATATTTTTGTTTATGATACAAATCAAAACATACAATTAAGTTTGCACATCATTGAAAACCTCACACCTGATGCACCTCTTAAGAACGCATCGGTACTATTTGAAAAATCTAGACAAAGTTCCATGAGTAATACGAGGTAACATGCCTTATGCTTACAAGCATGACCTCAAACCTTAATACGATCCCATAGGAGCTTGATGTATATGAAATGAACAACAAGTTGAAAAACATGTTGATACGGAATTGGTTCATTTTGTCAAATCAATCAAAGCATGTACACTAGAGGACAGTCAATAGTTTGGCCCTTTCATTTTTGAAATGATGGATAATATTAATAGGTTGGAAAGTTTTGGATCTCCTGTTGTTATTGAATTGGTAGTGTGACTACAATTCTTAATGAGTTATAACCTTGAACACTATATGACATCCATATCAGAGTTGCAATATATATTGCACACTGCTGAAAATATATATTCGATAATTAAAAATTATGTAAGGCCATGTGAATAAGAAGCCACGTGAAAAAAACGAAGGGGCAAAGGACCGAAGGTTTTCACTCGGCCCAAGAAGAATGAACATCTTTATTTTGTTTTTTTAAAGGGACTAAAGTTTTTCTACTAAGGATGGAATATGTCTCACGGTGGAGTTTGTTGAAGTGTGAGTCGAATTCTCCCTCATTATTCGGTTGCTTGGTTTCCAAGTCTTTGGGATTATGAAACATTACTATTTGTTTGGTACTTAAAAGTTTTTGGATTATTTAAGAATTCTAGTATATTAGCTTATAAATAGACGTTTAGTTTAATCATTATAATCATCCTAAATTGTATGCCATCTCCATTGAAATTGTACCATTCTTCCTTTTATCGATTGTATTAATAGTACAAGTCGAGTGTCTTATGTTTTTTTCTGCAAGGGTCTCCACTCTAATTCTTGGATACTTGGTTGTTCTAGTTGCTTCTATTTATCATCATATTTACAACGTACTCCATATATCATATACCGATGTTAAAACTTGAGTTTACCAATCTTAACATTATATTGTAGCTCCACACATCATATGTCACTTTATATGTGTATAAGATTCGGTGTGTAACACTTCAAGGACTCAACACATCCAATATACTCCTATCGAGCCTCTTTTTCATGGGGCATATTTTTTCACTAACGTAGGTAAACCCATACTAGCCAACTTTGTTAAGCTAAGGAAAATTCGATCCCATGCAATACCTTGCAAACCACGTGGAACAAACAACCATCCCTACATGAGGCATGTGGCCACCTGAGAGTAGAAGCACATGAGAATGATAAAACATGCAACAAGTCCTTGAAGTGTTGCATCTCAAGTCCTTCACCTTTAAACCACCAGATAGATTGTTAGGAGGTACATTAGTGTCCTACACCGTCTAGACATTGTCTTAACCAATTCTATATATGTTAGAGTTAGCCCTCTCTCATTAAGGGCTCTTTTAGATAGAAAATCTAAAACTAGATATATCCTATCCCAGTTTTCCTACAAGAACCCCAAATAGATAAATGGTACAAAACTATTGAACATATTATCTATATACTTACGAGTAGGGAATTTATGGTTATCCTATAGAAATACATGAGCTTTTCTTTATGGCACTCAGATGTTCCTTAGCAATATTAATGAAACTTAACCAAGAGTGAAAAGAGTATGTCCAAGAATAATGAAGCAGTTGCATGGATTGGGCTTTGAATTGAATTCCAACTAGTTAATTGGCTATAAATATTTGTTATCCAGTAATCGAAACTCATAAATGGCCGGTTGTGAATGGTGATCCTAAGATGACACGATGGAGTTTCCACCGTTGTCTTTCTTATTTAACAAACAAAAAGCTGGAATGAATTTTGCTTCCAAATCCCTCAAACCAAACACCCCCTAAAGAATTCCGTATGGATTTATGCAAGAATGTTCGGTTTACAATTTGTGAATATGTATAAATTAGTGAAGATTGGAACATAGTTGCATAATTTAAAAAAAACATTGTTACATAAATTGGTAAAAATTCAAAGAAAAAAGAAAGATTGCAATATTGCATAGATATGTCTTCTAACCCATTTGGACAACAAAAGATGGAGAGTTTTGAACCAATTTTGTTGAACCCCAAGGGCAAAAGACGTAGATGCCCTTAACAAAAATAGCCTAAAAAGTCAGTTAAGTCCAGTCCCATGTAACAAACACAGCCTAACGAAAATCTAAAATGGCAGTTCATAAACAAATAGAAATCTCATAACACCTTTGCAAATTTGAAGATAAATAATAAGAGCACCATCACATTGTCATGTTTTTTTATTATAAGAAGCAATAAGACAAGACATGTCAAATGGGTAATGTACACATAACAAAACACTCAAATTCACCTAAACAAGACACAACTCAGAAGAAGAATTCAAGCAACTTTCTTTTTTTATAATAATCGGAGATTACTCATCTCACCTTTTTTTTTTACCTTTTTCAGCAAGTCCATGAAGAAGATCTCTTAATGATGGGTTTCAACTGTCTATCATCTTCAAGAGAAATCATCCCCAAATGTGATGGATCTTCCAACATCATCTTTGCTACCAAATATCCAGCAATTGACCATGTCTGATACTTCCTCGCCTGCTTCCCGATGTATCTTCCATTTTTTCCGTCATAGTATTCCGGCCACCCGTCCTTCAGCAGGCGGCTCTCCGCCAGTTCAATCGCCTTTCTTGCTATCTGTGGCCTCCCCGTTTTGATGCATGCCGCCGTTAGCAACCACAGAAGCACTGCATATATATATATATTACACAAATAATAATAAAAAAAAATGTTCTTTTGGATTGGGAAATTATAAAATAATAAAATGAGAAAAGAAAAGTAACCTGGCCAAGATCCTCCATTGTGGTAACTCCATCTAGTGTTCTTAGGATCACAACCAGTTACAATTCTCCATTCATGACTTTCAATTGCAGGATAACAAATCTTTATAGGCATTTCTCCTACAAGCTCCTCCCAACGTGCTTCAAAAAGATCCATAATTGCAGAAGCTTGTTCAGGGGTAGCAAGAGAAGATAAAATAGCAACACAGTTGCCTAAAGCAAACCACCTAAAATCCATCCTTGCTGGACTCACATTACCAACAAAGTAACCACCACGTGTTGGCATAAAATCAAATACCCAATCTGGGATTGAATCAGGAATAACATTAAACTTATTTACAGCAGTGTGAGAATACTCCTCTGTTTTATAGCGATAGATATCATTCAGTTGTTGAAAGTCAATCCAGAAATAACTTCTCATGTGAAAGCTCAATGCATGCAGCCTCTTCATTATTCTTTCCACAAATTCCTTTCCCTCTGAGTCAAGTTTCAGCATTGCCAATGAACATCTCAATGCCATAAAGAAAAGAGCTTGTATTTCTATAGGATAACCATAAATCCCCTGAGATAGAAATGATCCCATTAAACATATGATATAGTCATAATCATACAAACATAAAGAAAAGCACAAACATTTCTTACCATCCTTCTATCAATCATTGAGCACCCATCTGCACAGAGCAAAGTTGGAAACGTATCAAAACCTTCTGATAAACACAAAGTTAATATAAGCCTCATTCCCTTTTGGCAATCTGGAGTTTCAGCTAGGGTTAAATCTCCAGTAGACTTTGTATATGCACGAAGCAATATAATCCACCAGAATCCAGAATCAACAGGTGCAACTCTTCCAATAGCACTCTCACCAAAATCTGCAACAATTGTATCTGTTTTTCTTTCTGGATCATGAAGAACTTTAAAACTAGCAGGCATTGCCCCTTCCCCGAGTTTGAATCTATCAATTCTTTTTTCCCACCCTTGAAGCTGAAGTGTCTTCAACAGAAAATTCTTCACTATATCAGGCTCTCCATTCATTAGAAACGCCAGTGCACTAGGTACAAAATCCCTTACAAACACCTGCACATCATTCATAAAGAAAAGTAGACATTGAATAGACTGAATTCCAATCTGAAAAAAGTTATGATCAAACTTTTACCTGATCATAGTTTAGAACTTCTTCAGATGCATGATCATATGCAGCAATTGTGCCAACTGGTTGTCCCCTGAAATGTACCAATGATCTACGAAGAGAATCCCAGGCTTCAGCAATCATTGGATGGGGTTCAAAAGAGTTTCGTGTGGATGAAGCAGGTGTATCAAATCCTGAGCGTCCACCTGGCGAATATGCAACATCCAAATTCTCAAGGCCTCTTGATAAAGACATCTCACTAAGTGACCTTTCATCAAATGATCTCTCTCTTTTGATGGTGAGTCTTGGTCTATCAAGAAGCTTTGTGAGATCAAAATCATCCATTTCTGGAATGGAGCAAACTGAGCTAACATTACGAAGTCCAGACTCTTTAGGGGCATCCATGATACTCAAATTTTCCACCTAACGAATAATCTGCACATACATGAACATTAAAGTATTGGATTTTAAACATTCAAGTGTGAATACAACATATAAAATTAGTAGTTTTCCCTTTTTGTATCCATCTACAGAGAGTAAACAAATTAACAAAAGTGATAAGGACACTTTAGCTCTGCTTATTCATTAATCTTATCCACATGTAATCAGACATGTTAAGAGACCAACCAACATGCATAATAACAGTTAACTAGGTTTAAATTTACTTCCTTGGTCCAGAAAGGAGTAACCTCTTTGCTTAGTTTCAAACGTTAGGAGGATCTTTTTGATTCCTACACCACCACAAAGTTGCTATTGGTATCCTATTGGTAAAATCAAATTCGTATATTCAGTAAACACCTAAGAAATTACGTTCTTATATCCTACATACTAAAAAAAATCAAAGCTTTTGCATGAAATTTATTTGATAGGAGAGGGCGCTCAGGTAGATGAATGTGAGATGAATTTATGAAAGGAAAAAGAAGCGTAGAAATGTAGCTCATTTTACATTAAAACATTTAAGATAAGAAACCACAAAAACATTAAATGTTACTTTCAATGCTAAACAATCCACATCGTAGCTTACCTAATTAGAATTTCAATCACCCTAATAAGAGCAAATATAAAACACTTGATAACAAAAGTACCAAATCTGAAATTGCATAGAAATTCTAAAATATTATTGAATCTGCATTAGTATTCCTAGACCATTCAACGATATTTCCAAGATCCAGAATACATGTGAAACAGCAAACAATAGGAACAAATCTTGACAAAAATAGCACGGAAAAGAGACCAGTGGCGGGAGTCTTGGGAAATATGTAAGAGATCTGAAGCTAGTTTATATAAAAGGTAAGAGAATATATATAACGAAAGGTAAAAGATAGAGAGAGAAAGTGAAGACCTGGAAGATATTAAATGTCGGTAAATAAAAATTTCCGGTGGTCGGAGGTGGACGGTCAAAAGCCGGCCGGGAGAATACCGAGAACGGGTTGGTAGTCGTGGAGAAGACAAAGCAGAGAAAAAAAAGGGGGAAGAAGGAAAAAGAGAGCATTTTAACGTAAGGTCGTATTTATAGATAGACATGGAGAGAGAGGAATAAGAATGCTCCTCCGTCTCTTCGATTTTTCCTCTTAATCTAAACGTCAATGTAAGGCAGCTCCTTTACCCACGCTATTTTCATTGCATTTCTTTATTTTTTTAAAATGATATATTTTTATGTATCTAATTGCAAAATACTAATATTCTTTTATCATCTTTGATTTATTTAATACAATTAATTTAATTTAGTGTAACGTATTTATTGTTTTATCTAAGTATATATATATATATATATATATAAAAGACAAACTTTATAAAATTCCAACATATTTTCACCTAATTTTTAAAAAAACTACTATATTATTTTAATGCATTAACACTATTATATTTTTAGGAAAATCTAATTTAAAGCTTTGGACATGAGACAACCCAAAATATTTCAATTCAACCATAAAAAAATAACTATATTATTTTTTAGTGTCTTAAACTCCTTATATTTTTCGAAATCTTCTTATTTAAAATATTGTAACAAGCAAACCTTTAATAATCGATTACATGCTATTTATGGTTGTTTATGGTTTATCGATATCAAAGCATTAAGTTATATAATTTTATAAAATATAGGAGTTTTAAAACACTAAAAATAATATTTTATTTTTTAAAATTTAGATGAAATGTATGTTGGATTTTTTAAGAACTATAACACAAAAACTATAAAAATAATAAAAAGGCATAAGTTTATTATATTAAATAGTCATAAATATTGTGTGCAGATTGGTGAATAATTAAAGTTCGTTATACAATATTACTAAATGATTTTCGGTCAATAGTTATATGTAATTAAATATCCTCGTGACTATCAGGTCTAACCTGATCCGTCATCTACTAACCGTTTCGGCCTCACCCCGATCCGTCCGCCACACACTAAGGCAACCAAATCAACATAAAGCACCAATGATGTTTATGAACCTTAACTATCCCTATCAGGCCCTTTGATCGTGACTCGAACCTCCAAGTCTCAATTAAACAAGAACATACAAGGAGATCCTTATCACAGCCCTCAACCTGAGCTTCCTAACGTCCTAAAACTAAAACCAAAACCACCCGAAAGGAAACACAACAATTGATAATGAACCCGACACAGGGCTCTGAAGATTGCGCAACCGAGTGGATGGCCGAAGAGTGAAACCTGGTCCAAAATTCCCTCGCTACAAATCTCCACTCTCCCTACTTGGACTATATGAATCATCAGAACGTAATCGACACATAATTAAAAGCTTCGTATCGACCTAACTGGAAACAACCGTGCGTGCTTCTAGGAAATTAACAGATATGAAGTAAGATACTCCTTCGAACTGTCCAACTCAACGCTAAAACCTTCATCAAACAAGAATGGGTAGGAGGGCCAAGTGAAAAGTTTTGAGTATATGCCCCTTCATAACTGTTGTCTACCAAAACCTAATAACATCTCAATCGAAAACGCACTCACAACTCAAGACAACAATCACCACGAAGGAAAATTTTCCAAAAGCAAACGCAATACATAATTACAAGATAATATAAATGTAAAACATATCCACAGTCATCATAGTCGCACTTCCAATTCTTTTTGCGACAAGATGATAGGCTTTCCCCTCCATCATAGGGATCTCAGCTCTCCCTGGACGTCCATCTGACATCTGTCATGCTAAAGACTTAGGGTTCTACACTACGCCTGTAATGGGAATGGGACAATTGGCCTTTGAGGTGGCCCACCTGATCGCAATGAAAACAAGCTCGTGCACTTTGCCTATAGTCCCTGCCGTAGTTTCCCTCATTGCCACATCCGTGGCACGCAAACGATCGACATGCCCCATTATGAAACTACCCACATCTATTACACCTAAGGCCCTTCAGATCTGTTACTCCTGGTCTCAATTCAATGGACTTTAAGTGTTTGGTCGCCGCTTGCAATTGAACTGGTACTAGCCTCTTATCTTTCCTTTGGGTCTCTATCTCGATCTTTCTCATTCGGACATCTGACTACAGCTCAGCCAAAGTCTTGTATTAGGTGTTCGCTATGAACTCTCTAATCTCAGTCTTAAGTATACTCAAGTAATAGGTCATCAACATCTGCTCCGAGGAGCGTATTCAAGGCAAAATAGGGCCCTCTCATGAAACATTTTGGTGATCTCGTATAACATCCGTGACTTGAGGTAATGTTAATTATTTAATCTTTGTAATTAATTGTTGGACTATGAGATTAATGTTGGATTATTGAGTTTGGCCTTTATTGAGTGGGTCGTTATATGTTTGGGCTGACTGAAGACGTACGTTGGGCGTAAGCTTGGCGTACGTGGGGCGTAGTGGCAGCATTGGATGCGGGGGGTTGAAGCACGTACACGCAGCGTACCAAGAGGTACGTGCAGCGTACGCGTGCTGACTCAAAACCCTAATTTTTAGGGTTTAGGCCATATAAATACATCTTTATGTCCCAAACCCTAGCCTCCTTACCAGCCCCCTTGACGCAGAAACCCTAAAACCCTAACCTTCTTCGTTTTTGTGTGATCTTGATCTTGTGAATTCCATTTTAGTGGCTTGAAGCTTAGAAGGAGAAAGAAGAAGTTGGTGAAGAAGAACTTGTGTAGCTTGAGCTTAGAGATCTGAGACATCATCACCATTTAGCACTCATTTGAGGTAAAAATCTCAAAACTTGCCTCATGAATGCTTAGATCTCTTGTAATGGGGTTTTGGACCTTTTTTGTCCAAAGAATGGAACTTTATGATTCCAAATATGTTTTTAGGCTTAGGGTTGCCACCCTTAGTTCTATTTGAGTCCCAAAGACAAAAAAAAGTTACCACCTTGAAGGTCTTAATGTGGCCATGCATGAGTATTAGTCATTTCTATGGAAGTAGGTTGCCATATTTCAAGTTTGGGTCCATTTGGGGGTTTGCAAGCCACCAAGTAATCGACTTTATTGGTTAAGACACTTTATTGGACTCAAATGTGTGTTTGGAGCTTAATGTCTTAAGGGATTAAGCCTTTTTGGAGATTATGGATTAACAGGGTAGTACGCTGGGCGTACAAGCCCGTACACACAACGTACGAGCCATGCAGCCTATACGCTTAGCGTGCAGAGGAGTACGCCCCGCGTACTCACTGGATTTGGGTTTTCGTCATTTGGGCCTCGGGTTGGGCCATTTCATGGACTTTGCTATTTTTGGCCATAGTGGGCCATCAAAAATCAGTTAGTGTCACACCCTCGAACCAGATGACGGAAAACGTCTGGGGGCTTGTGCGTGACTTCATCTTGTAATATCATCACAATGTATATAATTGAAACAAGACAACACCATCATCATACATATCAAAATATAACCAACATTGTTTACATCAAGTATAGTATCATAAGTTACATGCCAAAATATTCAATGTATGATGATAACAAAATAAGGCAAATTCCACATGTTCTTGTAGACCTTTCCGCTTAACGATTCCCTGAGAATACAAGTTATTTTGAAAATGTCAACATATATAATGTTGGTGAGTTCATAAGCATATTTGAAGAAAAGTTTTGTATTGTTCGTGAAACACCATAAAATCCAATATTTTCTATAAATGGTTTGAAAGTGATGTATCAAAATCAAGTATTAATGCATGTGTGTTTTCTGTTGTTGAAATGTATTTAAGAATGTAATTCGGATAGAAACCCTGTGTTTTCTGTTGTAAGTAGAAGGTATTGTTTAACTGTATGTTTCCCCAGAAAATCCTATATTTTCTGTTTACAAAGTGACGTGGTCTCAAACCCTAAGACCGAATATCAGTGTATGTATGTTTTTGTATTAACAAGATTCTTTATGTATTCCGTAAAACTTATGATGGAGAGAATCTCTATGTGATCCATTTTAACCATACTTGATTATGACGGATTCGCCTGTCGTGGCGTTTTTAGGCGCCGACTTGTTTAAGGTAAGGTTTGTCACCCTAGACTGGCCTAGTCTAACTGTAGCGAACAGCTCAGGTGTGGGGTGTCACCCCGTATAGATCTATACACAAACTCTCGCTCTCCCTCCAGAAGACTCTGGTTATAACTACAAGCTATGATTGTACACTCGAGAGGTGTCAACCGACATGTCTCACTAGCATCCTTAACTGAGTTTACGCGAATATTGTATTATATTATATAATGTTTCCGTGTGCGTTTTATGTTTAAAAAGTTCAATGAGTATGTATATGAATGCACGAGGCCCAACAGACATGTAGAATGACCACTAAGGCCCAATAAACATGTAATGTATAGTTTAGGTCCAATAAGCATGTAAATGGGCCACATGTAATGTATAATCCAGGCCCAATAAGCATGTAAATGGGCCACTAAGGCCCAATAACATGGATTATATGTATTAGGCCCAATAAACATGAAAATTTACATCTTTAGTCCAATTGTACATAAATTAACATTTTTGGCCCAAGTATATATATAAGTTGATGTTTTCGGCCCATTATTATAAAAATTTACATTTTCGGCCAAATTATATATATATAATTTACATTTTCAGCCCAATTTAGATAAAAATGACATTTTTGGCCTATTTATATATATAATTTACATTTTCAGCCCAATTTAGATAAAAATGACATTTTCGGCCCATTTTATGTATATAATTTAGACTAAACTGCACAAATGGTCCTTGTGGTTTGCTCAAAACTGTCACTTTGGTCCAAAAAAGTTTTGACTAGCACCACAGGTCCAAAGTTTTCATTTTGTTGCGATTTTAGTCCAATTTGATTTACAAATATTTAAAATGACGGATTTACCCTTTGTACTTTCTTTTTCTATTTTATTTATTTATTTAAATGTTTTTTCTGATTAAAAGAAAAATAAAAAATAATCTCTCTCTCTCTCTCTCTCTCTCTCTCTATTCATATATCTATATTCGTTCCAGTCAAGTACAACAGCTCCAAACATCCTCGACCCTCACTCCTTCATCCCCTCATCTCTCACGCGTCGACCTCGTCTGAAGAAATAAACAGAAGCAGCAGGAGTCGCCATAACGAGCACCACCGGCTGCCACCGTAGTTCTCAGCCCACTCCGCCCTCCCCCTGTCGTGACCCATTGCCATCAAACACCCCAACGTCGTTGCTTTCTTCCACCTGTTGCCTCTGTTCCAGCATTCACCTGTCATCCGCTGCAATCAGTCACCAATCTACCACCTCCCATTCCTTTGTATCCACAGCACATATGCACATCATTAGATCGAAATCCTTCTACATCGCTTCAGATCAAACCCATTACTGCACCCACAATTAGAGACATCACCCCATTCTTTCACCTTCATCTACCAACAGTTCCCCACCCATGTACAAACCACTTTTGAATTCGATTTGTTCATATACAAAAAAGGGAAACACCACCGGTTACCTGTAACCTAAAATCAAAATCAATCTTGAAACATTAACCAAATTGAATCATCCATCGGAAATACATCAAACGAACTGGTTCAACAAAGATCAGAGAGATAGACAGGAGCAAATCAACTAGATGAAAGAGGGAGGACATGGATTCCACAACCATTGCTTAATCTGAATCAATTTATGATGTGAACCCTAAACCTAAAATCGATTTTTGTAGATGTAGGGATGATCTTCACCAAAACGGATCTCTCCATCGTAACAATCAAGACAAATTCAACAACAATCGCTAAATCTGGAGGGTAGGAAACTGTAATTCGCCGACCACCGCCTTCGCCTCTACCGAGAAATCCAAAAATCGACATCAAGCCACATTCAGCGAATCCACACATACGTGGGTTACTCCGAGAATGCTTTTAGTTACTCCGAGATCCAAAGAGTATGTCGAACCAATCACTTTGGGGTTTTTCTTCACGATGGATGGTCACCATAGGAGGTGACTGTGCCTCTCGGTGGTCACCACAGGAACACCACCCTTGGTGGTGTTTGTACTCGGCGGTGAATGGAGAGGAAAGGTAGCAGGTGGTGGTGGTTCTTGGTTTGAATAAGGAGGAAGATGGAGGAGGTCGGGAAACGGTGGTATTGGCTGGTGAGATATGAACGAGAGGGAGGGATGTTTTGAGTGAGGGAGGGTTATATGCTTCTAGAGAGAGAGAGAGATTATTTTTTATTTTTCTTTTAATCAGAAAAAACATTTAAATAAATAAAAAAATAGAAAAAGAAAGTAAAAAGGGTAAATCCGTTATTTTAAATATTTCTAAATCAAATTGGACTAAAATCGCAACAAAATGAAAACTTTGGTCTTGTGGTGCTAGTCAAAACTTTTTTTGGACCAAAGTGCCAATTTTGAGCAAACCACAGGGACCCTTTGTGCAGTTTAGTCTATAATTTACATTTTCAGCCCAATTTAGATAAAAGTGACATTTTCGGCCCAAGTTTTGTGAAAATAACATTTTAGGCCCAAATCCAAATAAAGTGACAATTTCAACCCATAAAACTGTAAATTAACATTTTTGGCTCAGATTTGTGTTAAATGACAATTTAATCCATAAAAATCATAAATTTATAATTTAGCCCAAATGAAACCGTGAAGGCCCATATTAAGGCCCATTATGCGAAATTTAACACTTTTGGCCCTTTTTAAAACTATGATTTTCATAAAGACCCATTTTATATAAATATGATTCTTTTAGTCCTTGTAAAACCGTAAGTATCATAAAAACTCCATTCTTTTTTGTTTATTTATCAAAAATGGTCCCTTTATAAGAACTAGTTTAGTCTTTCAACATCTTTAACATGTATAATAGTTTTATCTTCAAGGTAAGTTATATGAAGTGGTTTAGTTCACAAATATCATCAAGTCTTTGTTGGAGTTTTCGAGATTTATGGAGTTTCATCACAAAATCACAACACATAACATAGAAAACACACATAAACATGCATAAATACATAGATCTAGCACATAAGCAACTTGTATCCTCCCCCAAAACATAGTAAAACCGAAAAACAAGGGGTATGAACTCACATTGGGGTTTGGATTCGGTTTTGATGAAGAGGTGAGAGGAGATGATGTTGTTTTTGGCCTTGAGTGCTTCTTTGGAAGGAGTTTCGAAACTTAGATGGTCCTAGGAAGCTAGAACACGAATTGAACATATGTAAGGAAAAGTTCTCAACATAAAATGGAGAGTAGGTATTTGTGTATGATAACAACTTACCAAGAGTGTGAAAAACTTGATGAAAACCTCTTGAAAACACACACCAAGTCACGAAAATGGCAAGGGAAATGAGGGAATTTTTCTTGAGCCTGAGAGGAATTATGAGAGAGTTTGAAAGTGGAAGTGTGTGTGTTTGTGGGTGCTCTCGGTCGAGGGTAAAAAGAGAAGAGAGAGAGAGAGAGAGAGAGAGAGAGAGAGAGAGAAATGTTGAGGTGATGTTGCATGGGTGCATGAGAAGTGTCTTGATATTTGGTGTATTATAGCATGGAAGTTCACCATGCAACAATGAGGCGGCACTAGCAAGTTGAATATTCCCTCTTTTTTTCATTTGTTTTGATTGGGCCGAGAATGGGCTAGGATAAAAGAAATGAGATGGTTTGGGCCATTCCTTGACTTAGTTTGAAATCATGAGGCCCAAAACAAATATTATTCGGCCTATTGGGCCTTTATGAAGGTTCACGGCCTAATGGTGCCCAAGGAGGTAGTTTACAGCCCATTAGGGCTTATGAAACTAGTTATGGCCCATCATGGCCCATTAGAAGTAAGATGGATTATTATAGGCCCATATGATCCAAAATACCCTAATCTCTTGGAAGTGAGTCCAATTAGAGTCCAATTAGAGCCCAAATAGAGTTCCTAGGCCCTAAGTAGTTAAATTGAAAGTTTATTGGTCCATTAGGCCCAATAAGAGGATCATAGTCCATATTAACTTGAACCGAGATTTCTAGGGATTCAACCCATAGTTGAATATATGGAATGTATTGTATTAGGTTTTGAACTTAAATCAAGAGTTTGAATTCAAATGGATGGTTTTGATCAAGCATAGAGTATGATTTTTACTTAGAATACATGCGTTACAATAGATGATGTTTACATGAGAATAGAATTTCCTAGCTAAAATGCTAGTTGTGACAGTTAGTTTGGGCTAAGAATATGTTAGGCTTAGGAGAAGGACCATTTGAGGAGTTGGACCCAATTTAGAAAATTAGGCCATTGTAGGCCACTAGTGGGCTTGGAAAGGCTATCAAGATTTGGGCCTTCCATGTTATGATTTTGGGCCATAGACATGGAACAAACTAGATCAGGGGTAAAATGATAATTTTACCCTAAGAAGGATTTTTTTTTACTAAGTGTTGTTGTGGTAATGATAGCTCGGGGAGTCGTCGGAGCAATCGTTAGAGATTCCTTACCTTGAGATTCTGCATTTATCTTTGCGAGGTGAGTTTCCTCCTGTAGGGACGGGTCAAAGGCACCAATGACAGCCCATTTATGTATGTTAGTATGTTCCGGACTAAGGTCTGATGTCGGGCGGTGCCCGATGAATGTTTATATGCTTTCCGAATTTCGGTCCGATGTCGGGCGAAGCCCGAGGGATGTTTGTATACTTGATGTCTTCGTGATTCTTGCATGTGACTGTGTTTGTATGTTTCTGGATTTCGGTGCGATGTCGGGCAATACCCGAGGAAAGTTTAGTATGCTTCCGGATTTCGGTCTGATACGGGGCGGGGCCCGAGGAATGTTTATATGTTTATGTTATGTGAGTATTTATGTGTATTTGTTGATATGTTTATATGTATACCGAGCTTTGCTCGATGTCGGGCGGGGCTCGATGAAGGGGCGGGGCCCACGATATGTTTATATGTGATTATGTGCTTATGTGTATGGTATGTGGTAGTTTGGGGAGACTCACTAAGCTTCGTGCTTATAGTTTTCAGTTTTGGTTTCAGGTACTTCTGGTAGCAAAGGGAAGAGCTCGGGATGACTGCAGTGCACACACCATTATGTTTAGCCTGGGATGATTATTCTGATGTTTTGATTTGGAAACTCTGATAATAATGTTTTTTGAGATGGTTGGACTTATTTTTTCTATGAAGTGTTTTGATAACTATGGGTTTATTTAACGATTTTAAACGAAATTTTTGTTCATGATTTTTGGGATGTTTCATCTCGGCCACCGACTTTGTCGTTTGCTTGAGCGACATGTATTCTTGCATCAACCGCTCTCTCTCCACGAGTGGAACATACTCAGTGTGGAACATCTCTAAGGACTGATCCCAAATCACCGTGGCTCTCTCTGCAATAAGAAAGGTCTGAGTCGCAAACTTCCACCAATCATTCGCTCCCATGATAATATATATATATATATATATATATATATATATATATATATATATATATATATATAATACACACATACACACACACACACACACATATATATATATATATATATATATATATATATATATAGAGAGAGAGAGAGAGAGAAAGAGAGAAAGAGGAAAAGAAAGAAATTCATGTTATAACTATGGATTATTAATTGCATAATACCCTTCAATGTTGCATAGGCATAACATGTGGGAAGGGGGGGGGGTGTTCACCATGTTATAATATGTTATAACACAACCACATAAGCATAATGTGCCATACGTTAGCACCATACCGTATAAACTAATAAGGACCTCGTAATCCAAAACATATTGATAAATACCGAATAAATTACATTTACGTTCCCAATTATAGTTAATTTTATTTTAACGTTACTCCCAAAATATTTTCCATTTCAATTTTAATCATCGTTTGAGATTTTTGTTATATTTTTAGTCCATGATTCAATATCCGTATGTAACGTCCCATTTTCAAAATAATTTTTTTCATTTTAAATAAGGATAAATCATTGTTTTTTCAAAAGCCATAAAGAACATAAGTATCAATCTACAATCATCCCAAAATATCAAAGTATCACAACATGCGAAATCACAAAACTACAGGTGGATGTGTACAATCAAGATTTCGTCTTCCCACGATCATTTGAAGTGTCTGTAACACAATATATCAACAACTGTAAGCACATAGCTTAGTGAGTTCCCCCAAAGTACCACATACAACATATATAACAACACGTAGTTGTATTAGGTTCGTAACAACCTCGGGTCCATATCAACCCCAAGTCCATATTGACTCCAAGCCTAAATTGACTCCATCTGGTCTGTATCAACCCCAAGTCCGTAATGACTCCGAGCCCGAATTGGCTCCATGCATACAACATACAAGTATATCAACAAGAGTCAAAAAAAGACAACATACACAATCGACACTTAGTGTCCTATAGTATAGTGAGAGGACTCGCCTCGTATATAGCATCTAAAACACAACATCTCTCACACGATGACAACCGGTACTATGAAACACGTATTCAACAATAAGGAAGTACCCACTCAGTCTACACTCTATAACTCCCAAATTGACTAAAAGTAAACCACGGTAAAAAAATTCAATGGTCAAGGTTAACGATCAAAGTCAACTTTGACAGGTCTCCACATTGTGGCCACCCATAGGTCGCGTCATGTGCACTCTGAGGCAAAACAGTCGGGAAAATTAGTAGATTCCCAAGCTATAGACACCCATTGGCCATGTTGTGGCAAGGTCCAGGCGAAACGGTCACGGAAACACCAGTCATCACGTTGTGGCAATAGGTAGCCACGTCGTGGATACTGGGCACCAACAACTTAATGGATTAAGTTGTTATTCCTCAATCCCCAAAGCTCTAAAGCTCATATATGGTTTCCCTCAAGCTCTTGATGGATAAAGTTTCCAACTTTATCCATTAGGACATCCCAGTAAGATAAGATCTCGATTTCTAAGTTCTTAATGACAACACCAATGCATGGACTCACTCTATAAGCCATACAAGCTATCTTTCCAACTAACCCCAGTGTCAAGAAGCTAACAATGCACTCAATGGTTTTGGAGTCCACTCAAACTCCAAGAACAAGAAGATTTGGGACCAAAAGCTCATAAAATGACTTAAAACTAGATCTAGAGAAATAATGAGCATGGTAGAGACTTTTTTTTACCTCCAGTAAGTCAGAAATGAGATGAAGATGATGGATCTAAGCTGAAACCACACTCACAAGCAACACCAAGGGCTCCTTTTTCCTAAAACCTTCACAAGAATGGTGATCAAGCACTCAAAACACACAAATAGAGCTAGGGTTGGATGGGGTTTGATTTCAAAGAGTGGAGGCTACTAAATGAGGCAACCCTATGAGTCAATGCCCTTAAATAGGACACCAATCCCAAAATTAAGGTTTTTAGCCAGAACGGCTGCCACACCGTGGCAAACATAAGTAACGTTACTTTGTGGCCTTTCGCAAATGATCGTTTCTCAATTAACAAGTGCCACGCGGTGGCACTCCCAATGCCATGTCCTGGACCATGTTAAAATAATAAAAATAACTACCTAAATCTCATAAATGAATGTAACATCCCAAAATAAGGTACATTTATCATTCTTGAATCTTTCCCTAAAGTATCAAATTAGTCCTTAAAAGAGAAAAGTTGGCAAGTTAGTACGCGGGGCGTACGCATGAGTACGCGCATCGTACTCATGCACCATACAGAATCGCAGAGGCCACCTAATACACTGGGCGTACTAGGCTCATATATAAAACCCTAATATTTCATTAGACCCTATATAAAGAACATTATGGTCTTATTTCTAGCCACCCTTATCAGCCTCCAACCCTCTCTAAATCCCTAATCTCGTGTGTGTGGCTCGTGTGTGTGATTTTGCAAGTTTTGATTGATTCTTGGCTCTTGTAGTTGAAGAAGAAGATTATAGAAGAAGAAGAAGGTGCCATCAAGCTAGAGATCCAGAAACTTCCCACCTTTGTGCATCATTTTCAGGTATAAAGCTTATACATTGGCTAGTATTCTTCTAGATCTCTTTAGTGTAATATTTATGAGCTTAACTCCCCAAGTTTGGACCTTTTTGAGTTTGGGACTCTCCAGAGAGTTTAGGCTGTCATTTCATGCATCTTAAGGCATATTGGTTGATAAAAATGCTTGCTTGATCTTCCCTTTTGACTCGTGCATGAGTAAAGTAGCTTGGAATGGATGAAATGATGTTTTAGCCTCCTATAGCCATGCAAAGGCTTAAAGACCATGAATTTATGGAATAAGAAGCTTTAAATTAGTCAGGTCTTAAGTTGGGTTGAATGTCTTAACGGATTAAGACATTTAGTAAAGAATTTAGAGATCTGGGGAGTACACCGTGCGTACTCATGCGTGTAGTCTGGCTGTTCCCCGTCGTATGCTTGATCAGTTGTACGTCCAACGTTAGGTGTAGTACGCCCAACGTACTCGTTGGGTGTTGACTTTCTGTTGACTTTAACCTTTGGTCAAAATTTGGGGGTCAAGGGAAGGGCAAAATGGTCCTTTTTGCCCTTAGTAGGTTTAACCGTGGACTTTGGACTCGTGAATGGTTTGGACCTTAATTTTAATTAAGGATAATTATTTTGTTAACTAGGCGAAGTCTAGATCCAGCAGTTCGGGTGCTTGGTTTTCGTGTCATCAATGTCAGGTGAGTTTCCTCACTTACTCTTACCTGTATGGTAGACTAGTTGTATTATCATGACCAGATGGGTATAGTTGTTATGTTATGTTATGTGATGATATGATAATTGTTGGTGACTGGGGCTGCTGATAGCTAACTGGGGGTTGCGGATAACCTTACGAGCGTGTTGTTGGCTCATTGAGACTGTTGATAGTCCTAGGGTTGCAGATAACCCATAGTTGTTTATTTATGCTTAGTTGTGTGTGGTATCTTGGGGAACTCACTTAGTTTTATGCTTACAGTTGTTGATTCATTTGTGGCAGGTACTTCGCAGGACCCCGGGAAAGCGAAGGTCTGATTATATACACGCACTAGGAATTTACTACTGGGACATGATCTCTTATGTACTTTGATAACTATGATACTTGTGGTTTTGGGATGACTTGTACTTGATATTCAGTTGTGAAACTATGTTTTTGGAAGTTTTAAAAATGAAAATTTTGGTCTAAAAATTTAGATGTTACAATTTGGTATCATAGCCCTGGTTTTAGGGATTTGGATGAACCTTTGGGTGATTCCAAACTCAAACTGAAGGTTTGAACATTTTTATGAACTTAACAAGAAATGAAGACTTTATACAGAAGGAAAAACCCATATAAGCAGTGTGTACAATCGACCAGCGCTCGAGCGACAGTTTCCCAAAATTCCTCAATTTACATTTTAGTAGTGCAGAGCAGACATGTTGTATTATGCGAAAATAGGATTACATGCTAGCTAGGGGTAGGCTAAGGAATCTTGCTGAAACATTATGAAATGTTGCCTGATTAATGATGCCTTAGCCTAGGAGTTCATTCCTTATGGGATTGAATCTACCTTATTTATTTGTTTGGCGTATGGTTTATAGTTGTACATAGTTAGGATTTTATAGCCTTTGAATGCCTGATTTAGCCTTTCTTCATGTTCCTTGTTTGGTTGTGGATTTGAGGTAGAATCATGTATTCGAATGTCTATCGAGTCTCGTACTATGTACAATTGGCATACGCGAGGAAAATGGCGAGGGCAGCGGAGATCTCGTAAGGTAGATCAGTGTTGGGAGTGGTCTAGAACTAGCATCTAGACATATGTTTGAGGTTCTTAGGAACCAGTAGGGAGATTCCAAGCTGATATGAGGAGGTAGAGTTCTTGGGGTCTCGAGGGTATGACCCGAGACGAATACGGCTTGGTGTGGAAGGTAGTATTGGGACCGTACTACTGAAAGCACCGGATCCGTACGCGGCTCGGGGAATAACCTTAAGGGACTAAAGAGCTTGTAGGGGTGTGAGAGTCATTATATGTGTTTAACTTGTGCTGATGGTTTCTTATGCATTTCAGTATGGTGGTTACCCGAGGTTCAGGCTCCAGCGACCCTGAGAGGTCGAGTTCCAGTGATGATGAGATTCATAGGATTGTTGCGGCGGAGGTGGTGCAGAAATCCAAGAGGCTATCTCAGAGATGTTTGGGTCTGTTAAGACCACACTGATTGAGATCTTTGATGAGCGTCATGCCGCTGTCACTGAGGCTGCTGTTGCCACATCTCTCACTGCTGCAAGACCGCAGGGGGGTGATTCGTTGTGGTATCGGGAGTCCACCAACACGAAGCCACCCGAGTTTGATGGGACCCAGGATCCGATTGTTGCTATGAGATGAATCTCTGATGTTGAAGGATGTTTCTATACCTGCTCCTGTTCAGAGGATTTGAGGGTTCGATTCACATTGAACATGCTTCGCTTGGGAGCGAAGGACTGGTAGAAGTTTGTGACTGATGCCTTGAGCCGGAGGGCAGCGAGTACCCCGGTGTGAGATGTATGTATGAGGATGACTCCGGTTTTAGAGATCATCAAGGAAGCACAGTCAGAGGCCATAAAAGAGCAAAACAGTAAGAGTGAGCGGGTGATCGATCAGATTTCGACATTTGATATGGATAGTAGAGGGATTTTGACTCTTCACGGATGGGTATGGGTACCATATGCGGATAGGGAAATGCGGATTTTGATGGAGGAGGCCCATAAATCAAGATTTTCTATCCACCCAAGAGCACAAAGATGTATCTTGACCTGAAGAATAATTATTGATGGCCATGTATGAAAAGAGACGTGACATGGTTTGTGGAGCGATGCTTGACCTGTCGGAAGGTCAAGACGGAGCACCAACGCCCTCATGGCAAGTTGCAGCCACTGGAGGTTCCCCTATGGAAGTGGGAGCATATTACTATGGATTTCATTACGAAGCTACCGAGGACTGTGAGGGGTGTTGACACTATCTGGTTGATAGTGGATCGTTTGACGAAGAGCGCTCACTCATTAGCCATTAGTGAGAACTCTTCTGCAGAGAAGTTGGTCAAGATTTATGTTCGTGAGGTGGTGGCTTGGCATGGGGTGCCGACATCTATTGTGTCTGACCGTTATGTGCGCTTTACTTCCAAATTCTGGAAGAGATTTCATGAGGGGTTGGGAACCTGAAAACATTTTAGTACTGCGTACCATCCGCAGACGGACAGGCAGAGCGAGCTGACGATTCAGACGCTCGAGGATATGTTGCGCATCTGCGTTATTGATTTTGGTGGAAGTTGAGACTCATATCTTCCTTTGGATGATTTCTCTTATAATAACAGCCATCATGCCAATATTGGTATGCCCCCGTTCGAACTCTTTTATGGTAGGAGGTGCCGAACTCCCATTTGTTGGGGCGAAGTGGGGCAGAGGGTCATAGGGAGCACTAAAGTCGTGCTCAAGACGACTGAGCATATACAGCAGGTTCGACAGAGACTTTTGACCGCGTAGAGCCGCCAGAAGAGTTATGCGGATCAAAGATGCTCTGAGTTAGAGTTTCAAGTGGGGGATTTCGTGCTCCTGGAGGTGTCACCCTAGAAGGGTGTTATCAGCTTCAGTAAGCGGGGCAAGTTGGGCCCCAGATTCATTGGTCCTTTTTTAGTGTTGGCCCGTGTGAGCAAGGTGGCTTACCGGTTGGAGCTACCGGAAGAGTTGAGTCAGATCCATGATACCTTCCATGTATCCCACCCGAGGAAGTGTATAGCCGATGAGGCGGTTGTGGTTCCCTTGGAAGACATTCAGGTCGATGATTGACTGAATTATGTGGAAATGTTTGTAGCCATTTTGGATCGGAAAGTGAAGGGATTGAGGAACAAGGTCATGAACTTGGTCAAAGTTCAATGGCAACATCGTAGAGGATCAGAATGGACATGGGAACCGGAGTCCGAGATGCGTGAGCAGTATCCAGAACTGTTTTTGGGGGATGACTTCGAGGGCGAAGTCTGATTTTAGTGGGGGAGAATTGTAACATTCCAAAATAAGGTACATTTATCATTCTTGAATCTTTCCCTAAAGTATCAAATTAGTCCCTAAAAGTGAAAAATTGGCAAGTTAGTACATGGGGCGTACGCATGAGTATGCGCAGGGTACTTATGCACCATGCAGAATCGCGGAGGCCACCTAGTACATTGGGCGTACTAGGCTCAGATGCAAAACCCTAATATTTCATTTGACCCTATATAAAGAACATTATGGTCTCATTTCTAGCCACCCTTATCAGCCTCCAACCCTCTCTAAAACCCTAATCTCATGTCTGTGGCTTGTGTGTGATTTTGCAAGTTTTGAGTGATTCTTGGCTCTTGTAGTTGAAGAAGAAGGTTAGAGAAGAAGAAGAATGTGCCATCAAGCTAGAGATCCAAAAACTTCCCACCTTTGTGCATCAGGTATAAAGCTTATACCTTAGCTAGTGTTCTTCTAGATCTCTTTAGTGTAAGATTTATGAGCTTAAGTCCCCAAGTTTGAACCTTTTTGAGTGTGGGACTCTCTAGAGAGTTTAGACTGTCCTTTCATGCATCTTAAGGCATCTTGGTTGATAAAAATGCTTTCTTGATCTTCCTTTTGACTCATAAGTAAAGTAGCTTGGAGTGGATGAAATGATGTTTTAGCCTCCCATAGCCATGCAAAGGCTTAAAGCCCACGACTTAATGGAATAAGAAGCTTTAAATTAGTTAGATCTGAAGTTGGGTTGACTGTCTTAACAGATTAAGACATTTAGTAAAGGATTTGGAGATATGGGGAGTACGCCGTGCGTACTCCTGACTACGTGTAACGTAGTCTGACTGTTCCCCGTCGCATGCTTGATCAGATGTACACCCAACGTTAGGTGTAATACGTCTAACATACTCGTTGGGTGTTAACTTTCTGTTGACTTTTACCTTTGGTCAAAGTTTGGGGTTTTTGGGGTAAAGGGAAGGGCAAAATGGTCCTTTTTTCCCTTAGTAGGTTTAACCGTGGACTTTGGACTCGTGAGTGGTTTGGACCTTAATTTTAATTAAGGATAATTATTTTGTTAACTAGGCAGAGTCTAGATCCGACAGTTCGGGTGCTAGGTTTTCATGTCATCGGTGTTAGGTGAGTCTCCTAACTTACTCTTACCTGTATGATAGACTAACTGTATTATCATGACCAGCTGGGTCTAGCTGTTATGTTATGTTATGTGATTATATGATAATTGTTGGTGACTGGGGTTGCTGATAGCCAACCGGGGTTTGCGGAAAACCCTACGAGTGTTGGCTCACCAAAATAATTTTATAGTATTTTAGATAAGAATGGGAATGCAACCAGAATTGAGAAAATCTAAAAAACCTGAGATATAATCATTTATTTTTTTCTTAAATTTTCGACTAATTTGTAACCGTGCACAACTATATTCGTTTAAGATTAAATGTTTCAGTAAAAAAAATGATCAATATGTTAGTAAACTTAATTTTGTAAAAATTATAGGCCATTGATTATTTCAATCAAAGCCTCCATAACCATTGTCGAGTTATTATTCAATAACTGTAATTCTGATGCAAATAGTATTCTTTTATGATAATTTAATTAAATCAGCGACATGGTGATGAGAGTTCAAGCTTCAAACTTTACATACTCAAAACATGAATAGTGTGTCGTGACCACTTGATAAGCTTTGAGTGTGGCTTACCCTACTTTTTTTTTTAAATAAAATCAGGCTGTACATTGATATTTTATTGTTATTGTGTGAATACTAGGTAAACTCTCGTATAAAGGGGGTGTTTGACTTATCTTTTTTGAGAGGACAAAAATCCTTTTAGGAAAAGTTGCAAAAAGTCAGGTTTTCCTGACTTTTCCAAAAAGTCAGTTTTTCTTATATCAAAATTCCAAAAGTAGCTTTTAAAATGTTTTTACCAAACATCTTTTACCTTTTATCTTTTTCTAAAAAGGCTTTTGGCCTCTCAAAAGATAAGCCAAACACCCTCAAATATCATATATGCTTGCATATTGAGATTTAAAGACAATGATGGATTTTTTAAAATGATAATGAAAATTTAGAAATAGATGACATTTTTTTTGGACTAATATTATAAAAGTCCTAAATTTTTAACGCATAATTGGAAAAAACCCTAAAAAATGTATATATATTTATAAAAGAAATAAAGTATATACAAAAACGAAAATAAAAAATGTATATATATTTATAAAAAAACCGAAAATAAATAAAGTATACAAAAAACGAAAAATAAAATTAAAACGTCATATGGTGTAATTTTTTTGCAAACCTCAGGGACCAAACTTGAACTTTTGGGACTTATTTTGCAAAAAAATTAACCAAGTTAACCATGAAACTCCTTAAATGGGCTAGAGTGATAATTCTGCGAGAAAGTTGTGGTCATAGCAATAATAAAAAAAATATTAAGGCTTTTTTCAATTACGGGTTAAAAATTTAGGGTTTTTATAATATTAGTGTATTTTTTAACCAAGATTTTTGGTTTAAGAGTACGGTGAAATGTCTTTTTCTATAAAATCGAGAGTGATAGATTGAAGAGTAGTACAGGATTATAGTATTGCAAGGTCTAATATATTATATATATGTTTTTTTTTTTTTCTTTTATGAATTTTGAGATATGAAGTTATGAAGAGATGAAAAAGTGATAGGAATCTTACTATGAATATTCCTTATCCAGAAAAACAAAACATAAATACAGGAAAAAGAAAAGATCAAAGGAAAGATGGAGTGAAGACTGGAGAAGACCCAGACCATTGGAAACGTCACAAATGTGACCGGCTACCGGGTATTGCCGGTAACATGGGTAGGTGGAGTGAGGTGCGCACGAGGAAATTACTTGGCTTATGCGTATATGAAGATAGAGTTATACTACTCAGATCTGACGCGGATGTCTTGCGTGTTCCCTATTATCGATTATCACCGACGTATCATGTTTCACGCTTCTCTTATTTCTTTACTATTTACCCAATTGTTGAATTTGCTTTTATATATATTTCCAAAATAAATGTTTGTTGCATATTATATATTTATTTCCGAAAAAACATGTTTCTTGCATATAGGATGCTTCTAAAAATGTATACTGTTCGACATAATAAATATATTTTTATATTATTAATATATAAATTAAATGTAATAGATGGTTATTCATAATTTTTTTTAGGTTATATAAAAACAAAGTGACTAAATATATATTTTGTTGGTGAGTTTTATCAATTAAAATATATATTGGATAGAAATGAAATAAAGATTAAACATTTTTTTTTCTTTCCAAATCATTTCAAATTTAAAGAAAAGTTACCAAGGAAAATTATCATTTTATTTTTTCTCATTAAAAAATTTAGAACGTCATTTTTTTTTTCATTTTTAGCTATTTCTTTTATTTTCTCTCGTTAAGTTGAATTTGAAAATATTATGTAATGATCCTTATTTTCCGTGTTTATAAATTTCACCAATTTTTGTCCATTCTCAAATTCATGTGTAAAGCTATCTATTATGTCTCTTTGCTATTTATATAGTTTTAAATATCAAATAGTTAGTTTGTGTATTTTAAACACTATTTCCATTTGACTTTCTAGATTTTATTGATCTCACTTTAGTTGATCATTTATATAATGACGAGTAAAAGTTATATAAATGATGTAAGAGCATCTCAAATACAAATTTTGAAAAAAAAAAAAAAATCCTTTTTGAATAGGTTTAACTTCCTAACAAAAGTCTTTCTAAGTAGAATATCAAGAGTTAAAAAGAAATCTTTATACAAATTTATATGTATTATAGTAAAATCTTTTTTAAAACTTTTCTATCAATTTATTAGTACAAAACAATAATTCTTTACAAAAACTAATGTATTAGAAATGATCTAAGAAAAAAAAGTCATATAAATTTCACTTCATAAAATAATTATAAAATTGAAATTCTATTTAACTTAACCAACAACTTACTGAACCCTTTTCGGATTCATTTAACTTATTCAATTGATCCTCGAATAATTAATACATTCTTTAGACTCTCATTTTTATATCGCGTGTTTTTTTTTTCCGGGAAAAATAGCCTCTAAAAAACGTTACCTATATTCTAACTCTTGGAAAAATTATTTTTGATGATATAATTTGTTAAAACACTAGGCGAGTGCCCGTGCGTTGCGCTGAATAGGAAAAATATATTTTATATTAAAAATAAGGGATAATGTCATCGTAGCACAATGAAGTTATGAAGTTTGTCCGATTTGACCATTTATGTTTATTTTTTGTGCAATAGACCATCTAACTTTTATTGTGCATGTCAATTAAGTCATTATCGTTAGTTTTTAACAATTTCTCCGTTAATTAGTTATTCTAAACTACACGAATGGCCCTTATAGTTAAAATTTTATTCGTAGTTGGTCCCTTACCAGCTATGATTTAAATTACACGACCAAAACTGCCACATTTCTAGAACTCTAGGGACCAAAGTGTAGATTTATTATTTTTTTCCCCGTTAAATCGCCTTCTGATTGCCCAAATCAAATTCCATTTTCTTGATCTGCGTTTGAAACCAAAATCCCCATGGGAATAGCTTTGTTGGAATTGATCGAGATTACTCTTTTTTGAACATGGCCATTGTACTGATCGACAAACAGAAACTCTCAAATCCCATATTTTTTGAGATTATATGAAAGGCAAAGCACAATATTGACTGCAAGACAAGCACGTAAAGAAACAATAAAAAGCTCAAAGGCTTTAACTTGGTAGATATCACATCTCAAACAATTGGTTTTTATCAAAGGTACAGTAACAGTAAGAGGAAGCACAACCCTAATTGTCAAAACAGTTACCCATGAAATCCCACATCTCAACATTGATGTTTGATTGATACCTAATAATAACAAATAAAAATCCAATTCTTGAAGGTCTTTATCTGGATGACTACTTGATTCACCGTCTTCTTCTTATTCTTTGTGTAAAACTTGGATTTGGTCTAGTTTTAGGAGAAGTGGAGTTCTAATTTGGGTTTGTTGTTCTTTCGATTATTGTTGTGTTGGAGTTGCGGGGTGATCTGACATTTGCAAACGTCGGATTGACAGAGCAGATTCATCATCAGCTTCTTCTTCTTCGTATAAAACTTGGATTTGGTCTGATTTTTGGGAGGAATGGAGTTCTGATTTGGGTTTGTTGTTCTTCAAATTCTTGTTATATTGAAGTTGCGGGGTGATATGATATTTGCATACGACGAATTGATAGAGCAAATATGAATAGTGTGTCAAAATGGTAGGTGGTGTCACACCCCCAAACCAGAACGGCGGAAACGTTCGGGGGCGGATGACGTCATGTACAGTATCATAACAATGCACAATAGTAAACAAGCAACAACATCATCCATTGCATTAATAATATAATTTAATACAAGTGTGTTCTGTGTGTAGTTTGAAAGACACCAAAATATGAATCAAAATAAAAGACGAGTCTCGAATGTGTTCCGTCTTCTCAAAACCTGGTCCAGTGTACCTGTCTACTGGTGACTTGAGAATACAAGTTATTTTGAAAGAGTGGATCAGCATTTAAGCTGGTGAGTTCATAAGTATTTTAGCGTCAAATGTTTGTATAAGTTTGATGAAAGTGTTTGTAAGTGTTTGATGTAAATGTTTGTAAGTGTTTGATGTAAATGTTTGTATAACTCCTAGAAAATCCTATATTTTCTACTTATAATGAAAAGTAGCCTTCTACCAAGACTCGGCTGTTCTGTATGTTTGTTATTTTGTAAAAGTGTGTTTTTTCCCAAGTATGACTATCATTACCAGAAAATAGTTTACATTACCGTTTATGTGAGAAGATCACTATATGAATGTAATGGGAAAAATGACGATGTACAGTAGTATTGTATAAAGTAACTACCATTGTACTAACTACCTTAAACCAATTGTTTAATTAAGGTAAAATGTGATGATATTATAACCATACTTGATTGACTAGTAAAACACGACGATCAAAATGTCGAAATGGTATGACATTCGTTACCCGTAGACCTACAGGTCCCACTGTAGCTGGCAGCAAGGTTTAGGATGGTCAATACCGTATAGATCTATACACAAATTCACGCTCTCCCTCCAGGAGACTCTGGTTACAAAACGTGACACAACAGTATATTGCCATGCCATGAAGTAGTGGCTCACATTAATGTTATATTGTTCTTGTATTAGTGTAGTATGTTCCTTCTGTTCTAGTGTATAATATGTTTCTTCTGTTCTAGTGTATAGTATGTTCCTTCTGTTCTAGTGTATAGTGTGTATGAACTGTTCTTGTTATAGTATGTTCCTTATGTTCTTGTTATAGTATGTTTGAACTGACTCGTGTATGAACTGACTCTTGTAAATTTCATTGTTCTAGAAATAGTGAGTAGTAATCCTCTAAACTATACCTATTATAGTTTACTAGTACTGTTGTTTGAACGACTGATCATGTTTGTACACCTTTGCTACCCAAAGGTATTGAACTGACTGGATGAACTTTTATATCTACATACATATACATAATATATAACTAAGATTTAAACGACACTCGGACAAACAACCGATACCCTAAGTCCACAACCAAACAAGGAACAGGAAATAAAGTAAGTTATCAGTCCTAAGCCCTTTCAACCTTATTTATATAACTATATCTATATAGACATGATTTTGACAATATATAAGTTTAAAAGAGTTTTGATAAAGAGTTTATCATATAAAAGAGTTTTAACCATTTGAATGGTTATTGATGTCTCAATGTCAGTTTATAACATGATTTGAAATAGTTTGTTTGATAACACAGTTTTGAAGTATAAGAAATCCTCTTGTTTGATAGTTGTAAATCACATGTGATTGATACTATAACTATAATGTTTTCTACTTGTATCCCCCCCCCCCATAAAAGCATTTAAAATAATTTAAAAGATAAGTTTAGGGGTATGAACTCACCTGTAGTGAGTGATTCGAATGTAAGATTGATATAGGATGCTAAGTGTCAAGGGAAGTCTCGAGCACAAACAAATCCTATTAAGCATATAATGACACATATATGTATATAATTAGTGTATATAACAACTAATCATGTAAGGGAACAACCTTAGGGACTAAGAAACACTTGGAATGAAGTGTTACAATCACATATGATTGCATAAAAGGTGTTCACGGCCACACAAGGATGTGTTCACGGCCATGGAGTTTACGGCCAGCACATGAACTTGAAGGGTTTACGGCCATGGCTTGAAGGGTTCACGGCGACCTCATGAACTAAGAAGGGTTTACGGCCACATGAAGGGTTTATGGTCGTAAACTCTTGATGTTCATGCACAAAATGGTTGATTCTTGGTTGTAATTCAAGAGCTTCTAATGGATAACTAGTATATGGAAAGGATACTTACGTTTTGGAAGCTTTATAGGGTGATTACGACTAAAGAAATAGTGTGTGTTCTTGGTGTTCTTGGTGATTTGAAGATCTAACCCAAAATAGATGAATTCACGGATGAAATCATAGGGTTTCACTTGAATAAGAAGTATACCAATAAAGAATGGAAGAATCACTTACAACTTTGAAGAGAAATGGAAGTGTTCTTGATGATACTTGAGAGAGAAATGAGTTTTCTGCCAAGAAGATGTGAGAAATGAGGAAGAATGAAGGAATTGTACCCTAGTAGGAAGGGGTTTACGGCCAAGCTTGGGTTTACGGCCGTAAACCCACTTTGGGCCGTAAACATCCCTTGATGGATGAACTTGGCTCAATTTGAAACCCATAAATTCCTTTCTCACAATACATAACATTAAGTCCTAAGTGTACAAGGCTTAAAAACTTCTAGAATAACCCTTAGCAAGGCTAAAAGGTAACAGAAACTAGTCTGACCTTTAATTGAATTGAATGGCTTTACAAGATAGAAATTTCGGGTTGTCACATCATCCCCCCGTTAAAGGGAATTTCGTCCCGAAATTAGAGTTTAAGAAAATACAGATAACTAAGGAAAAAGATGAGGATATTTTAGTTTCATTTGATCCTCGCGCTCCCAAGTGAATTCAGGTCCCCGCTTGGCATTCTAGCGAACCTTCACTATCGGGATACGACTTTGCTTCGTTTGCTTGACCTTACGGTCCATGATCTCTACCGGTTCTTCCACGAAGTTGAGGCTCTCGTTGATCTCGATTTCGTCGAGTGGGATAACAAGAGTCTCGTCGGATAGACACTTTTTCAAGTTCGAAACGTGGAAAGTATGGTGTACGTTACTAAGTTCTTGAGGTAGTTTGAGTTTGTAAGCTACAAGGCTGATTCTAGCGATAATCTCGAAAGGCCCTACATATCTTGGATTTAGCTTTCCACGCTTTCCGAAGCGTATCAACCCCTTCCAGGGTGAGACCTTCAATAGAACACGGTCACCAACTTGGAATTCCAAAGGTTTCCTTCTCTTGTCTGCGTAGCTTTTCTGTCGGTCTCTAGAGGCTTTCAATCGTTCACGAATCTGAACGATCTTCTCTGTCGTTTCCCGAATGATTTCCGAACCTGTAAGAGTGCTGTCAGGAACTCGTCCTTTAGCTAACCGTGTGTCACCCACCTCAGCCCAGCACAGAGGGGATCTGCACTTTCGGCCATAGAGGGCTTCAAATGGAGCAGCCTTTATGCTCGTGTGATAACTGTTATTGTAGGAGAACTCGACAAGGGGTAAATGAGTATCCCATGCCTTCCCAAAGTCTATCACACAAGCTCGCAACATATCTTCCAAAGTTTGAATAGTCCTCTCACTTTTTCCGTCGGTTTGTGGATGGTAGGCTGTACTCATGTCCAACCTAGTTCCTAGGGAACCTTGTAGCGACTGCCAGAACCTTGAAGTGAATCTACTATCTCTATCAGAGATGATGGATATGGGAACACCATGCAGTCGTACGATCTCCCTAATGTAGGTTCTAGTTAGTTTCTCCATCTTGTCAGTTTCTTTGATAGGTAGGAAGTGTGCGGACTTTGTTAACCTGTCTACGATCACCCAAATGGTATCGAGACCACCCGTTGTCTTGGGCAACTTGGTTATGAAGTCCATTGGGATCCGCTCCCACTTCCATTCCGGTATCTCCGGTTGTTGTAGTAAACCTGAGGGTTTCTAGTATTCGACCTTAACCTTTGCGCAAGTAAGACACTTACTTACGAAGGTAGCAATCTCTGCTTTCATGTTAGGCCACCAATATAATTTTTTGAGATCCGATTACATCTTATCTGAACCTGGGTGGACGTAATATCGAGTGTTGTGCGCTACGGTCATGACCAAGTCTCTGAAACCACCGTGTCTCGGTGTCCAGATCTGATCCATGAGATATAAGACTCCGCCACCCTTGACTTCCAAGTTTTTATCCATCCCTCTCAGGGATTCACCCGCCACATTTTCAGGTTTCAAGGCTTCTAGCTGAGCCTCCTTAATTTGTGTGGACAGATGTGAATGGATAGTCATAGTCAATGATTTGACTCTACGACCAGAGTATTCTTTCTGACTTAGGGCGTCAGCTACTACGTTGGCTTTACCAGGATGATAACGAATTTCACATTCGAAGTCATTGAGTAGCTCGACCCACCGTCGTTGTCTCATATTGAGCTTCTTCTGGTCGAATATATGTTGAAGGCTTTTGTGGTCTGTAAAGATAGTACTTTTTATACCATACAAGTAGGTCTCCAGATCTTCACAGCAAATACCACTGCTTCTAACTCAAGATCATGTATGGTGTAGTTGACTTCGTGTGTCTTTAGCTGTCTTGAGGCATAGGCGATGACCTTACCTCGTTGCATAAGAACACAACCAAGCCCTTGGTTGGATGCATCGCAATAAACCACAAAGTCTTCTATCCTTTCTGGGAGGGATAGTATCGGTGCGCCGCATAAGGCTCGTTTCAGCGTTTGGAACGCCTTCTCTTGTTTCTCTTCCCAGTCAAAGGCCACACCTTTCTGGGTCAATGTAGTAAGCGGTTTCGCGATCCTAGAGAAGTTCTGAATGAACCTGCGATAGTAGCCAACGAGACCTAGAAATTGACGAATTTATGTAGGCGTCTTCGGTGCTGACCAGTTCTCAATGGCCTTTATTTTGGAAGGGTCCACGTGAATTCCGTCTTCGCTAACAACGTGACCCAAGAATTCGACTCTTCGAATCCAAAATTCGCACTTAGAGAACTTCGCGTAGAGCTTCTCCGATCGTAGTGTTTCTAAGACCTGGCGTAGATGTTGACTATGTTGGATTAATGTCTAAGTCCATAACTATAATTGGTAAGACTTGACCCGACCCGGCATGGTCCATTTGGGTTGCATGGCATCATGCATTTGGATAGACTATAATGAGAGAAATAACATTTAAGGTTGGTTAATATATTATAAGTTCTAATATATTAATAAGGTTATTTAATTAGTATTGATCAAGAATTAATTTGGAATTAATTAAGTGATCAAAAGGAGACTAATTAAATATATGGGTTGATTGTGTAAATCATTCATTCTTATATATGTGGGCTTGTGATCCAAGATTCCTTATGTTGGACTAAGTCCATGGGGTGACCCATGGATACTCCATGGAGGTTAAAATCCATGGAGCATAAGGAATGGGTAAAGTTATGAGTTACATGGTGTAACCCTAATAGCCACCATATAAAAGAATCCCATGGCTCAAGAAATCGTGCACTAATGTGTGAGTGTGAGGGCTAGACGATTTCAAGGAGTGTTCAAGTTTCTCTCAAGTTATTCCAAGTGTATTTTGGTGTTGTGTGAACCATTTGAGGTGTCACACTTGGGGCACTAGGCACTCAAGCTTCATGAAGACATTCTACATCAAAGAGGTATGTATTCTATCTTGTTATATTTATTATTTTGTATGCTAGATTAGGATAATACCTTGGATGTTCATAATTGTATGTATAATAGAGAAAACATAGATCCAAGGTATTTAGGGTTGCATGTACACTTAGGAGTGTTAGAATGCTCATAACCCAACAGTGGTATCAGAGACTAGGCTTGTTTTCTTGTTATACTTGCAAAAGTAGCTGAAAAATCGAGTTGGATGCATATATTCGATTGTTTTGGCTGGAATTGGACTAGGAACATTACCCTAAGATGTTTTTGGACTTATAAACTTGTTTTTGATGTGGTAATGTTCATGCTAATCCAATTTCTAAGATAATTGTCATAATTTCAAGATTTGTATTAGTTTGTATGTTCATGCTAATTTCTTGAAGATTGATGATTTGAATTATCTTGTTCTTATGAGGTTCTTAGATTAATAGAAAAGTTGTGTGAAATAGTTGTTTTCAATCCATTTTAATCTAAGAGTTGATTCCAAAGTGTGTTTTTGTAACTTGTCCTCAAGTTATATGAAAAGTCACATTTAAGAATCATAAAACTCATAAAAGTTGGCAAAGGTTACAAAATGAAGAGTCTAGTTCTAATTAAATGGTTTTATGACTCCATAACTTGTCCTCAAGTTATGGAGGTTCAAGAGTCTCTTCATTAAATTAAAAAAAAAGTGTAACCATAATTAGTTCCATAAGTTACAATAAAAAAAAGTTATTTTTTTTATTAATTAGTTTAAAGTCTTCCATAACTTGTCCTCAAGTTATGGAACTTGAAGAGTTTTTTTTTTAATTAAAACTACTTTAAACTCATAAGTTATGGAATTAATTAGTTTTGAATAGTTTCAAAACTTGCCCTCAAGTTTTGGAATTTGAAAAGTTTTCACTTATGAATACTTTAATTCCAAGTTAGCCCTTAGAATTTTAAAAGTTAAAATTCAACCCTTATACTTTATAATATTATAAGTTAATAATATTTATATATATGTATAAGAGTAAAGTCAGTCTTACCGTTAGTAGGCCTCATTCACGAAGCCGGTCTATAAGGGGGGGGTATAAGGTTACTGCCTATAAAATGGCAGTTTAATGGGTGTCCACTCTCACCCACCGCTTCCTTGACTGGTGGAGGGTCGTTAGCCGAACGGGTAGGACAAGGACTATAATTCTCCTTTCATTAAAAGTATTAATGATAAATACTAAGTAACTAAACTCTTATTAATACCCAATCTTAGTTACTTAGGAAAATGTAAATTTGGTGCTAACCCATGAAATTACACTTTGCACTTTGCTTAAGTCGTTAGTGGAGCGTGTGTGGTTAACCGGCACACTAACCTGGACTTAACAAGGTAGGCAAAGGGTAACTTAATATTTATCATAGTATCGGTGGAGCGTGTGTGGTTAACCGACACACTGATTAAGGGGTAAATATTAAGGGTACCAAGTATATTTGCATGGTTATTCACACCTTGTTTTGTGATCCTCGGCATCCCAGTCACAAAACCTGAAGGGCACACTCGAGATTGAAACATGCCTTTGAACAGTTCAATGAATCTCAAAGATCTAGGACTTTCAAATCCAATTAAAACCTAATAAATTATTTCGTTTTTCATGGTGGAAATTGGTGAATCGTCATTCACCTACCTTCAAATATTTTATAGCTTGGATTACGGCATCCCTCTTCTAAGTTATAAAATAGTTTGTTGGGTCCTAGCCTTAATATTTCATATTGGGTGTCATATTAAGGACTTTAAATCAACTATCTTGAATATCTCCCAGAAAGATGTCTGGTCTAGACATTTATGATCTTCCCAAATCTCTTGAAACAAGCTTTCCTAAATGAAGATGATGTCCCATGGATATCATACTTTTTTCACCTCCTCCAATTATTCTCCCTAACCCACAAGTTCCTAAAAAGTTTAAGGTCACTCAAGCCCTATTGGCAAGGCAAGGTCTAGGTGTGATCACATCTTGGAGATGTAGTCACATATTGACAAGCCGGGAGAGTTGGGTGTCAAAGTCTTGAGAAAGTTGGTGGCTCAACTACTTTCTAAGTCACATAGTGAGTTCTTTTAGGAATCCTATGAAACAGATTAAGACAAGACCCTTAATGATCTTATCTATTTGCTAAGATCAACTTCCTAAAACGCTATGGACATTGACAATGATGACATTGGATATCCAGTAAAGCTCTCTCTTCCCAATGGAAAGGGATCAGCCATAGTCAACTCGGTTGACCCAATGGTAAAGAGAGAGGCGAAGTCTGAGATAGTCCCATTATCAAGGGTCCATAGGTAACTATTGCCAAAGGAAGGGGCATTGGTTACGAAGCTGCCAAATTTACCTAAGGATGTTAAAGTCAATAAGTTTGGCTCTACTTCAGGTAAAGTCCATTGTCTAACTCTATTAAGTACATGCTGATTCTGATCGCGAAGATGGATTTCAATCGCATGGTTCGGTGATCAGAATTTTGGGCTATTACTTAAGAGTTATGATATTTATATTGCTTAGGAATAGATAACAACAAGGTTTTCATATGGATTGTAAGGATAAGTTTTTCCGCAAAGTTTTAAAATAAAAGAAAAAGGTTTTGATTTTATTTATTTTAAGTATCCTTACAATGGCATTTGTGAAAAGTTGTTGCTTATAAGATTCCATTGATAGCAATATTGGAAAAATGGATTTGATTCTTTCGGTTGTGGTAGTGTCTAATATTACCAAATAAGGAAAGATTCTCATCACCCAAGGTTCAATTGGACCGAAACTTGGAATCATGCAAGTTGTATAGTATGATGAATGAGAACTTTCAGCTTGGAAAATTAAGACTAATTCCTTATGTGAATAAGGAAAGGACTAAGGGATCGAGTACACATTCTTGTGCACTGGTCAAGTCCACCACAAAAGATCAAGAAGACTATTCGTCATGATTTACTTAAGTTCAGTAAATATGGTTATACTTATAAGTTTAAGTATAAGTCTGTAGCATTGGAGAAGTTTCAATGTGAGACAGAACGAATAAGAAGAATCAAAGAATGGCAGAAAGATAAAAGTTTCTCAAATCTGAAAAGATGGGAGAGTACTTTAGTACCATGTTTATGATCATCTTAATGATTAAGATACCATATCACAATTGGTCCTCTAAAGTCATCTTAGTGCATTCTTATGACTAAGAAGAGGAGTCATGAATTGTTGAAATGGTTAAATCAAGAAGATGATTCATACTTCGTTCCAAAACAATTCTTAGAGTCATACTCCAAGATTGTAACTTGAGTGACATATCTTAAAGAGGGTTTGTTAACACTAGTCAAATGTAAGAGTAAAAGGTTATCTACTCTTGTACATTTGAAATTGGTAAGTTGTGATGTTTTGGATAAAACAGAGACCAACTTAGGCCAATTGTGTAAAGTGTTAGTCTTGATAAATAATCCGCACTATCTCTTGAATATTTGACAAGGGAGTCTTATATGGCAAGAGGACAGTGAGAGTCTTAAAGCTCTTGAAAGTTTCAAGACTTAATCAAGAATAAAACCTAAAGTCCTTCACTCGCACACAACTTGAGGTTTATAACCTATCGTGTTGAAATTTTTGTGCCTATTCAAGTTGGCTTTGCATAGGAGTTCTGAGAGTTCTCAATTGGTTGCACAACTACTTGGAAGCAATGGCAGGCACCTGAGCTGCCAAATGGCAAGAATTTAAGATTGCACAAGTTTAATCAATATGAGTTTGGATTTGTCACTAACCTTGTCTTGTGATTATGGTTTTGACAAATCCACATGGATAAGAACACATACACTATTAAATCTAAGTGTCATAAGGTTTCTCTCCGATTCATGAAAATGATGGTGAGGAAACACTTTCACTAAGTAGATTTTAGCTAGATAGCAATTGTGATATTTGCATTCTCAAAGTCGTTAGTGGAGCGTGTGTGGTTTACCGGCACACTAACATGGACTTGTGAGAAGTGGCAAAGGTCTAAACAATTGAGACTATGATTACGGCATCCCTTTTCATAGTTCTAAAATTGTTTAGACACACATGTGAGCTATCTAAGAGAGGTGTATGATTTTGATAAAGTTTTATCAAAACAATCTAGTATCAGAAATCTGAACTTTGGTAAGAAAGTCAGCTGATTTCTAAGTACATGTCAAAGCTAGTGGGAGCATAAGTGTTATGCTAATAATCATCATGTTAGTGGGAGCATGATAATTATGACAAAGGTTGCAAGTTAGCAATGTTAATTATAAAAAACAAAAGTTTCAATTCGTGAGGTTGCAGGGGTTAAAAAGTTGTTTTGCTATAATTAAGGGAGAGGAAATTATACTTCATTTCAATTCTAAAAGCTTAGATTGAGATTTTAATCGTATTTAATCAAGGATATATATATATATATATATATATATATATATATATATATATATATATGAATTTCATGTTGGAATGGCTCAACATAAGGAAACTCTATATATGGGTCCATTATTTGCGTTCTAAAATTCGATTATGATTACGACATACCTTTTCATAATCTGAATTTTGAGAACTTGGCAAATTGAAATGGAAATATTATAGCAAAAGACTGGTTTAGTCTTTATGTGAGACATCATGAATCGTGTCCCATATGCTTCGGATATAGGATCGATTACATGTGCTATATTCATCCTTTCTAAAATTTTCCAAATGCCTGGGGCATTATGAAGGGAAAAGGTCTAGAATTGGATATGACTAAAATGATTAAGCAATTGTCGAGGACAATCTAAGGTTTACCAAAGATTGGTTGCTCAAGGACAGTTGGAAGTATAATGTTAATTCTGGAAGGACCATATTGACATAATCTGTAAGGAGGCAACTCTTGTTCAGAAGTGATAGTCAAAATGGAATATGGAAATGTTTCAAAGTTAGAAATTATTCAATTTGTGTAAGATTAGGAAACTTAATGAAAGAAGGATGTTTCCAAGGAGCTGATCTCCTTTGGAATGCTCTGTAATGATTGTTGTCAAGTCTTTCTGACTTCGTGCATAATCATTAAGAGGATCAATGCATATAAGTTTAGAATCTAACAGATTTCAGTAAGTGGCTTGAATTTGGAATTCTTGCATTTGCAGTAAGGATTTGGGACTGTGAAAAGAGGATCATTGGAGTGATGTTCAATTGATCTATTTTACAAAGTAAAGATCATAGACAAACATAGTATGCATACTTGGTGTATGGCATGACTAGTGTTTAGAAAACATAGTGTACATGCTTGGAGCATGGGACAACTATTGTTTTAAATTCAAGTATAAAGTTGATAAAACCGAAACAATGAATAATGAGTAATCAGTATGGGATAAATAAAAGTGTTGATTTATATTCATAGGGTTTGATACCATATTTGATTCATTTATTCTTGTGTTTCACTTTGCATGTTTTGACTTCCAGAATAACTAAGTCGCTCTTCCTGAATGATTAAGTTATTCAAACCATCCACAGTCGGTCATATGTTGGAAGTAGATATGAATCAAGACTGTCATGGGTTGGTTTGTAGAGGTCCAAGTTGGTGGACAAAAGTGGTGCTACAACACTCATGAGTGCTCATAAGTTCTGAGTATTGGATTCAACCCGCGCTCATTTGAATCGCTTCATGGATTTTATCACGACTGATCATGAGACGATAATATCTTATATTCTTCAAACCTAGAGATATGAGTTGTTACTATGAGTTGGTTATACATTGATTGCACGAAAACGCATTGGTAACTCGATGTTATAAAACGTGCCTTTGTGTATGATTCAACAAGTAGTAGAACAAGCCATATGAGTCGAAGTTTATCCATTCCTTTTACCTTCGGGATAAAAGCGATATCTGTGGGCCCCTCGATGATTTAAAGATGATACATGTGAGTGCTTGGCCAAGCCAGGACTGATTTGATTTGTTCAATCAGTCAGTCATCATGAATCGGAAATCGGGAAACAACAAATGGACAGAGAGAATGATTGATAATCCATGTCTCAGTCCATATGATATCTAGAATGGAGGAATATATGATCCCTTATCTAATGGACAAGTCATTGACAAAGGTCAGAGTTCATCGACAAGGTCAGAGTTCGACAGAAGCTTTTGAGAGCTACGATTGCTGATCGGTTCCTGAAGTCATACGCAATAATAGTTTTAGACTTATCCAAGTGGGAGACTGTTGGATTAATGTCTAAGTCCATAACTATAATTGGTAAGACTTGACCCGACCCGACATGGTCCATTTGGGTTGCATGGCATCATGCATTTGGATAGACTATAATGAGAGAAATAACACTTAAGGTTGGTTAATATATTATAAGTTCTAATATATTAATAAGGTTATTTAATTAGTATTGATCAAGAATTAATTTGGAATTAATTAAGTGATCAAAAGGAGACTAATTAAATATATGGGTTGATTGTGTAAATCATTCATTCTTATATATGTGGGCTTGTGATCCAAGATTCCTTATGTTGGACTAAGTCCATGGGGTGACCCATGGATACTCCATGGAGGTTAAAATCCATGGAGCATAAGGAATGGGTAAAGTTATGAGTTACATGGTGTAACCCTAATAGCCACCACATAAAAGAATCCCATGGCTCAAGAAATCGTGCACTAATTTGTGAGTGTGAGGGCTAGACGATTTCAAGGAGTGTTCAAGTTTCTCTCAAGTTATTCCAAGTGTATTTTGGTGTTGTGTGAACCATTTGAGGTGTCACACTTGGGGCACTAGGCACTCAAGCTTCATGAAGACATTCTACATCAAAGAGGTATGTATTCTATCTTGTTATATTTATTATTTTGTATGCTAGATTAGGATAATACCTTGGATGTTCATAATTGTATGTATAATAGAGAAAACATAGATCCAAGGTATTTAGGGTTGCATGTACACTTAGGAGTGTTAGAATGCTCATAACCCAACAGATGGTTCGAACCCTGAGTGGGGGAGAACCAGGTACTTTTGAGGAGATCCGAGATTTGTTCAAGAGCGGTTAGAGAACTGGATAGAGAGGCCTGCTGTGCGGATTCCTGATACCAGGGTTATTGGTGGTCAAGGGTAGGTGCAGAGTGAGATAGTGCATATGGTACGTGTTTGAGAAAGGATGAGTGTCTCCACGGCTGAGCAGTTCGTTAAGTTGACCGAATAGCTCCTGCATCTCAGCTAGTGCTAGACGATAGGGCGATTTGGCTACTGGGGTAGCCCATGGAACTAAGTCGATTCTGAATTGGACTTGACACTGTGGTTGTAATCCTATTAGTTCTTCTGGAAAGATGTCGGGAAAGTCGTGTACTCCTTGGATGTTCTTTACGTCTTTCATCTCTTGGCTCATATCGACTACATGAGCAAGGAATGCATGACATTCCTTTCGTAAGTACTTCTGGGCTTGTATACTCGAGATGATACGAAGGTTCGTGTTGGGTTTGTCGCCATAGATAACTAGAGTTTCGTTAGACTGTAGGTTAAGACGAACGGCCTTTTCATAACACATGATGTCAGAACGATGAAGACTCAATCAATCCATGCCGATTATGACGTCGAAACTTTTAATTGAGACCGACATGAGGTCGATTGGAAATGAAAAGCTATCTAGAGTTAGAGTACATCCTATGTATATACTGCTAGTGCTCTCAGTTTTTCTGTTAGCCATTTCTATAGTAAACGGTTCTTTCAGTGCACGTGGTTTTTGTTTAAGTAAGTGAGCAAATTTCTGGTTCACGAAACTCCTATCCGCTCCACTATCAAACAGTATGCATGCATATGAGTTATCGAGGAGAAGCGTACCAGTGACCACTGTAGGGTCTGCTACCGCTTCCTCGTTGCCTATAACCAAAACTCTTCCCACCCCCCCCCCCCCGCGCGTTCCCTGCCTTCGGGCAGTTTCTTTTGAAGTGACCCACCTCGCCACATCCGTAGCAAGCCTGGCCCACACCAACGCTGGGGACTTGGGTTATTGGCCTAGCCGGAGATTCTCATAAACGGGCAGTGTGCTCCTTTCTGTTGCAGTTAGCGCACTGCATTTCCCGACAGGGTCCATTGTGGTGGAAGCTGCACTTGTTGCACTTGGACAAGCTTCCAGCATACTGCTTCATCGGCGCAGTGGTAGTAGGTGCTATAGCGGCATGAACAGCCACGACCTGCTGCTTTTTGGCAGAGTTCTGTGCCGCGTTGTTCTTCTTCTTGTTGTCCCAAAAATTTCGCTTGTTGTCAGCGGTTTTGGATGGTTCTAGAATGGCTAGGGTTGTTGTCGTTGTCGGGGTGCAGACTCTGTGATCAATGAGCCATTGTGCCAATCGCTTGGCACTGTCGAAGGTAGTGGGGTTTGAAGCTAAGACATTCCCCTGGAATAGAGGCACCAGCCCCAGATATACCTCTCGACTTTCTTTCCCTCTGTAGGGACCATTCCTGGACATAGCGCCACCAGATCGTTGAATCTGGTAGTGTAGGAAACTATGTCGGAGCCCTTCATGGTTAGGCTCCAAAGTTCTTGTTCAAGTTTCTGAACCTCGCCCCTCGGGCAATACTCTTCAATCATGAGCTCCTTCAGATCTTCCCAGCCCATAGCATTAGCCACTATTAGGTTTAGTGACTTGACATGACTATTCCACCGTGTCAGGGCTCTGTCCGCGAAGGTGCAGGCAGCAAATTTAACTTTGCTCCCTTCTGGACAGTAGCAGATCTCGAAGATTGACTCAGTCTTTTCAAATCATTGCAAGAGGGCAATGATTCCTCCAGTCCCATTAAAGGTCTTGGGCTTGCAGTTGGTGAAGTCCTTATACGGGCACTCTCTAGAGCGCATTGGAGCATCACTTTGAGTGGAATGCATAGTTGTTCCACTCCCGCTAGTACCGCTAGCACTGAATTGAGCTAAGGTTGTCGTAACAGCCGCAACTACTGCAGCTTGGATAACTGTTGAATTGAATTGTGGAGGAGGTAGTGGTGGTTGAGTTGGAGTTATCAGAGGATTGCATCTCGTTGATCGATGTGGAGGCATATTTCAGCTAAAAGTTTACAAATATGAGGATGATAGTAAGAATTCAACTGTGAGTATAATGAGAGTGATCCATGGACTAAGTCGCCATAGCCCAACAAAACAGATGAGAGTATGACTGAAATAGAGATCTAACAATAGAAGGATGAAAGCATTTGGATAAAGATTTCCCAAAAGATTAGACGTCTGTCAATAATATTGACATTAATGATGTAACAAGTTCGGGAAAAATGACCTTGAAGTTGGTCTTACATCAAACCATAAAGAGAAAATTTTGACAGAACAAACACCTAATAGACTGAGGGTTCAGGTCTTAAAATAAGCGGGAAATTAACACTAGGGTCTATACATAGACCTAATTATATCCAAAAGACAAAGTAGAGTAGACTCTACTTGCGATGAGAACCGCTCGGATGAGCCTTTGATTCTGCCTGATGACACTCCATTTCCAGCATACGCCTTTTGAACGTTGCTCGACGTGCTCGAAGTTCCCTGACTTCAGCTTGGGTTGCAGTAAGTTCTCTCTGCAGGACCTCATTGTGGTCCAGAGTTCTTCCATGAGCAACTTGTAGATGGCGAATGCGGACTGTATTGACTCCCGCATCGGCATCAACTTCCATGACTTGGTTGATGGCTGCCTTACCCTGTTCGTCATTTCTAGCAACCCTGCGAACCAGGATAGGCAGGATTCTGTCTGCTGAGCCTCCCTCGCTCAGATTGTAGAAGCTTCTGTTAGGGGTGTTCGTTTGGATGGATCGGTTCGATCCAATCCAATCAAGTGAATCCAAATGGATTTCGGTTTTCAAAACATGGATCCGAACAATCCAAACTAAATTCAAATCCAATCTGAACCAACCAAATTACAATTTGGTTGGATCGGTTTTTACAATTCGGTTTTCAAGAGGCTTAACATTTAAAACTTATAAAACTTGAATGTTAGACAGATTTAAACAAAAATAAATTGTTTAGATGTGAATTAAAATCTATGAACAACCGTTAAGAAAAATGTGTTATCATTTAATACTCTATTGATAAAACATTTGAGAAGTACATATTTAGGTTTTTTATTGGATAATACATTCAAATCTATTTAAAAAAAACAACTTACTCTTCAAAAATAGTTAAAAGAAGTATATTAAAAACAAACAATGTATATAAATAAACAAATGATAAATACTTATTCGGTTTTTTGGACTATTCGGTTTTTATTTTATAAACCAAAACCAATCTGAAATCCAAAATAATAACTCAGTTTTGCTAAAAACCAATCCAAAAATCCAATTATCCAAACCAAATAGTCTAATCCAAATTGTCCAATTGGACAATTCGATTTTATCCGAACAATGAACATGCCTAGCTTTTGTCCCCGTTGTAGGGTAAGGGTTGACCCTGTTCTTGAATCCATCTGCCCAAGTTCTCAGCCCACAGAGGCGTCAGGCCTTGAAAAGCCGGGCGAGGATTGGGATTTGGGATTGGAGCCACTAGGGGTAGATCATTGACTTCTAGCTCGGAGTCAGAATCCTCCGGGAAGTTTTCTGCGAAGTCATCATCTAAAGGAATTGCATGATTCTCTTCTGGCTCTGCATCGAGCCAGCCACCATTTCCTTGGTTGGGAAAGTACGGGTCGCCGGGGAAATGGAATCCAGCCATGTTATCTACGCGAGAATAGGGATAAAAGAGATAGTTAATAGACGTACTACTAAAGATAATTATAGGATGATCCTTACCAGTTACTTCAATACTTGTGTAGTGCATACCAGTCATATGTAACCAAAACAGAATAGACCTTTGAATAAGTGACCCTAACTCTAAGTCCACAACCAAACAAGGAACATGAAGTAAAGCAAAGATCACAGATTCTGTGACACTGTAGTCACATATAACCTTAGCGTATCCACTCAGCAACTATTGACCTACTAATAAAGACCTTTTAGTTCTCAAATAAGTAATTATAGTAACACAAAATACTCCTATAGTATTTTAAGTTTATGTTTTGTTCTAAAGTTTTCATTATAGTAGTGTTGGTAAGTTTTTAGACTTGCTGCAACACCACAACCATTCCTAGGCACATGCTAATCACTTCTCGGAAAGATATAGTTGATCAGGCTATATCACTCCCAAATCTGATTATATGTCCCCAAGCCTACTTGTGCTGTCCAACAACCACAATACTTTTGTTCTAGTATGACACTGATCCTAGTATGAATGCTTGTATGTATACTTTAGTTAAATATTTTATTATTTAAAAGTATAAACTCTTGGTCAGAGTATTTTAATCCCGATGTGTTTATAGTTGTATATCTTTTATGGGTTGATATATTCAATTCACCATAAACAAAGTTCTGATACCAATCTGTCACACCCCCAAACCAGAACGGCGGAAACGTTCAGGGGCGGAGGACGTCATGTACAGTATCATAACAATGCACAATAGTAAACAAGCAACAACATCATCCATTGCATTAATAATATAATTTAATACAAGTGTGTTCTGTGTGTAGTTTGAAATACACCAAAATATGAATCAAAATAAAAGACGAGTCTCGAATGTGCTCCGTCTTCTCAAAACCTGGTCCAGTGTACCTGTCTACTGGTGACCTGAGAATACAAGTTATTTTGAAAGAGTAGATCAACATTTAAGCTGTTGAGTTCATAATTATTTTAGCGTCAAATGTTTGTATAAGTTTGATGAAAGTGTTTGATGTAAATGTTTGTAAGTGTTTGATGTAAATGTTTGTATAACTCCTAGAAAATCCTATATTTTCTACTTATAATGAAAAGTAGCCTTCTACCAAGACTCGACTGTTCTGTATGTTTGTTCTTTTGTAAAAGTGAGTGTTTTTTCCCAAGTATGACTATCATTACCAGAAAATAGTTTACATTACCGTTTATGTGAGAAGATCACTATATGAATGTAATGGGAAAAATGACGATGTACAGTAGTATTGTATAAAGTAACTAACATTGTACTAACTACCTTAAACCAATTGTTTAATTAAGGTAAAATGTGATGAGATTATAACCATACTTGATTGACTAGTAAAACACGACGATCAAAACGTCTAAATGGTATGACATTCGTCACCCGTAGACCTGCAGGTCCCACTGTAGCTAGCAGCAAGGTGTAGGATGGTCAATCCCATATAGATCTATACACAAATTCACGCTCTCCCTCCAGGAGACTCTGGTTATAAAACGTGACACAACAGTATATTTCCATGCCATGAAGTAGTGGCTCACATTAATGTTATATTGTTCTTGTATTAGTGTAGTATGTTCCTTCAGTTCTAGTGTATAGTGTGTTTGAACTGTTCTTGTTATAGTATGTTCCTTATGTTCTTGTTATAGTATGTTTGAACTGACTCATGTATGAACTGACTCTTGTAAGTTTCATTGTTCTAGAAATAGTGAGTAGTAATCCTCTAAACTATACCTATTATAGTTTACTAGTACCGTTGTTTGAACGACTGATCATGTTTGTACACCTTTGCTACCCAAAGGTATTGAACTGATTGGATGAACTTTTATATCTACATACATATACATAATATATAACTAAGATTTAAATGACACTCGGACAAACAACCGATACCCTAAGTCCACAACCAAACAAGGAACATGAAATAAAGTGAGTTATCAGTTCTAAGCCCTTTCAACCTTATTTATATAACTATATCTATATAGACATGATTTTAACAATATATAAGTTTAAAAGAGTTTTGATAAATAGTTTATCATATAAAAGAGTTTTAACCATTTGAGATGTCAGTTTATAAAATGATTTGAAATAGTTTGTTTGATAACACAGTTTTGAAGTATAAGAAATCCTCTTGTTTGATAGTTATAAATCACATGTGATTGATACTATAACTATAATGTTTTCTACTTGTATTCCCCCCCCCCCCCATAAAAGCATTTAAAATCATTTAAAAGATAAGTTTAGGGGTATGAACTCACCTGTAGTGAGTGATTCGAATGTAAGATTGATATAGGATGCTAAGTGTCAAGGGAAGTCTCGAGCACAAACGGATCCTATTAAGCATATAATGACACATAGATGTATATAATTAGTGTATATAACAACTAATCATGTAAGGGAACAATGTTAGGGACTAGGAAACACTTGGAATGAAGTGTTACAATCACATATGATTGCATAAAAGGTGTTCACGGCCACACAAGGATGTGTTCACGGCCATGGAGTTTACGGCCAGCACATGAACTTGAAGGGTTTACAGCCATGGCTTGAAGGGTTCACAGCGACCTCATGAGCTAAGAAGGGTTTACGGCCACATGAAGGGTTTATGGCCGTAAACTCTTGATGTTCATGCATAAAATGGTTGATTCTTGGTTGTAATTCAAGAGCTTCTAATGGATAACTAGTATATGGAAAGGATACTTACGTTTTGGAAGCTTTATAGGGTGATTACGACTAAAGAAATAGTGTGTGTTCTTGGTGATTTGAAGATCTAACCCAAAATAGATGAATTCACGGATGAAATCATAGGGTTTCACTTGAATAAGAAGTATACCAATAAAGAATGGAAGAATCACTTACAACTTTGAAGAGAAATGGAAGTGTTCTTGATGATACTTGAGAGAGAAATGAGTTTTCTGCCAAGAAGATGTGAGAAATGAGGAAGAATGAAGGAATTGTACCCTAGTAGGAAGGGGTTTACGGCCAAGCTTGGGTTTACGGCCGTAAACCCACTTTGGGCCGTAAACATCCCTTGATGGATGAACTTGGCTCAATTTGAAACCCATAAATTCCTTTCTCACAATACATAGCATTAAGTCCTAAGTGTACAAGGCTTAAAAACTTCTAGAATAACCCTTAGCAAGGCTAAAAGGTAACAGAAACTAGTCTGACCTTTAATTGAATTGAATGGCTTTACAAGATAGAAATTTCGGGTTGTCACATCATCCCTCCGTTAAAGGGAATTTCGTCCCGAAATTAGAGTTTAAGAAAATACAGATAACTAAGGAAAAAGATGAGGATATTTTAGTTTCATTTGATCCTCGCGCTCCCAAGTGAATTCAGGTCCCCGCTTGGCATTCTAGCGAACCTTCACTATCGGGATACGACTTTGCTTCGTTTGCTTGACCTCACGGTCCATGATCTCTACCGGTTCTTCCACGAAGTTGAGGCTCTCGTTGATCTCGATTTCGTCGAGTGGGATAACAAAAGTCTCGTCGGATAGACACTTTTTCAGGTTCGAAACGTGGAAAGTATGGTGTACATTACTAAGTTCTTGAGGTAGTTTGAGTTTGTAAGCTACAGGGCCGATTCCAACGATAATATCGAAAGGCCCTACATATCTTGGATTTAGCTTTCCTCGCTTTCCGAAGCGTATCAAGCCCTTCCAGGGTGAGACCTTCAATAGAACACGGTCACCAACCTGGAACTCCAAAGTTTTCCTTCTCTTGTCTGTGTATCTTTTCTATCGATCTCTAAAGGCTTTCAATCGTTCACGAATCTGAACGATCTTCTCTGTCGTTTCCCAAATGATTTCCGAACCTGTGAGAGTGCTGTCAGGAACTCGGCCTTTAGGTAACTGTGTGTCACCCACCTCAGCCCAGCACAGAGGGGATCTGCACTTTCGGCCATAGAGGGCTTCAAATGGAGCAGCCTTTATGCTCGTGTGATAACTGTTATTGTAGGAGAACTCGACAAGGGGTAAATGAGTATCCCATGCCTTCCCAAAGTCTATCACACAGGCTCGCAACATATCTTCCAAAGTTTGAATAGTCCTCACACAGGCTCGCAACAAATGCATGCGGTGCAAGTAAATATGGTTCTTTTATAAGTATACTAGGCGAATCCCCGCGCGTTGCGCGAGAATATAATTATATAGTTAAAATAATAACTTTTACCAAATTATTATTTAATATTTCTACTTTGAAACAAAATGTTAGTAGTAAAGCAAACATATAGTTAACATATTATTTTATTAAACATTAGTTTAATTTTTAAGTTATTGTGATATATATAATTATTTGATAATTTTATAAACCGTTTAAAATTGTGTAAATTATATATCAAATGAATGATAATATAACGGGTAACAAAACGTATGAACAAAAATATGAACTGCAACTTTTAGTAACATAAAAATAGAAAAACATCTATTATAACATTTGTATTAAAAAAGATATATATACAACGAATAATAAAAAATAAACACTACAACTTATAATAACATAAAAACACTAAAACATCTATTATAACATTTATATTAACTCTTCATATTTAAATCACATATCTTTTCAAATACATTAATGTTTTTTATGAGCAAAACTTTACAACCTTATAAAAGAAATGAAAAAAGTTATTAGTGATTACTAATTAATAATCATAAGTTAAAAACTCTTCAGTTATAACTAATAAATATACATAAATTAGAAAACTCTTGAGTTGTAGTGTGAGTTTCAAATTAATGCGGTACTTGGAAATGTGTATTTATTATTATTATTATTATTATTATATTCGTCTAAATAATTGGGTTTTGATGCATCATTTTAATACCTTCAATTATTAAACATAAAGATATTTAATTATAAATTTATAACATACATAGGTGCATATACATGTTAAACAAATGACATACAATATATATATATATATATATATATATATATATATATATATATATATATATATATATATTCGTAAATGTCATATGTCATTCTTGTCGTAGTAATCTGCATAAACTATTTTCATATGAAGAACATATCATGATAAGTCTATCATAATTACATATCAAATGTTAAAAATTATGTTATCTTTTAAATATTGTATTGTAAATATGTTGTGTAGGATAACCCAACAAAAAATAATAGAAAATAAACATAACCAAATAGAAAAACTACAATCAAATAAATAAGAGCACTGGATGGTTGAATATATAAATAAAAATGTTACATAAACATATATTTAAATCAAAAGACAAAACTAACATTCGTCAACTTTGCTCAAACGAAAAAACCTATATCCGTTTTCTGACTCTTCTTTCATCATTTAACATCATTCAACCATAGAAACTTGATGACAATTCTTCACTAACCTGCAATCAAAATATTTTTCTTGAAAAAGAAGAATCAGAAAGATATTCCAAGCAAAACATTGATGTTTGGAGAGTCACATTCAAGATTGAGTAATACACACAAATCACATATAAAGATTAAATGAGAAACTGAATATAAAGAAAGAATAGAAAAGCTTCATTTGTTTTGGTTCAAAGAAAAAATCATATTACAATTACCATCGATGCGACATAACTCATTTCTTCAAATCATCATATTTGGATCGTGAATTCTTCAACTATATGAAAACTTTTGAATCACAATATCTTCAACCAAATGACGACTTTTTGTAAGAAAAATGTACTAATATAACTACATATATAATAAGAGAATGCAAAATGAAAATTTTTCTTTTCATTTTCTTGTGACATCTTTCTTACATGTAAGATTTTATATAAGACAAAAGATTGGCCTTTTTACAGTAAATTTTTCACTAAATGCTAATTAAACATAATATAAGTTATAAAACTTTTGAGTGTTAAATCATAATTAAGAAAACTTTTGAATTGCATTAGTTAAAAAAGGGGCTTTCTAATGAATGTGGTTTGAGGAAGTTAAAAAAGAGGGTTTCAAATGCATGAGATTCAAGAAAAAATGCTAGCTTTATAAGTATGTATGATATAGATATATATATATATATATATAGATAGATAGATATAGAGTAGTTGAATCCCCACACGTTACGCGTGAATATAATTGTTTGATTAAAATAATAACATTTAACAAATTTTGATTTAGTATTTATACATGTAAAACCAATTTCAATAGCAAAACAAACTCTATAGTTAACATGTTAGTTTTATTAATTTTAATAAATTTATATCATTAGTTATTTCCCCTACTAATTCATAATTTTATAGACCGTTTTATATCGTGTAAATTATATATAAAACATATATTGATTCATGTGTATGAAAAACATAGTATGAAAAAATAAATACTACAACTTTTGATGATTTTATAGAATGTTTTATGTTGTGGAAATTATATGTAAAACGTATGTCGGTTTGTATATATAAAACAAATAACAAATATTATGAAAAACACTATAGCTTTTAATAAAATAAAAACACTACAACATTATAACATTACATCAAACAAAACTTGTTAAAGACTTATAAATCATTAAAAATGAATATTTAGAAATCAATATATATTTGATATATAGAAACATTGTTATAAAAAATTTATGTTGAAATAACCACTGATTCGACAAAACTTTTTTTTTCAACTATTTCATTTTGAATCACAAACCTTTTCAAAATATGATTTTTCAATCAAAACTTACTTATATACTACTAATATAGTTACAATGTGTATAATAAATAAGTGGAAAATAAAAAAACATTGCACAATAATAACCATAAGTTTAAATTTTTTTTGAATGTAGTGGAAAATATAAAGGCAAATTACATTAAATTTGAAATCATAATTACATTTAAATAAAAAAAAACTATTGAGTTGTAGTGGTAGTTTTAAACTCTTGATTTGTGCCCAATAATGTAATATAAATATTAACAATTATATGTTATAAAAACAATATTATAAGTATCTATCATTGAAATAGTAATTTTTATATTAAGTTGTAACTAATATTATGATAATTTTAAGTATACGATTAGAAAGATATAAAAAATTGTGTTTGAATCTAATTGAATTAAGTTTTGATTTAAAATTATTTTAAACTATACTGATTTTTAACTAATTTATAAATAATTTATTTGAATATTTTTTATTTCCTATATTATTATTATTATTATTATTATTATTATTATTTCAAATAACAATAATTTATTTAATATAATATAATCTATTCTTTAGTTTTATGTTATTTTAAACAATTATTACTTTTTACTAATTAAAAACTAGTTATTTGAAAATTTTCATTATTATATTTAAAAAAAAATATCATAATTTTTTATTGTACTTTCATTTTTTTCTTAAAGCTATGAAATATTGGAAGAGAATGAACGGATCCAAATAAAATGGTAATTTGAATTTCAAAACTATAGTAATTGTTATGTACTACAACCAATCTTAAAAATAATATGTTAAGAGTGGGTTAGGGGAGGAGGAGTGTTACACTTGAGGTATATTTTGATCACTTATATTTTCTTATGAAAATAAAATTTTATTTATTTTACTTTCTTTTACGATAAAGAATGAATAGGAAAAAAAGGAAATTGACAAATGTAATAAGATAATTTATTTTTATTACTATAAAAACATTTTATAATTGGTTACATCCATATAAGTTTTGGTAGAACATAAAGAATTCATTTGTATAACACACATAATTATTGGTTTTCAACAATAAAGTCATATCATATTAAAAATCATTCGTTGTAATTCGTTATTATCACCAACAATTTAGAATAATAATTGTAAACTCATTTCATCAAAATCAATTATAAAAAGCTCCATCGATGTTATTTACAAAATAAGCGATAGAAACTAACATAGTATATACATAGTATAAAATACATGTTGAATAATGTTCTCCTGTACATAAAATATATTTTCTTAATATAAAAAAGAGAGAGACAGCATAAAGATACATACATGTTAACAAAGTTAATTGCTCTAACTTATAAATAGCTTGATGGTTGATTTACCAAAAGCTCATGAGAAGTAATTATCAATCTCACTTCATCATCCTGTGATTATAGAAAGATGCATAACACATAAACTTAAAATATGATATCAAGTATACCTTTACAAACATACCTAAATTTGAGCCTTGGTTAATATCTAAAACTTTACATGCACCCAATTTAAGTTTACATGAATTTATATTTGGAAAAGTTGCAATTGCTTTTTTACATCCATAGAACCACTCATATAACTCTTCAAACCCTACAAATATAATCTACCATTTTGTGTTGACATACATGCAATGTGTAATCTAAAGATTTCTTATATAGGCTAAATATTTCATTTAACTCATCAATTAAATGACATGATTTGAAGAGTTTTAAGAGTTACAAATCATAATATTTCAATTACTCATAAATTAATTTGTATAAGTTGAATACTTTTGGGAGTTTCAAATGCATGAGGTTCAAGAAAAAATGGTCTTGGAGTTTCAAATGCATGAGGTTCAAGGAAAAATGCTAGCTTTATAAGATACTAGGTGAATGCCCGCGTGTTGCGCAGAAACACCTATATAGTTGAAGTCTTTACAAATATATGTTTTTTTAATATAGCAATAACGTTGTTTTTAAATTTGATATAATAATTTGTATACTAAATTGATATAATATATTGATTATTTTGATTTATATGATAATATATACATCTATTATAACTGCATAATCTCAATCGTTTGAATGACTTCTACCCGCGATTTACACATGAATAAAATTAAATATAATATATGGTTTAATGTTACTTATAGGTGTTGTTATTGTTAATTAATTTTTTAAAAATTATTTGCTTAATGTTTTAATTTCTATCATTATAAATATTTAAAACATCAAACATTGTTTTTTTTATTTTAAAGGTAACAATATAATCATTTATATAGAGTTATTTTTAACTATTTTTTTTGTAAGTTATTTTAAGCTACTTATTTGAAAACTTTTAACGATTATAAATATATATTTTTAGGAAATATTTTAGTTAAATTGAGATTACAATTTTATTTTTGCATTTATCACTACAATTTATCACTTTTAACTATTTACAAAATCTTCTTTGGTTTTCTAAGTGGAACTAAAATTTATATTTAAGTTGACATTGTAATGTTATATTTAAAATAACAATTTAAGTATTTTGTCCAAACTGTTCAAAAGTTGTAGCTTTAAACTGATAATGGTTTACATACAACAACATATTAAATTGAATAAATTAAGTATAATATGTTAAAAGTTAAATACATAACTTTATAAGTAGAATTAAAGATATTATTTTAAAATTGAAATTTAGTATATTTATGATTACACTTTAGGTTTGATATTTATTTAACCTTATTAACCAACTTATAATCATTATTAGAAAAACACTACAATTAATCACTTTTAACTATTTACAAAATATTCTTTGGGTTGTTTAAGTTAAACTAAAATTTATATTTAAGTTGACCATGTAATGTTATATTCAAATTAATAATTTAAGTATTTTATACAAATTGTTCCAAAATTGTATCTTTAAAATGATAATGGTTTACATCCAACAATATATTAAAACTAATAAATTAAGTATAATAATATAAAATTTAAAAAACATCATTTTATAAGTAGAAGTAAAGATAATATTTTAATATTGAAATTTAGTTTATATATGATTACACTTTTGGTTTGATATTTATTTAACCTTATTAACCAACTTATAATTATTATTAGAAAGAAATTGAAAAGTCATGGGAGTTTCAAATGAATGTGGTGAAAGAAAAAATACATAGGAGTTTCAAATGAATGTGGTGATAGGAAAAATGATTTCTTTATAATATAGTATGATATGATGATATCGATATAGATAGATAGATAGATATAGATAGATTGTTTTAACACATAATAAAGTCTCTAGCAACATAGATTTAAAATTTATTTGTAACATCCAGTTTCAGGATGTTTCTAATTTTGGGATAGCAGACTGTAATTTAATCAAGTAAAACTCTTGGGCTTCAAGGAAATAAATTTTAGACCTTATTGGATGTTAATAATGATAATTAAGTGATTTACGCCTTTGAATTGTGCTTTGGAGCAAAAAATGATAGAATGGGAAAAAGTGATATTTGGACTCTTTGAATGTATTAATGAATTAAATTTGGTATGCATTAAGTCAAAACTAATTGGATAAAACTGTGGAGCTTGTTAATACCTTCGCGTTCATATAAAGATCACTCAAAATGGATTTTGAAACGATAAAATTATGATTGTTTAAAGTTGGAATGGAATAAGTAAAAGTCTGTCACCACGGCGTGGTGAGTTGTGCAACTCAATCCCATAAATTTAGATTTCCACCGTATTTAAAGGATTGGTTCCGTCTTTTAGGTCATTTTCAGCGTCTAACACATCAAAAGCTCCTTATGTGCAAACCCTAGCCTCCATTTCACACCTTTGAGCCTTTTCTCTCTCCTCTCATCCATTTTGGTGTGTATTTTGAGTATTTTGGTGATGAAATCATGAAAGGTTGAACTTGGAAGCTTGAAGCTTGTGGATCTCTACCATCTCTACTCTTCTAAACCCTTTTAAATTATAAAGATCAATTCTTTATTGTGTTTCATCTTTGGATCTAAGAGTATTTGGAGCTTTAGTGCCTTATTTGGTGTTTTTTTTCCATTTTGATGTATTTGAGTTAGAGTTTGGCAACTCCAGGGTTAAAGATTGAATCTTTAAGTGTTTCAGAACCATTGTGGTGCTAAGATGTGGACCTCATCTTCATTGAAGTGCCATGCATGGTCTTGGTGATATTTTTGGTCCCTTGGAAGTCAGGGTTAGAGATCTCAGCGATTTGAGCCCTAGGAATGGATAAAGTTGGAAAATTTATGCCTGAGGATCATTAGACGAATCATATTTGAGCTTTGGGGATATAAACTTAGTGGTTAATAGCTTAATGGAGTAAGTTGTTAAGGACGTTCACTATATCGCAGTGGGGTGTTGGCCACAACACGGTTGACTGCATGTCCTGCTTCTATTTTGTCCTTTATTGACCACGACGCGGTCAAGGGGTTTAGCCACAACACGGTGTTTAATATTGACTTTAACCGTTGAATTTTGACCAAGTTTAAATTTTGGTCAAAATTTGTTAGAATTGAGTATTTGACTAAGGAATGACCTTAGTTTAGCTTTAGGTAGCTTAGGTTAGTTGTTCTGTCACTGAGGTTGTTGTTGAGCTTTTGCTGAGTAGTCCACGTGAGTCTTCTATACTATGTAGTATGCTAGATTTTCTTGGTGAATTTTGCATGAAAGACTATGGGATGACCACATCTATTGTATGAAAGACTATGGGAGGACCATAACAATTGTATGAAAGACTATGGGAGGACCATAACAGTTGTATGAAAGACTGTGAGAGCACCATAATTGTTGCATGAAACACTATGTAGTGACCATAACAGGAAAGACTGCAAGAAGAATACAACAACGATAGTGATTGTAAGACTATGGGAGGACCATATCATTCACATGGGTTGAAATAAACTCGTTGGCTTAAATAAGTCGTATTATTATGTATGTGGTATCTTGGGAAACTCGCTAAACTTTGTGCTTACGATTTTAAGTTTAAATGTTGCATGTCTTCTTGGTAGTATGGATAGAGCACGACGTGATTGCATCATATTTGCTATTATGATTTTGAGATGTTCCACACTTATGAAATTATTAATCTAATTTATGTTATTAAATAACTGAATGTTACTTATATTATTTAATAGTATGACTTACCATGTTTTTAAAATGAAAATTTTGGTTTGAAATTTGGGACATTACATTATCCATGTATTGAAATAGATAAACTCCATTTTCATGAACTCAAACTCAGATGTCACTATAAAAAGATGGTAAAAAAACACCATCTGAACGGTCCATGTGTGATGTCAATCCTGAAACACTTGCGATATTTTGGATGTGATAGAGTTTGAACCATGGACCGTCTGTATAAAATTTTATTCCTCAACAGCTAGGCTCCGATTACACAACAAAGATATATTCTAGCACCTTAGTAACATCAGTTTGTCCATAAAATTCATTTATGAAAGATCAAAGAGGAAAGTTATCCATTGTTGGACTTTAAAAACCCAAACTAAACATTAAAAGGGAATGAAATATACCTTAGGTGATTCTTGGACGAAATTAATAAGAAAACTCATCTATCTAGAATCAATTCCCATGCCTCAAAATCCATATTTCCTTCACTAGTTAGACGCCTCTCTCTCTCTCTCCATCTATCTATCTATCTACATCGCTCGCTTTTATATTCGTTTGGATATGATTTTGGGAAAACCATTAGGGTTAAGACATCACAAGAATCCCCTAATCTTACAATTGGTCTCAACTTAGGTTTTGATATAAATCTTACCCAAGGTAGACAATTTCCTACCTTAGAATTCACTAATTTACACTTTTAACCCCCAGTATATAACATCTAAGAATTTAATGGCCCATAAAAAATAAAATGACATTAGGTACAAGCCACATATCTTAATTTCACTTATTAAAAAACCTCTAACATCTTTATTCTCATTTAATTCATTATTAGCCACTTGTTTAAACCTGGAACATTATATACGTCCAAGATTTAGATATGTTTTATGCGTAATTAGGTCTAACAACCATATAATCCCAACACTTAGATATGATCAATATTTTAGATAAACTAAATACCTTAAATAAATCTAATACATTAAATACACCTAAAACCCTAAAAAAGCACAATAACTTAGATAAATCCATGACATAAGATAATTTGAATACCAGTTATAAAAATAAAATCATAGCTTATCATGCAAATGCATTATATACAAACTCATCTTAATGCATTTAAATTAGTTGATGTTGAATAACTTGTAAATATCCCAATTAACCAAATTCCACATCCTAAAAAAATCAGGGCTAAATGGTTACCATATCAACACACTTTATAGCAAATTCGACATTAACCTTTTCATTGGAAGGTTTTTATCTAACATTAGCAATAAAATGTATTATGAAAAAACATGGTTTACCAATACTGTAACACCCCACATTTTTAAAACAAATTTAAAGCTATGGTTTAATCCAAAAATAAGGTTTAACATAAACTATTCAACAGAACATCAGAGTTTAAACAATAGTTTCGAATCAATCACTTGGGTGTTACCAACATTTTATCAAATAAGCAATACCAAGCCAACAAATATTTACAAGATCAACGCTAAATGTAACTTATGGTCCACTACGCCTCCCATGGACGTCATTACTTCTAGAATACTTCACATATTTAAACTATCACCTGAGATACATGGCATGAAAAAGAGATATGTAAGACACAATTTCTCGTGAGTTATGTGGGTTTTAGACCATAAAACATTTCAATGCATTTTCAAAGGAATTTTGAAACGTCCCATTTTTCACAACCAAAAATTTCCTTTTTAAATTAAAGAAAATACCAATCGATAATCCAAATTAATAATAACATTTATCTTCAAACTCATTTAATAGAAAATCAAAGTTATTAGTTCATTGTAGAACACCATTGCTGACGATGTGTGTGTACAGTCACGCCTCGGCCCAAGCCCGATCAACAAAGTACCTGAAACCTTGAAATCAAACTGTAAGTCAAAGCTTAGTGAGTTTCCCCAAAAGACCACACATAATCAAACAGATAGAATGAAAAACGGGCCCAATCAGTCATCAGACTGGAATGCCCAACTATATCGGGTTTGTTGGCCTTACCACCTCAACCCAACTGCTCATCCCGAGCCTACATGCCTACGGCTTACAGCCGACCCACACCAGGTATCTTGACCTTCAGCACAAAGCATGGCCTCCTCAACCTAACCAAACCCAACATGTTGACGTGTAAGCAAACAAGGATCAAGTAGGCACATAATATATACAATTATCAAATCACATAGCTCACTACCACCTACTGGACCCCTCATAACACATTGCTCCACTAACAACATATCACTACTATAAAATCCTATCATACATATGAACACATACATAGATCTAGTAGATCACTACTGTACCGCAATGTCCTACACACAAGTGTACATAACTGACAATCTAAAGAATGCATAACCATATGTACCCAGAGGTGAGATAGACGCCGGAACAATTAATCATACTCTAGAGCCACAACCAACAAGGAACATGCAAGAAAGCCTAGATAAAAAGTTCTCAGTTTATCCTACGTGACCACATATAGTCCTTATAACATCCGTGTACTAAAAGATAACCAAAACTAGTGGGCTGGCATTGGTGCCTTCGACCCACGGGTGCAGTAAGGAGAACTCACCTCGATATGTGCATAGGTCACCATAGTAGTAACAAAGAACTCCACTAGCTTCAACTCACTTCCAATCACCTACAGAAAGATACTTGAGTCAATACCCGATCACAAGTCATAGTCACTTGCAATAGTGACTACCTCACATGAAATGACAAATAGGGTTCACATAAAATGACAATTGGGGTTAAGTGAGGACACTTAACCCATTAAGGATTTAACCCCCTTAAGAGAATCATCAATTAATGTTTGACCTAAACAATATCGGGGTGCAGTAATAGTCCAAGCAATAGTCTAAATACGTGCCCCGATCATCATGTCCAAAATAGGCTTCTCGTTTCTAGGGTTTCCCTCATAAAATCATAACTAGGGTTAGTGTTTCACATTTAACACCTTAGGGACTTAATTCATTAAGTATAATACTGCATTAAGTTAATTGTAGGGTATTATCGATTATAACTTAAAGTCCAATTAACAGTTCAACGTGGGTCTCGACAAAACTCCAAAACTAGGGTTTCTTGACATTAAGGTTTCAAGTCCACAGTGCATTCCTTCAAGGTTTTAGGGTTCGAGTCTAACAACCACCACCCACTGCCACCGTGAGCTGTGGTGGTCAAAGACGACGGTACGACAACATCCACCACCTCACGGCGACGGTGGTCGTTTTCGAGTGATAATTCCAACAACCAAACACACGTAAAAGCTCATACAATCATACATGCACACACTAGCACCAAAAACATACAAAATACCCAATACAACCACCAATATGGCGGCAGCCGGTGGCAGGAGGTGGTGGTGGTGGCTTTCTTCGGTTTTTCCGGCCAAGCAACACCCATATTGAAGGGTTTTGAGCATTCTAACACTCCTATGGTGTACATGCAACCTAGGTGCTTTGGATCTATGTTTTCTCTATTATACATGCAAACAGTCAATATTCCAAAGCATCATCCTAACTAGCATACAACGAAGCATAAACAACATGAAATACAAGTTAGATGACATACCTTTTAGTGTAGTTAGAAGCCTTGAACCTTTAAGAGCTTATCACCAATAGTATGAATGCCTCAAATGGAATCACAACACATCTAGGACAAAGGATAAATTGAGAGAGGAAGTCTTACACTCAAAATCGGCTATGGCTCTCCAAGAACACATGCATGGGCCGATTTCATGAGATAGGGGTTTCTTATATAGTGTGGCAACATTAGAGTTACACCATGTAAACCCTAATGTGCATGAATTTCCATATTCTTCATGCTCCATGGGTTTAAATCTCCATGATCATCCATGGGTCACCACATGGGTTTAGCCCAACATAAAGAACTATGGATCATAAGCCCACGTTACAAGAATGAATGATTTACATAATCAATACCCATATATTTAATTCGTCTCTTTTGATCACAAAATTAATTACAAATTAATTCTTGATCAATACTAATTAAATAATATGATTTCATATTAATATATTAGCACTTATAATATATTAATAAATCATAAATAACCTCTTCTCAAAAGTCCATCCTATCAAATTGTCCTGATGATATGCAACCCAAATGGACCATGCTACCCTCGGGTCAAGTACATACCAATTATAGTTATGGACTTAGACACTAATCCAACACATACAACAACATACAACTGAAACACACACACACACTCACTCATGCGAAAATAGACACAAACACAACCACCCTCGTGGTGGCAGGCGGCGGTCGGAGAAACGATAGCGAGCTGTGGCATTTCAGAAAAGGAAATAGAGAAGAGAGGGGTTGCAGCTCGTCCTTACCAGAGAATGGTTTTAGCAGCCACGAGTTTCCGGTTCGCTCCCGCTTCCTTCAATCTCGACGTTCAACTCGTCGGCCCTCGTTCTCATCGACAAAAGTTGTAGGGGTTGTGTTTAGCGAAGGAGCTAGGCGGCATCTGGAGACAGCGGCAAACGAATGGTAGTCGACGACAACAACAACACTCGAAGGATGCCCTTCACTCCTCATCAGTATCGATCTCTACCGTCATATGGGGGAGAATCGACGGTCAACCAAGGAACGTTGGTGGTTGATCGGTGGTTCTAAGCATCAACAAATGGTGATGGCGGCAGCTGTATGTAGGAGGAATAAGGTGGTGGCTGGCTAAAACATTAGGGTTAGGGTTTGTTGCGTGCTCACTCAACCGAGAAGACAAAGGGGGCGTCGGGTTTAAGTCTCTGCGTCTCCTCCAACTTATAACTCATTTAACAACTTTAGCTCCTGCCTCCAAGAACCCATTTCAGCTTAAGTCAAATATTTACCATACAACCTCCGCTTCCATAAATATTTACATATCTAGTGCAAATGTTACAAATTACACCCCATTGTCTAGAAACTATAACATTTAACTTCTTGTGGTGAACACTCCGTTACATTATTATTTCTATATGGATAAATTAAAATAAATAAATAAATAAAATAATTAAATACACTCCTTTAACTTCATATCATATCATATCATATCATATCATATCATATCATATCATATCATATCATATCATATCATATCATATCATAACATTAAATTCCTTTTGTAATGTCCTAAAAACCATAGTAAAAAAATTTCATTTTTCAAAAGACATTTTCATAAAACCTGTATAGGTATCAATCATTGATTCAAAACAACACCATAAAAATCAAAGTATCAATATTATGTCTCAAACATAAATCAGCAGGAGGATGTGTATGATCACGCCTCCGCCTTGCTCTGATCATCTAAATTACCTGAAAACATTTAAATCTACAAATGTAAGCCAAAGTTTAATGAGTTCCCCCAAAATACCCCATGCAACAATACACATACAATACATGCACACATGAGCCTTCAGTTTTCCTTGACCGCCTTGCGAGGCTTGTTGGGTTTTCTACTCATCAAATACAGTCTAAACTAGGTAGAGGAAAAACTGAAACTACGATATACCTAAGTGTACATGAAACATATGGATCTATGGTTTCATGCTAATTACATATACCCTAGAAAACGTAAATACAAAGAAGAAAAACATACCTATTATGTAGCCCTTGATCTCCATGCTTGAGATCTCATCCTACATGAAGTTGCTTGGATGAGAGGACCCAAACCAGAATCCCTCTAATGGTATCACACCCAATGACACCAAAGTGTGAAATAAAAATAACTAGGAGAAGGGTCAATTTCACAAACCCTAAGATGGTTAGAAATTGTCCCTATGAGAGGAGGAAGGGTTGGCGAAACTTCTAGCCAAGGTACAAAAAAAATGAAATCCCTAAGGCCTTATTTATAGCCTTGGATGCCTTCCTAGGTTTTGTACTCCTTGCCATGTGGGACAAGGAGGAAACCACGAAATTCACTCTCTTTCCCATGTGGGATTGAGTGATTTTCGTCCAACCCTAATTCTATAAGGGTTTTGGAACATTCTTGATAACCAACCATCGATTAATGAATATTCAACTCTTTAATTAATTAAACTGTTAATTAATTTCAAAAATATATTTCCAATTAGTTTCTAATTAATTATTAACCATAATAATTAATAAAACAATTTCTCATTTATTTATTCTACTCAATTTGGGTCTTGAGGGCAACCCAAAAGGACCCTGATGTTATTAGAAATATTACCAATAGTTAATGACCTTGGACACTATTCCAACAAGGCCTACATGATGACTAGACCGCTCTACCGAGCCTACAGTCTATTGGACCGCCTCACATGGCCTACAATAGTTGGACGACTCCTTTGGGCCTACAGTTTGACTGGACCACCTCGCAAGGCCTACAGTACACTGGACCGCCTGTGTATCTTGGCATACAACACAAAGAATGACCACCTCAAGCCTACCATAATATGTCGACATATACAAACAAACAATAGCCAACAATACATGTAATCATAACAGATCACTACAACATACCAACATCCTATACAGAAGGATACATACTAAAATATAAAGTATAGTGAGAAAACTTACCTCGTAGTCTAGCATATAACATCACAGCTCTCATAATCCAAGAAGTGATAATACAGGTCACCTATACAACAGTCAGGGACCAATTCTTAAACTACAACCCAAAATCCTCAAGTTGACCTAAAGTCAAACCTGGTCAAAAATTCAAAAGTTAACGATCAAAAGTCCATCAGTTGGTCACCATGTCATGGCCAAGCATTTTCCACGTCGTGGTAACCTCACGACAAAACAATCGCGAAGGCCACTTAACGCCACGTCATGGAGGCTAAATCTCCACGTCGTGGGAACTGTCATGACCAGCTTAATGTATTATGTTCTTAATCCTTAAAGTATCTCACTCATACTCTCCAGAAGCCCTTATTACACTCTAATTATCATAAAAACTCATTGCTTTTTAGGCATGTATGTCCAATGCATGCCTTGAACCCAAACTAGGTGAAAATGGAGGAAATTAGACCCAAAACTACATTCATAACATCAAGATTCTATTAAACTCCAGATCTGGAAGATATGTCCATAACGGAACCCCAAATACCCATAAAGTTGCCAACTTTATGGAGTCCAACCACTAAAATTATACCAATCTTGAAGAACAATGCAAAGAAACCTTGATCTAGAAGCAAGAAACATAAATGTTGGAACTTGAAGACTCACAATGGTCTAGTAGATGAGCTAGAAAGTGGAGGAGGGCTTTGCTTGTTGGATCTTCACACATTGGATGCCTTCTTATTCTTCTTCTCACCAAAAATCACCATAAAACTTCCAAAACTCAACAATGGTGGCTATGGGTGCCTCTAGGTCTAAAGGGAAGTGATAGAGGTTGAGGGTGTGAAAACCCTAGCCATCACATCCCTTAAATAGGTCTTGAGGCCCAAAAATTAGGGTTTTGCAACCTGGACGTCGCTATGTCATGGATATCATTATGCCACATCGTGGAGACGCAAATGAATGCGTGTTTCATCTGGACTTGACGTCGTGGTGCACCCTTTGCCACATTTTGCTTGAATTGCTAAAACTCAAAAGTGTTAGTTACCTAGAACTTGGTGTTACACCTTTCTTATTTTCCAAGGCCAAGGTGGAAAGAACAAATCAATACACTAAGGTATTATGTTATAGTTGGCCAAGGTGAAAAGAACCAAATCAATCCACCAAGGTATGATAATATAACAAGCTAAAGTGAAAAAACCAAATTTTTCCTTGAAAGGTATCATAAAATATCAGGACATCTACTTCGCAAAAGGAAGGTACCACCCCGATAGATTCTTCTAGGCCTCTTATGAGGTATCATGGTCCATATATTTTTCATTGTTTCTTTACTTTCCTTCTGTTTAACTTTAGCTTATAAACATCAAACACTTTAATATCTTGCATCATAGATAACTGAACATATTAGAAAGGTATGTATTTCAAATTCACACTTCACTTTGCAAAATATTTTTCATAAGGTAGTTTAACATCTAGCCATTTACCCCAAAGTGGGAAAAAGTACACACGTACTCACCTAGTTCTCCAATATAGATTGCTACTCCCTTCTATCCAACTTCACAAGCAATCACCCCTTAGACACAACCTATACAACATGTATAAAAGTCAATAAATAACTAAAATACCCATCATCGATTATGATGTGCCCCCGGGTCTGTCTTCCATTGACTATGAGAGTGATCGAATCCCTTATAATCAAATGACCGCAAATGCTCGCAAATGCTTATGTGAAGGAGGTAGTAAGATTTCACGGTGTTCCTCTTACGATTGTATCGGATCGTGATAGTCGTTTCACGTCAAGATTCTGGAGAAGTCTACAAGAAGAATTGGGTACAAAATTATGTTTAAGTACAACTTATCATCCGCAAACCGATGGTCAGAGCGAAAGAACGATTCAAACGTTGGAGGATATGCTAAGAGCGTGTGCCCTAGAATTCCAGGGTAACTGGGATGAACACTTACCTCTGGTAGAGTTTTCCTACAACAATAGTTACCATTCGAGCATTAAGATGGCACCTTATCAAGCCTTGTACGGACAGAAGTGTCGTACGCCGTCTTGTTGGCTTGAAGCTGGAGAAAAGCAGTTTATGGGCCCTGAGATAGTCCATCAGACTGCTGAAAAGTTAAAGATAATAAGGGAAAGGATGTTAGCAACTCAGGATCGTCAGAAGAGCTATGCTGATAGTAAGAGGCGACCGATGACGTTCGAAGTTGGGGATTCAGTTTTGCTTAAAGTCTCATCGTGGAAGGGACTTATAAGATTTGGGAAAAGAGGAAAGTTAAGTCCAAGGTTCATTGGACCGTTCAAAGTTCTTCAAAGGATTGGTAACCAAGCTTACAAGCTCAAATTAACCGAAGAACTAGATGGTATTCATAACACATTCCATGTGTGTTATATGAGGAAGTTCACGGGAAAAGTTCCCGACATAATTCCAATTTCAGAGTTAAGGATGGATGAGAATAAGAGAGTAATCGAAGAGCCCGAGGCGATTGTTGACCGTAAGACGAAGAAGTTACGGCGCAAGATGGTTGACTTAGTGCTTGTGCGATGGAAACATTCGAATGGGCCAAATCTCACGTGGGAAATGGAGAGTGACATGATGAGTCGCTATCCGCATCTGTTTGCTGATGCATGATTCCGGGACGGAATCATCCTAAGGGGGAGAGAATTGTAACGCCCGTGTTTCTTGGTTAGGCATTAATGATGATGTAATAGTCTAGGTCAACCTTTGTAACTTGTTTTGATATAATAAAGATGTATTATTTGAATATTATGTGAATTATGTGTTTATTTACTTAATTATTATGATTTAATAAGTTAAGAATAAAAATAAGCATCGAAAATAAACATTAGATAAACCTGATATCTATGAAGGAAGTTGTAGTGGTTGAAACAAGGATTCTGGAGATATAAAGAATACCGAAATCCGAGTTATAACGAAGAAGTTATGACATATCGAAGTTTCGCGACAGAACCGGTACGATACTGCGTGATGTAAATAGTGAATTTACGATAGAACGATTTTTAGCCTTATTGATCTAAACGAAAGTCGTAGAATTCGTTAAACCGAGAGCGTGCATAAAAAGAACGCCCAAATCTAACTTTGTATGAGGAAGTTATGATTTTTCTAAGTTTCGACTTAACAGTATGCAGCCAAAAACTCGAAATTTAGATCGAGTGATTTTTAGCCGAAACAATCTAAACGAGAATCGAAGATCTCGTCGATATTAGTGCAACGGTAAAAAGACAGACGAAAACGGACGTCGGATGAAGAAGTTATGAATTTTTAACGGACTTTTCCTATCACAGACTGTTAAAAATATAACTTTAAAAATAAAGTCAAAATTAGCCGACGGAGTCTAAGTAAAAGTTGTAGAGCATAGTCTCGCCTACGTGTGGATATAAAAAACATGAAAAACGGAGCTCGTATGCGAAAGATACGAATTTTGGAAGTGGAAATTCGGAGTACGCCCAACGTACTCATGTTCATGGTTTGAGTTGGGCCACGTAGCCTACTCCATTGCATGCGACACATATCATATGAACTCGACACGTATCATGCCATGCATCAGGGTACGCCCAACGTACTAAGTTGTACGCCCAGCGTAATGGCTAATAGAGCAGTACGCCCAGCGTACTTGAAGATTACGCGCAGCGTAATTCAGGTTTCTGCCCCTATAAATAGAAAGAAAGACCTCCGGGTTTTTGTTTACAAAATCTATTCTCTCTCACTCACTACTTCTTCTCTAGCTACTTTTAATCCCCCGAGGTCCCGGTATCATCCCCTAGCACCCGAAGCAATCCCGGAGCCCCGAAGTCTCCAAGAAAAAGAGTTTGTCGAGTCGAAACCCTGCCCGTATGGAGCCGGTTTTTGAGAAAACGCCCCGGTTTTATCAGAAACGATTGTTTTAAGAGACGAGGTGCTGCCTAATTATCGTCTTAACAAGTGAGTGTATAGTCACTTTCATCTTACACATAGATATGAAGTATTTTATATAATTTATGTGGTATGTGTGTATATATATATATATATATATATATATATATATATATATATATATATATATATATATATATATATATATGTTATCTGTTTACCTGAGATGTTTGCTGGATGAAAGATCTATACTTTTTTCTTTCAGATCTGAAACTTTTTCCTTCAGATCTACACTTTCTCTTCTCAGATCTAAACTTTTTCTTCAGATCTAAACTGTATACTTCGAGATCTATGTTGGATGAAAGATCTGAACTTCTTTCCTTCAGATCTGAACTTTTTCTTCAGATTTAGACTGTATATGTATTTTATGCTTTGAAAGTTATGCTGGATGAAAGATGTAAGCTTTGTTTTACAGATCTGGACCATGTATGTATTTTATATCTACAAATATGTTGGGTAGAACATGGGTAGATGAAATAGATGATGTGTGATAAAATGATGAGAGGTCTCGATGTTTACGATGTTTAAGATGATCCAATCATCTAGCGGAGTATAGATGACGACCACAGACTTTTCTAGGCAGTCTCGTGGAACGCTAGCAGGGTCGCAAACTGTAGGTGTTTTTGAAGATGTACTCCATCCCCCCATGGTTGCCTTACGGACACATATGAATGAGGAATCCCCTTCGCAGTAGTGTCCATCCCGATGAATTTCCTTAGGATAGGTCCCTTAGAATAGATGCTTTAGGGACGTAAAGTGAGGATAACGGGAACGAGTAATCGGGTTAGTGATTTGATGAAAATAAATAATGAACTTATTATTGTGGGTTGAAAACCCTATATGCTCACCAGGCTCCCCAGCCTGACCCACTCAGTTTTCTTGTATCACAGGTAGTGGCAAAAGCATAATTGGATGACTTGACGAGAGATTATGGATTTGAGGCCAGATTGTGTTTTGTGGCCTAAGATGTTTATTTCTTTTTGGTTTATGCTTATGGTCTGTATCGATGATTGACATCCAAGTCTTTGTAATGTAATGAAAATACATTTCTTTAAGAAATGTTGTGATAAAATTTATATCATATTTTGTTTTGGGAACAAATTCCGCAATACTTTTCTTAAGAAGTTACTAGATTTTTATTAAAAAGCATAAAAGAAATCGGTCTTTTCTGGCCGTAAAAATGGGGATGTCACATCCTAGCTCCTCTAGTCACCTATATAAACCCTCTTAAGGATTCATATTTTCAGCCATCCTCATTCCTAAGAGAAAACTAATAATCCTTCCTCTCTCCTCTTTAGCCTCCAATTTTCCAGGGTTTGGGTGTGAACCATTAGAGGCACGAGCTTTCTGGTGCTTGCTTTCTAAAGCTAGATCAAGAAGGAATCACTTTTTATTTACTATAATAAACAAAAGGTATGTAATTTCTATAACCCTTTTGATAATTTCGAAAAGAGTAACATACTTCTACGGTTCTTGATATTCAATAGTTGTTTGCACATCATAGTGAGAACATAGATCCTTTAGGGTTCATGTGAATTTAGGGTTTATGTTTTTCTGCCAAAATTAGTTTTTGTAACATATAAAACTCATCAGTGGTATCAAAGCCACTGTTCTCATTGATCTTACACAAAGTTGAATAGATCAAAATTAGGGTTTATAAAAACTAAACCCTCATGGAGGCATTTTCGAAAATTGCATGGGTTCTTGAAACCCTAACCTCCACCCTTAGTTTTTCGATTTTTACAGTGATGCCAACTTTCAAACGGATAGAGACAACTTCCACTCTCAATCTGGCTGGGTATTTCTACTGAACGGAGGAGCAGTTACTTGGAAAAGTTTCAAGCAATATACGGTGGTTGATTCTACTTGTGAATCAGAATACATAGCAGCGAGTGAAGCGTCGAAAGAAGCAGCTTGGTTGAGGAACTTCATCGGAGATCTCGGAGTTGTTCCAACCATTCAGGAGCCTATGGAACTATTCTGCGATAATGAAGGAGCGATTTCCTTAACAAAGGAACCCAGAGATCATGGTAAAACCAGACATATCGACAGAAAGTACCACTTCATCATACATAGAGTAGAATAAGGCCATATTGTCGTAAAGAGGGTATCATCCGAGGATAACCCAACAGATCCCCTCACAAAGGGTCTGAGTAGGGTTAATCGTATTCAGCATGCTCGTAGCATTGGACTAAGAGATGATATTAGTTTTAGCAGTTAGATTAGTTTTATCCAGTCAAGTTGCTACGGTGAAGGCAACCCAAAAGGACCATGCTACTATCGGGTCAAGTACATACCAATTATAGTTATGGGCATAAACACCTAATCCAACAGTTTTGGCCAGCTGAAGCATACGCTGGGCATACCTTGGGGTATGTTGTGCGTATGCGTCTGAGGTCCCGACTAGGCGAGGGTCGTGAGTACGCCGGGCGTACTGATTGGTACGCTGAGCGTACTCTCCAGTGGACTTTGGGCTTTATTTCGGGCCATGTATTGGACTTAGGGACTTTGGGCCCTTGTTGGGCCGTAAGCTTTTTTATGATGGGCCTTTGGGCTTGGGCCCATTTTCGACATAGATTATCTGATGGGCTTCGTGGTTAGTAACATTTGGGCCTTGATGGGTTAGGCCCAATAAGGCAAGGAATAAGTAACTTTTTCCCCTTAAGGCCAGGATGTAGGGTTTGGACTCGCGGGTTGAATTATTGACCTAATTTCTAATTAGGGTTTCTTTACTTGTGATTTAGTGAGGATTTTTCTGGTTCAACAGCCTGATCATTTGTTTGACTGTCAGCAGATTGAGGTGAGTTTACTCACTATACTGTAGGACACTAGGATATGTTATATGCTTGTAGTCTTTGTGACTCATGTTGTATGTGGTATATGCCTGTGTGCCTGTTTGCTATATGTATGTGGGGTGAAATTGTAACACCCCAATTTTCAAGACCAAAATTTCGTTTTTGATTTAGTAATTTACTAAAACCATTTACTGAAAAACTACATCAATATCATATCAAACTCATAACCCATAAGTCAAATGTCATAAAAACATGCCATGGAATAATAATAATGTCAGAGTACAATCCCAAGGACATCATAGTGCGGAAATCGGGTGTGTGTGCGATGCTGCTACCGTGCCGGCTCCTTCCCCTTCGATGAAGAGGTACCTAAAACAAAATTGTAAACTGTAAGCACGAAGCTTAGTGAGTTACCCCATCATACCACATACCATACAACATACATAATACCGGGCAATTCTGGGGTGCCCGACCTATCCTGCTAGGCATTTAGTGGGGTGCCCGACCTACCCATGTCAAGCAGTTCTGGGGTGCTTGACCTACCCTGTCAGGCAATTCTGGGGTACCCGACCTACCGTCGGGTCCTTACGACCATGTCACGGGGACTATTCCCCTACCGCTACTATCACATATCATCATATCATGCTAACACATAAAACATATCAAGTAGTAGCAAACCTGGATAATTATCACAGAGACAATCATCTAATCAAACAACTCCTGCTAGTGGGTCGACATTGTGGCCGTAGACCCACTTCTAGTGGAAGGTAACTCACCTCGTGAAGCTGAGTGTCGAATCTTACGGGAAGTAACCTCTAACAGCTGCTCCGATGATTCCCGGCTATCATAATCATAATAATACTCAATCAGAATCTAAAACACTACTTAGGGTAAAATGACTATTTTACCCCCTTGGCCTAACTTGAACCATTCCTAAGGCCCAATTCTAACTTATTAAACCCAGTGCAGCCATGGCCCATCAAAGGCTCCCTAAGGCCCACTAATGGCCCAATTTTCTAAATTGGGCCCAACACCTCAAATGGGCCTTTCCACAAGTCCAAATAGTCCTTAGCCCAAAATGAATAATCTCGAATGGCCCAATATGGCCCAAAAGGCCCAATACTTCTAATTCCAAATTCCTGGGCCCAAAACTATGCTCCAAAGTGGGCCACAGGGCCCAATAATCCAGACCCAACCCTCTAAGGCCCAAAATCCAAGGTATGGGCCAAACTGAGGCCCAAAACACGCCAAGCCCATATCTGTTGAGTACGCGGGGCGTACTCCTCTGTACGCTAAGCGAACTGGCTAAATGGTGTGTACGCTGCGCGTACCTATATGTACGCCCAACGTACTTCCCTGTTAAGTCACTTTTCCCATTTAATGCTTAATACTCTAATACAAAGGCTATAATTACAGATCCAAGTCCTCCTTAATGTCTTGATCCATAAAGTCGATCACTTGGTGGCTTGTGTTGGGTTATGAGCATTCTAACACTCCTAAGTGTACATGCAACCCTAAATACCTTGGATCTATGTTTTCTCTATTATACATACAATTATGAACATCCAAGGTATTATCCTAATCTAGCATACAAAATAATAAATATAACAAGATAGAATACATACCTCTTTGATGTAGAATGTCTTCATGAAGCTTGAGTGCCTAGTGCCCCAAGTGTGACACCTCAAATGGTTCACACAACACCAACTACACTTGGAATAACTTGAGAGAAACTTGAACACTCCTTGAAATCGTCTAGCCCTCACACTCACACATTAGTGCACGATTTCTTGAGCCATGGGATTCTTTTATATGGTGGCTATTAGGGTTACACCATGTAACTCATAACTTTACCCATTCCTTATGCTCCATGGATTTTAAACTCCATGGAGTATCCATGGGTCACCCCATGGACTTAGTCCAACATAAGGAATCTTGGATCACAAGCCCACATATATAAGAATGAATGATTTACACAATCAACCCATATATTTAATTAGTCTCCTTTTGATCACTTAATTAATTCCAAATTAATTCTTGATCAATACTAATTAAATAACCTTATTAATATATTAGAACTTATAATATATTAACCAACCTTAAGTGTTATTTCTCTCATTATAGTCTATCCAAATGCATGATGCCATGCAACCCAAATGGACCATGCTTGGTCGGGTCAAGTCTTACCAATTATAGTTATGGACTTAGACATTAATCCAACAGTCTCCCACTTGGATAAGTCTAAAACTATTATTGCGTATGACTTCAGGAACCGATCAGCAATCGTAGCTCTCAAAAGCTTCTGTCGAACTCTAACCTTGTCGATGAACTCTGACCTTTGTCAATGACTTGTCCATTAGATAAGGGATCATATATTCCTCCATTCTAGATATCATATGGACTGAGACATGGATTATCAATCATTCTCTCTGTCCATTTGTTGTTTCCCGATTTCCGATTCATGATGACTGACTGATTGAACAAATTAAATCAGTCCTGGCTTGGCCAAGCACTCACATGTATCATCTTTAAATCATCGAGGGGCCCACAGATATCACTTTTATCCCGAAGGTAAAAGGAATGGATAAACTTCGACTCATATGGCTTGTTCTACTACTTGTTGAATCATACACAAAGGCACGTTTTATAACATCGAGTTACCAATGCGTTTTCGTGCAATCAATGTATAACCAACTCATAGTAACAACTCATATCTCTAGGTTTGAAGAATATAAGATATTATCGTCTCATGATCACTCGTGATAAAATCCATGAAGTGATTCAAATGAGCGCGGGTTGAATCCAATACTCAGAACTTATGAGCACTCATGAGTGTTGTAGCACCACTTTGTCCACCAACTTGGACCTCTACAAACCAACCCATGACAGTCTTGATTCATATCTACTTCCAACATATGACCGACTGTGGATGGTTTGAATAACTTAATCATTCATGAAGAGCGACTTAGTTATTCTGGAAGTCAAAACATGCAAAGTGAAACACAAGAATAAATGAATCAAATATGGTATCAAACCCTATGAATATAAATCAACACTTTTATTTTGAGCCATTCCAACATGATAATGGACCCATATATAGAATTTCCTTATGTTGAGCCATTCCAACATGAAATTCATATATATATATATCCTTGATTAAATACGATTAAAATCTCAATCTAAGCTTTTAGAATTGAAATGAAGTATAATTTCCTCTCCCTTAATTATAGCAAAACAACTTTTTCAACCACTGCAACATCACGAATTGAAACTTTTGTTTTCTATAATTAACATTGCTAACTTGCAACCTTTGTCATAATTATCATGCTCCCACTAACATGATGATTATTAGCATAACACTTATGCTCCTACTAGCTTTGACATGTACTCAGAAATCAGCTGACTTTCTTACCAAAGTTCAGATTTCTGATACTAGATTGTTTTGATAAAACTTTATCAAAATCATACACCTCTCTTAGATAGCTCACATGTGTGTCTAAACAATTTTAGAACTATGAAAAGGGATGCCGTAATCATAGTCTCAATTGTTTAGACCTTTGCCACTTCTCACAAGTCCATGTTAGTGTGCCGGTAAACCACACATGCTCCACTAACGACTTTGAGAATGCAAATATCACAATTGCTATCTAGCTAAAATCTACTTAGTGAAAGTGTTTCCTCACCATCATTTTCATGAATCGGAGAGAAACCTTATGACACTTAGATTTAATAGTGTATGTGTTCTTATCCATGTGAATTTGTCAAAACCATAATCACAAGACAAGGTTAGTGACAAATCCAAACTCATATTGATTAAGCTTGTGCAATCTTAAATTCTTGCCATTTGGAAGCTCAGGTGCCTGCCATTGCTTCCAAGTAGTTGTGCAACCAATTGAGAACTCTCAGAACTCCTATGCAAAGCCAACTTGAATAGGCACAAAAATTTCAACACGATAGGTTATAAACCTCAAGTCGTGTGCTAGTGAAGGACTTTAGGTTTTATTCTTGATTAAGTCTTGAAACTTTCAAGAGCTTTAAGACTCCCACTGTCCTCTTGACATATAAGACTCCCTTGTCAAATATTCAAGAGATAGTGCGGATTCTTTATCAAGACTAACACTTTACACAATTGGCCTAAGTTGGTCTCTGTTTTATCCAAAACATCACAACTTACCAATTTCAAATGTACAAGAGTGGATAACCTTTTACTCTTACATTTGACTAGTGTTAACAAACCCTCTTTTAGATATGTCACTCAAGTTACAATCTTGGAGTATGACTCTAAGAATTGTTTTGGAACGAAGTATGACTCATCTTTTTGATTTAACCATTTCAACAGTTCATGACTCCTCTTCTTAGTCATAAGAATGCACTAAGATGACTTTAGAGGACCAATTGTGATATGGTATCTTAATCATTAAGATGATCATAAACATGATACTAAAGTACTATCCCATCTTTTCAGATTTGAGAAACTTTTATCTTTCTGCCATACTTTGATTCTTCTTATTCGTTCTGTCTCACATTGAAACTTCTCCAATGCTACAGACTTATACTTAAACTTATAAGTATAACCATATTTACTGAACTTAAGTAAATCATGACGAATAGTCTTCTTGATCTTTTGTGGTGGACTTGACCAGTGCACAAGAATGTGTACTCGATCCCTTAGTCCTTTCCTTATTCACATAAGAAATTAGCCTTAATTTTCCAAGCTGAAAGTTCTCATTCATCATACTATACAACTTGCATGATTCCAAGTTTCGGTCCAATTGAACCTTGGGTGATGAGAATCTTTCCTTATTTGGTAATATTAGACACTACCACAACCGAAAGAATCAAATCCATTTTTCCAATATTGCTATCAATGGAATCTTATAAGCAACAACTTTTCACAAATGCCATTGTAAGGATACTTAAAATAAATAAAATCAAAACCTTTTTCTTTTATTTTAAAACTTTGCGGAAAAACTTATCCTTACAATCCATATGAAAACCTTGTTGTTATCTATTCCTAAGCAATATAAATATCATAACTCTAAAGTAATAGCCCAAAATTCTGATCACCGAACCATGCGATTGAAATCCATCTTCGCGATCAGAATCAGCATGTACTTAATAGAGTTAGACAATGGACTTTACCTGAAGTAGAGCCAAACTTATTGACTTTAACATCCTTAGGTTAATTTGGCAGCTTCGTAACCAATGCCCCTTCCTTTGGCAATAGTTACCTATGGATCCTTGATAATGGGACTATCTCAGACTTCGCCTCTCTCTTTACCATTGGGTCAACCGAGTTGACTATGGCCGATCCCTTTCCATTGGGAAGAGAGAGCTTTACTGGATATCCAATGTCATCATTGTCAATGTCCATAAGTTTTAGGAAGTTGATCTTAGCAAATAGATAAGATCATTAAGGGTCTTGTCTTAGTCTGTTTCATAGGATTCCCAAAAGAACTCACTATGTGACTTAGAAAGTAGTTGAGCCACCAACTTTCTCAAGACTTTGACACCCAACTCTCCCGGCTTGTCAATATGTGACTACATCTCCAAGATGTGATCACACCTAGACCTTGCCTTGCCAATAGGGCTTAAGTGACCTTAAACTTTTTAGGAACTTGTGGGTTAGGGAGAATAATTGGAGGAGGTGAAAGAAGTATGATATCCATGGGACATCATCTTCATTTAGGAAAGCTTGTTTCAAGAGATTTGGGAAGATCATAAATGTCTAGACCAGACATATTTTTGGGAGATATTCAAGATAGTTGATTTAAAGTCCTTAATATGACACCCAATATGAAATATTAAGGCTAGGACCCAACAAACTATTTTATAACTTAGAAGAGGGATGCCGAAATCCACGCTATAAAATATTTGAAGGTAGGTGAATGACGATTCACCAATTTCCACCATGAAAAACGAAATAATTTATTAGGTTTTAATTGGATTTGAAAGTCCTAGATCTTTGAGATTCATTGAACTGTTCAAAGGCATGTTTCAATGTCGAGTGTGCCCTTCAGTTTTTGTGACTGGGATGCCGAGGATCACAAAACAAGGTGTGAATAACCATGCAAATATACTTGGTACCCTTAATATTTACCCCTTAATCAGTGTGCCAGTTAACCACACACGCTCCACCGATACTATGATAAATATTAAGTTACCCTTTGCCTACCTTGTTAAGTCCAGGTTAGTGTGCCGGTTAACCACACACGCTCCACTAACGACTTAAGCAAAGTGCAAAGTGTAATTTCATGGGTTAGCACCAAATTTACATTTTCCTAAGTAACTAAGATTGGGTATTAATAAGAGTTTAGTTACTTAGTATTTATCATTAATACTTTTAATGAAAGGAGAATTATAGTCCTTGTCCTACCCGTTCGGCTAACGACCCTCCACCAGTCAAGGAAGCGGTGGGTGAGAGTGGACACCCATTAAACTGCCATTTTATAGGCAGTAACCTTATACCCCCCCTTATAGACCGGCTTCGTGAATGAGGCCTACTAACGGTAAGACTGACTTTACTCTTATACATATATATAAATATTATTAACTTATAATATTATAAAGTATAAGGGTTGAATTTTAACTTTTAAAATTCTAAGGGCTAACTTGGAATTAAAGTATTCATAAGTGAAAACTTTTCAAATTCCAAAACTTGAGGGCAAGTTTTGAAACTATTCAAAACTAATTAATTCCATAACTTATGAGTTTAAAGTAGTTTTAATTAAAAAAAAAACTCTTCAAGTTCCATAACTTGAGGACAAGTTATGGAAGACTTTAAACTAATTAATAAAAAAAATAACTTTTTTTTATTGTAACTTATGGAACTAATTATGGTTACACTTTTTTTTTAATTTAATGAAGAGACTCTTGAACCTCCATAACTTGAGGACAAGTTATGGAGTCATAAAACCATTTAATTAGAACTAGACTCTTCATTTTGTAACCTTTGCCAACTTTTATGAGTTTTATGATTCTTAAATGTGACTTTTCATATAACTTGAGGACAAGTTACAAAAACACACTTTGGAATCAACTCTTAGATTAAAATGGATTGAAAACAACTATTTCACACAACTTTTCTATTAATCTAAGAACCTCATAAGAACAAGATAATTCAAATCATCAATCTTCAAGAAATTAGCATGAACATACAAACTAATACAAATCTTGAAATTATGACAATTATCTTAGAAATTGGATTAGCATGAACATTACCACATCAAAAACAAGTTTATAAGTCCAAAAACATCTTAGGGTAATGTTCCTAGTCCAATTCCAGCCAAAACAATCGAATATATGCATCCAACTCGATTTTTCAGCTACTTTTGCAAGTATAACAAGAAAACAAGCCTAGTCTCTGATACCACTGTTGGGTTATGAGCATTCTAACACTCCTAAGTGTACATGCAACCCTAAATACCTTGGATCTATGTTTTCTCTATTATACATACAATTATGAACATCCAAGGTATTATCCTAATCTAGCATACAAAATAATAAATATAACAAGATAGAATACATACCTCTTTGATGTAGAATGTCTTCATGAAGCTTGAGTGCCTAGTGCCCCAAGTGTGACACCTCAAATGGTTCACACAACACCAAAATACACTTGGAATAACTTGAGAGAAACTTGAACACTCCTTGAAATCGTCTAGCCCTCACACTCACACATTAATGCACGATTTCTTGAGCCATGGGATTCTTTTATGTGGTGGCTATTAGGGTTACACCATGTAACTCATAACTTTACCCATTCCTTATGCTCCATGGATTTTAACCTCCATGGAGTATCCATGGGTCACCCCATGGACTTAGTCCAACATAAGGAATGTTGGATCACAAGCCCACATATATAAGAATGAATGATTTACACAATCAACCCATATATTTAATTAGTCTCCTTTTGATCACTTAATTAATTCCAAATTAATTCTTGATCAATACTAATTAAATAACCTTATTAATATATTAGAACTTATAATATATTAACCAACCTTAAGTGTTATTTCTCTCATTATAGTCTATCCAAATGCATGATGCCATGCAACCCAAATGGACCATGCCGGGTCGGGTCAAGTCTTACCAATTATAGTTATGGACTTAGACATTAATCCAACAGCTTGCAACCCACCAAATGAGCCCAACACTGAATAATAGCAACCCACAAATATCGCTTTTATCCCTCCAAGGGTAAAAGGAATGGATAAACTTCGACTCATATTCTTGTACTAACTACTTGTTGAATCATACATAAATGCACGTTTTATAACATCAAGTTACTGATGCGTTTTCGTACAATCAATGTACAACCAACTCATAGTCAACAACTCATATCTCTAGGTTTGAAGAATATAAGATATTATCGTCTCATGATCACTGATGATAAAATCCATGAAGGGGTCAAATGAGCGTGGGTTTAATCCAATACTCGAATCTCATTCTAGGAGCACTCATGAAAGTTGCAGCAAATTTTGCTATGTCTAAACACTTTAGACATCTACAAGGCCAATTCATGACAGTCTTGATTCATACCTACTTCCAAAGTATGATTGACTGTGGAGAATTTGAATAACCTAGTTATTCGGGAAGTCAAAACATGCAAAGTGAAACACAAGGACAATCGAATCCAATATGGTCTCAGAACTTATGAATATAAATAAAACACATTTTATTCAATCACCATATTGATTACACGTTATTCATTGCATAATGTTTCAAATAATTAACTTTATACTTGAATCAAAACAATAGTTGTCCCATGCTCCAAGCATGCACACTATGTTTACTAAACAATAGTTATGCCATACTCCAAGTATGCACACTATGTTTGTCTATGATCCTTACTTTGTGAAATAGACCAATTGGACATGATTCCAATGATTCTCATTTCACAATCCCAAATCCTTACCGCAAATGTAAGAATACAAGATTCTTTGCCATTTACTGAAATCTGTTAGATTCTAAACTTATATGCATTGATCCTCTTGTAATGACTATGCACAAAAGTCATAAAGACTTGGAAATAAACATTTACAAAGTATTCCAATGGAGAGAAATTCCATGGAAACGAAGTCTCAAATTCAAAGTACATTCCTTTGAACATCCTTCTTGCATTAAGTTTTCTAATCTCACACAGATTTAATGAATAACTTCCAACTACGGAACTATTTCCACATTCCCATTTTGACTATCACTTTTGAACAAGAGTTGCCTCCTTTCAGAATATGTCAATATGGTCCTTCCAAAATTAACACTATACTTCCAATTGTCCATGAGCAACCAATCTTTGGTAAACCTCAGATTGTCCTCGACAATTGCTTAATCATTTTAGTCATATCCAGTTTTAGTACTTTTTCCCTCTTAATGACCTAGGCATTTGGAAAAATTTAGAATAGATGAATATTACAATACATGTAATCGATCCTATATCTGAAGCATATAGGACACGATTCATGATGTCTTACATAAAGACATGATACTAGACCAGTCTTTTGCTATAATATTCCTATTTCTATTTGCCATGTTCTCATAATTCAGATTATGAAAAGGGCTGCCGTAATCATAATCGAATTTTAGAACGCAAATAATGTAATTATGACTAAATTTGATTAAAAACTCACAATCTGAGCTTTTAGAATTGGAATGAAGTATAATTTCCTCTCCCTTAATTATAGCAAACAACTTTTCAACCCCCGAAACTTCACGAATTGAAACCCTTTTGTTTTCTATAATTAACATTGCTAACTTGCAATACTAAACATAATAATCATGCTCCCACTAACATGATAATTATTAGCATAACACTTATGCTCCCACTAGCTTTGACATGTATCCAGAAATCAGGTGGACTTCTAGAAATCAATACTTTATTGACTTTCATACCAAAGTTCAGATTTTTGATATGAGATGCTTTGATAATACTTTATCAAAATCATACACCTTTTCTTAGATAACTTACATGTGTGTCTAAACAAGTTTTAGAACTATGAAAAGGGATGCCGTAATCATAGTCTCAATTGTTTAGACTTTTTCCATTTCTCACAAGTCCATGTTAGTGTGTCTGTTAACCACACATGCTCCACTAACGACTTTGAGAATGCAAATATCACAATTGCTATCTCCTTAAAATCTACTCAGTGAAAGCGTTTCCTCACCATCATTTTCATGAATCAGAGAGAAACCTTATGACACTTAGATTTTATGGTGTATGTGTTCCTATCCATGTGAATTTGTCATAACCATAATCACAAGACAAGGTTAGTGACAAATCCAAACTCATATGGACTGAACTTGTGCAATCTTAACTTCTTGCCACTTGGCAGCACAAGGGCCTACCATTGCTTCCAAGTAGTTATGCAAACAACTGATAACTCATAGAACTCACATGCATAGTTAACTGGAATGGGAACGGAAACAAGAATATGTAAACACGATAGGTTACAAACCTCAAGTCTTGTGCTAGTGATAAACAACAAGTTTTATTCTTGATTAGTTCTTGAACATTTTTCAAGATCTTTAAGACGCCCACTGACCTGTTGACATATAAGATTCTCTTGTCAAGAACCATTCCTTGACAAAACAAATATTCAAGAGTTAGTGCGTATTCTTATCAAGATAGCACTTCACACAATTGGTCTCAGTTGGTCTTTGTCTTATCCAAAAACATCACAACTTACCAATTTCAAATGTACACGAGTAGAAAACATTTTACTCTACATTTGATAAGTGTTTTAAACCTTATTAAGATTATGTCACTCAAGTTACAATCTTGGAGTATTACTCTAAGACTCAATTTTGGAACGAAGTATGACTTATCTTTTTGATTTAACCAATTCAACAATTCACGATTCCTCTTCTTAGTCAAACAAATGCACTAAGATGTCCTTAGAGGATTAATTATGATATGGTTTCTTAATCACTAAGATAATCACAAAACAAGATACTCAAGTACTCTCCCATCTTTTTTGATTGGAGAAACTTTTATCTTTCTGCCTAATTTGATTCTTCTTGTTCGTTCTACCTTACATTGAAACTTTTACAATGTTTCAGAATTACACTTAAACTTGTAAGTATAACCGTATTCACTAAACTTTAGTAAATCATGACGAATAGCCTTATCGATCTTTGTGGTGGACTTGACCAGTGCACAACCAAGTGTACCCGATCCTATAGTCCTTCACTTGACTCACACGAACATGTGAACAAGGAATTAGTCTTAATTTTCCAAAGATGAAAAATTATTATTCATCATACAATACAAGTTGCATGATTCCAAGTTTCTATCCAACTGAACTTGGGTGATGAGAATCTTTCCTTATTTGGTAAATTATGACAATACCACAAACGAAAGAATCAAATCCATTTTCTAATATTGCTATCAATGGAATCATATAAACAACAATTTTCACGATTCCCATTGTAAGGATACTTCAAATAAATAAAATCAAAAATTTTCCTTTTATTTTAAAATTGCGGAAAAACTTATCCTTACAATGTAAATACATATGAAAATTATGTTATTATGCATTCCTAAGCAATCTGTCATAACTCTTAAGCAGCAGCTCAAAATTCTGATCATTGAACCATGCGATCGAAATCCATCTATTCACGATCAGAATCAGCTTACTTTTCTTTTTAAGTTCCCTTTCATTTCTTCGATTCTAAAAAACATCAAAATGAGACCTAGTCACATCATGTAATAAGAATCTCCAAATAGGAACTTAATAGAGTTAGATAGTGGACTTACCTGAAGTAGAGTCATACATTCTGACTTTACAATCCTTATGATTCTTCAGGTAAATAGGGCAGCTTCGCAACCAATGCCCCTTCTCTTGGCAAAAGAAACATATGGACTCTATGAGAATGGTAGACGAGACTATCTCAGACTTAGCCTTTCTCTTTACCATTTGGTCAACCGAGTTGACTATGGCCGATCCCTTTCCATTGGGAAGAGAAATCTTTTCTGGATTTCCAATGTTACCATTGTCAGTGTCCATGAAAGTTTGGGAAGTAGATATTCCAATAAAATTTGCTTTACCAGTTCCCTAAATCATTGCTGATTCAGCAGCAACAAGCAAATAGGTAAGATCAATAAGGGTCATGTCGTGATCTGTCATCAGGGAATGACTGAAGAACCAAGTCAACAGCCAGCTACCTCTAGACTTCGACACCCAACTCTCCCAGCCTGTCAATATGTAACTTCATCTCCAAGATGTAATCACATATAGACTTTGCTTGCCAATAAGGATTGAGTGACTTTGAACTTTTCAAGACCTTGTGGGTTAGGGAGAATAATTGGAGGAGGTGGAGGAAAAGAAGTATGATTTCCACGATCCAATCGCGGGACATCATCTTCATTAGGAAAGCTTGTTCCAAGAGATTTGGGAAGATCATACCAGACATCTACAATGGGAGAAATCCAAGTTAGTTGATTTAAGTCCTTAATATAACACCCAATATGAAATATTAAGGCTAGGACCCAACACAATATTTTATAACTTGGAAGACGGATGCCGTAATCCAAGCTATAAAATATTTGAAGGTAGGCGAATGACGATTCACCAATTTCCACCATGAAAACCTAATAGGGTATTGGGTTTTAATTGGATTGAAACTCCTAGATCCTTTGAGATTCATTGAACTATTCAATGGCATGTTTAAATCTCGATTGTTCCCTCTCAAGTTTGTGACTCGGATGCCAAGGATCACAAACAAGGTGTGAATAACCATGCAAATTAACTTGGTACCCTTAATTTTTAACACCTAATCGATGTGTCGGTTAACCACACACGCTCCACCAATCTATGATAAACATTAAGTTACCCTTTGCCACTCTTACTAGTCCATGTTAGTGTGCCGGTTAACCACACACGCTCCACCAACAACTTGGTAAGGTACAAAGTGTAATTTCATGGGTTAGCACCAAATTCACATTTTCCTAAAGTAACTAAGATTGAGAATTTAATAAAGTTTAGTTACTTTATATTTATCATTATACTTTTAATGAAAGGAGAATTAATGTCATGTCCTACCCGTTCGGCAAACGACCCTCCACCAGTCAAGGAAGCGGTGGGTGAGAGTGGACACCCATTAAACTGTCATTTTATAGGCAGTAACCTTATACCCCCCTTATAGACCGGCTTCGTGAATGAGGCTTACTAACAGTAAGACTGACTTTCTCTTATATATATATATATATATATATATATATATATATATATATATATATATATTAAACCTATAATATTATAATAGTATAAGGGTTGAATTTTAAACTTTTAGAATTCTAAGGGTTTAACTTGGAATTAAAGTATTCATGGGGGGAAAAACTTTACAAATTCCAAAACTTGAGGCCAAGTTTTGAACAATTCAAAAAACTTTTCAATTCCATAACATACGGGTTTAATGTAGGATTTAAAACATTTAATGAAGAGACTCTTGAACATCCATAACTTGAGGACAAGTTATAGAGTTTATAAAACTATTTATGAGGAAAAAGACTCTTCAATTGTGTAACATATGACTTTAATGAAGATTTAACACAAAAAATTTTGGTTTTCCATAACTTGAGGATAAGTTATGGAATCCATTAAAAAAAACACCAAGATCATTAATTCAACTAACAAGCATGTCAAGAAAAACTATGATCTAGATTAAACTCATATGAACAAGACAATTCAAATCAACCAATTTTCATGTAATTAGCCTAACCATTAAACTAATACAAAACATGAAACTTTTGACAATTATCTTTTGAATTGGATTAGCATCAGCATTACCACATCAAAAACAGGTTTATAAGTTCAAAAACAGCTTAGGGTAATGTTCCTAGTCCAATTCCAGCCTTAAAAGTCGAAAATCTGCACTCTGGGCCTCCTACTCATCGAGTGTATGAACCTACTCAATGAGTAGGATGAATTTGTTCATGGACTCGGCGAGTCTATCACTGGACTCGGCGAGTCCACAGTCCAGACAGCCAGAAAATCGATTTTTTCAGCAATTTGCATCAAGTATAATTGAAAACAAGCCTTGGCTCTGATACCACTGATGAGTTTTATATACTACAACATCCTATGGTGCACATACAACCCTAAATACCTTGGATCTATGTTTTCACTAATTATACATACAAATGGTTTCCAAGACATTAAACCTATAACTAGCATGCATTTGCTATAAACCATACAAGATACTAGTTAGGGTAACATACCTTTATGTAGCTTGAAGTCTTCATGTATTGGCCTTAAGAGCTTAGCCCCAATAGTGTGGAAGCCTCAAATAAAGTCACAACACATCATGGACAAAGGTAGAACCTGAGAGAGAATTCATTCCACACCAAAATCAACTCCATGAGCTCCAAGAACTAGAAGTGACGATTTTGGCTATGGAGTGACCTATTTATATGTGGGATTCCAAGGGTCATGGGTATAACCCAAATCCATACCCATGGGTGTTATGATCCATGGTTCATGTCGCCCAACTCTTTATGTGTCCATACATAAACTTGGTCCAACATGAATCATAAGCCCAACACATATAAATATAACTAATTACCATAATTAGTCCCCATAGATTTAATTAGTCTCTTTTGATCACTAAATTAATTCCAAATTAATTCTTGATCAATACTAATTAAAACATATGATTTCATATTAATATATTATAACTTATAATATATTAATAAATCATATATAACCTTCTCTCAAAAGTCCATCCTAACAAATTGTCCTGATGATATGCAACCCAAATGGACCATGCTACTCTCGGGTCGAGTACATACCAATAATAGTTATGGGCTTAGACATCTAATCCAACATATGTAACTTAACATATTCGTTTACTAGTTAGTTAAGGATAACTAGAACTCCTAAAAGCACAAAGTAAGCAGCATTCGAGCATTGAGTAACCATACCAAGCATATCCTATTCAGGCCATCATATTACTGATTAATCAGCTCTCGCATATAATTCAATAAGCACATATAGCAGGCACATAAGGAATCTTCCTAGATCCTTAGCCATAATCTAACATGTAGTTCTCATACAAGGGCAACAAGCATATCAGGCATCATTCCTAGATCCTTAGCCCTAATCTAGCATGCGATTCTCATAATCATATCACATCATAACATAACATGTATGGGTATCTTGGGGAAAACTTACTTGAGCTCGACCGGTCGCACGCATCACACACCTTGTTCTTTCTCAAAACCTTTTTATTTTAATTTTAGAAAAATGATTTTCTTGTAAAAATCTTTCAAACCCTAGATTTGAGTTCAGACACCCCCGAAGGTGTGCCCGAATCCCTCAAATCTGGGCTCTGATACCAACTTGTAACACCCCAATTTTCAAGACCAAAATTTCGTTTTTGATTAAGTAATTTACTAAAACCATTTACTGAAAAACAACATCAATATCATATCAAAATCATAACCCATAAGTCAAATGTCATAAAAACATGTCATGGAATAATAATAATGTCAGAGTACAATCCCAAGGACATCATAGTGCGAAAATCAGGTGTGTGTGCGATGTGCTGCTACCGTGTCGACTCCTTCCCCTTCGATGAAGAGGTACCTGAAATAAAACTGTAAACTGTAAGAACGAAGCTTAGTGAGTCCCCCCATCATACCACATACCATACAACATACATACTGTCGGGCAATTCTGGGGTGCCCGACCTACCCTCCCAGACATTTCTGGGGTGCCCGACGCCCGACCTACCAATGTCAAGCAGTTCTGGGGTGCTTGACCTACCCTGTCAGGCAATTCTGGGGTGCCCGACCTACCCTCGGGTCCTTACGACCGTGTCGTGAGGACTATTCCCCCTACCGCTACTATCACATATCATCATATCACGCTAACATATAAAACATATCAAGTAGTAGCAAACCTAGATAATTATCACAAAGACAATCATCTAATCAAACAACTCCTGCTAGTGGGCCGACATTGTGGCCGTAGACCCACCTCTACTGGAAGGTAACTCACCTCGTGAAACTGAGTGTCGAATCTTACGGGAAGTAACCTCTAACAGCTGCTCCGATGACTCCCGGTTATCATAATCATAATAATACTCGATCAGAATCTAAAACACTACTTAGGGTAAAAGGACCATTTTACCCCCCTTGGCCTAACTTGAACCATTCCTAAGGCCCAATTCTAACTTATTAAACCCAGTGCACCCATGGCCCATCAAAGGCTCCCTAAGGCCCACTAATGGCCCAATTTTCTAAATTGGGCCCAACACCTCAAATGGGCCTTTCCACAAGTCCAATAAGTCCTTAGCCCAAAATGAATAATCTCGAATGGCCCAATATGGCCCAAAAGGCCCAATACTTCTAATTCCAAATTACCGGGCCCATAACTATGCTCCACAGTGGGCCACAGGGCCCAATAATCTAGACCCGGTCCTCTAAGGCCCAAAATCCAAGGTATGGGCTAAACCGAGGCCCAAAACACGCCAATCCCATATATGTTGAGTACGCGAGGCGTACTCCTCTGTACGCTAAGCGTACTGGCTAAATGGCGTGTACGCTGCGCGTACCTGCATGTACGCCCAACGTACTTCCCTGTTAAGTCACTTTTCCCATTAAGTGCTTAATACTCTAATACAAAGGCTATAATTACAGATCCAAGTCCTCCTTAATGTCTTGATCCATAAAGTCGATCACTTGGTGGCTTGCAACCCACCAAATGAGCCCAACATTGAATAATAGCAACTAACTCCGTAGAAATGGCTAGATCTCATGCATGGTTACATAAAGGCCTTAAAGGTTGAAACTTTACTGCTAAAGGAAGGCTTTGAGCTCCAAGGGTGGCAAGCCTAAGCTCAAAAACGAAATTGCATGATAAAGATGCAACCTTTGGACCTAAAAAGGTCCAAATCTCCATAATCCTAGATCTAAGCTTCTAAGAGGAAAGTTAGGAGCTTTATACCTCCATTGAGTGCCAAAAGATGAAATAGTCCCAGATCCTCGAGCTCAAGGTACTCAATTTCTTCTTCTCTTCTTCCAAGCCTTTCTTCACAAAAAATGAGCTCAAAAGGTCAAACACACACAACAATGGAGTATGAACGCAAATTAGGGTTTTCTGAGGGTAAGAGGCTGGTAAGGAGGTCAGGGGGGCTATAATGGGGTATTTATATGTCTTAAACCCTAAAAATTAGGGTTTTGGCATCTGCTCACGTACGTTCGACATACTCCTGGTACGTTGCGCGTACGTGTGCGCGTCCCTCGCATCCAAGGCGCCTCTACGCCCTGCGTACGCCAAGGCTACGCCTAGCGTACGTATTATGGGCGGCCCAAAATCTCGGCCCACTTGCTTAAGGTCCATTCCAAAAGTCCACTTGTCCCATTATTAGTCCAATTAATAAATATTAATTGCTTAATTAAATAATACCTCGAGAGACGGATGATACAGAAATAGACCCGGGGGTGAAATAGACCTGGTACAACCTTGTGTTGACATATGAGTTGAAATAGACTCGGGGGTGAAATAGACCCGGTACGGCTTGGGCCAACGCATGAGTTGAAATAAACTTAGGGGTGAAATAGACCGGGGGCGAAATAGACCCGACACAGTCTTGAGCTGGCAGATATGTATGGTATGCGATATTTTGGAAAACTCACTAAGTTTCGTGCTTACGGTTTTTCAGTTTATGTTTCATGTACTTTCGAATTGAAGGGGAAGGGCTCGGGATGATCGCATCGCACACACCATGTTGTTCCGCATTTTGTTGATGGGATGTATTTGGATAATTATTAACATACTCTGATTTTCTTTTGTGGTTTTATGAAAACGTTTTGGATAATGGTTTTGTTATTATAAAAATGAATTTTTTGGTCTTAAATTTTGGAACGTTTCATTATGATAGAATGGATGGATTGATATCTTGCATTTAATGACATGCAAGGTCATGGGTTCCATTTTTGGTCCCTTTTGACCTAGATTTGTATATCTATGTATTTCGAACATTCAAATAGATAATGTTTAGAACTTTATCTACTAAGACAAGGTTTTAGTAAGTTTTGGAAGGTTAGAGTCCAGGTCTTAAAGGATTAAGACCTTATGGAAAAAATGGTTGTTAAGCCGGGTTTAGCGGAGCGACTAACTTGATGTTACAGCATGACCTCATGGGTTTTCTTGACTAAATTGTCGTCTAGTGGTCACGGCGTGATGACCATTGACTTTTTGACAAATTTGACTTTTGGTTAAACTAAGGGTTTTAGGTTATAGACTAAGGTTTGACCTCTATTTGGTTTGATTATTGTCTTTTCAGCTATTCGATCCAGGTAAGTTTTTTCACTATACTATGTAGGACACTGGATGTCGATATATGCGTAGCTAGTTGTTGTATGATTTCATGTTTGTTGGGTTGGGCCCGTCGAGTTGGACCCGTTGGGCTGGACACGTGTAACTGAAACATGTTTGTTGCGCTAGACCCATTGTTTGTATGGTATGTAGTATTTTGGACTCATTGAGCTTTTAGGTTGTTCTGGTAGCAAGGGAAAGGGCGTAGCCTGATTTCATCGCATCCATTTGAGATTTCAGTATTTTATGACTTTTGTTTTACTACTCTGATATTTGGTTTTGGAATTGACAAAATTATACTTTGATTATCTACCTATCTTGGAATGAAATTTAGATGATTTTGTTACTTCTAAAAATGAAAAAAAAAATTGTTTTGAAATTTAGGACGTTACATTTGTACATTTTAAAAGTTTACAACAACTTTTTCCCGAACACTTGTACCCAAATAAAACATATAGTTTTCAGTTTTTTAGACAAACGTCTCTTATGAAACAAAATTATGTTGTAAATATTGTCAAAATTTGAGAGACCTTTGCATAGTGTTTTTAAAATAACAGTAAACATAATATATATTTGTATTCCTTCAAGGGTTTTATGCGGAAAAGTCTCAATATTTTGGAAATTTTTTTGATAAAGTCTTAAAAGTTTTTTTTAACAGAAAACTCATTATTTTGAAAAAATCACATAATCTGTCATTTACTGTTCAAATATAGAAAATGATATTTTTCGTTAATTTGGGCAAAATGTTAAATAATTATGATTTTTCTGTTAAAAAAAACTTTAAAGACTATTAAATTTTTTCCCAAAATAATGGGAATTTTCTGCATAAAACCATTTTCTTCAACAACTTAAATCTTTTATTTTAAACATAAATTTTATAACTTTTTAAAAGTTTTTGAAATTTTATATATTTTAAAAGCTTATAATTATTTTTATCTTACATGTCTATCAAATAAAAAGACATAGTATTCACTCTTTTTGCCTTCACTGTAAGTTGGTTTTAAAAAACATACTTAATTCTTTATAATAAAATATATTATAAACATGGTCAAAATTCGAGACCTTTGCACTTTGCAGCAACGTTTTAAAACTAATAATAAACATAATATATTTGGATTTTATGTTAGTGGGGGTCTGGGGGAGCCGAAAGCGTGATTCATTACGTGAGAGTTGTGCGGCACAATAAGTTGACTTTCTTCTTAATGTTAGACGGCGATCTACATGCCAATTGTTTTTGGATGACGCAAAAGTCATCAAACTTATTAATTTAAGCGAGAGAATATACAAGTTATGCTTTAAAACTTATTAATTTAAGTGAGAGAATATACAAATTATGCTTTAAAAGTTAGGTGTAAATTATTTTAGGGGATAAAGACTTAAAAGAGTAACACTATATTTTTTGATTTTTATATTTTTTGTCACCCATTTTTTTTCCCTACATTTGACCATTTATTTTTTTGAACGACAAATACAAATATATATTAAACTACTATAGGTTAACCCGGAAAAATGACTTAACATGGTAATATAATTTTCAGTTTGTACACATTTATTCCCTATGATTAGTTTCTTCAGATCTTGCTCACGACATCCTACATGTAACAATCATTAATGAGGTGTTCCTATATGTTGCCCGTCCTTTACTTATATTGGTAACCTAATTCACGAGTCAGTTAAATAATGTTGGTGCCCTAGTTTTCTCCAAACAGAAGATGTTTTCAGCTTCAATTTGATCTATCTCCATAGCAGACAACATGATTCTTAGTATTGAAAGTACAAATTTGAGTTGGGAGGAAGCAATCACAAAGAATCTCGTTGTCTGTTATTGAGATAGATGAAACTTTTTTTCAGGGTTTTTTCTTTTTTCTTGGAAGTGCAAATTCTTTTAGTGTCTTCCTTAATTCTTGTCTTGGAAGTACAAATTCTTTTAGCGTCTTCCTTAATTCTTGTCTTGGAAGTGCAAATTCAAGTTGGGAGAAAGCAATCATAAGTAATCTCGTTGTCTGTTATGGAGATAGATGAACCGAAACTGAATACAACTTTTGTTTGGAGAAAACTAGGGCACCAATATTTGGTTGCTGATATAAGTGAATGACGAGCAACATATGAGAACACCTCATTAATGATTGTCCCACGTACGATTTCGTGAGAAAAATTAGAACAAACAAATCATAAGGACTAAATGTGTATAAAAATATTAAAAACTAAATGTGTACAAATTGAAAATTATATTACCCGATTAAGTCCTTTTTTCGGTTTCACCTTAAGTCGGTTATAAGGACTAAATGTAGAAAAAAAAACAAGTTAAATGATCAAATGTGAAAAAAAAACTCAATGACCAAATATATACAAATTAAAAAATATATTATATTTTTAAGTCATTATCCTTTATTTTATATAGACAAAAATAAAACTTTTATTTACTTTTACTCCCTTCATAATATCATATTAGTTATATATTTTGTCTTTATAAAATCTACCCACGGAAGGTTAAAATTTAACATATTAATGGTTATTTCTAAGAAACACCAAACATTTTGATTAGTTTTGGATAATACATAATGACTTTTTTACAATCTAAACCAAAAATCGACATAACTTTTAGATTTTGCCCTTTCACCTTCGATTCATATATTTCTATCATGTAAAAGATAAAATATTTGGTCTTTTCTAAAGACCGGTCAAAAACTTGTCTTTTTATGCAAACTAGGGAAGAATCCGGCGTTGCGGGTGTTGGAAGGTATTTTTAGCCTCTTATTAAAAAAGAGGAAATAGCAACAAACTATACAATGATTTACATATAGTGGCTCTAATTTTTCCTATGTTCCTATAGGAAAAAGTAATGTTAAATGTTGGTAATTGTAGAAGGTACAAAAATGAATGTCAATTGGTTTCACAAAAGGAAAGTAAAGAATGGAATGGAATTGAAACGAATGGAATGGAGTTACTCAACATCATTATCAGGCATCTTGTAATCCCTGGATCACAAAAAGCCATTGTTTTGTTGCTGCAAATGTAAGAAGTAAAACATGTATAAAGACCATTCCTAAAAATTTATAACACATAAATCTTGTAAAAGTTAATTAGAATGATAAAATTGGACGGAATTATAAAGTTAATACAAACAATAATCCAATGAAACTCCCCGGATATCATCATCCTGTTACGTTTGTTGTAAAGGCTTTACCCGATCTTCTTATGAAAAATCCATTGAATCTCTTTTTATATGTATCTGCGATTCAACAACATACAAATCCATTAGAAAAATAATATAGGAAAACCCATTGATCAAATTCCCTCTTATTGGAAAAGTAAGAAATAATCACTAAAAAACAAAACTTAGAATTTACCTCAAAAGATTTTGATTTGTAGTCTGTGGAAAAAAACTAAAAACCAAAATACAGGGGCAAATTTGTCCATTTGATTTCCCAAGCCAAAGGGCAAAGACTGGCACATAAACTACCAGCTTAGAATCAAATACTCAAAATTTAGCCATTCAGCTTAATAAAATCGAATAATCCACAAATTTACAACACTAAAAAAACGGTTTAATCAGTTTTTATTCTAAAAAACAATAAGATTAAAACATAATTATAAATATAGATTTTGAAAACAGAGAGCTTACTTCGTCGGTTTGATTTGAGAGAAGAAAAGAAATGAAGAAAATGAGAAAAATTGGGTGTTCTCTACAAAAGGAATCGGCAACCGACGTCAATTTGGATCCACCGTTCTTCCTCCAATCTCTCCTGACGGGAAAATAAAATGAGAAACAGTAAGACGTCGCCATTCCTTCCACTGTCGATGAGTTTAGGGCTTTCTTTGGTAGCGATGGTTTTCCTGTTAACCGATTGAGAAGAAGAATCATTAGGCGGTGGGGTGAGAGAAGCAAATAAAAGGTGGAGGAACGACTACCGCAGAGTGAACTTGATTCACTTCTTTGCCGATCACTTCGTCGCACCTTACAAATCCATCCACCCGGCGACATACAGAATGCTAGGACTGATAGGTGAGGCGGTGATTATCCAGATGGGAGAAAGAAATGGCAAGCTCCAAAACGGGGCAAAAACCGGGGACTATTATACCGGTGGGAACCATCCAGAATGAAAGAGATAAAAGGGAAGGCGGTGAGGAACTGAGAAAGAAACGTGGAAGAATAAGAAGCTGAGTAGGCAGTAACATTAGACGTAGCTGTGACACATGTAATCCATTATAGAGATTAAAAATCCTCCCTAATAAATAAAGAAAATTTTGCCACATCTAATATGTATGCTAATATATATGTAAGGTATTAATTAGAAAGTGTTTATATATGTAATGTATTCAATACATTAAAGCATCATTAATTTTAATAATTCAAACTTTTTCTTATTTTCTTATAAATTCAAACTTTTCAAATTGTTAAAATTTCATATTTATTTATTTTTTTTAAATAAACTCATGTAATACATGGGTCTCACACCTAGTAGATAAATAAACAAAGAAAAAAAATAAACAGAAAAAAAATCAGCCAATGGGAGCATGTACTGTTCATCATGTAGTTCTAAATTAGTATATATATAAATAAGCATAAATGTATTTTAATTTATTTTGATAATTTTTTTAGAAAAAACCACCTTAGCTTAGAGGAAATGGTGTGTCGTTTGTCGCACTAAAAGTGTTGTCATGCGTCCCCTCATTTGACACATCTCTTCGTCATCTTGTCGTTTAGGAGGGGGTGTGTTGGCACATTTTTTATCCATTTAAATTTAACATTTTATTTAAATACTTTTAATTGCAACAAATAATAATAATAATAATAATAACAACAACAACAACAATAATTAAAAAACTAAAACTAACTTTACACAATTCAAAAAAAAAAAACGTACAAATATAACCATTAAACACTTAAAAATAAAAACTTATACCACCATAGCTACTATAAACTAAATGGCATCTTCATCGAAAAACCGGTCTTCTAAATCATCGATCGGTTACACGTTAAGATCGATGTGGTCAACGGTATAAATATCGGAATCCATTATTTCACTCCTTAATCTTCTCTCCATCGTATATACCATTTCCTTGTATAACCCCTAATTAGTTCCTTTCTTTATTTGTATTCCTCCTATTGTATATGTATACCTTTTGGCAATGTATCATTTGGTATCAATTTGTATATGGTATAAGAGCGACCAATCCAGAAACCAAAGAAAAAGAAAAACCCTTATTGATCCTTATGGCCGGTGATGAAGCCGCAAAGAGCAAGAATGAAGGAGAGTCCATCGATCACAACTCTCCTTTCTATCTACACGCTTCCGACTACCCAAAATAGGTACACGTGAATGAAGTGATTACCGACAAGAACTACATCGATTGGGAACAGAAGATGATGAATTTCTTGTTCGCCAAGAACAAAATCGGGTTTATCGATGGCTCGATTGAAAGGCCAAAGGTGGAATCAGCCCAATACATACCTTGGATGCGTTGCGATGCATAGATCAAAGGCCGGTTAACCACGACCATGAAAAAATAAATCAGCAATAGTGTGAAATATGCAAAAAACAACAACAGAAATTTGGAAAGATTTGAAGGAACGTTTTGGAAAATAGAGTGCTCCCAAGGCATACGAACTGAAATAGTTGTTGAACACCACCGGCAAAATGACGCTACCGTATCAGCCTAATATACTAGGCTCCGCGTTTAGTGGGATTTGATTATTAAAATCAACATGTAAGTTAGAGACTTTAATGCAAGAAAGGTGTTCAAGGAGTGTACCTTGAATTTGAGACTTCATTACCATGAAATTGTTTTTAGTAAAAAAGTTCCAATAGAACGTTCAATAATATTGTTGGCTAAGTCTCTGTGACTTTGACGCCTCAAAATTACAGAAGGACAGTGCAAGTAAGGTTGGAATTCTAGCACTGTTTTGGTAGTGACAAGAATTTGGAATTGTGAAATGAGCATCATTGGAATAGTGTCCGGTCGATCTGTTCACAAAAGGAAGGACCATAGAGTTGTTGGGTTTTGAGCACTATAACACTCCTATGGTGCACATGCAACCCTAAATGCTTTGGGTCTATGTTTTCTCTAATTATACATGCATTTTGTTTTTCCAAAGCATTCACCCTAGCTAGCATACAATTGAAGCTATATAATAAAAACTTAGTTTGGATGCTTACCTCTTGAGTAGGGTAGAGTTCTTGACATTTGAAAGCTTGAGCACCTCAAGTGTGATGCCTCTAATGGTTCACAAACACCAATATGCAAGAGGAGGCTTAAGAGAATAATTTACTTATCTCAAAGAGATGTGGCAACCGATTTTGGTCCATGGGGGTTCTATTTATAGTGTTGCACATGATAGGGTTACACTTTGTAAAACCTAATGCTCCATGACTTTTCACATTCTTATGCTCCATGGGTTTAACCTCCATGGACTATCCATAGATTAACTTATTGGTTTAGCCCATCTAAATAATCATGGATCATTAGCCCACACTACAAGAATCATTGATTTACATAATCAATCCCCATATATTTAATTAGTCTCTTTTGACCACAAAATTAATTCCAAAGTAATTCTTGACCAATACTAATTAAATAATTTCATATTAATATATTATACTTGTAATATATTAATAAAGCATAAATAACCTTAGTCTCAACTGTCCATCCTATCAAATTGCAATGGTGAAGGCAACCCAAAAGGACCATGCTACTATCGGGTCAAGTACATCCCAGTTATAGTTATGGGCTTAGACACCAAATCCAACAGTCTCCCATTTCGATAAGTCTAATAACTATAGTTGCCAATGTAACTTCAGGATCCGAATTAGCAATCGTAAGCTTTCAAAAGCCGCTGTCAACTCTGACCCAGTCAGTGACGCATCCTTTAGATAAGGGATCATATAATCCTCTGTTCTCAAGATATCATCTGGACAAATACATGGAATGATGTCATACTTATTTTCCAACAATTTGTTTCCCGGTTTCTGATTCGTCTGACATAGAACATAACTGAACACATCAATTTAGTTCTGACCGGGCCCGACACATAAGTCAAAACAGAATCATCGAGAGGCCCAAGATATCGCTTTTAATCCTTTTAGGATAAAAGGGAACAGATAAACTTCAACATTATATGCTTGTACTAACTACTCACCAAATCATGCACAACGACACATTTTATAACATCAAGTTATTGATGCGTTTTCGTGCCATCAATGCATAACCAACTTGTAGTCAACAACTCATATATCTAGGTTTGAAGACTTCTTTGATATTATCATCTCACGATCACTCGTGATAAATTCCATGAAGTGATTCAAGTGAGCGCGGGTTGATCCAATACTCAAATCTTATTTCAGAAGTACTCATGAATGGTGTAGCAAACTGTTGCTATGCCTAACACCTTAGACAATCTACAAGCCAACTCATGACAGTCTTCTTTCATACTTACTTCCAACGTATGATTGACTGTGGATAGTTTGAATAAATCTTATTATTCTGGAAGTCAAAACATGCAAAGTGAAACAATAGTAAATAATTGACACAAGACAGTAACTTTACTTATAAATAAAACTCCTTTTATTCAATCATCAAATGTCAATTACAATTTAGCTATTACAAGTTTCGGTTTATCTAATCACTAAAACTAATATCGCCCGTTAGCCCAATGCCCCTTGCATGCTGCAAGTGCTTAACCCTAGTCAGTCCCTTTGTAAGGGGATCTGCTGGGTTGTCCTCTGACGATATCCACTTCACCACGAGGAGCCCTTCTTCTACTTGATGTCTTATGAAGTGGTATTTTCTGCCGATATGTCTGTATCTTCCATGATCTCTCGGTTCCTTGGTTAAGACAACTGCTCCTTCATTATCGCAGAAAATATCCACAGGCTCTTTTATGGATGGAATTACTCTAAGGTCTCCGATGAAGTTTTTCAACCATATCGCCTCCTTCGCTGCTTCGCTTGCTGATATGTATTCTGACTCACACGTTGAATCAACTAGAGTATCCTGCTTGGAACTTTTCTATGTCACTGCTCCTCCATTCAGGGTAAATATCCAGCCCGACTGAGAGTGGAAATTATCTCTGTCGGTCTGAAAACTCGCGTCGCTATACCCTGTCACTCTCAATTCCTCACTCCCACCAAGGGTAAGGACCCAGTCCTTAGTCATTCGCAGGTACTTGAGAATGTTCTTAACCGCAGTCCAATGAGCCTTACCAGGATTCCCTTGATATCTGTTGACCATGCTCAAAGCAAAGGCCACATCAGGGCGAGTACAAGTCATAGCATACATGATCGAATCAACTGCGGAAGCATATGGTATATGACCCATTTCTGCTATCTCAGCCTCTGTACTCGGACTCTGAGTATTACTCAGTTTGGTATTGCCTTGGATAGGTAAGTCTCCTTTCTTGGAGTTCTCCATGCTGAAACGTTTCAACACCTTGTCCAAGTAGGTACTTTGACTAAGTCCTATTACTCTTTTACTTCTGTTTCTCAATATCCTTATGCCTAGGATATAGGCAGCTTCTCCGACGTCCTTCATAGCGAAACACTTCCCAAGCTAGGACTTAACCTCCTGCAAGGTTGGGATGTCATTTCCTATGAGTAGTATGTCATCCACATACAATACCAGAAAGCTAACTATACTCCCACTAGCTTTGACATATACACAGGACTCATCCTCGCTTCTCGAAAATCCAAACTCTTTGAATTTCTCATCAAAACAAAGATTCCATCTATGAGATGCTTGTTTCAATCCATATATGGATTTCTCAAGCTTACAAACTCTATTAGGGTACTTTGCATTGAAAAAACCCTCTGGCTAACTCATATAAACATATTCATCCAACTTTCCATTAAGGAAAGCAGTTTTGACATCCATTTGCCATATTTCATAATCATGAAATGCAGCTATGGCTAGCATAACCCTTATAGATTTAATATTCACTACTGGTGAGAAGGTCTCATCATAATCAACTCCCGGAGTTTAAGTAAAGCCCTTCGCAACCAGTCGCGCTTTATATGTGTGTACTTTCCCATCTATGTCGGTCTTCTTCTTGAAGATCCATTTGCACCCGACTGTCTTACGGCCCAGTACATTGTCGACCAAGTTCCAAACTTGATTGTCATACATGGACTGAATCTCGCTGTCCATCGCCTCTTTCCATTTTGCAGACTCGGGCCTTCCATGGCTTCCTTGTAGTTGTTAGGTTTACCAGTGTGCTATCACTGATTAATGTATCACCTTCAGCTATTATATGAAAACCATATAACACAGGTGGAACACTAACTCTACTGGAACGCCTCAGAGGTACGAATTCGTCAATTGGATCAACCAGAGTTTCCTCCTCGGGTTGAGTGCTAGTGTTTGAGGTTCCTTCACCGCTTGACTCTTGAAGCTCTTCAAGGTCAATTTGCCTCCCACTGTCCCCTTGGCATATGAGTTCTCTCTCACGAAAAACTCATCTCCTCGCGAGGAAGACAACATTGTCACTCGGTCTGTAGAAGAGATATCCAAAGGATTTCCGTGGGTAGCCGATGAAAATGAAAATACATCGCTCACTCCGAGGTTCGAGCTTGTCGTGAGTCTCGCGTCTCACGAAAGCCTCGCAACCCCAAACTTTGATGTGGTCTAACGAGGGAACCTTCCCTATCCACATCTCGTGAGGTATTTTGGAAACCTTTTTGGTAGGGACTAGATTAAGGATATGGGCGGCAGTCGCTAATGCATACCCCCAAAATGAGATAGGTAACGAAGCTCGACTCATCATGGAATGAACCATGTCTAGCAAGGTTCTATTGCGCCTCTCGGCCACACCATTAAGCTGTGGTGTCCTAGGTGGCGTCAATTGTGAAACAATTCCACATTCCTTAAGATAGTCAAGGAACTCGATACTAAGATACTCTCCTCCACGATCGGATCACAACATCTTTATCTTCCTGCCCAATTGATTCTCCACTTCTTGCTTAAACTCTTTGAACTTTTCAAAAGTTTTTGACTTATGCTTGATTAAGTAGATATAGCCATATTTATTGTAATCATCAATAAAAGTCACATAGAAGCGATTAACATCCCTTGTGGCGGTTCTGAATGGTCCACACATCAGTGTGTATGAGATCCAACAGACCTTCACCTCTCTCACAAGTACCAGTGAAGGGTGACTTAGTCATCTTTCCAAGTAAAAAATATCTGCAAGTGTCATCCGACTTCAAGTCGAATGACTCCAAAACTCCATCCTTTTGGAGTTGGGCTATGTGCTTCTTGTTGACATGTCCAAGACGACAATGCCACAAGCATGCCTTATCCAAATCATTGGAAGAATCAATGTGTAACACATTATTTCATAGGTTATATACAACATTCACAGTTTCATATACACCATTGCAAGGTAATGCTTCAAAATAAAATACACCATTATAATAAACATTAATAGTACCAATTTCATTAATGAAAGAAAATGTAAAACCTTGTTTGTACAAACTATGAAAGGAAATAATATTTCTCGCCATATCGGCCGAGTAACAGCAATTATTCAAATCTAAATTTAAACCATTACTAAGCAATAAAGAATAAACTCCAATCTTGGTCACAGGCAACATTTTCCTATTTCCCTTGATTAAGTTTATCTTCTCGTGCTCCATATCCCTACTTCTTTTTAGTCTCTGCAAATCAGAACAAATGTGAAATCCACAACCTGTATCAAGGGCCCAAGAATTAGCATGTGATGAGTTATTAGATTGAATAATGTAAATACCTGCAAAGGAGGGTTTGATCTTCCCATCCTTTATGTCCTGCAAGTACTTGGGGCAACTTCGTTTCCAGTGCCCTTTTTCATGACAATGGAAGCAGTCAGCATCTTTCGGATTGGAAGGGGGATTAGCAGAACCAACTTTGGTCCCACTAGAAGAGGATCCATCAAGATACTTTCCCTTTCGGCTCTTGGAGGGAGCCTTCCTCTTCTACCCCTTCCCATGTCCGATTGCCAGAACAGGGGCAGAAGTAGTAGTAGTAGGAGTAGACACAACCGACTTGCCTTTCAGGTTGCTTTCTGCAGTCCTTAGAAGGCCTTGAAGCTTGCTAAGAGTGAACTCTTCCTTATTCATATGATAGGTCATACAAAACTGATCATAACAAGAAGGTAAAGAGTGTAGAATAATATCTATGGCCAACTCTTCATCAAAATTGACATTCAATTTAAGCAAGCGGTCCACGAATCTCTGCATCTTCTGCAAGTGGGCCGTGATGGGTTCACCATCCTTCATTTTGGTTGTGATCATGGAGGCAATGATCTCATACCTCTCCTGCCGAGCACTTTGATGGTATATTTCCATCAAATCATGAAACATTTCATAAGGATAGTAGTCCTCATAGGACTTCTGTAACTCAACAGTCATGGTAGCGATCATAAGACACGACACCTTTGTCGCTTCCCTCTCATGAGTAGTGTGTTCAGCGATTTGTTCAGGAGTGGTAGTGGTTACATCAATCTCCTTAAGCTCTTTATCTAGGACATATTCTTTATCCTCATAGTGAATAGCCATCCTGATGTTACGAATCCAATCATTGAAGTTCGAGCCATCGAAAATGACCCTCCCACATAGGTTCATGAGGGAGAAAGAGCCTGAAGGAATTGGTGTTGAAGCATTGTTTGGGGTAGACATCTGAAAAAGAAGAAGAACAAAGTTTAGGTTAGATGATTATCCTTAATATTACACCCAATATGAAATATTAAGGCTAGGACCCAGCACAATATTCTACAATTGCGAAGAGGGATGCCATAATCCAATTGTAAAATATTTGAAGGTAGGTAAATGACGATTTACCAATTTCCACCATGAAAAACGAAATAAATTATTAAATTTTAATTGGATTTGAAATTCCTAGATCTTTGAGATTCATTGAACTTTTCAATGGCATGTTTGAATCTCGATTGTCCCCTTCAAGTTTGTGACTGGGATGCCGAGGATCACAAACAAGGTGTGAATAACCATGCAAATTAAATTGGTACACCCAATGTTACAAATCACCTAATCAATGTGCCGGTTAACCACACACGCTCCATTGATCTATGATTAACACCAAACTACCCTTTGCCACACATTGTGAGTCCCAGATTAGTGTGCCGGTTAACCACACGCGCTCCACTAACGACTTAACAAGGTGCAAAGTGTAATTTCATGGATTAGCACCATTTTCACATTTTTCCTAAAGTAACTAAGATTGGGAATTTAATAAAAGTTTAGTTACTTTATATTTATCATTATACTTTTAATGAGGGAGAATTAATGTCCTATCCTACCCGTTCGACTAACGACCCTCCACCAGTCAAGGAAGCGGTGGGTGAGAGTGGACACCCATTAAACCACCATTTTATAGGCAGTAACCGTTGATACCACTGTTGGGTTTTGAGCACTATAACAATCCTATGGTGCACATGCAACCCTAAATTCTTTGGATCTATGTTTTCTCTAATTATACATGCATTTTGTTTTTCCAAAGCAGCCACCCTAGCTAGCATACAATTGAAGCTATATAATAAAATCTTAGTTTGGATGTTTACCTCTTGAATAAGGTAGATTTCTTGACCTTTGAAAGCTTGAGCACCTCAAGTGTGATGCCTCTAATGGTTCACAAACACCAATATGCAAGAGGAGGCTTAAAAGAATAATTTACTTATCTCAAAGAGATGTGGCAACCAATTTTGGTCCATGGGGGGTTCTATTTATAGTGTTGCACATGACTTTTCACATACTTATGCTCCATGGGTTTAACATCCATGGACTATCCATGGATTAACTTATTGGTTTAGCCCATCTAAATAATCATGGATCATTAGCCCATACTACAAGAATCATTGATTTACATAATCAATCATCATATATTTAATTAGTCTCTTTTGACAACAAAATTAATTCCAAATTAATTCTTGACCAATACTAATTAAATAATTTCATATTAATATATTATACTTGTAATATATTAATAAACCATAAATAACCTTATTCTCAATAGTCCATCTTATCAAATTGCACTGGTGATGGCAACCCAAAAGGACCACGCTATTATCGGGTCAAGTACATCCCAGTTATAGTTATGGGCTTAGACACCAAATCCAACAAGAGTGGCATAGTATGCATGTTCATGATATGGCATGATTGATGTTTAATTCAAGTGGTTAGTTGTTTACTCAAAAAATTATACAATGAATAAAGTCTTAATTAATATGGTGATTAAATAATAAGAGTTTTATTTATATTCAATAGTTTTGAGACCATAGTTAATTAGGTTATTATTGTGTTTCACTTTGCATGTTTTACTTCCTGAATAATTTGATTATTCGAAATTTCATAGTCGATCATACTTTTGGAAGTAAGTAGCAAATTAAGACTGTCATGAATTGAATTGTAGATTGTCTATGGAGATTATACATAGCAATAGTTTTGCTACAATGTTCCTGAGTACTTAGTAATGGGGATTTTAAGTAATGGATAAACTCACGCTCATAGAATTACTTCATGGATTTTATCACGAGTAATTTTGAGATGATAATATCTTATATTCTAAAAACAGAGATATATGAGTTGTTGTTTACAAGTCAGTTGTGCATTGATAATACGTAAATGCATCAGTAACTTGATGTTATAAAACGTATTGTTGTGCATGTTTTGATGAGTAAAAAGTGCAAGCATATAAGCTAAAGTTTATTCGTTCCTTTTGCCCTAAAAGGAAAAGCGATGTCTTTGGGCCCCTCAATGATTTGATGTTGACATCTGAAGTGCTAAGCCGAGCCCAGACTAATTGGTGTGTTCAATTAGAAGTCTGAATTTAATCGTCATAAATCGGGAAATCGGGAAATAGAATTTTGGAAAATGAGATTGATTTCAATGCATGTCTCATGTCCATACGATATCTTGTAGAATGAAGGAATATTTGATCACTTATCTTAGGACACGTAACTGACTGGGTCAGAGTTCAACATCGGCTTTTGGAAGCTACAATTTGCTCATCAGTTTGAAAGGTGTACTGATAGTTATAGTTACAGACTTATCCAAGTGAGAGACTGTTGGATTGGGTGTCTAATCTCATAACTATAATTGGTATAAACTTGAATTGATGGTAGCATAGTCCTTTTGGGTTGCCCTCAAACTTAGCAATTGAATATGATAACTTTTAGAGAGAGAGACTGATTTATTAATTTATTATATGGTCAAAAATTAATTAGAAATCAAATAGATAATTTGTTAATATATTATGAGAATAATATATTAATTAGAAATAGTAATATTTAATTAAGAATTAGTCAGAAATTAATTAGAATTAATTTTGGGATTAATTGGATTAGTTAAAAGTACATGGGTTAAAGTGTAATTGTTCAATAGTTGAGCAAGATGCATTCTAGAACCTTCCTATTACCTTGGACGGTTTTAGGAGGATGTAGAAGATATAGAATTATTGTTGGAAGATAATTATGAAGCTGAATAATTACCAAAAGGAAATAGTATTATTTTATTCCTTTTAGGGGTATCTAGGGCCTCCTCTCTCTCTTCAAGCTCCTTGGTTGCTAGGATTTGGGTGTGAACTAATAGAGGCACGACACTTGTGGTGCTTGCTTCCAAGAGTTTTTCAACAAGGTTTTTGATTAGTTATTTACTACAATAACTAAATGGTATGTAAACCCTATTTTTGTTTTGTTATATTTGAAATTACCTAGGTTTTATAGTTTTGTTGTTCAATAGAATATTACTTCAGTAGTGTTATGACATAGATGATGGGTTTTGAGCACTATAATAACCTTATGGTGCACATACAACCCTAATGCTTTGGATCTAAGTTTTCTCTAATTATACATGTAATATTGTTTCCAAAGCATGAAGCCTAAACTAGCATACAAAAATTTGGTACATGAATCATAAAACTAGTTAGAAAAATACCTCTTGTTGTAGCTTGTTGTATTTGGCCTTTAAGAACTTAGCACCTCAAGTGTGATGCCTCAAATGGTTCACAAAACACCACCAACAATTGGAGAACTTGAGAGAAAGCTTGGAGGCACTCAAAATCGGCTATAGTTTCTCTAAGAAGACTAGTGTGTGTGTCCGATTTTAGGCCAAGGGGTTACATATATATAGTGTAAAATTCCAAGGGTCATATGTAAGCCCTAATTCTTACACTTAGGCTTGTAATGGACTAACACTTTATGGATCCTTTCATAAGCTTAGCCCATCACTAGTCAATAATGTATTATTAGCCCAACATATATGTATCATTGATTTACACAATCAGCCCCTGTATATATTTAATTAGTCTCTTTTGATCACTAAATTAATTTCAAATTAATTCTTGATCAATACTAATTAAATAATATGATTCCTCAATAAATATATTATACTTATAATATATCAAAAAATCATAAACAACCTCTTTCTCAAATATCCATCCTATCAGATTGTTCTGGTGAATGCAACCCAAAATGGACCTTGCTACTCTCAGGTCAAGTACATACCAATTTTAGTTATGGGCTTAAACACCTAATCCAACAATAGATCCTTAGGTTGCATGTACCCTTAAGAATTACGAATTTATACGCGTTAGTGTTTGTAAAACCCATCAAGTGCTCCCTCATTTCGTCCTCCGGCTCCCACGTCCATTCTGAACCCTTGCGGTGCTGCCATAAAATTTCACAAAATCAACAACCTTGTTCCTCAAGGTTTTCGTATTTCTGTCAAGAATCGCTACTGGTCTCTCGATATAATTCAGACGATCATCCACATGAATATCCTCCAATGGAACCAACGCAGAATCATCTAATAAACATTTCCGCATTCGAGAGACGTGAAACGTGCTATGGATCAGACTAAGCTCCTCGGGAAGATCCAGGCGATAAGCAACCCGGCCCACCGGGGCAAGGACCGATGTACCTGGGGACCAACTTTTCCCTCTTCTTGAATCGGATGACACCTTTCCAAGGTGACACCTTTAGGAGAACCATATCCCTAACCTGGAACTCTAGGTCTGATTGGCGCTTGTCGATATAGCTCTTCTGTCAACTCTGAGTTGTCTGGAGTCTACCCCGAACCTGCTGAATCAACTCGTTAGTCTTGAATACCAATTTGGCACTCCCCATGACTCACTGACCGACCTCACCCTAACATATCGGGGTCTTGCATTTTCTCCAATAGAGCATCTCAAACGGAGGTCGATTGATGCTGACGTGATGGTTGTTATTATAAGAAAACTCCACCAAAGGGAGATACATATCCCAACTCCCACCGAAATCCAATACACACGCCCAAAGAATATCCTCCAAGGTGTGGATAGTCCGCTCGCTCTGTCCATCAGTCTGCGGGTGGAAAGTCGTGCTGAAATGCAGACGAGTACCCAACTTCTCATGGAACTTCTTCCAAAATATGGAAGTAAACCACAACCTCCCTGATGAATATGCCGGCCAACTTCTCCGCAGAGATACTCTCCTGAATCAGAATAAAATATGCGCTCTTGGTCAATCGAACCACGATGACCCAAATCGAATCCACTTTGCGCTCAGTCCGAGGAAACTGCGTAATGAAATCCATTGTGATCTCTTCCCATTTCCAAACGGGAATGTCTAACGGCTTCATCTTGACGTGAGGCTACTGATGCTCGGCCTTGACTTTCCTGTAAGTCAAGCATCTCTCCACATACCAAGCTACATCTCGCTTCATACAGGTCCACCAATAATCAGGACGAAGATCTCTATACATCTTTGTCGCCCCAGGATGAATAGAGAATCTCGATTTGTGCGCCTCCTCTATCCGAACCTGACGCGCACCACCCCAATAAGGAACCCACACCCCTCCGATGGAGAGTCAATAACCCCCGAATATCATAATTGAAGGAAGCCACCTGACACATTATGCACTCACTCTTCCGGTGCTCTTCCTTCAAAGCCTCAACCTGAGCCTCTCGAATCTGCTCCAGGAGTGGAGTAATCACTATCATCCTCATACAGATATCCCTGATCGGAGCCATGACTGCCTCGCGGCTGAGAGTATCGGCCACCAGATTGGCATTCCCCGGATGATAAATGATCTCATAATCATAATCCTTCACCACATCCAACCACCGACGCTGCCTCATGTTCAAATTCGGTTGATTCATCAAATAACTCAGGCTCTTGTGATCCGTGCAAATAGTACACCAGACCCCATAGAGGTAATGTCGCCAAATCTTGAGGGCGAAAACTACAACCCTCAGCTCTAAATCTTGCATCGGATAAATCGCCTCATCAGGCTTCAGCTGCCTCGAAGCGTATGCAATCACGTGACACCTCTGCATTAGAACTGCATCCAAACCCATGATGGACGCATCACAATAAACCATGAAATCCGCAACACTCTCCAACAGGGTCAAAATCGGCGCCACACACAATCTCTGTATCAGGGTCTCAAAAGTTGCCTGCTGCTCAGGCCCCAACGAAAAGTGACAGTCTTCTTCGTCAACCGAGTCAGAGGAACCGCTATCTTGTAGAAATCCTGAATGAACCTCCGATAGTAACCTGCTAACCCAAACAAACTTTGAATCTCAGATGGAGACTTCGGAACCACCCGCCTCATCATGGCCTCGATCTTGGCCAGATCGACCTGAATACCGTTCTGGTTAACAAGGTGCCCCAGAAACTACACCTTGCACAACCAAAACTCACACTTGTAGAAGTTCGCATGCAAGTGCTCCTCATGTAGCTCCTGGGTCTTGGAATATACCAGGATGTCATCAATGGATACAATCACAGACCGATTCAGCATCGGCCTACATACGCGGTTCATGAGGTTAATTAAAGGTATAATTAAAAGATAGTTAATAAATCCATAATGATATGGTTTATATTTAATTTAAATAAAAAGTATAATTTATAAAATTAAACCATCTAGTATTTTAAAAGTGTAAAATACACCCTATACTATATATATATATATATATATATATATATAACATTTAAAGCCTAATATTATATATGTATAACTTAAACTGCTAGTCTTACCGTTAGTAGGCCTCATTCACGAAGCTGGTCTATAAGGGGTGTTTAAGGAAATTGCCTATAAAATGGCGATTGAATGGGTATCTACTCTTACCCACCGCACTCTTGACTAGTGGAGGGTCGTTAGCCGAACAGGTAGGATAGGGCAAACCCTTTCCTCATTAAAAGTATAATGAATCTATATTAAGTAACTAAATGTTTTTACAAAATTCTCAATCTTAGTTACTTTAGGCAAAAGTGAATTGATGCAATTCCATGAAATTACACTTTATACCATTGCTAAGACGTTAATGGAGCGTGTGTGGCTAACCGACACATCAATTGGGTTCTAAGCAAAGGTGGCGAAGGGTGACTCGATGTTTGTCATAGATCGATGGAGCGTATGTGGTTAACCGGCACGTCGATTAGGTGACTGTAACATTGAGGGTACCGCGTACATTCACATGGTTATTCACACCTTATTTGTGATCCTCGGTATCCCAGTCACAAATGAAGGGCATAATCGAGATTAAACATGACATTGAAAAGTTCAATGAATCTCAAAAGATCTAGGAGTTTCAATTCATTTAAAACTTAACCTTATTTTCGTTTTTCATGGTGGAAATTGGTAAATGTTCTGCGAGTTGGATTACGGCATCCCTCTTCCAATTTGTAGGATATTGTGTTGGGTCCTAGCCTTAATATCTCATTTGGGTGTTTTATTAAGGACTCAATCAACTAAACTTGAATTTTATCCCGTTTCATAGATGTCAAAGTCTGACAACTATGGTCTTCCTAAATCCGTTGGAAAAAAAAGTTTTCCATGTGAAGATGATGTTCCACGATTGTATTGTGGAAATGGAAATCATGCTTCAATTCCTCCACCTCCTCCAATAATTCTCCCTGACCCACGTGTTCGAAGACTTGAAAAGTTCAAGGTCACTCAAGCCCTATTGGCAAAAGACATGAAAATGGAAAATCTATATGTGCTCATGTCTTGGATAAAAGGTTACATATTGATAGATTGGGATTGTTGGGTGTCGATGTTTAAAGGAAGTTGGCTGTTGACTTAGTTCTTCAGTCACTTCCTGAATCATATGGTATGTAGAGAGTACTATATGATGGACCACAACATGACCCTTATTGATTTGACTTATTTGCTTATTGCTGCTGAATCAGAAATGATTTGGCGCACTGGTCAGCAAATTTGTCTGGTAAGTCAATATCCCAACCCTCTATGGGCAATGGTAACATTGGAAGTCCAGAAAAGTTTCTCTACGCAAGAGAAAGGCTGAGTCTGAGATAGTCCCGTGTACCATCCCATAAGAATCCATGTGTTTCTACTGCCAAAAGAAGGGGCGTTGGTTACGAAGCTGCCCTGACTACCTGAGAGATCTAAGAGATGGGAGAGCCAAGATGTATGACTCTGCATCAGGTAAAATCCACTATCTAACTCGATTAAGTTCCTATTTGGAAATTCTTAATACATGATGTGATAAGATTACATTTCGATGTTTTGAAGGATCAAAGAAAGGAAAGGAAGCTTAAAAGGAAAGAAGTGAGCTAAATCTGATCATGAAGAAGTGGATCTTGATCGCATGATTCAAAGATCGGATTATTTTAGCTACTACTTTAGAGTTAGGATAGATTGCTAAATAATATTTGCGTAGTTTCTCATTTGTAATCACGTTGTAAGGACAATATTTTTCCGCAATAAAATAAATTTTGATTTATCTTATTTATGTTTCCTTGCAATGGATTTGATGAAAAATTGGTGTTTGAATGGTTCTATTGTTAGCAATATTGTGAATGGATTTGATTATTAGTTATGTTATTTGTGGAAATGTCATAAATTTACCAAATGAGGAAAGTTTCTCATCACCCAAGTTTCAATTGGACAGAAACTTGGAATCATGTAACTGGTATTGTATGATGAATGAAAACCTTCGTATTTGGGAAATTGAAACTAATTCTTTATTCACATAAGTATGTGAGTCAAGTGAAGGACTAGGAGATCTGGTACACAATGTTGTGCACTGGTCAAGTCCACCACAAAGAACGATAAGTTTATTCGTCATGATTTACTAAAAGTCTAGTAAACGTGATTATGCTTACAAGATTCAGTGTAATTCTGAATCATTGAAAGGTTTCAATGAATAGCAGAACGAATAAGAAGAATCAATTAGGCAGAAAGATAAAAGTTTCTCCAATCTAAGAAGAAGGGAGAGTACTTTTGTATCGTGTTTTATGATTGTCTTGGTTATTGTAGGAACCATATTACAATTCATCCTCTAAGGATACCTTAGTGCACTAGTTTGGCTAAGAAGAGGAATGGTGAATTCTTGAAATGGTTAAGTCAATAAGATGTATCGTACTTCGTTCCAATATCAAGTCTTAGAGTCATACTCTAAGACTGTGAATTGAGTGACATAATCTTAAGTAGGAATGTTCTATATTTGCACATTTTGGTAAGTTGTGATGTCTTGGATAAGACAAAGACCAGCTAATACCAAATTGTGTGTAGGTTTGTCTTGATAAAGACATACACTGACTCTTGAATATTTGTTTTGTCAAAAAATGTTTCTTGATAAGAGAATCTTATATGTCAAGAGGTCAGTGGGAGTCTAAAGATCTTGGAAAGTTTCAAGAACAAATCAAGAAGTAAACCTCTTAAACACTAGCACACGACTTGAGGATTGTAACCTATCGTGTTGACAAAATTTTATTTCTGTGCCAATCCAGTTGAGTGATTATGCGTATGAGTTCTACGAGTTCTCAATTGAATGCATAAGGGCAAACACCTTGATCAATGAAAGTACATTGACTGGCATAGGTGAGCTGCTAAATAACTTGGAAGCAATGGTGGGACCCTTGATGGCAAGAAATTAAGAATGAACAAGTTCTGAATTTGTCACAAACATTTTCTTACGATTATGCTTATGACAAATTTGCATGGATAGGAACACATGCACCATAAAACCTAAGTGTCATAAGGTTTCTCTCCTTCATGAAAATGATTGTGAGGAAACGCTTTCACTAAGAGAGATTTTAAGGAGATAGCGATTATGTAAATTGCATTCTCAAATTCGATTATGATTACGACATCCCTCTTCATAGTTCGAATTGTGAGATTTGGCAATTAGTTTGAACAATCGAGACTTATTGCTATAAGTTCTGGAATTGTTTAGACACACATGTGAGCTGTCTAAAGTAATGTGTATGAGTTTGAGATGCTTAGATAAAAGCTTATCAAAGCATATCGTATTAGAAACAATGAACTTTGGAAGTCAATAAGTATTGTTTTCTAGAAGTTTAGCTGGTTTCTGAATACGTATCAAAGCTAGTGGGAGCATAAATGTTATGATAGTATGGATATAATCATCATGTTAGTGGGAGCATGATTATTATTGCAAGTTAGCAATATTAATTATAGAAAACAAAAGTTTCACTTTGCAAAGTTGCATAGGTTGAAAAATTGTTTTGCTATAATTAAGGGAGAGAATGTTATACTTCGTTTCAAATCTAAAGGTTTAGATCGAGAAATTTTACTCAAATTTAGTCAAAAAGATATATGGATGTTATGTTGAAAGGATTCAACGTAAGAGAATTCTATATATGGAAATATTTGTTGCGTTCTCACACTCGATTATGATTACGGCATCCCTTTTCATAGTTCGAATTGTGAGAACATGGCAAATAGAAATATTAAAGCAAAAGAATGGTAAAATATCATGTCATTATAATATTCGACCGTTCTAAAATTTTCCGAATGCCTAGGGCATTAAGAGGGAAAGAGGACTAGAATCGGATTTGACTGAATTAGTTAAACAACTGTCAAGGATAATCTAAAGTTCGCCAAGGATTGGTCGCTTGTGAACAGTTGGAAGTATAGTAATGGAAGGACCATATTGACATTATTATTATTAGATATGATTCTATTAATAATGAGTTGTCATATGGCAAATATGGAAATGTTTCCTTATTGGGAGTTGGACGTTAAGAGTTTATGTGTAGGCTAGAAAAACTTTTATGCAAGAAGGATGTTCAAAGGAATGTACTTTGAATGTGAGACTTCATGTCTATGGAATTGTCTTGTAACAATCTCCAATAGAGCGTTTTGTAATTTCATTGGCCGAGTCTTGGTGACTTTTGTGCCATGACATTACGAAAGGACTGTTGCATAAAGTGTTAGAATCTAACATATTCTATAAGTGGCAAGAATTTGGTATTCTTACACTTGTGGTAAGGATTGGGAATTGTAAAATGAGTGTGATCGAAAATGTTATTCAATTATACTATTTCACAGAGCAAGGACCATAAGTAAACATAGTGTGCATGCTAAGAGCATGGGACAATTGTCATTATAATTCAAGTAAGAAGTTGATTACCCGAGACAACAAATAATGAGTAATCAATATGGTGATTAAATAAAAGTGTTTTATCTATACTCAAAAGTTTGGGGCCATATAAGATTAGTATTATTCTTGTGTTTCAATTTGCATGTTTTGACTTCCTAAATAATTGAGTTATTTGAGAATAATCGAATTATTTGAACGTTCCACAGTCGCTCATACTTTGGGAGTAAGTATGAAAGAAGATTGTCATGAATTGATGTGTATATTGTCTAAAGTGTATTAAACATAGCAAAAGTTTGCTACAACGTTCATGAGTGCTTACGAATATGATTTGAGCATTGGATTAAACCCACGCTCACTTGGATCGCTTCATGGATTTTATCACGAGTGATTGGTGAGACGATAATATCTTATATTCTTGAAACCGAGATGTGTGAGTTGTATCTTGCGAGTCGATTACACATTGATAATATGTAAACGCACCAGTAACTTGGTGTTATAAAACGTATTATTGTGTGTGATTCGGTGAGTGAGTACAAGCGAGCATTGAATCGAAGTTTATTCGTTCCTTTTACCCAAAGTGGGATAAAAGCAATATCTGTGGGCCCCTCGATGATTTAGTGATGACAAAGGAAAGTGCTCGGCCGGGCCAGGACTGATTTGATTTGTTCAATTAGTCAGTCGTCATAAATCGGAAATCGAGAAACAACACATAGACTGAGAGAATGATTTCAATCCATGTCTCACATCTATACGATATCTAAAATGGAGGAATATATGATCCCTTATCTAAAGGACGCGTATCTGATAAGATCAGAGTTGACAGCGGCTTTTGAAAGCTACGATTGCGGATCAGGATCTGAAGTCATATGCATAATAGTTATTAGACTTATCCAATTGAGAGACTGTTGGATTAGTGTCTAAGTCCATAACTATTTGGTATGTACTTGACCCGATGGTGCATGGTCCTTTTGGGTTGCCTTCACCAAAGCAACTTGATAGGATGAATTATGGAGAGAGAGGATTAATTATGATTTATTAATATATTATATGAATAATATATTAAAGGAGAAATCATATTGTTTAATTAATATTGGTCAATAATTAATTAAGAATTAATTTTGTGGCTAAAAGAGATTAATTAAACTTAAGGGACTAGAACTGTCAATTGTGTGATAGTTGAATATTGGGCTATTGGACTCGTTATTAGAGGAGTGGACAAATTCTATGGGGAAACCCATTAGAAATCATCCAAGGCTTCTAAAGGAGGAGTCGATGGGTTGCTTAGGGCCTAAGCAGTCAAATTAGGGTTTCCTTGTTAGATAACCCTAATAGCCTCACTATTTAAGGACCCCTAGGGCACCAAAAACGTGGCTAACTGATTCCTAAGGGTTTCTAGATGTTTTTGGGTGCCTCTCCTCTTCTCCTTCTTCATCCTCTTGCTCTTGGTGTTTGTGAGCCATTAGAGGAGTGACATTTGTGACTCTAAGCTTTTCAGAAGCCAATTACAACAAGGAATATATTGTTATTGCTACATAACAATCAAGGTAAGATCTAAACCCTATTCTTATGTTTATATTTATTATCACATGCTAGATCTAGGGTTTATGGCTTTGGATGATTATTGCATGTTCATTAGACAAACTAGATCCAAAGCTTTAGGGTTTGCATGTACACCATAGGAATGTTGTAGTGCTCATAACCCATCAATTTGATACCCGGACATATTTATCATCCGCAATCTCAACCTATAAAGGACAATCCAACTCCCCTGGTGCTTCAACAAACGTCTTGCTAAGTGTAAGCGATACAAAAGAGTGGGTAGCCCCTGAATCAAACAATATCAATGCAGAGATACCATTCACGAGGAACGATCCTAAAATAAAACACACAAATATAAGTAGTCAAATCAATATAAATAAAGAGATAAGGAGAAGATATATACCCGTCACCACATCAGGTGCTGCGCGAGCCTCCTCGTCTGTCAGCTGAAAATTCCGGCTCCTCGCAACACGTGCATCTGCCTTGCCCTGGCGGCCATCAGTAATCCGTAGAGTCGCTGGAGCATGTTCTACCACTGGTCCTGCTCCTGCTAAACTCAGACAATTGGCCTTATTATGGCCCCTATGATTGCATTGGAAGCAAATCAGATCAGATACCAGGGTGGTGGTGGTAGTAGCAGTACAATCCATGCTAATATGACCCGTCCGACCTCACTTGAAGCACCTAGAACCACCCACCCGTCATGTCCCATCATGCATCTTATGACATCCCCAAATTTCACGGCCAGAAAAACCGATTTGTTTATGCTTTGTTTTAAAATCAGAGTAATCTTTTAAAGAAATTGTTGCGGAATTTGTTCCCAGAAAACATGATAAATACTTTATCCAAGCATCTCCGAAGAGATGTATTTTATTCATTTTAAAACATTTGAGATGTCCTGGTCAATACAGACACATAAGCATAAACCGAACTTACATTCATCTACACTAATGATATACATCTCTTTAATCTCTCAATGTAATGTGTCTTTGTATCGATACTTGTGATACAAAAATATTGAGTGGGCCAGGTTTGGAAAACCTGGTGAGTACATAGAGATTTCAATCCCACAATGTTATAACATATATATAATTTCGAATTCACACAATATAAAATTTTTATATATATAACCAACTCTTACCCCACCCTGTCAATCCTCTCAATGAGACTAAAAACTAACCTCTCGACCTGATCCATACTCCCGGATCTAAAATTAACCTCTCGACCTGATCCATACTCCCGGATCTAAGACTAACCTCTCGACCTGATCCATACTCCCGTATCAAAAACTAACCTCTCGACCTGATCCATACTCCCGGATCTAAAACTAACCTCTCGACCTGATCCTTACTCCCGGATCTAATAACAAATAACTATGTCCTGTCCATACTCCCGGACTAAGGGCAACTAACTATGTCTTAATCCATACTCCCGGATTAATGACAAATTATATGTCATGTCTATACTCCCGGACTAAGGACAACTGACTATGTCTTAATCCATACTCCCGGATTAATGACAACTAACTAAGTCTTAATCCATACTCCCGGATTAATGACATATTTTAAAGTTCTATTATCCGTATATATCTCACTCGTACTCATAAAGAGATACTACCCCATAACCATTATAAACAATCTTAGGTTTACTCTTTAACCTAAGTTATCATAAACAATCATGTATGTTCTTTAACACTTAATTCAGACATCATCAAATAACTCACACAAAACATATATTTAATACATTCAAACAATACTTGTATTAAAATCATGTTCATGAAAGGGACTATGCACTCACTTGATAAGACGATGCTCGGACAACACTACGACTCTTAAAGTGATATTCTTCGATGAAACCGAAATGTTTTCTCAGAAACCGGACTTTTCACGGGCAGAGTTTCGGCTCGAAAACTCTTTCTCTTTGGATCTTCAGGGCTTCAGGACCCGCTTCGGGTGTCGGGATGATACCGGGGCTTCGGGGGGTTAAAAGAAGGCTTAAAGATGAGTAGAGTAGGAGAGAGGTTGAGAAATTAGCAACCAAACCCGGCTGCCTTCGGTTTCTATTTATAGGGCTGAAATTTCAGATTTCACGTCGTGAACCATCATTTCACGTCGTGAGCTTGGTCAGGAATAGGTCGTTGCGTTCGTCATCAGTCCACTTGCTCCGTCAGGCTCCAGAAGGCGTCAGAATACATTTCATGTCGTGAACACTGTTTTCACGTCGTGGTCTCTGACACAGCTTTGGGGTTCACGCCCCGAACTTCAAAAATTCATATCTTTTGCATACGAACTCCGTTTTCGACGTTCTTTATATCGACGCGAAGGTGAGATTATGCTCTACAACTCTCGTTTAGACTTCGTCGGCTAATTTTAACTTTATTTTTATTATATTTTTATTATATTATTTTTAGTAGGCCGGGACAGGAAAACTCTGTTAGAAATTCATAACTCCTTCATCTGACGTCCGTTTTCGTCTGTCTTTTTACCGTTGGACTACTATCGACGAGATCTTCGATTCTCGTTTAGATTATTTCGGCTAGAAACCACTCGATCTCATATTCGAACTTTGGGCTGCATACCGCTAAGTCGAAACTTCGAAAAATCATAACTTCCTCATACGAAGTCAGATTTAGACGTTCTTTTTATGCACGCTCTCGGTTTAATGTATTCTATGACTTTTGTTTAGATCGCTAAGGCAAAATATCGCTCTATCGTAAATTCACTATTTACGTCGCGCTGTGTCGTGCCGGTTCTGTCGCGAAACTTCGACAGGTCATAACTTCTTCGTTATAACTCGGATTTCGGCATTCTTTATATTTTCGAAAACCTTGTGACATATACTATGACTTGGTTAAGATTATTCATTATAAATAATCTTTTATCAAAAGTCACTTTTGATGCTTATCGTCTCTAAATTGACTAGCCCGGATCTACGGGCGTTACACATTTTGCCGCACTTGCCATAGCGACTTCGGCCCTGCTGGCCTCTCGACCTCGAATCGAAAACCTTGGGCCTTTTGTCCGTACTCTCTGAACCTTAAACCTGATCCGAATTCCTCTTTTTGCTCCATCTCCAAATCAATCGATCTCTCCCTGGCCCTTGCTATCATATTAACCCGTGTCTTGCAACCGAATCGTCACCTGTTACCAAGATTGAAGTTTATAACTTAGTGCTTAGCAGTGGGTTGTGTTTAGATTTGAATAATTTTTGCTTCTCGTCATAGATGACACGAAACATCATTTCATTTCATGTTTTTTATAGAAAAGGTTTTATATATTATTTTAATAATGAGAATGGATATATTTTTGCTTTTAAAAATGGTGTGTTTTATTTTGAAGCTTTAACTTGTGATGACGTGTATGAAACTGTGATGGTTGTAGACAATTTAGGTAATAGTGTTTTACAAATTGATTGGTCTAATGGTTTAGACAAAGCATGCTTGTGACATTGTCGTCTTGGACATATCAACAAGAAACGCATCACCCAACTCCAAAAGGATGGAGTTTTGGAATCATTTGACTTAAGGTCGGATGATACATGTGAGTCTTGTTTGCTTGGAAAGATGACAAAATCACCTTTTACTGGTTCTTGTGAAAGAGGTGAAAGATTGTTGGATCTCATATACACAGATGTGTGTGGGCCCATCAGATCCACCACAAGGGATGAAAATCGATTCTATGTGACTTTTATTGATGATTATAGTAGATATGGCTATATATACTTAATTAAGCATAAGTCAGAAACCTTTGAAAACTCAAAGAGTTCAAACCAGAAGTCGAGAATCAATTGGGCGGGAAGATCAAGATGCTCAGATCCGATAGAGTTGGTGAGTATCTTAGTATCAAATCCCACGACTGCCTCAAGGAATGTGGAATAGTTTCATAATTGACACCTCATAGGACACCACAACTTAATGATGTGGCTGAGAGGCGTAATCGAACCTTGTTGGACATGGTTCCTTCCATGATCAGTGGATCTTCACTTCCAATCTCATTCTGGGGGTATGCCATAGAGACTGTCGCCCACATTCTTAATCTTGTCCCAACAAAGAAGGTTGCCAAAACACCTCACTAGATGTGGACAGGGAAGGTTCCCTCATTGGCATATATCAAGGTTTGGGGTTGTGAAGCTTTCGTTAGACGAGAGACTCACGACAAGATTGAACCTCGAAGCGAGAGATGTATTTACATCGGCTACCCACAAAATTCATTTGGATATTTGTTCTATAGACCTAGTGACAACGTGGTATTTGTAGCGCGAAGGGGAGTATTTCACGAGAGAGAGAGAGAGAGAGAGAGAGAGAGAGAGAGAACTTATATGCAAAGAAGATAGTGGGAGTTCAATTGATTTTGAAGAAATTAAAGAGGCAAACAATGAAGGAACCTATGGAAATGCTATGGCTCAACATGAGGAAGAAATTCCAGTTGAACCAACTGATGAGTCGTTACCTTTTAGACGTTCCAGTAGAGTTAGAATGCCACCTGAGTTTTATGGTTTCCATATTACTACAGACGGTGATACGTTTATCAGTGATGGCATACTAGTAAATTTGGATGAACCTTCTAACTACAAGAAAGCCATGGCGGGTCCCGATTCTGCCAAGTGGAAAGAGGCAATGGACATCGAGATCAAGTCCATGTACGACAACCAAGTTTGAAATTTGGTTGAAAATGTGTCAGGTTGTAAGACAGTTGGGTGCAAATGGATCTTCAAGAAGAAGACCGACATGGATGAAAAGGTGCACACTTTCAAGGATCGATTGGTTGTGAAGGGATTTACTCAAACCCCAAGGGTTGAATATGATGAGACCTTCTCACCAATGGCTAAGGTTAAATCTATTAGGGTGATGCTAGCTATAGCTGCGTTTCATGACTATGAAATTTGGCAGATGGATGTCAAAACTGCTTTCCTTAATGGGAAGCTGGATGAGGATGTTTACATGAATCAACTAGAGGGTTTTGTGGATGTTAAGTACCCTAATAGAGTGTGTAATCTTGAGAAATCAATCTATGGATTGAAACAAGCTTCTCGCAGATGGAATCTTTGCTTTGACGAGAAAGTTAAAGAATTTGGCTTCTCTAGAAGTGAAGATGAATCTTGTGTATATGTCAAAGCTAGTGGGAGTATAGTGACCTTCCTGGTATTGTATGTTGATGACATACTTCTCATAGGAAACGACATTCCAACCTTGCAAGAAGTTAAATTTTGGCTTCGAAAGTGTTTTGCTATGAAGGATCTGGGAGAGGCTGCCTATATTCTATGGATAGGAATTTTGAGAAAGAAGAGTAAAAGACTAATTGGACTTGGTCAAAGTACGTATTTGGATAAAGTGTTAAAACGTTTTAGAATGGACAATTCCAAGAAAGGAGAGTTTCCTATCCAGAGTAATACCAAATCGAGTAAGACTCAGATTCCGAGTACTGATGCAGAGATAACAGAAAGGAGTTGAGTTCCATATGCTTCCACCGTCCGTTGGATCGATCATGTATGCTATGACATGTACTCTCCCTGTTGTGGCTTTTGATTTGAGCATGGTTAGTCGATATCAGGAAAATCCAGGTAAACCTCATTGGATAGCGGTCAAGAATATTCTTAAGTATCTGCGAAGAACTAAGGATTGGGTCCTTGTGCTTGGTGGCAGTGATGACTTGAGGGTAACTGGGTATAGTATGACATCCCCAATTTCACGGCCATAAAATACCGATCCGTTTATGCTTTATTTGAAAATATGAGTATACTTTTATAGAAATTTGTTGCGGAATTTGTTCCCAAAAAAATATGATAAAGAATTTATCAAGCATTTCCAACGAAATGTATTTTCATTATATTACAGACCTCAGGATGTGTTAGGGGTGTCAGACCCAACAAATAAAGGCGTACGATATACTCCAAAATAACACTACTATATTGCACTAAAAGGTAGTACAAGGAAAGTAGTGTCGATCCACAGAGACACGGGACAATTGGTCTATACCTCTTTGCGCAAGGTACTTTGGTCACAAAAGGGGGTTTTGTTTGCAAAAGTCAAATAATGACAATAACAATCAACTTTGGAAAATGCAGAAAATGAAATATATTTGTAAACAAGTTGGAAAAGTGCTTCCAGTTCTAGCTCTCAATGTTGTCATTTAACCTGATTATGACTTGATGTAATTTGTGATTACTATTCTAAGTTGGTACTGAAAGATATTAACACGCTCTAATACCTCTCGCTTGACAAATTATCTAACCAAAACACGCTCTTTGACTAGACCTAGCTTTACTAATTCAACCTAAACACGCTCTTAGATTGTATTGAAAAACTGCATTAAGTTTTGTACAAGCTTCCCAACAATGTTCATTTCTTCTCATACGTTCGGAAGTGTGAAAACATGTGATAAATGGTCTACAATAAGAAGACCTATTGTTTGTTACCAACCATTAACTTTATAGAATGATTAGGTTCCCTAAAAGTTAATTAACTACACAAATATTCAATTCATGAAAGTGGCCAATCAAACACAAATCAAATTTAAGGATTCTAGTTTAAAAAAGAACATAATCACTAGAATAGAATCACAAATCAAACATCAAATCATATGCTTCAAGTCAAACAATCAACGTGTCTTGAAGAAGAACTAGAAACTAGGGTTTCTTAGCCACACATGGCTAGAACAAGATCACAAGAATAAAAGATGGAACTAATGTGCAATTACAACTTACAAATAAGAGAAATAATGTTTCCAAATGATAAATGATCAAATCCTTGCAAAAACCTTCGAAATCCCCTCTCAAAATGTGCTCTGATATGTTGTGTGCTTCCCCAAATGACCCAATTTCCGTAATATGAAAAATAGGAAAAACTGCCAAAAGTTGGTTTTTTTGGGTCGAACACGGCTCGCGTTGAGCATAAGGTAAAAGTGACACGGCCCGTGTTCAGCTTGGTCAACAGTTCCCATTTTGGTCAACACGGCCCGTGTTGATTTTGCAGTGTAAATCCAACACGGCTCGTGTACCCTTCTGAGTCCGACTCCAAGCTTGATTTTTCCAACTTTTTCGTTCTTCGCCCGATCATCCCGAAATCTTCACCAATGCTTCCCGGCACCTCCCAAAGCGCATTCCAAGCTCAGGTTTACCTGAAAAAGACATGAAAGTGTGCAAATAAGGTTGTTCTAGAGACTAACATGAATATGATGAAATGAAAGAAAAAGGAAGAACAATTATGCTAAATAGATGCATGAAATGGGACTAAAAGGTGTGCAAAAAGGTGCACAAATTGCACCTAACAAATCTCCCCAAGCTTAGACCTTTCTTGTCCGCAAGAAAGAACAAGAATCAGACGAAACAGGACGATTTCTAGATGGCAAAAAGAAACATAGAACAAAAAGGGACAGAAAGATCCTAAAGGCTAGGAATGAATGCATGCAATGAAAACCATGAAAAAAAAACATATGTACAAAAGATACTTAAGGAACAAAAATAAACCAAAGAAAAATTTAAGAACACACGTAATCTTTTTATTTATTTATTTATTTATTAAATATGGACATATACGATCAGACCTTACATCAATGGGGCTCCAATCATTAATACCTAGGCGACCATCCTGCTACCTTCCACATATCACAGACTCCCAAAGTAAGGAAGACCCTAAACGGTGTAACCCAATAATCCAACCATAGTTTTATTTAAACTTCATACATTAATTAGCTTTATGGGCGAAAATAACACAGTCCGGATCTCATGTCCTTAAGACTAGATGGCCAAGAATCAGAATCGACGCATCCTTAAGAACCCGTCACGGCGAATCAGCTTTCGCTGAAACAGTGAGCCCACCCGAAGGGGCCCAGCTCCTATGCTTTCACTTTTTCGAGAGCCATAAGCATCATATCACACAATTTTTTTTCATTCGCCAGATTTGACTTTGAGGCGGCTTTTGATTTTGATTGAACTTGGATTTGTATCTTCATTTTGAGCTTTGAATTCTTCAATCAACTTTTTACTTTCTGAAAGTTTCTTCGTTTTGACACTTGAAATTCTGATTGGGGTACTGGATGTGACAGTTGTACCCTTTCTTCTTTCTTGACTGTGTGGATCTGATACTTAAGCTCTCTGTTACCGCGAGGGTAACGCGTGTCAACAAATAGGTCCGTGTTCTGTGGGTCCAGAGTTGTCGATAAAGATTCTTTTTAAACATTCAGAAGCAAATCATCCTAAAGCTGTTATTACCGCCCACAAAAACGTTTCAGTATTCCATTTTTTTTATCTAAGGCTGGGGTCTCGATTTACGGTGGTTGGGTCCCCTAGTTATGATAGCTGATTCTACACTTCCGGCAACTATCCGGTCGCCTTGGATTTTTTTTTTCTCATTTGATTTCTCGTTTTCCCACTTCATGGAGCTATCGTATGTAAAGAGTGTCATCATCTCGTATAAAGTTTTTTTTTTTTTTTTTTTTTATAGAAAAATGCATGCATGAAAATGATGGAATGCAAAGACTAAGAAAAAAAAATGTTTTTGGGTTTTATAAATGCAGAATGCGAGGAGAAAAAAAAAGAAAGGTAAAATCCTTTTTTTTATATGGATGTGAACATGAAAATGCACCTAATGTACAACTCTACCCCTCCCCAAGCTTAAATATAAGCATCGTCCCCGATGCTTGGAGAGGGCGGAACAACCTATTGCGGAGGAGGAGGATAGTAGCCGGGATTTCGGGTCCAAGCCCAAAAGTCCTCCTCATGTTTGCACTGATGCTCTTGATCTCGAGCGTATTGAGTGGTGAAGGTGGAAAAACTGTGGGTTAGGCTCATGACATCTTGATGGTAAGTGTCGAGGCGGGTATGGATCGATTGGAATTGATGCATATATTGCTGGTGATATGATGGTTGTCCAGCATGGTGGGATGAGCTAGCACCACCCATGGGAGGGGAGTTTTGTGGTGCCGCCCCGTCACTCTCCTCACCTTCCTCCTCTTCCTCCTCGGAGAAGGATCCGGGGAAGATATATGGCTTGATTTGCCAGTCGATGAAATTGTTAGGACGCCTGAGGGCAAGGATGCCCCGGTTCTCCGGGGTGATGAGGAGCCTTGGATCGTGGTTTTGACCCACGGTCCAATTATGGTTCCCGTCCTCTGCCCGAAACATTCTCATAGACTCAAGAACTCCCGTGGTAAGGTAGGTTTCACCGGGTATGGGTTGGTGAGGTCCGGGACATGGGGCCCGGACTGGAGCACTTTTGGCAAATAAACTGACAAGGCCACCACAAGATATTTTTCCGGATCGTGATGTGCTGAGGCGGGTGAGTTTGTTACAAAGGAATGAGCCATAGTGAGGAATGAGATTATCGTCCGGGTGGGCCATCGCATAGAGTATTTTGAGCTCAAGGGCGCTAATGGTGCTTCTTTCTTCTCTAGGGACGACAAGTGAAGCAATAATCCTGTGGGCCACTTTCATCATAGGGTGGATGAGAGATGAGGCCTTAACAGAACTTGAGACATAGGGAAGCTGACGCGTAAGGTCGGTCCACCACGTAAGATCATTGTATCCTGGGATTGGGTCATTGGGGCCAAATGTGTATTCTGTGGGGGCCCCAACTATGGCATTGATTTGGTCTAGGGACAAGGCATGATCTTGGTTCATAAGTCGGAAACGTAGGACACCGTGGTCCAAATCAAGTGAAGATAAGAACTTGGTTGTTGAAACTTTATAGCTGAGCTCGTGGACCCTTAACAACCCCTGCCATCCAATGTTCCGGAACAATGTGTGGACTTGGTTGTAGATGTGCAACTCACGGAGAGATGACACATGCGCGAATTTTTGGGCAGAGTGCGCGCGCTGGAGAAAGACCTCAAGTTTGGCGGCTTGAATTGGGCCACGACAAACCACACCACCGTATGCCGGATTGGGTGGAGATGAAGGTGGGGGTGACGGGGACCTGGGCGGAGGCGATGGGGACCTACGACGGCGAGCCGACGATTTGGTGTGCCGAGGTCGTTTAGAACTCTCACCTTCCATATGCAAAATTTTGGGGCAAAGTCAAAAAGTCAACTGGTCAACGGGTCAAAAAGTCAACTGTTGACGGGTCCAGTCAACCGAAGTTTGGCCACCAAAAATTCGTGGGAAACTCAGTTTTGAATGATTTCCAAGTTATTGTCAAGTCCAAAATGGCCACAGATACATGCAAGTTGACCTTAAGAACACAAATTCCACAAGTGAAAAATAGGAAAGAATGTACCGAATCGTTAGTGGAAAGGTGTTGTTGTTGGTGAGAACGATCTTCTTCAACCTCCCCAAGCTTTCCTACATGAAGAATTAAGCACAAAACACCAAAATTTTGAGAAAATTTCGGACCTAGGGTTTGTCAACCCCCCCCCCCCAAATCCACCATGAAAATGCAATAAGATGTTGTATTAGATGTAGGAGATAAAGTGGGGAAGATGAAAATCAAACCTTTTTGAAGATTTAAGACAAAATCATGAAGAATCAAGGGGTTTTTGATAAAAATCAGACCTTGGGGTTTTCTTGGGGGAAAGGGGCTGTTTTGGAATGAGTGTGTGGAAGAATGAGGCAAAAATCCCTATTTTTAGCATTAAAAACCACAGGCTCTGTTGCGCGAACACGACAATTGTTCATTATAAGGCAAAAGGAACACGGGCCGTGTACCCTTCTGATTGCCACTTCCACTTTTTGAACCTAAAAATTTCCCTCTCATTCAAATGAAATGTGTTTGCATCCCAAGGTCCGTTTGGTGATTTTAAATCATGTTTAAATGCATTTGGAACATTGCAAACCAAAAACTCAAAGAAATGGAAATTGTTTTTAAAGAAAAGACAGATATACCCCCGGGTTGCCTCCCGGTAAGCTGCCATTGTTTTAAGTCGTTGGCTCGACTTTGCCCTTTAGATTCACTTAATGTAGTCCGGGCGTTACAAGCTATCAACCTCCATGTCTTTCTCTTGGAAACCTTCATAGAAGACCTTCAACCTATGACCATTAACTTTGAACACTTTTCCAGTTTTGTTACTCTTAATCTCAACTGCACCATGATCAAATACATTAGTAACAATGAACGGACCCACCCACCGGGACCGTAACTTACCGGAAAACCATTTAAGTCGAGAGTCATAGAGTAATACCTTTTGACCAATCTCAAAGGTCTTACGGGAGAGGTACTTATCATGGAATGCTTTGGTCTTTTCTTTGTAGATGCGTGAACTCTCAAATGCTTCATTTCTTATCTCCTCTAACTCTTGAATCTCTAACTTTCGGTGAACACCCGCTTCATCAATCTTCATGTTTAGCTTTTTGAAAGCCCAGAAAGCTTTGTGTTCCAGTTCAACAGGGAGGTGACAAGCTTTGCCAAACACAAGTATGCACGGTGACATCCCAATTGGAGTTTTATATGCAGTGCGGTATGCCCAAAGAGCATCGTCTAATCTCAAACTCCAATCTTTGAGGTTTGTGTTCACTGTTTTCTCAAGTATGGACTTGATTTCTCTGTTTGACACTTCAGCTTGTCCATTTGTTTGCGGGTGATAAGCTGTGGACACCCGATGTTGGACTCCATACTTCTTGAGAACTGATCCAAGAATTTTGTTGCAGAAGTGTGTGCCTCTGTCACTGATCAAGGCTTTTGGAGTTCCAAACCTACATAATATGTTAGCCTTGACAAAATCTACAACAACTTTAGCATCATCAGTTCTTGTTGCCTTTGCCTCTACCCATTTGGAAACATAGTCAACAACCAAAAGGATGTATAAATTCCCAAATGATGAAGGAAAAGGACCCATAAAATCAATACCCCATATATAAAATATTTCACAAACCAAGATGGGAGTCAAGGGCATTTGGTTTCGGGAACTCAAAGAACCTGTCATTTGACATCTGTCATAACTTTTACAAAAAGTGTAAGAGTCATGAAAGAGTCGAGGCCAATAAAATCCACAGTCTAAAATTTTTCTGGCAGTTCCTTGAGGACCAAAATGCCCTCCGCAAGCATAACTATGACAAAAGTTGAGGATAGATTGTACCTCATGTTCTTCAACACATCTTCTTATTACCTGATCTGCACAATGTTTCCAAAGGTACGGCTCATCCCAAATGTACCTTCTTGCATCTTTCTTGATCTTATCTCTCTGTGACCTCGTGAGATCGGGTGGGAACTTTCCCGTGACCATGAAGTTGCATATATCCGCATACCAAGGTGGTGTTTGGATAGCAAACAAGTACTCGTCTGGGAATGTGTCATGGATGGGAGTCGCATCTTCGGGTTGGACTATTCGACTCATATGATCGGCGACTAGGTTCTCTTTCCCGCTTTTATCTTTGATCTTAATATCGAACTCTTGCAAAAGCAGCATCCACCGTATTAACATCGGCTTCGAATTCTTCTTGGTAAGTAAGTGCTTTATGGCTGCATGGTCCGGATATATGATCACTTTAGTTCCAAGGAGGTATTGCCGGAACTTCTCTAGTGCAAACACAATGGCAAGCAACTCTTTTTCTGTTGTGATATAGTTGCTATGTGCACTATCCAGGGTCTTTGATGCATAGTAGATGACATGATGTGCTCGATCCACCTTTTGTCCCAAAACCGCCCCAACCACGGTATTGCTAGCATCGCACATGATCTCGAATGGAAGATCCCAATTTGGCGGTTGAATGATGAGTGTGGATGTCAATAAATCCTTCAAATGATCAAATGCACTTTTGCATGCATCACCAAACTCAAAATCGGCTTCCTTTTGTAAAAGTTGACACATCGGCACCGTGATTTTGGAAAAATCCTTGATAAACCGCCGATAGAAACCTGCATGCCCAAGAAAAGAACGCACTTCTCGAACATTTGTCGGGTATGGTAAGCTCTTAATAACATCTATCTTGGCTTTGTCAACTTCCAAGCCTTTTTGGGACACAATATGACCTAAAATCAATCCTTTGTCCACCATGAAATGGCATTTTTCATAGTTAAGCACAAGGTCTGTGTCAATGCACCTTTGCTAAATTTTTGTTAGATTGCTTGAACATTCATCAAAGGAGTTTTCATAGACTGTGAAATCATCCATGAAAACTTCAATGATGTTTTCAACATATTCAGAAAAAATGCTCACCATGCATCTCTGAAATGTTGCGGGTGCATTGCATAGACCAAAAGGCATACACCTATAAGCAAATGTGCCAAAGGGAAAAGTGAAGGTGGTTTTCTCTTGGTCTTCCGGGGCTACCGGAATTTGATGAAAACCCGAGAAACCATCCAAGCAACTATAATGAGATTTACCCGCCAATCTCTCTAACATTTGGTCAACGAATGGCAAGGGAAAATGGTCTTTTCTCGTTGAGGCATTCAACTTTCTATAGTCAATACAAACCCTCCACCCGTTTTGCACACGGGTTGGCACCAAATCTCCCTCTGAATTCTTGACAACTGTGACCCTGACTTTTTTCGGGACTACCTGAACGAGGCTCACCCATTTACTATCTGAGATAGGGTAGATCATACCTGCATCCAAAAGCATGGGTGGGTTCAATCTTCTTTGTGCCTCTCGGGTTGGTTTGAAGTCTTCCTCCATGAGAATCTTATGCATGCACAAGGAAGGACTCAACCCTTTTATGTCAGCAATTGTCCACCCAATAGCTTTCTTATACTTTTTCAGCAAAGTCACCAACTCATCTTCTTCTGCAATGAAAAGCTTGTTGGAGATAATGATAGGCAAAGTATTCTCTTCTCCAAGGTATGCATACTTCAAATGATCTGGAAGAGTCTTCAATTCTAGCTTAGGTGCCTGCACAACGGAAGGAAGAAGTTTTGTGTTAGAAATGGGCAATTTCACATTGCTATTATCATACTTCATTTTCTTCTTTTCTTCCATGAACTGCACTATTTCCAGCAACTCTTCATCTAACTTGAAATTTTCTGCAATCTCTTTGACCGAATTGTTATCAAAATTCCTGCTCAAAACTAACTCCAACAAATCATGGTTAGTCAAATCAAAACACTTTTCAGTCAAAGGCTGGATTATATCAACAAATTTTATGTAATGAAAATCACTTGGGTACCGCACTGCTTCATAGATATTAAAGTTGATGACCTCCCCATCAAATTCCATGGACAATGTACCATTGTAGACATCAATTTTTGTTCTTGCTGTTTTTAAGAATGGTCTACCTAAAAGTATGGAACTCGAGGTTGGGTGGTCATCATCTCCCATATCAAGCACATAAAAATCTGCAGGAAAGACAAGCTCATTAACTTCCACTAAAACATCATCTAATACACCTTTTGGGTGTACTATAGAATGATCTGCAAGTTGGATAATCACCCCGGTTTTTGTTAAAGTGCCTATGCCAATAGATTTATAAACAGAATATGGTAAAACATTGATTGAAGCTCCTAAATCTAGCATAGCACGGGGGACATAAAGGTTTCCCAATTTGCAAGGAACGGTGAAAACACCCGGATCCTTGCACTTTGGGGGCATCCTTTTCTGCAAAACTGCAGAAACATTTTCACTTACTTTCACTGTCTCATTACCTCACAGCTTCTTTTTAGATGTGCAAAGTTCCTTGAGGAACTTAGCATATCTAGGTACCTGTTTGATCGCATCTAAGAGGGGAATGTTGACTTCAACTTTTCGGAACATTGCCATGATCTCACTATCTTCTCTCTCTTTTTTTGTTGCTGCTCAATCTTGATGGAAAAGGTGGTGGTGTGATCTTTGCTTCTTTCTCTTCCGACTTCTTTTTCTCCACCATTTTTTCTTTCTTTTCATCCTTCTTTGGTGGTTCTTCTATCACCAACTCCTCTTCTTATTCTTCGGGCATCTTCGGGCCATAATATTTCTTTCCACTCCTCAAGCTAATTGCACAAACATTGTGTTTTGGGTACTTTTCAGTTTGAGGAGGTAGCTTTCCTTGATTCTCCATTTTGCTCACCGATTGAGCAAGTTGTGCCATTTGTTGCCCAAGATTCTTGATGCTTGGCTTGGTCTCTTGCTGAAAACTTTGAGTGCTAGTGGCAAGGCTTTTGACTATGTCTTCTAAGGACATACTCGAGGACCTGGCTTGTTGAGGAGGAGGTTGTGGTTGCCTCGGTTGGTAATTTTGTTGTGGGAATGGAGGCCTTTGTTGATGTTGAGGAAATGGTGGTCTTTGTTGATAACCTCCATGTTGATTACCTCCCCAACCTTGATTGTTGTTCCATATTTGATCACCCCTTGGCTGCTCAAATCCCCTTTGATTCGACCCGGAATACCCTCCTAAAGCATTGGCTTCCGCATAATCCTCATCTTGAAGTTGAGGGAACATGTCGGTTGGGTGCCCTACTTGAGTGCAAATACCACAAGGGCGGGGTGTGGGCTGCACACCCTTGTCTTTAGCCAACATCATTACAACTTTCGTAAGCTCGGACAATTGAGCTTCAATTTGAGGAGTTTGGACCTCTTTTACACTTCGGGGTGCATCCGTTTACCATTCTTCATCATGGCTTGCATGTTTAGAATCTTCAGCTATATTCTTGATTAAGTTGCGGATTTCGGTTGGAGTCTTATCGGGTAAAGATCCACCACTCGAAGCATTAAGAAGCCTTCTTTCCATTGGGGTCATTCCTTCAATGAAATATTGGAGGAGTTGGTACTCGGTAATTCCATGCTTGGGACAACGGGCACAAAGCTTTTTGAACCTCTCCCAATATGTATGAAAGGCTTCTCTCTTGTGTTGTTTGATCCCAATTATCTCTCTTCTTAGGGCCGAGGCTTTCATTTCTGGGAAGTATTTGTCTAAGAAGAGGCGTGCAAGATCTACCCATGTGTTGACCGTCCCCGGTGGGAGGTCATAAAGCCAATCTGTTGTTGAGTCTTGCACTGCAAAGGGGAATGCCCTAAGCTTAATTGGATCCTCCGTGACATTGTGTGGTTTCATGCCCACACACACAACATGGAATTCGGTCAGAAACTTGTGAGGATCTTCATTTTCCAGGCCTCTAAAGGTTGGGAGTAAGTGGATGAGCCCGGATTTCAGTTCTAGGTTGGTGGCTGCCGGATATGTAATGCAAAGAGGTTGTTGAGTAACCTCTTGCCTCGACCATTGACGGAGAGTTTGTTCGGGTGGTGGGTTTGGAGGTGGATTCCCTCCATGGTTATCTCCCATGGTGTGAGTGGTGGTCGAAGTTTTTGTGGGTGTAGTGTTTGGAAGAATATAAGTAGGTGAAGATGGTGGAGTAGTATTTTTGAGTGAGGATGGTTAAGATGAGAGTGATAGGCTTTCTGTTTCGGATGCGGACACACTTGAGAGGGGTATGTCCTCCCAAATGTTGATTACTGGAGGGTTAGAAGATGCAGAAGTCCCGGAACCCGGTCGCCTCTTACGAAGCTTGGCTTGCTTCCTTAACTTCTTTGCGGTCTTCTCTATCTCCGAGTCAATTGGCAATGGTGTACATGTACGGAAAGATCTAGGCAAAAACAATTAGTAACACCGTGTCCCCGGCAACGACGCCAATTTGTTAGGGGTGTCAGACCCAACAAATAAAGGGGTATGATATACTCCAAAATAACACTACTATATTGCACTAAAAGGTAGTACAAGGCAAGTAGGGTCGCTCCACAGAGACACGGGACAATTGGTCTATACCTCTTTGCGCAAGGTACTTTGGTCACAAAAGGGGGTTTTGTTTGCAAAAGTCAAATAATGACAATAACAATCAACTTTGGAACATGCAGAAAATGAAATAGATTTGTAAACAAGTTGTAAAAGTGCTTCCAGTTCTAGTTCTCAATGTTGTCATTTAACCTGATTATGACTTGATGTAATTTGTGATTACTATTCTAAGTTGGTACTAAAAGATATTAACACGCTCTAATACCTCTCGCTTGCCAAATTATCTAACCAAAACACGCTCTTTGACTAGACCTAGCTTTACTAATTCAACCTAAACACGCTCTTAGATTGTATTGAAAAAGTGCATTAAGTTTTGTACAAGCTTCCCAACAATGTTCATTTCTTCTCATACGCTCGGAAGTGTGAAAACATGTGATAAATGTTCTACAATAAGAAAACCTATTGTTTGTTACCAACCATTAACTTTATAGAACGATTAGGTTCCCTAAAAGTTAATTAACTACACAAAAATTCAATTCATGAAAGTGGCCAATCAAACACAAATCAAATTTAAGGATTCTAGTTTAAACAAGAACATAATCACTAGAATAGAATCACAAATCAAACATCAAATCATATGCTTCAAGTCAAACAATCAACATGTCTTGAACAAGAACTAGAAACCAGGGTTTCTTAGCCACACATGGCTAGAACAAGATCACAAGAATAAAAGATGGAAATAATGTGCAATTACAACTTACAAATAAGAGAAATAATGTTTCCAAATGATAAATGATAAAATCCTTGCAAAAACCTTCGAAATCCCCTCTCAAAATGTGCTCTGATATGTTGTGTGTGTCCCCAAATGACCCAATTTCCGTAATATGAAAAATAGGAAAAACTGCCAAAAGTTGGTTTTTTTGGGTCGAACACGGCCCGTGTTGAGCATAAGGAAAAAGTGACACGGCCCGTGTTCAGCTTGGTCAACAGTTCCCATTTTGGTCAATACGGCCCGTGTTGATTTTGCAATGTAAATCCAACACGGCCCGTGTACCCTTCTGACTCCGACTCCAAACTTGATTTTTCCAACTTTTTCGTTCTTCACCCGATCATCCCGAAATCTTCACCAATGCTTCCCGGCACCTCCCAAAGCGCATTCCAAGCTCCGGTTTACCTGAAAAATACATGAAAGTGTGAAAATAAGGTTGTTCTAGAGACTAACATGAATATGATGAAATACAAGGAAAAGGAAGAACAATTATGCTAAATAGATGCATGAAATGGGACTAAAAGGTGTGCAAAAAGGTGCACAAATTGCACCTAACAGGATGTCATTGTCAATACAGATGAAAAGCATAAACAAAAAAAAAACAACATAGGCCACAAAAACAACAAAGGACTTACAACATTCTATTTATTTCTACTTGCGTCCATAGAGGGCTTCGAAAGGCGCAACCTTGATGCTGGTATGGTAACTGTTGTTGTAGGAAAACTCAACCAAGGGCAAATGGGTGTCCCACGACTTACCGAAGTCAATGACACATGCTCTCAACATGTCTTCCAAGGTCTGGATGGTTCTCTCACTCTGCCCATCTGTCTGAGGATGGTAAGCTGTGCTCATATCCAACTTAGTTCCAAGAGCTTTCTGCAGGGACTGCCAAAAATCTCGAGGTGAACCTGCTATCTCGATCGGAGATAATGGACACAGGCACACCGTGCAGTCGGACTATCTCTTGGATGTATATTTGTGTGAGTCTCTCAATCTTGAAGTTTTCCTTGATCGGCAGGAAGTGGGCGGATTTAGTCAGTCGGTCGACAATTACCCAGATGGCGTCGTGCCCACTCGGAGACTTGGGCAACTTTGTGATTAAATCCATTGCAATCCTCTCCCACTTCCACTCAGGTATATCCGGCTGGTGGAGTAGACCTGAGGGCTTCTGATATTCTACCTTCACCTTGGCGCAAGTCAGGCACTTACCCACGAAGGTAGCGATCTCTGCTTTCATGTTTGGCCACCAATACAACTTCTTGAGATCGAGGTACATCTTATCCAAACCTGGATGAATGGAGTATCTGGTCTTGTGAGCTTCGTTCATGACAACCTCTCTGTAACCACCGAATTTTGGGGTCCAGATCCGGTCCATGAAATAATAGACTCTGTCTCCCTTGATCTCTAGGTTCTTTTCCATTCCTCTCAAGGTTTCACCCGGCATGTTCTCTGGTTTTAAGGCTTCCAGCTGAGCCTCCTTGATTTGCGTGGATAAATAGGAATGGATAGTCATGGTCAGTGCCTTCACTCTACGACCTGAGCACTCCTTCCGGCTGAGGGCATCTGCCACCACATTGGCCTTGCCGGGATGGTAGCGTATTTCGCACTCGTAATCGCTGAGTAGCTCAACCCATCGCCGTTGTCTCATGTTCAATTCCTTCTGGTCAAAAATATGTTGTAGGATTTTATGGTCAGTGAAGATAGTGCACTTGGTTCCGTAGAGATAATGTCTCCATATCTTCAATGCGAAGACCACTGCTCCCAATTCTAGGTCATGCGTTGTGTAGTTGACTTCGTGTGCTTTCAGCTGTCTTGAGGCATCGGCACTGACTTTTCCCCGCTGCATGAGCACACAGCCTAGGCCCTGATTGGATGCCTCACAATAGATAACGAAGTCCTCCGTCCCTTCGGGAAGAGACAAGATAGGTGCGCTGCATAGGGCCCGCTTCAACGTTTGGAACGCAGTGTCTTGCTTTTCACTCCAACAGAACGGTACGCCTTTCTGAGTCAGAGTGGTTAAGGGTTTGGCAATTCTAGAGAAATTATGAATAAATCTGCGATAATAGCCAGCGAGACCCAAGAATTGACGGATTTCTGTGGGCGTCTTCGGTGCTGACCAGTTCTCTATCGCTTTGATTTTAGAGGGGTCCACGTGTATGCCTTCCTCGCTTACCACGTGACCTAGGAAGGTTACTTTTCGAATCCAGAATTCGCACTTGGAGAATTTCGCGTACAGCTTCTCCGCCCTTAGAGTTTTCAGCACCAATCTCAAGTGCTGTCGGTGTTCTTCCTCACTTATGGAATAGACAAGTATATCGTCGATGAACACGATTACGAACTTGTCCAGGAAAGAACGACACACCCGATTCATCAGGTCCATGAATACCGCCGGTGCGTTGGTTAGACCGAAGGGCATTACTACAAATTCGGAGTGACCATATCGAGTCTGAAATGCTGTCTTAGGAACATCACTCTCATGGACTCGCAACTGATGGTACCCTGATCTTAGGTCTATTTTGGAGAAGTAGCTGGCTCCTTGAAGTTGGTCGAAGAGATCATCGATTCGAGGAAGAGGGTAACGGTTTTTGATGGTCAGCTTGTTCAGTTCTCGGTAGTCGATGCACATCCGGAATGATCCGTCTTTCTTTTTCACGAATAAGATCGGAGCTCCCCAAGGTGAGGAACTCGATCTTATGAATCCTTTGTTGATAAGCTCATTGAGCTGGCTGGATAATTCTTTCATTTCTGCAGGCGCTAAACGATAGGGAGATTTAGCTACAGGAGTAGCTCCAGGGATTAGATCGATACGGAACTCGACTTGACGCTCGGGAGGAATTCCTGGGAGATCTTCGGGGAAAACATCAGGAAAGTTGCAGACTTCGGGGATGCTTTCGAGGTTTTTAACCTTTTGCGTCTCATCAACAACATGAGCTAAGAATGCATGGCATTCCTTCCGCAGATACTTCTGAGCTTTGACGCATGAAATGATACGAAGGTTCGAACTGAGTTTATCACCGTAAACCATGAGAGCTTCACCAGAGGGAAGATTGAGACGGATCGCTTTCTCGAAGCAAAGAATATCAGAATGATTGGGGCTCAACCAATCCATACCGATAATGACATCAAAACTCTTAATAGATACAGGCATAAGATCGATGGGAAAATAATGATTGCCTAGGGTAAGAGTACAGCCTATGAATATGTCGTTAGTGCTCTCTTTCTTTCCGTTAGCCATCTCGACAGTGAATGTTTCGGTTAGAGGTTGGGATTTACACTTGATTAGATGTTTGAATGCATGACTAACAAAACTTCTCTCCGCACCAGAATCGAAAAGAATGCATGCATAAGAGTTGTCAAGGAGGAACGTACCCGTAACAACGGTAGGATCAACGACCGCTTCCTCCTGGCCCATTGCCAGCACTCTTCCTGTATTACCGCCCGTTGTCGCCTTGGGTCAGTTTCTTTTGAAATGCCCAACTTCCCCACATCCATATCAGGCTTGCTTGGCACCCGCACCAGGAGTCGGATTAGTTGGTTGGGCTGGTGCCCTGCAGTATCGGGTCGTGTGTCCCTTCCTTCCATAATTATTGCAATTCAACTCACGGCAGGGTCCGTGATGATGAAAGGTACACTTGTTGCACATATGTAGTTTCCCTGAATAACCACCGGTAGGAGCTTGGGTGGTCGGAGCAGCAGTTGGAGCAACAGTAGGAGTAGTGGCAGCGTGGACTGCCACCGTTTGTTGTTTCTTGGAGGGCTCCTAGGGAGACTGGCCCTTGCGTTTGTTCCAAAATTTCTTCTTCTTCTCACCACTCTCCTTTTATGGCTCGGCGACCGCTGATGCCTCATCCAGATCGACTCCATGATCGATCAGAGTCTGCGCCAGATCCTTGGCGCTTTCAAATGTAGTTGGTCTAGCAGCCAAGACATTTCCTTTGGTTGGTTGTGTCAGTCCCCAACTGTACCTCTTGATTTTCTTGCTTTCCGAGGTGACCATTCCCGGACAGAGGAGAGCCAGATCACAGAATCCAGTGGTGTAGGCAGCGATGTCAGAACCCTTCATCTTCAAGTTCCAAAGTTCGTGCTCTAACTTTTGCACCTCGCCCCTCGGGCAGTATTCCGCAAGCATGAGTTCCTTCAGTCTTTCCCAACCCATGACATTAGCCGCTGGCAGGGTTAGGGTTTTGAACTGACCATTCCACCAGGTCAAATCTCTGTCGGTGAAGGTGCAGGCGACAAATTTCACCTTGTTTGCTTCGGAACAGGCGCAAATTTCGAAGATGGATTCGATCTTCTCGAACCATCGAGTCAGAGCGATAACACCTCCATTTCCGTCGAAGGACTTGGGTTTCGCGGTCATGAAGTCCTTGTAGGAACACTCCTTTTGATGTCCTTGACCTCCGTCTTGTCGTTGGGGGTTGGTTCCACCTCCATCCCCACCAGAGTTCACTTGTGCCATCGCTGAAGTCACGACGGCTGTAACTGCTGCCTGGAACATGACGGGCTCGAACTGAGGGGGTGGTGGTGGTGGTGTGTTGTCGTTCCTTCTGATGGGTCTTCGTCGTGGAGGCATCTTGTTCTAGAAACAACTAGGAAGAAGAGGATGGTAAGTCCTCAAGATATATGAAACAAGATATATCTCATCCTGATAATAAAGAAAATGTTCTACCAAATGACAAGCACATAAAAGGTTATTACTGCAAGAAAGTTATCGCTTAAGAAAGAAGAGGTAGCAACACTTGGAATGAATCTATATGCGGAATTTGGCTCTAGCTAAAATACTCCTATAGTATTTTATGTTGAATGTTTTTGTACTTGGTAAGTTTTAGGCATGTTGTAACACCATAGTCACTCCTAAGCACATGTTGGTCATGTCTCGAAGGAATATAGTTGATCAGGCTATATCGACCCTAGACATGATCACATAACTGCCCAGGTTTAACCGCAGTGTCCCAACATCCAAATACTTTTGTTTTGTTCTACTTATGATACTGACTCTGGTACCTAGGTATACTTGTATACTTTTTATAAAAATACTTATATTTCTGAAAGTATACTTTTAGTTTAGAGCACTTAGGCCCCTTGATGTTTATAGTTGTATACCATGTAAGGTTCGGTATACTTAGTTCGCTATAAACAAGGGCTCTGATACCAATCTGTCACACCGCGAAACCAGGATGGCGGAAACATTCTGGGGTGGAGGACGTCATGTTTAGCATCACAACCAATGTATAATAGCAATCATAGTAAACACAACAAAACATTGCATACGTGAAAATTTAATAAGTTTACATCGGTTTTAAATCTGATTCGAATACATTGAAAGTATAAGGAAAGTATAAAGACAAAATCTTATTTTCTCTGACTTCTTCACCATGCACGGAAGGTACCTATCTACTGATTCCCGGAGAATACAAGCAGTTTAAAAGAATATCAGCATAAAGCTGGTGAGTTCATAAGCATTTAGTTTTGGTGGAAAATGTTTCTTTGATCCTTTTTGAAAAGTGTTCCTCAAGAAAATCCTATATTTTCTTATGAAAAGCAGTTTTGAAAGAGTATCTATTAGTAGAAAGTAAACCATCAGTTTCAGAAATGCCAGTGTTATCTTGGGAAATCCCATATTTTCCCTAAAACAGGTTATCCGTCCTAGAGGTAGGGTAACACCGTAAATTTTCAAACAAAATTTTCATTTAAAAATCGCATACTTTTCATAACATATTGTATAGAAATCTCGTTTATTCAAATTACAAAACACAACTCCATTAACAATCTAGGATCCTCAAGACATAACTCTTTCTCTGGTGTGTACAATCAAGCCGGTGCCTTACCGCGATCCTCTGAGATACCTGAAACACATAACACATAACACGGTAAGCACGAAGCTTAGTGAGTTCCCCAAAATACCACATACAACACATAGCCACTCGACGCTATAACTCGGTATGACCCTCCGGTCAATGTGTCTCAGCGGGACCCTCCAGTCCCGTAGCTCGTTGGACCCTCCAGTCCGGTCTAGCTCGTTGGACCCTCCGGTCTGGTGTAAATCGTTGGACCCTCCGGTCCGGTCTATATAACACATAGCATACATATATCACAATGTACATAAACTCAAACATACACATAACACATAAGACCCTCCGGTCTGCACATAGTTACCACCCTAGGTAATGTATAGTGAGAAGACTCACCTCGGGTAATCTCGGAAAGTCTCGAACTCGAATCACTAATCTAGCCTCCGCCTAATCACATAAAGTAATTATCTCTAATTAATACGACTCTCAAAGACTAGACTAGTCCCTCCCTATATTCTCTCAGAAGGGGAGAAGACCATTTTACCCCTCCAATGTTCAAATGTCCAAATGTTGACCAAACCCTAAAAGTCAACCCCAGTCAACGGTCCAACTTTGACCAGACTCGCCGAGTGCACCCTTGCGACTCGTCGAGTCCACTTATTTTCCTCAGAAGTCTCGTGACAGTCCAGCTCAGCTCGTCGAGTTGGCCCCCAACTCGTCGAGCTGTCGCATGATTCAGTTCTTCGAGATAAACCCTAACCAACTCGACGAGTCGGCTCATTGACTCGGCGAGTTCATTCAGGCCAAATGTTCATTCAGACGATTTCAATCAGATCTATTACTCCAAACACTAGATCTATCATCCCAAGGCTCAATAATCACGTAAAGCTTTGATCTTTACGTTCATACATGATGTTATTGCTTCAAAATGCCAAAACATGCTCTTCATGAAGGTTTTTGCTCATCAACCCTCATTTGGACCACTAAAGCTGAGGCATCTAGACTCTAAGGACCTTAGGAGGTCCAGATATGAGGTTTCCAACCACAACCAGGTCTCATTCGACTCATAGATTCAAAAGGATGGAAGCAAAGCCCTAAAACTCCCAAAATGAGATCTGGTACAAGGAATGAACAAGATGAGGACTTTGTACCTTCTATTAGCAGCTGAAACACTCTATACCACAGATCCACTGCCTTCCTTTGTTCCCCATCATGAAGCTCTTCATTCTTCTTCATAGAAATGCACCAAGAACCACCATATGAGCTTCTCTCTCACTCTCTAGCTCCAATAGCAATTAGGGTTTGCTCTCAGGGGAAGGTAGCCGCAAATGAGGCTATAAATGCCTTTAAATAGGTCCCAAACCCGGGAAATTAGGGTTTCTCTGCCCAGCACCTACTTGGCGAGTCCCTCCTCTGACTCGCCGAGTCCATTCATTAAATCCACGCGAGCAACTCGACTCGACTCGGCGAGTTGGTCCCTCAACTCGTCGAGTCCCTCCTTAAATCTCAAGATTAACATACACAATAATGTCCCTGAAAATCCGGATGTTACAATTCTCCCCCACTTGAATTAGATTGCGTCCTCGAAATCGCTCCTCCACAACATATAGATCTAATCAGATAACCAAACAGCACCATCGAAAGGGTCTCATACCGCACAACTATCTTCCTTTCTGGACACCTGAATCCAAACAGAAACTCCTCCCTAGAAAAGGACAGACCCATCTGCCACTATGTTACCCCTTCTGACTCCCAAGAATCTAGAACTCTAGTAGCCTGACACACAGCCAGACCGTCATCTCCAGATGTCATCATGTTATTCGCTCCTCGAATAACAAACCCTGATAGCTCACTGCCCCTCTGATTCTCTAGTGGGGACCGATAAAACAAGTCCATGCCCAAAACTGGCTACCGATCACTCTTCCCAGACATGATAAACAATCAAGATCATATACCAAGGAATGAAAGGATCACATCACACCAGGGACTCATCCACTGAACTGCAATCAAACCCCAACTCCTTTTTCCAAATCCCTTTGAACACTCAGCACCAGGTCATCTCCCGACCTAGCAGTTGAACCTCCAAGGGTTACCCATTGCATACCTCAACATGTCTCACTGACTTCCTTCCCACACTAGCTATCTCGGCCTAGTGTGACATACAAGTCACGAAGTTCGCTTTTCCTCAAGCGAATACGAAATTCGTTTCACCCTCGACCCCTGTCGTCTACTACTCATTAGTTCCATACGTTTCGCGGTTTTCTCACACCAACGAATTGACCCACTCAGGTATAAGGCACCAGATGGAAGCAATACTCCCTTCCAAATGAAATTCATCTCTGAATCCGGAATCTCATTCTGCCTACTCAACGCACTACCAGAGCCAAACTCAAAGTCGAGAGTTTGATCTGAACCAGAACTGGAACCACTCGCCCCAATGAACCACTCAACTCATGACTCATGACCCGCAACCCATGCGTACCTCACTGATCCACTTCCCTTTGGCCACGAAAACCACACTCAATTCAGATTATAACGACTTCCGACAAACATGGAGACCCCAGTCTGACCCCTGGTTCGACCCCATGCTTCCACAAACTCAAATATTAGGGCTACCTAAGCCTAAAACTCTTCTGCGTCAAGCTCTGATCAGAGAGCACTTCATCACAACATTCTCTCGCTGACTAGTGGGTACTACGGCTCCCCGCAGTATCACAACGACCTCTCACTGAATAGTGAGTACTACGTCTCCCCGTAGCATCACCACAACCTCTCACTGAATAGTGAGTACTACGGCTCCCTGTAGCATCACCACAACCTCTCACTGAATATACTACGACTCCCCGTAGCATCACCACAACCTCTCACTGAATAGTGAGTACTACGGCTCCCCGTAGCATCACCACAACCTCTCACTGAATAGTGAGTACTACGGCTCCCCGTAGCATCACCACAACCTCTCACTGAATAGTGAGTACTACGGCTCCCCGTAGCATCACCAAAACCTCTCTGCATTGACTCATTGAAACTGCAGCTCCCCGCAGTCTTACCGCACTTACTCTTACCACTTCACAATCTCATCCTCAGGTTGACATCACACTGCGATCATTAACTCATGCTCTGCGGCCCAGCATAGATAGGTACACACACACCCATCCAAGCTAAGCATCACTACTTCGGACGACCACCTTCGTGACAAAACCTCTTTTTCTCGCTGCAATTCACATTCTCAAATAAATCCATTTGATGTCAATTAGCTGAAGGGCCCCCACCGGAACCATAGACACTTGATACACCACTCGTCATCTCAAACTCAAAACTCAAAATAATATGAGATTTAGGACATTAAACTCGGATACCCCGGAATACCATCACAACGCCTCGCAGTGTCTTGACTCTACCACTGATCTCATACTCATGGCATCATACTCAGATACCGCATTGCTTCCTCGGAATCTCGCAACCGGTCTTTCTCTCGTGCCACTTGTAACCCCGGAATACTCCATCTCCCAAATTAAAACACGGAGAAATTGCCAACGACTCAGAACACGAAGATGACAATCTGAAACTTCCTCCTCTATTGCTCAAAACTCATGCAAGAATACTCGTAACGACCCTGAAGTTGGTTGCCCAATCAACTGCTTCCCTTCCCATACTGCATATAATAGCCCATACTCTGAACCATAAATTCTCAACCTCCAAACTAACATCACAAGCCAACCACCCCGAATTCACCATTTTAACCTTGAAGGATTCCTAACCACCACAAGGTCTCCGACCAACGGCCACTTGCCGTGGAGACACTCATCCTTTCTCAAACACGTACCATATGCACTATCTCACTCTGCACCTACCCTTGACCACCAATAACCCTGGTATCAGGAATCCGCACCGCAGGCCTCTCTATCCAGTTCTCTAACCGCTCTTGAACAAATCTCGGATCTCCTCAAAAGTACCTGGTTCTCCCCCACTCAGGGTTCGAACCATCTGTTGGGTTATGAGCATTCTAACACTCCTAAATGTACATGCAACCCTAAATACCTTGGATCTATGTTTTCTCTATTATACATACAATTATGAACATCCAAGGTATTATCCTAATCTAGCATACAAAATAATAAATATAACAAGATAGAATACATACCTCTTTGATGTAGAATGTCTTCATGAAGCTTGAGTGCCTAGTGCCCCAAGTGTGACACCTCAAATGGTTCACACAACACCAAATACACTTGGAATAACTTGAGAGAAACTTGAACACTTCTTGAAATCGTCTAGCCCTCACACTCACACATTAGTGCACGATTTCTTGAGCCATGAGATTCTTTTATATGGTGGCTATTAGGGTTACACCATGTAACTCATAACTTTACCCATTCCTTATGCTCCATGGATTTTAACCTCCATGGAGTATCCATGGGTCACCCCATGAACTTAGTCCAACATAAGGAATCTTGGATCACAAGCCCACATATATAAGAATGAATGATTTACACAATCAACCCATATATTTAATTAGTCTCCTTTTGATCACTTAATTAATTCCAAATTAATTCTTGATCAATACTAATTAAATAACCTTATTAATATATTAGAACTTATAATATATTAACCAACCTTAAGTGTTATTTCTCTCATTATAGTCTATCCAAATGCATGATGCCATGCAACCCAAATGGACCATGCCGGGTCGGGTCAAGTCTTACCAATTATAGTTATGGACTTAGACATTAATCCAACAGTCTCCCACTTGGATAAGTCTAAAACTATTATTGCGTATGACTTCAGGAACCGATCAGCAATCGTAGCTCTCAAAAGCTTCTGTCGAACTCTGACCTTGTCGATGAACTCTGACCTTTGTCAATGACTTGTCCATTAGATAAGGGATCATATATTCCTCCATTCTAGATATCATATGGACTGAGACATGGATTATCAATCATTCTCTCTGTCCATTTGTTGTTTCCCGATTTCCGATTCATGATGACTGACTGATTGAACAAATCAAATCAGTCCTGGCTTGGCCAAGCACTCACATGTATCATCTTTAAATCATCGAGGGGCCCACAGATATCGCTTTTATCCCGAAGGTAAAAGGAATGGATAAACTTCGACTCATATGGCTTGTTCTACTACTTGTTGAATCATACACAAAGGCACGTTTTATAACATCGAGTTACCAATGCGTTTTCGTGCAATCAATGTATAACCAACTCATAGTAACAACTCATATCTCTAGGTTTGAAGAATATAAGATATTATCGTCTCATGATCAGTCGTGATAAAATCCATGAAGTGATTCAAATGAGCGCGGGTTGAATCCAATACTCAGAACTTATGAGCACTCATGAGTGTTGTAGCACCACTTTTGTCCACCAACTTGGACCTCTACAAACCAACCCATGACAGTCTTGATTCATATCTACTTCCAACATATGACCGACTGTGGATGGTTTGAATAACTTAATCATTCAGGAAGAGCGACTTAGTTATTCTGGAAGTCAAAACATGCAAAGTGAAACACAAGAATAAATGAATCAAATATGGTATCAAACCCTATGAATATAAATAAACACTTTTATTTATCACCATACTGATTACTCATTATTCATTGTTTCGGTTTTATCAACTTTATACTTGAATTTAAAACAATAGTTGTCCCATGCTCCAAGCATGTACACTATGTTTTCTAAACACTAGTCATGCCATACACCAAGTATGCATACTATGTTTGTCTATGATCTTTACTTTGTAAAATAGATCAATTGAACATCACTCCAATGATCCTCTTTTCACAGTCCCAAATCCTTACTGCAAATGCAAGAATTCCAAATTCATGCCATTTACTGAAATCTGTTAGATTCTAAACTTATATGCATTGATCCTCTTAATGATTATGCACGAAGTCAGAAAGACTTGACAACAATCATTACAGAGCATTCCAAAGGAGATCAGCTCTTTGGAAACATCCTTCTTTCATTAAGTTTCCTAATCTTACACAGATTGAATAATTCTAACTTTGAAACATTTCCATATTCCATTTTGACTATCACTTCTGAACAAGAGTTGCCTCCTTACAGATTATGTCAATATGGTACTTCCAGAATTAACATTATACTTCCAACTGTCCTTGAGCAACCAATCTTTGGTAAACCTTAGATTGTCCTCGACAATTGCTTAATCATTTTAGTCATATCCAATTCTAGACCTTTTCCCTTCATAATGCCCCAGGCATTTGGAAAATTTTAGAAAGGATGAATATAGCACATGTAATCGATCCTATATCCGAAGCATATGGGACACGATTCATGATGTCTCACATAAAGACTAAACCAGTCTTTTGCTATAATATTTCCATTTCAATTTGCCAAGTTCTCAAAATTCAGATTATGAAAAGGGATGCCGTAATCATAATCGAATTTTAGAACGCAAATAATGGACCCATATATAGAATTTCCTTATGTTGAGCCATTCCAACATGAAATTCATATATATATCCTTGATTAAATACGATTAAAATCTCAATCTAAGCTTTTAGAATTGAAATGAAGTATAATTTCCTCTCCCTTAATTATAGCAAAACAACTTTTTCAACCCCTGCAACCTCACGAATTGAAACTTTTGTTTTCTATAATTAACATTGCTAACTTGCAACCTTTGTCATAATTATCATGCTCCCACTAACATGATGATTATTAGCATAACACTTATGCTCCTACTAGCTTTGACATGTACTCAGAAATCAGCTGACTTTCTTACCAAAGTTCAGATTTCTGATACTAGATTGTTTTGATAAAACTTTATCAAAATCATACACCTCTCTTAGATAGCTCACATGTGTGTCTAAACAATTTTAGAACTATGAAAAGGGATGTCGTAATCATAGTCTCAATTGTTTAGACCTTTGCCACTTCTCACAAGTCCATGTTAGTGTGCCGGTAAACCACACACGCTCCACTAACGACTTTGAGAATACAAATATCACAATTGCTATCTAGCTAAAATCTACTTAGTGAAAGTGTTTCCTCACCATCATTTTCATGAATCGGAGAGAAACCTTATGACACTTAGATTTAATAGTGTATGTGTTCTTATCCATGTGAATTTGTCAAAACCATAATCACAAGACAAGGTTAGTGACAAATTCAAACTCATATTGATTAAACTTGTGCAATCTTAAATTCTTGCCATTTGGCAGCTCAGGTGTCTGCCATTGCTTCCAAGTAGTTGTGCAACTAATTGAGAACTCTCAGAACTCCTATGCAAAGCCAACTTGAATAGGCACAAAAATTTCAACACGATAGGTTATAAACCTCAAGTCGTGTGCTAGTGAAGGACTTTAGGTTTTATTCTTGATTAAGTCTTGAAACTTTCAAGAGCTTTAAGACTCCCACTGTCCTCTTGACATATAAGACTCCCTTGTCAAATATTCAAGAGATAGTGCGGATTCTTTATCAAGACTAACACTTTACACAATTGGCCTAAGTTGGTCTCTGTTTTATCCAAAACATCACAACTTACCAATTTCAAATGTACAAGAGTAGATAACCTTTTACTCTTACATTTGACTAGTGTTAACAAACCCTCTTTAAGATATGTCACTCAAGTTACAATCTTGGAGTATGACTCTAAGAATTGTATTGGAACGAAGTATGACTCATCTTTTTGATTTAACCATTTCAACAATTCATGACTCCTCTTCTTAGTCATAAGAATGCACTAAGATGAATTTAGAGGACCAATTGTGATATGGTATCTTAATCATTAAGATGATCATAAACATGATACTAAAGTACTCTCCCATCTTTTCAGATTTGAGAAACTTTTATCTTTCTGCCATACTTTGATTCTTCTTATTCGTTCTGTCTCACATTGAAACTTCTCCAATGCTACAGACTTATACTTAAACTTATAAGTATAACCATATTTACTGAACTTAAGTAAATCATGACGAATAGTCTTCTTGATCTTTTGTGGTGGACTTGACCAGTGCACAAGAATGTGTACTCGATCCCTTAGTCCTTTCCTTATTCACATAAGGAATTAGTCTTAATTTTCCAAGCTGAAAGTTCTTATTCATCATACTATACAACTTGCATGATTCCAAGTTTCGGTCCAATTGAACCTTGGGTGATGAGAATCTTTCCTTATTTGGTAATATTAGACACTACCACAACCGAAAGAATCAAATCCATTTTTCCAATATTGCTATCAATGGAATCTTATAAGCAACAACTTTTCACAAATGCCATTGTAAGGATACTTAAAATAAATAAAATCAAAACCTTTTTCTTTTATTTTAAAACTTTGCGGAAAAACTTATCCTTACAATCCATATGAAAACCTTGTTGTTATCTATTCCTAAGCAATATAAATATCATAACTCTTAAGTAATAGCCCAAAATTCTGATCACCGAACCATACGATTGAAATCCATCTTCGCGATCAGAATCAGCATGTACTTAATAGAGTTAGACAATGGACTTTACCTGAAGTAGAGCCAAACTTATTGACTTTAACATCCTTAGGTAAATTTGGCAGCTTCGTAACCAATGCCCCTTCCTTTGGCAATAGTTACCTATGGACCCTTGATAATGGGACTATCTCAGACTTCGCCTCTCTCTTTACCATTGGGTCAACCGAGTTGACTATGGCCGATCCTTTTCTATTGGGAAGAGAGAGCTTTACTGGATATCCAATGTCATCATTGTCAATGTCCATAGCGTTTTAGGAAGTTGATCTTAGCAAATAGATAAGATCATTAAGGGTTTTGTCTTAGTCTGTTTCATAGGATTCCCAAAAGAACTCACTATGTGACTTAGAAAGTAGTTGAGCCACCAACTTTCTCAAGACTTTGACACCCAACTCTCCCGGCTTGTCAATATGTGACTACATCTCCAAGATGTGATCACACCTAGACTTTTCCTTGCCAATAGGGCTTGAGTGACCTTAAACTTTTTAGGAACTTGTGGGTTAGAGAGAATAATTGGAGGAGGTGAAAGAAGTATGATATCCATGGGACATCATCTTCATTTAGGAAAGCTTGTTTCAAGAGATTTGGGAAGATCATAAATGTCTAGACCAGACATCTTTTTGGGAGATATTCAAGATAGTTGATTTAAAGTCCTTAATATAACACCCAATATGAAATATTAAGGCTAGGACCCAACAAACTATTTTATAACTTAGAAGAGGGATGCCGTAATCCAAGCTATAAAATATTTGAAGGTAGGTGAATGACGATTCACCAATTTCCACCATGAAAAACGAAATAATTTATTAGGTTTTAATTGGATTTGAAAGTCCTAGATCTTTGAGATTCATTGAACTGTTCAAAGGCATGTTTCAATCTCGAGTGTGCCCTTCAGGTTTTGTGACTGGGATGCCGAGGATCACAAAACAAGGTGTGAATAACCATGCAAATATACTTGGTACCCTTAATATTTACCCCTTAATCAGTGTGCCGGTTAACCACACACGCTCCACCGATACTATGATAAATATTAAGTTACCCTTTGCCTACCTTGTTAAGTCCACGTTAGTGTGCCGGTTAACCACACACGCTCCACTAACGACTTAAGCAAAGTGCAAAGTGTAATTTCATGGGTTAGCACCAAATTCACATTTTCCTAAGTAACTAAGATTGGGTATTAATAAGAGTTTAGTTACTTAGTATTTATCATTAATACTTTTAATGAAAGGAGAATTATAGTCCTTGTCCTACACGTTCGGCTAACGACCCTCCACCAGTCAAGGAAGCGGTGGGTGAGAGTGGACACCCATTAAACTGCCATTTTATAGGCAGTAACCTTATACCCCCCTTATAGACCGGCTTCGTGAATGAGGCCTACTAACGGTAAGACTGACTTTACTCTTATACATATATATATATATATATATATATATATATATATATATATATATATATATATATATATATATAAATAGAGTAAATTACTGAAATCGTCCCTGTGGTTTGGTCAAAATTGCACGTTTGGTCCCTAACTTTTTTTTTGCACTCGGATCGTCCCTGTGGTTTGATTTTGTTGCATTTTTCGTCCCTGTGGTTTGATTTTGTTGCATTTTTCGTCCCTTACATACATAAAGTTAGGGACCAAACATGCAACTTTTACCAAACCATAGGGACGAAAAACACAACAAAATCAAACCACAGGGACGACCCGAGTGCAAAAAAAAAAGTTAGGGACCAAACGTGCAATTTTGACCAAACCACAGGGACGATTTCAGTAATTTACTCATATAAATATTATTAACTTATAATATTATAAAGTATAAGGGTTGAATTTTAACTTTTAAAATTCTAAGGGCTAACTTGGAATTAAAGTATTCATAAGTGAAAACTTTTCAAATTCCAAAACTTGAGGGCAAGTTTTGAAACTATTCAAAACTAATTAATTCCATAACTTATGAGTTTAAAATAGTTTTAATTAAAAAAAAAAAAAAAAAAAAAAAACTCTGCAAGTTCCATAACTTGAGGACAAGTTATGGAAGACTTTAAACTAATTAATAAAAAAAATAACTTTTTTTATTGTAACTTATGGAACTAATTAAGGTTATACTTTTTTTTTTAATTTAATGAAGAGACTCTTGAACCTCCATAACTTGAGGACAAGTTATGGAGTCATAAAACCATTTAATTAGAACTAGACTCTTCATTTTGTAACCTTTGCCAACTTTTATGAGTTTTATGATTTTTAAATGTGACTTTTCATATAACTTGAGGACAAGTTACAAAAACACACTTTGGAATCAACTCTTAGATTAAAATGGATTGAAAACAACTATTTCACACAACTTTTCTATTAATCTAAGAACCTCATAAGAACAAGATAATCAAATCATCAATCTTCAAGAAATTAGCATGAACATACAAACTAATACAAATCTTGAAATTATGACAATTATCTTAGAAATTGGATTAGCATGAACATTACCACATCAAAAACAAGTTTATAAGTCCAAAAACATCTTAGGGTAATGTTCCTAGTCCAATTCCAGCCAAAACAATCGAATATATGCATCCAACTCGATTTTTCAGCTACTTTTGCAAGTATAACAAGAAAACAAGCCTAGGCTCTGATACCACTGTTGGGTTATGAGCATTCTAACACTCCTAAGTGTACATGCAACCCTAAATACCTTGGATCTATGTTTTCTCTATTATACATACAATTATGAACATCCAAGGTATTATCCTAATCTAGCATACAAAATAATAAATATAACAAGATAGAATACATACCTCTTTGATGTGGAATATCTTCATGAAGCTTGAGTGCCTAGTGTCCCAAGTGTGACACCTCAAATGGTTCACACAACACCAAATACACTTGGAATAACTTGAGAGAAACTTGAACACTCCTTGAAATCGTCTAGCCCTCACACTCACACATTAGTGCACGATTTCTTGAGCCATGAGATTCTTTTATATGGTGGCTATTAGGGTTACACCATGTAACTCATAACTTTACCCATTCCTTATGCTCCATGGATTTTAACCTCCATGGAGTATCCATGGGTCACCTCATGGACTTAGTCCAACATAAGGAATCTTGGATCACAGGCCCACATATATAAGAATGAATGATTTACACAATCAACCCTTATATTTAATTAGTCTCCTTTTGATCACTTAATTAATTCCAAATTAATTCTTGATCAATACTAATTAAATAACCTTATTAATATATTAGAACTTATAATATATTAACCAACCTTAAGTGTTATTTCTCTCATTATAGTCTATCCAAATGCATGATGCCATGCAACCCAAATGGACCATGCCGGGTCGGGTCAAGTCTTACCAATTATAGTTATGGACTTAGACATTAATGCAACACCATCACCAATTGGTTCGCCAACAATCTAACCCACAGACTGTTTTTACCAATAACATCGCACCTACTCTTGGAAGGTGATACGCAATGCTCGATGATCTCCCCGATGGAGGTCAAGCAATTCCAAATACCCCGAATCTCCAATGAAATCCTCAGAAACCTCTCATCATGACTACCTCTAGTCATTCCGAATCTCGTACTATCCCACTACCGGACATCCCAACTGTCCAGTCGTAACCCTGACTCTCAGTCTGAAAATAACGAACTAACATATTCCTCATCCTCGACTCTTCAACCAACGTTCCATCACGTGGGTTGTAATAAGAGTGGAGTACTCATTACCACACTCGATACTCATCATACACAATAAGAGCCACCACCCCAATATCCTCTTCTTGATCGTCTGCCGCTGCAGCTAATACACGCCCTACTATGCTCAAATAGGGTGTATCCTTGTCCTTAACCATCTTAGTCCCCGCTGACAACATGCTCATGCTCTAACATTACCTCTCGGCAGACATACTGCCCAAATACTCTAATGAAAGATCGTAACCAAAGCTACCCCACAGGGCTCACCCCCAACCTTGGAAACCGAAAATCTCAATACCTCTCCTGTTTCCCATAGGAACAGAAATAACACCGCTCAGGTCACAGAAAATGACATCTCCACCATCGGTTGATTGCTCAACTCATACCGTATTCTCCCATAATGCACCATCCCTACTCATCCCCGAGTCTTGCGACTCCAACTGGCATCTTACCAACAATCCCTCGGAGCTAACTCGATTTCCCTTTTAAGGGATGCTCCACTAAAACTCGTTCATCATGGCCCTCTGGCCCATATTCTTTCACATCTGATCTCAGTCTAGACAATCACAACGGAATAACTGGTAGAACCAGTAACATTAACCGCCACGGGTCATGGTACTCGAACCATGTGGCCACCTCTCGATCTGCTATGAATCATGGTACCCGAACCATGTTATCTCTTCTCAATCCGCTACGAATCATGGTACTCGAACCATGACATCACCTCTCGATCTGCTACAAATCATGGTACTCGAACCATGAAATCACCTCTCGATCTGCTACTAATCATGGTACTCGAACCATGACATCACCTCTCGATCTGCTACTTAAAACCTCCGGAATGGTCCCTGTATCGAGTATGGGTCCTCTGCTTTCAGTAGTACGGGCCCATACTACCTGCCACATCTACCCATACTTTCCACACTGACCATCCCCGAGTTCCTAAGTAGCTGCTCGACCTCCTTAATCACCAACCCCGTCATGCGTGTTCGCTCCTCTGCAAAATATCCTACTCTGTCAGCGTACTCATCTGACCAGGGTCACCCTTTCCTAGGCTCTTCCTAGGTTCTCACACTTCTCTGCCATCAGCTGCTGAAGAACTCCTTATGATGCCAGCCATCTACCTCCGGAATATCGTCATATTCACTTAGTAGCTGACTCTCATCATCAAGAGTTCCACAAAGCACGAAGCAAGCAGCATTCGGGCATCGAATAATCTCTACCAACATGTAAAACCACTCTAGGTTATTATCCACTTGCTCTCCTCGTACTCAAAGGATACCACCGAACTCAAGCAACTTTACCCCATGCAGGCATCTGACTACTCTCTCAGTAGACTCCTCAAATGCTTATCTAGGTATCTCTCCTAGATTACTCCTCTACTCAAATCCCTCTCTAGAGGATTCCTGTTGGATACTCTTACTCAGCACATACTCGAAAGCACATTACAGATAACAGTAACTCCTAGGCTAAGGCATCACAAATTAGGCCACTCTAGTCCTAACATATGAAATACCTAGCCTATCTCTAGCATGCATAATATCTCGTAGCATATCTCATAAATATCTCATAATACAAACGTAAGGGTATTTTGGGAAATCACCGTTCGGGCTCTGGCTAATTGTACACACTGCTCCAACTCGTATTCTTTTAGAAACTCTTGCTCGTTTTAGAAAAATCATTTCCTTGAAATTTTTTCTCAAATCCTCAGTTTGAGTCCAGATCTACCCGAAGGTGCATCCGAATCCCTCAAACCAAGACTCTGATACCAACTTGTAACACCGTAATTTTTAAAACAAAATTTTCATTTAAAAATCGCATACTTTTCATAACATATTGTATAGAAATCTCGTTTATTCAAATTACAAAACACAACTCCATTAACAATCCAGGATCCTCAAGACATAACTCTTTCTCTGGTGTGTACAATCAAGCCGGTGCCTTCCCGCGATCCTCTGAGATACCTGAAACACATAACACATAACACGGTAAGCACGAAGCTTAGTGAGTTCCCCAAAATACCACATACAACACATAGCCACTCGAGGCTATAACTCGGTATGACCCTCCGGTCAATGTGTCTCAACGGGACCCTCCAGTCCCATAGCTCGTTGGACCCTCCAGTCCGGTCTAGCTCGTTGGACCCTCCGGTCCGGTCTAAATCGTTGGACCCTCCGGTCCGGTCTATATAACACATAGCATACATATATCACAATGCACATTAACTCAAACATACACATAACACATAAGACCCTCCGGTCTGCACATAGTTACCACTCTAGGTAATGTATAGTGAGAAGACTCACCTCGGGTAATCTCGGAAAGTCTCGAACCCGAATCACTGAACTAGCCTCCGCCTAATCACATAAAGTAATTATCTCTAATTAATACGGCTCTCAAAGACTAGACTAGTCCCTCCCTATATTCTCTCAGAAGGGGAGAAGACCATTTTACCCCTCCAATGGTCAAATGTCCAAATGTTGACCAAACCCTAAAAGTCAACCCCAGTCAACGGTCCAACTTTGACCAGACTCGCCGAGTGCACCCTTGCGACTCGTCGAGTCCACTTATTTTCCTCAGAAGTCTCGTGACAGTCCAGCTCAGCTCGTCGAGTTGGCCCCCAACTCGTCGAGCTGTCGCATGATTCAGTTCTTCGGGACAAACCCTAACCAACTCGTCGAGTTGGCTCATTGACTCGGCGAGTTCATTTAGGCCAAATGTTCATTCAGACGATTTCAATCAGATCTATTACTCTAAACACTAGATCTATCATCCCAAGGATCAATAATCACGTAAAGCTTCGATCTTTACGTTCATACATGATGTTATTGCTTCAAAATGCCAAAACATGCTCTTCATGAAGGTTTTTGCTCATCAACCCTCATTTGGACCACTAAAGCTGAGACATCTAGACTCTAAGGACCTTAGGAGGTCCAGATCTGAGGTTTCCAACCACAACCAAGTCTCATTCGACTCATAGATTCAAAAGGATGGAAGCAAAGCCCTAAAACTCCCAAAATGAGATCTAGTACAAGGAATGAACAAGATGAGGACTTTGTACCTTCTCTTAGCAGCTGAAACACTCTATACCACATATCCACTGCCTTCCTTTGTTCCCCATCATGAAGCTCTTCATTCTTCTTCATAGAAATGCACCAAGAACCACCATATGAGCTTCTCTCTCACTCTCTAGCTCCAATAGCAATTAGGGTTTGCTCTCAAGGGAAGGTAGCCGCAAATGAGGCTGAAATGCCTTTAAATAGGTCCCAAACCCGGGAAATTAGGGTTTCTCTGCCCAGCACCTACTCTGCGAGTCCCTCCTCTGACTCGTCGAGTCCATTCATTAAATCCACGCGAGCAACTCGACTCGACTCGGCGAGTTGGTCCCTCAACTCGTCGAGTCCCTCCTTAAATCTCAAGATTAACATACACAATAATGTCCCTGAAAATCCGGATGTTACAGGTAGAGATGCGAGTTTAGAAATCCCTGATTACTATCAGTATGTATAAAAGTAGTTTTATTACTCAAAATAAAACAATGAAGAGTAGATTCCGTAAACCAAAGTTAGTTTATACTTATTTGCGAGTCGTATAACCATACTTGATATGACCGAGAGACCTTTACAACGTTCTTCAGGTGTTGAGCTAAATGACATTTGTTCACCCCAGGCATGCCTGCCTAACTGTAGCTAGCAGTTCAGGTGTGGGACTGTCAGTCCCGAATAGATCTATTCACAAATCTCACGCTCTCCCTCCAGGAGATTCTGGTTATACTAAAAGGATTTATCTCTGTACACCTAAGGGTATAGTATTGAAGTAGAGCCTCACAATTCTATATAATCTAGTTTACGCGCTAAAAATAGTATAAAACAATAAAATAATTGTATTCTATACTCCTGAGAAAATATATAACATAAACTAAACCTGTCATAGTTTATATATATTCATTCATGAAATCTGATTTGGTAAAAACTGCCTAGAGGGTTATCCCAAACTATACCCATTATAGTTTATTAGAGTTGATATGAAAAACTGTTTTGTAAAAACCTTTCTGAAAGCTGTGAAGTTAGATTTCCAAATTAAAAGTTATTAAACGTGGAAATCGTTGGACTTGTATTAATAAGTTTAAAACTTAATAATATACTTTGAGTTTGGCTTGTATTCCCCCTGAAAACATTAAAACACGGAAAATGTAGGGGTATGAACTCACCTGTAGTGAGTGGTTCTGACGTGTGGTTGGAAGAGGAGTGCAGAGTGTCAGGTGTAACCTTGAGCACACAATGATCCTAATAGACACATATAGACATGTATGTGTATGAATTTAGTGTATAGACGACTAAATAAGAAGGGTAACACCCTTATTGGCTAGGAAACTCTAAGATTTATGGGATACAATCACATATGATTGCATAACTAGGGTATATGGCCACCCTATAGAGTTTACGGTCAAAGAGGTATGACCAATGGAGTTCACGGTCCAAGTGTTCACGGTCTTAGGTGTTTACGGTTCAATGACCTTACGGTCATGGAGTTCACGGTCTAAGGAGATTCAACCGTAAACTCATCAATCTTGCACAAATGATGGTTTTCAAGGGCTTCATTCAAAGGCATCGGATTCTAGGGACCATGCTTAGCCTTAGGAAGGGTAAAGACTATAAGAACACCCTTTATAAGGGTTTACGGTCTATGAAGATTCATAGGACCGTAAACTCTTTTGTTCAAGCAAAGAGTGATGATCTTAAGTCCAAAATGAAGGATTTTAACTCGATTCATGAAGGGGAAGATGATACTTACGGTTTTTGAAGGCAAAGAAGGTGTTTTCGGTCCAAAACACAACCGTGTTCTTGAGGATCTTTGATGATCTAGATAAAAGATGAAATCCTTGGATGAATCAAGAATGAAACATGGATTTAGGAAGGATTAACACCCCAAAGGAAGGAATCACTTACTTGATTGAAGATTTGGAAGCAAAATCTTATGATTTTTGAGAGAGAAATCGGCTCCTATGCTTGAAAAGTGAAAATAATGGCTGAAATGATCAACCATTATATATATAGGGAGGAGTTTACGATTACCCTGACCGTAAACTCAAGGTCTCGACCGTAAACTCCTTTTTGAGGAGGTTTACGGTTGCTAGGTAGTTTAGAACTTAAACTGAAACTTCCAAATACTAATTCCTTTGATTCACTAGAGTTAGAATACTCAAAACAGGTTCCAAACAGTGATAACTGGAAGCAAAATGAGTCTAACACTGATAAATTTGAATGTTTACACAAGTTAGAAATTTCGGGTTTTCACATAATACAAGAAACTGAGTGGGTCAGGCTTGGGAGCTGGTGAGCACACAGGGTTTTCAACCCACAATAAATAAGTTTATTATTGTCATCAAATCATTCAACCCGATTATCCGTTCCCGTTATCCTCACTTTACTTCCCTAGAGCATCTATTATAAGGGACCTAGCCTAAGGATTTTTCATCGGGGTGGACAACATTATTTTGGGGATTCCTCAGCAATACATGTAAAATAAGGCAACCATGAGTGGGATGGAGTACACCTGGTGAACACGTAGTTCAAATAAACACCTACAGGTTGCGAGCCTGCTAGCGTTCCACTGGACTGTCTAGAATAGTCTGTGGTCATCATCTATACTCCGCTAGATGACTAGATGATCATCAACATCGAGGCCTCTCATCATTTTATTTCATCACACATCAACTATTTCATCTACCCATATTTTACCCAAAATATTTGTAGATATAAAATACATATACAGTTTAAATCATAAAAAATGTTTAAATCGTTCATCCAACATAGATCTCGGGTAAACATGTAATATGCACACATATCACGTAATTTATATAAAATACTCCATATCTATGTGTAAGATGAAAGTAACTATGCACTAGCGCTTCGCCTCTTAAAAATATGATTTCCTTTGACGAAACCGGGAGGTTTGCTAGAAACGGACTCTGCGAGGGTCGGAGCTTTCCGAGCCGAAAAGCTCTTTTTCTCGGAGCCTTCGGGCGCTCCAGGGCTCTCTTATAGTGCTAGGTAAGTTTACAAGGCTTGGGGGTGTTTGGGATAGAGAGAGAGAGAGAGAGAGAAAAGGGTTTTAGGTGTGAAAAATATGGCTGGCCTCACACCCCTTTTATAGAGTTGAAGCCTCGGGGGGTGTTTGGGAAGTTTCCTACGCAACGCGTTTGTATAAGTGCGTGCCAACCATCGGATGGAACGACGTGGCCGAACCGAGACCTAGTATTCGAACGCGGCGCGTTCCTTCCTTCTACGCGGGGCGTTCCCTCGGACAACATTCACAATTTACACACCCAACTTCTAAAATTCGTAACTTTCGCATACAAACTCCATTTTCAACGTTCTTTATATCCACACGTAGGTGGAGATGTACTCTACAAATTTCATTTAGACTCCGTCGGCTAATTTTGACTTTATTTTTAAAGTTATATTTTAACAGGCCGTGACAGGAAAAGTCCGTTAAAAATTCATAACTTTGTCATCCGACGTCCGTTTTTGTCTGTCTTTTTATCGTTGAGCTCCTATTGACGAGATCTTCGATTCTCGTTTAGGTTGTGTTGGCTAAAAATCGCCCGATCTAAAATTCGAACTCTGGGCTGCACACTGCTATGCCAAATCTTAGAAAATTCATAACTTCCTCATACAAAGTCAGATTTGGACGTTCTTTGTATGCACTCTCTCGGTTTAATGTATACTACGACTTTCGTTTAGATCACTAAGGCTAAAAAGTACTTATCGTAAACTCATTGTTTACGTCACACAGCGTCGTATCTGTTTTGTCGCGAAACTTCGACAAGTCATAACTTCTTCGTTATAACTCGGATTTCGGCGTTCGTTATATATCCAGAATCCTTGTCACGACCATTACAACTTTCTTCATAGATATTGAGTTTATCTATATTTTTATTTTTGACGTTTATTTTCATTCTTAATTTATTATATCTTATAAATAAGTATAATGCACATAAAATCACATAATCAACATAATATTCAAGTAATTCCTCTTTATTACTTCAAAATAAGTTACATTTGTTGACCCTAACTATTACATCATCATATTAATGCTTAGCCTCGAAACACGTGCGTTACAATTCTCTCCCTCTTAGGATGATTCCGTCTCGGAATCATGCATCAGCAAACAGATGCGGATAGCGACTCATCATGTAACTCTCCATTTCCCAGGTGAGGTTTGACCCATTCGTATGTTTCCATCGCACAAGCACTAAGTCGACTATCTTGCGTCGTAACTTTTTAGTCTTACAGTCAACAATCACCTCCGGCTCTTCAATTAGCCTCTTATTTTCATCCATGCTTAACTCAGACAGTGGAATTATGTCGGGAAATTCTCCCATGAATTTCCTCAAATAACACACATGGAAAGTGTTATGAATACCATCTAGTTCTTCTGGTAGTTCTAGCTTGTAAGCTTGGTTGCCAATCTTCTGAAGAACTTTGAACGGTCCAATGAGCCTTGGACTCAACTTTCCTCTTTTCCCAAATCTTATAGGTCCCTTCCACGGCGAGACTTTAAGCAAAACCGAATCTCCAACTTCGAATGTCATCGGTCGTCTTTTCTTGTCAGCATAGCTCTTTTGACGATCCTGAGCTTCTATCATCCTTTCCTTAATCACTTTCTCCGGAGGTACCCCAGGCAAATCCTTCGGGAACACATCCGGATAATCCCGCACGATTGGCACATCATCCCCGGTCACCTTACCCTTATCCCGGGTATCCATGACATAGGCGAAAAAACCCGAACAACCTTGATGAAGATAACGTCCGGCCCTCGCTGCAGAAAACATAATCGGCCCACGCTGCGGTCTCTCACGTTGAATCACCAACTCTCCCCCACTTGGGTCCGAACCCGAACAAACTGCTGCTCACAGTCGATTACTATATCTTATTTAAAGGTCTAAATGAAGTGGAGGTATATAATTTAATTAAACTGATTTAGGGAATAAGAGATAAATATATGTTATTTAAAGGTCTAAATGAAGTGGAGGGGCCACTTAAAAGAAATTTAATATGTCATGTATCTAGGGTTTGAATTAATTCAAACAAAAGTGGAAGGTAGAATATGAATAAGGGAGTAAAGATAGAGGGTTAATGTTGTAATTAGGATTTAAAACCCTTTATGCTACGTAAATGTCAAGATCGTTTCTTTTCTTTGGGTCGACCTGTACGTACGAAGGTTAATGCATTGGTCTGTTACTTTCCCTTCAGCGTAAGTGTGCGATCAAGAAGTCGGTCTTTTAATGTTGTTGTTGCGTCGATCGATAGGAAGGAAGGAAAAATAAAATGAACGCAATGGAGGAAGACCTGGTATAGCGAACGATCTCAGGGAAGGAGAGGGGGTCCGAGCGTTTTCTTGGGCCATACACAACGATTGAGCGAACTTCGTCCCAATTGTTTGCTTGCTGGTGGGTGTCGATCAAGAGGAAATCAAAGAAAAAAATACATAGAGATGATTGTGAAGGAAGAAATCGAACGTGGACTGTAGTAATCAAGGTTGTACCAATCGTAAATCAGAAGAGGGAGGGTTTGACGGGATTCTGTGGTGTGAGTAGGGGCTATTAAGTCGACATGGACTTGGTAAGAATTAAGATACTTGATTCTTTCTTCTTACAAGTTTACAATTTTGTTGCAAGGATGAGGGATGAACTTGAGATTTCTTGGGCTGTGTATAATCCATCCTTGAAATCCCTCCATTCATATTTGATCAATTAACATGTAAGCTTGGTGGGAGTTTAGCTTATAGTTGTAGTTTGGCATAGAAATCGTTGCTCCAAAACCTTGGCTGGAGCTTCACTTAATTGGGTCTTTGCAATCCTATATGAAAGTCCTAGTTAAATTTATAAATTCTAGAAATATGCTCATTTTGGTGTATTTACAAACGTCTCTTAGTGTATATGCATAGGTGGGTGTCAAAGTGGCATGAAAGAGCTTAGAAGATATGAAAACCGGGTAGACCGCAATCTGACCCGTTCTTGAAAGCTCTTTTACGGAAAATTAGACCCGAATTGGACAATACTCAAGAGATAATGAATTTTAGGAAATTGAATCTAGTTTTCAGAAAGTCCGATGTCAGCTCATTTGGATTTGTATAACTTGAGTTATATTCAAAAGACTGAGCGGGGGTCAAGCTGAGAAATTGTAGGAAAATACCTATTCTGCCCCTGTTATATAAAAGAATCTAGAAAAATCACTAGGAGTCGGATTAATGATCCGTAAATTCTCAAAGTTTGCATTTTGAGTCTAGTTTGTCTATGAACTTTTCCAGGACCTGTTGTTGTTTCTAACTTAGGTGAACAGCTGGTCAGAATTTAGCTGCATTGGTAGGCAATTTTGTAATAATCATATAAAATTGTAGAAAAATCGTTTGGACCTTCAAAAGTACATTCTGAAAAGCTAAAAGTCTGAACTTCTGGAATATGAGATAAAAACAGAAGTTATACAGGTTTCAAGTGTGCTAAAACAACTCTAAACAGGTGGCTATTTTGGGTCCAAAACTAGGAATTTTACTTACTAGTTGATTTTTGTGTTTGGGTTATAAATTTGTCATCTTTGGTATTGTAGAACTCCAATAACCTTTTTATTTGAAATTTAATAGGGGCATGGGTGACACTTCAACCAATACAAGACTTGAAGTGTGAGTTGGTCACATCTTTGGCAAAGGTGAGTCAACTTTGTGGTTTTAAAAGTACATTGTTAGGAGCATCCCATATCTTAGATGGATTAGGATGAACCTAGTTATCTAGGATGCATGTGCCCTTTTGATGATTGATTGTTATGCCATTATTGTTGAAATGTTTTATGTGTAATGATATCTAGGGTGTTGCATGCTAGATTCTTCCTTGTTTGGTGTAAGATGTGAGTTCGGGTCATGCTAGATTGAGTGAAGTGTATGAACATTATGTGATGTGAACATGTTAATTCTTGTTTGAAAATATTTGTTTAAAATGTTTTAGGACAAGCATGCTAGTGTTGTATCAACTTCATTGATGTGTTGTGTATGGATGTATTGTGTGATGTAAAATGTAATAACTTCATGAAATTACATGTTTGCATGAAAATAACCCTTAAAGAGGTAATATGTTAATAAAAGAATATTCATAATAATTACATGATTACTTGAAATGGTAAAAGTGTAACTCCTTATTTAATTAATCATTATTAAATTAAAAAGGGGAACACACTAGCGGGGCGAAGGGTAGAAACCTAGACATAGGTATATACCCAATCCGGATATTATGATGATCTACTGGGTTGAAAGATACCTATAGGAAAAAGAGCTTAAGCCAACTTTAACGCCGACTGTTTTTTCTAGACAACCACTCGGGACATGGTCTTGGTACACCTTGGTATACCGGGACTAGAGTGATGTTGGTCAAGCGGTGGTACCAGCGCAAACATCAAGTGGGATTTGGGAGGTGTATCTATTGGTATTGGCACTGCTCGTACCAATCCTGAACGACAACGTATGTGCACAGTCAGAGTAGCGAACACAGCACACCAGGAGCAATGATTACGGGTGAGAGTCGCGCCTCGCTTAGTGCATTGGGTCGTGTCGGTGACGTTAGTAGTGAACGGGGTCTTGCTTTAGGGGTTTTTGCGGTGAATAAATAGACCCTAAATAAGAGGTAATACTTTAATAATTATAGCGATGAGAACCGAGTAAACCTGTGTTTGTTATGAGGTGTGATGTTGTATGTCTTGCTAGTGAGTCTTTGACTGTGTGTGGATGTTTTGCTGAATCTATCTATCATATGTGTGTTCTCTTGACACTGTACTATATTGACTCACTTAGCTTATGCTAACACTTGTTCTATGGTTGTTGGTTTTCTTTGTGTGTTGGAACAGGTAGCATGACATGATGCCTTGATGAGGATTGGAGCTTTTGGGTAGTCTTAGTTAGCATCTTTAGATATGATACCATTTAAACATGTTGGGTTTCATCTTTATGATTTTGTGAACTTTGAATTTTGATGGGTTTGTTTTGACATGAAAGTAACATTGGTGATGTTTTTGAAACAAACATAATAAGTCTTCCGCAACGTATTCTGTTAAATAAATGTTTTAAAAAAAATTGGGTGAAATTTCACAATGTTACAGCCTTGCTGGCCCTTCCCTCTCGAATCAAGCACCTTGGGCCTGTTGCCCGAACCCTCAACACTAGACACAGAATTTGGGTTCCTCTTCTTCTCCATATCTAAATCAATCTCCCTATCCATAGACCTCGCTATCATGTCTTCCAGCGTCTTGCAGCTGGATCGGCTAATAAACTGCCGAATGTCACTCCTTAGCATCTCATGGTACCGGGCCTTCTTCATCTCCTCGTCCGCCACATATTGTGGAACCAGAAGTACCCTGTCCCTGAACATAGCGATGATCTCAGCCACCGTCTCAGTAGTCTGGCGGAGATCCTGGAATTCTCGCGCCAACTGCTACACCTCAATCACCGGTGCAAACACAGCTCGGAACTTGGTCGATAAATCAACCCAGGTCATCAAATCAACATCATCATCACCCACAGAACGCCTTACCTCCTCCCAACAATGACGTGCCCTATCCTTCAAGAGGCATGAAGCTAGTCTGACCTTGTCCCCCTCGGGACAACGGCTGGTACGGAAGGCGTTAGCAACATCTTCTAACCACCTGTTTCTCGCAATGGGGTCCCTCACACCGTGATAATCTGGTACTCCACATGCCCGAAACTCCCTGAAGGCCAGAGAACGCGTCCTGACCAAAGCCATAATCTCAACGTGAAAGGCGCTCAATCGCTCATCAAGAACTCCAGAATACCCTCCCTGTTCGTGCTAAAGATCACAAGAGTCTGCTCAGGGATACTGTGCGTAATCTCAGACGAGATGAACTCCTTCGTCTGGTCATCAAGCTGCCCAGCTCCGGAACCTGAGCCCGAGCCCTCCCCAACACCGTAACTACCAACCGGTCTGCCTCGCAGTACCACCATACTGAAAACAGACCAAAACAAACCATCAGAATACACATCGAAAAATAAACATGAGGGAATCACAACTCAAACAAGCTCCATGGCTTCATCGCAGCCCTTCTTGAATCGAGTACGGATCCTCTGCTTCCAGTAGTATGGACCCATACTACCTTCCACATCTATCAGTACTTTCCTCAAGAAGTGCCTTAACTCAAACAAGTTACTTTATATCCAAAACAATTCCCAACCCCCCCCCCCCCAGATAAGGCTCCCATCACTAGATCTCATCCTAGGTTTTCCTAGGGAAAACTCCACACCACTCTCCACCATCAGCTGCAAAAGGAACCCCCGCTAACTTCCTCTAACTAGCCCACGAATACAATTACATATTACAAAAGCTAGATAATTATTCGAATGAGAGGTCTCACACTACAACAGTTGGACTCAAACAAGAGCTGCATAATAGAGTTAAAACCTAACCCTATAAAATTATTTAGTTCCCATAATATGTAACTTAGCATACTCATGTACTAGTTAGCGGAAGCTAGTTAGACCTCCTAACAGCACAAAGCAAGCAGCATTCGAGCGTCAAGTAATCAGAACCAAGCATAACCTAATCAGCCCATCCTATCACTGACTGATCAGCACTAGCATGCAATTCTATAAGCTCATACAATAGGTATACAAAGGCATCTCTCCTAGCATCCTATCATGCAAAACTGAGCAGATCCTTATCCCTAACTAGCATGCGATTCACAAATTCACAGATCAAAACATATCAGATAACATGTATGGGTAATTTGGGAAACTTGCTTGAGCTCGGATGATTGCATGCACCACACCCTCTCTTATTTTAGAAAACATTTTCTTAAAATATGTTTCTTTTGAAATTTTTTTACCAAATCCTCCGTTTGAGTTCAGACACACCCGAGAGTGTGCCCAAATCCCTCAAACCAAGGCTCAGATACCAACTTGAAACATCCTTAAAACATGACCCAAAATTTTCATTTTTGATGTAAGTAAAAACAGCATTCCCAAAACATTGTTCATATAACCCAATAAAATAAGTATGTCAAACATCATAAAAATCAGAGTATGTCCCGTAAACAGAATCCATATGGTGTGTGAGATGCAATTAACCCAATCTCTTCCCCTTGGACCCAAAAGCACCTGAAACATAAACTAAAAATTGTAAGCACAAAGCTTAGTGAGTTCCCCAAGATACTGCATACCATACATATCATATAAAGTTCCCCACCCACACTCGCATAACGGGCCCCACCCAGAATAACATGCATACACAATCACATACAAGTATCACATAGACAACAAGTATACTAACATAGCCAATCTAGGGTCGGATTTGGTGCCTTAGACCCGCTAAACCCATTGAGACAACTCACCTCGAAAGCTGAATCTCACTAAAATAAATCCCTAGCTGCTGCCCTGACGACTCCCTGAGCTAACAGTACACAATAACACCCATTTAACACTTGGGTTCCATTCTATATTCAATAATCCATTCTTGGGGTAAAATAACCATTTTACCCCTGACCTAATATGATCCAAGACCAAGTCCCAAAACCACTTGTTCCTCTAAGGCCCATTTATGGCACAATTTTCCAAATTAGTCCCAAACCCCCAATATAGGCCTTACCCCTAGGCCCAATAAACTTCCTTAGTCCAAAGGCTCGATTTCAGATGGCCCATAAGGCCCAAAACATCAATGTCCACATAAGCAGCCTAATCGAGGCCCAAAATACGCAAAGCCTGTGACAACTCGGAACTTTTATCTTGAACACTTGGCCAATTCAATCAAAGTTAGACTTGTTCTGTTGACTTCTTGTATTGTTTAAGGGTCCATCTAAGCATTCTAAGCTTGAGTATAGCCAAGGTTGAGGTTAGGAATGAGTCAGCCAGCCGTATGGTGACAAAACCGGGCCATACACACCCTTAGGGGGAGTGTACGGCCGTACACATGGGTGTGCGGCCACACACTCACCTCTTGGCCGCACACTCATTTCTAGGCAGCACACCCACCCCTATATAAAGGGTAGACCCCTTTCCTTTCATTCCTTTAACACCTTGGCAGCACACAACACCATTTTTCTCAAGCTTCTTCAACCGCAAACCCTCCCAAGGCTTCAAAAACGTGAGTAATCCATCCCTTAGCTTGTTGTGCTTGAAGAACCACTTAATCTAAGCCTTGAATCATTGAATCCCGTCATGTTCTTCATCTCTTTGAAGGAGTGCGGCCGCACACCCACATAAGGTGGCCTCACACTCCTAAAAGACCCTCCAAAGTGAGAGTTGGACTTCCATCTTCGAGTTAGACATGACCATAGCCTTGCTGCACCTTAGAATTGGCTTTTTGGACATCATTAGGTAGGGTATACGACCGCACACACCTGTGTACGGCCGCACACACCCTTGTGCGGTACCACACTCCTTGTGTGCGGCAGCACACTCCCGTGTGCGACCATACACACACCCTAGGACCACAAACCCATTTCTAAGACCCTAAACTTGTACTACAACTAAGTATGGACCTAGAACACTTCATGGATGCAAGTATGGACCTTGAAAATACCTCGAAGGCACCTTCCATCATGAGTGTATGGCCGCACACCCCTTGGGCCGCACACCCATGGCCGTACACACACTCAAGGTGGCCATACACTCCCCTCATGCAATCCTTTAAGGTCCTAACACTTAGTGCAAGTAGTTCCAAGTCCCGAGAGTGGTTCTCCATCACATCTAGTGGTGAAATACCTTCATTTGACTCTTTTATGTATCATTTCATGTTAATTAGGATCAAATCGTGTTCAAGGCTTCACTTGAACATCCATCATTCCGTATCAATCTTTCATTCAAACCGCCCGAGGTGAGTTCATACCCCTACATTTTTCGTGTTTTTAATGTTTTCAGGGGGGAATACAAGCCAAACTCATAGTATTTTATTAAGTTTTAAACTTATTAATACAGTCCAACGATTTCCACGTTTAATAACATATTCGAATATTTATCCATTTTTGTAATATGTTGAGCATAAGGGAAACTTCTATTTTGGAAATCTAACTTCATAGCTTTCAGAAAGGTTTTTACACAACATTTTCCATATCAACTCTAATAAACTATAATGGGTATAGTTTGGGATAACCCTCTAGGCAGTTTCCACCAAATCTGATTTCATGAATGAATATATATAAACTATGGCAGATTCAGTTTATGTTATATATTTTCTCAGGAGGATAAAGTATTATTATTCAAGGATAATTATTGTTTTATACTGTTTCTAGCTAGTAAACTACATTATACAGAATTGTGAGGCTCTACTTCAATACTGTACCCTTAGGTGTACAGGGTTAAATCCTATCTCAGTATAACCAGAGTCTCCTGGAGGGAGAGCGTGAGATTTGTGAATAGATCTATTCGGGACTGACAATCCCACACCTGAACTGCTAGCTACAGTGAGGCAAGCATGCCTGAGGTGAACAAATGTCATTTAGCTTAAACACCTGAAAAACGTAATAAAGGTCTCTAGGTCATATCAAGTATGGTTATACGACTCGCAAATAAGTATAAACTAACTTTGGTTTACAGACTCTAGTCTTCATTGTTTTATTTTGAGTAATAAAACTACTTTCTTATATACTGATAGTAATCAGGGATTTCTAAACTTGCATCTCTACCTCTAGGACAGATAACCTGTTTTTAGGGAAAATATGGGATTTTCCCATGATAACACCGACATTTCTAAAACTGATAGTTTACTTTCTACTAATAGACACTCTTTCAAAACCGCTTTTCATAAGAAAATATAGGATTTTCTTGAGGAACAGTTTTCAAAAGGATTCAGAGAACATTTTCCACCAAAACTAAATGCTTATGAACTCACCATCTTTTTGCTGATATTCTTTCAAAACTGCTTGTATTCTCAGGGGATTAGTGAACAGGTACTTCCAGGCTTTTGGAGAAGTCAGCGCGTTAGAGTCACACCTTTTGATTTTACTTTTGTCATGAACAAAACTATGTACTAAGACACTGTAAACCTTTTTCATATATGTATTCAATGTTTGGTTGTGTTTACTATGCTTGCTATGATACAAGTGTTGTGATACTACGCATGACGTCCTCCACCCCGGAACATTTCCGCCGTTCTGGTTTCGGGGTGTGATTGATTGGTATCAGAGCTATTTTTTATAGTGAACTAAGTATACCGAACCTTACATGGTATACAACTATAAACATTAAGGGGCCTAAGTGCTCTAAACTAAAAGTATACTTTCCAAAAATATAAGTATTTTATAACAAAATATATAAGTATACCCGAGTACCAAAATCTGTGTCATAAGTAGAACAAAATAAAAGTATTTGGATGTTGGACATCGCGGTTAAACCTGGGCAGTTATGTAATCATGTCTAGGGTCAATATAGCCTGATCAACTATATTCATTCGAGACATAACCAACATGTGCTTGGGAGTGACTGTGGTGTTGCAGCAAGCCTAAAACTTACCTAGATACTAGAAGAGTTCTAAAATTAAACATAAGGGTTAAAATACTATAGGAGTATTTTAGGATGCTATAACGACCGAACCGGAAACTTACCCAAGAATCCATTCCTCAAGAGTCAATCATGTAACTATAATACATTGGAAGTATTATTAGATTCGATGCCTATTAACTATCCGTTTAACACTAATCTCGCGTAGATAGCATGGTCGGATTCCATCTCCCTGGCGACCCGTACTTTCTTAACCAAGGAGATGATGGATGGCTCGAACCAGCGCTAGAAGAGAACCATGAGATTCCTTTGGACGATGACTTCGCCGAACCATTTCCTGAAGAGACTGACTCAGAACCCAAAGTCGAGAACCTACCTCAAGTAGCCCCGTTACCAAATCCTAACCCTCGAGTTGAATTCCAAGGTCCAACGCCTATGTGGGTCGGAAGACTGGATAGATGGAGTCACGAGCAAGGTCAACCCCGCCCGTACGATGGGGATCGCCGTTTCTACAATGTGAACGAGGGAGGCTCCGCAGACAGAGCCCTTCCAATCATAGTCCGCCAAGTGGCCCGCAACGTTGAACTAAACGTGGCGGCCATTCAGCGAATCGTGGAGCTTGAGGCAGACTCGGATGCCAACACAAACCGCATTCGCAATCTTGAAGTTGCTCATGGGAGAACCATGAGGGACAATGAAGCTCTGCAACGAGAGCTAGCTACCACTCAAGCTGAGGTCATAGAACTCCGAGCACGCCAGTCATTATACGAGAGCCGCCTGTTTGACATGGAGCGCCAGCTGGCTAACTTAAGGATCCGTCCGAGGAGTGTTCGTCGCCAGTAGGAAATATTCTACTCATCCCTCTATTGGTTTAAAAAAATAGCTTCCGTACCTATGCTCTAAGTAACTCTTTTCCCTGTAGACATTCATGTCTTGCAAGTACTGATTCACTAGTTCTTTATGTTGTCAAAATTGTTCCTTTGTTGGTATGTTGTAAACCCACTCCTAGGTCAAATTTTCTGAACTCTGTGTAATATCAATACCAACAATAGCGACAACAATCATATTTCAGTTAAAGATTATCATTTTTAAAAGTATACCTTGGATCGGTAGCATGCAAACTAAGCAACTTTATCAAAGTCACACCACCGTTTCGTCTTAAAAGTATGTGCAAATCGTGTTGATGTCCTTTGCTTCGAGAAAGCGATTCGTCTCAATCTTCTCTCTGACGAAGTTCTCACTGATTACAGTGGTAAAAGTTTGTTCAAACCATCGTATCATTTCCTGCACCAAAGCCTAGAAGTATCTGCGAAAGGGATGTCATGCATTCCTGGCTCATGTTGTCGATGAGACGCAAAAAGTTAAAGACCTCGAGAGCATCTCCGAAGTATGCAACTTTCCTGATGTCTTCCCCAAAGACATTCCAGAGAATTACTTCCGAGCGTCAAGTTGAATCCCGTGTCGACTTGATCCCCGGAGCTACCCCTATAGCTAACCCTTCAGATCGTCGAGAGCCGACGAAAAGGTGAGAGTTACCTAGCCAGCTCAATGAGCTGAGCAACCAGGAGTTCGTAAATTTATTGATGTGAATCCTATTGTGTTCAGACCTTTTCTATTCTTGCTAAGACCACATCATGGGGATGTTGGTCGAATCAATGAGAATCAGATAGCAAAAACGGGAAATCTTAATGCATAGATAAACATTTAGGATACATCCAGAGGCAACCATTGTTGCTCACAAGCTTCTTTTCTTGACATGTAGCAAAATCATGCCTCCGAAGGAACGTAACCAACCCACCAGTAAGACACCAGTCCTCCAGATGGACTCAGCTGTTGGATTAATGTCTAAGTCCATAACTATATTTGGTATGTACTTGACCCGACCCGGCATGGTCCATTTGGGTTGCACTTCACCGGCACAATTTATATGGATAGTCTTTTGAGAATAGTATATTTATGATTTATATTAATATATTATAAGTTCTAATATATTAATATGGAATCATATTATTTAATTAGTATTGATCAAGAATTAATTTAGAATTAATTAAGTGATCAAAAAGAACTAATTAAATATGGACTCTTATATATATGGAATGGGCCAAGTTCATTTAGGTTGGGCTAAGCTTTCATGGATGGTCCATGGAGCTTTTAACCCATGGATCCTATGTAAATGAAAGGTCATGGGTACTAGGGTTTACATGGATGTAACCCTAATCCTCCATAATATATAAAAGGGTCCTTGGCTCACAAAATTGGCACAAGTGTGTGAAAATAAGAGTGGGCCGATTTTAGTGTGCATACATATTCTCTCAAGTTCTTCCAAGGTGTTTTGGTGATTTGTGATTCCATTTGAGGCTTCCACACTATTGGGGCTAAGCTCTTAAAGCTTGAAGACATCAAGCTACATCAAAAGGTATGTCATCTAACTAGAACTTTGTAGTATAGGTGCTTCATAATATGCTAGTTAGGATGAAACCTTGGAATAGTTAATATTTGCATGTATAATAGAGAAAACATAGATCCAAGGTTTATAGGGTTGCATGTACATCATATGAGTGTTAGAATGCTCAAAACGCAACAGTGGTATCAGAGCCATGGGTTGTTTTCTGTTATATTGATGCAAATGTTTTATTTTCAAAGTTGAAAAAAAAGGAAAAAAAAACATGACGTTTGTCAAATTTTAAGATAATTACTTGTTTTTGTGAAAAACTAATTATTTGTAAAATTTGAATCATTTGCTATATGAGTTGAATTAGGTCAAATTTAGTAAAAGATAAAATGATATGATTATTTTATTAGTTTTAAAAGTTTGATCTAAAGAGTTTTTTGAAACCTCCATAAGTTATGGATATGAAAAGGTTTAAAAAAAATTGATTCAAAATTTTTTTATGGAGTTACAAAACTTGGTCTTAATGTTTTAAAGAATTCCATAACTTGTTCTTAAGTTATGGAACATGAAAAGTTTCATCATAAAACAAATCATTAAACTCCATAAGTTATGGAATCCAATTTTTTTTTTTTGTGTTTCCTTGATTTATGAGTTAGTTTAGATTAATGAAAAAAAAAATTTGTGTTTTAGTTGTTTTCAATCCTAATTAATCTAGAGGTAGTTCATAAAATGTGTTTTTGTAACTTGTCCTCAAGTTACATAAAAGGTCACATTTATGAATCTTAAAACTCATAAAAGTGTCATAGGTTACATAAAAAAATGAAGAGTCTTTTTCATTAAATAGTATTATGACTCCATAACTTGTCCTCAAGTTATGGATGTTTAAGAGTCACTTCTTTAAAAGTGTTATTAAAAAATAAGAGGTTACATAAAAAATGAAGAGTCTTCATTTTAATGAACCATTAAACTCATAAGTTATGAAATGAAAATTTTTTAATAGTTTCAAAAACTTGCCCTCAAGTTTTGGAATTTGTAAAGTTTTCCCATGAATACTTTAATTCCAAGTTAAGCCCTTAGAATTTTAAAAGTTAAAATTCAACCCTTATACTTTATAATATTATAAGTTAATAATATTTATATATATGAATAAGAGCAAGTCGTCTTACCATTAGTAGGCCTCGTTCACGAAGCCGGTCTATAAGGGGGGTATAAGGTTACTGCCTATAAAATGACAGTTTAATGGGTGTCTACTCTCACCCACCGCTTCTTTGACCGGTGGAGGGTCGTTAGCCGAACGGGTAGGACAAGGACTATAATTCTCCCTTCATTAAAAGTATTAATGACAAATACTAAGTAACTAAACACTTATAAATTCCCAATCTTAGTTACTTAGGAAAATGTGAATAAGGTGCTAATCCATGAAATTACACTTTAAACTTTGTTTAAGCTGTTAGTGGAGCGTGTGTGGTTAACCGGCACACTAACCTGGACTTAACAAGGTAGGCAAAGGGTAACTTAATGTTTATCATAGTATCGTTGGAGCATGTGTGGTTAACCGGCACATCGATTGAGGGGTAAATATTAAGGGTACCAAGTATATTTGCATGGTTACTTCACACCTTGTTTTGTGATCCTCGGCATCCCAGTCACAAAACCTGAAGGGCACACTCGAGATTGAAACATGCCATTGAAAAGTTCAATGAATCTCAAAAGAATCTAGGAGTTTCAAAACCAATTAAAACCTAATAATACATTTCGTTTATCTTGGTGGAAATTGGTGAATCGTCATTCACCTACCTTCAAATATTTTATAGCTTGGATTACGGCATCCCTCTTCCAAGTTATAAAATAGTTTGTTGGGTCCTAGCCTTAATATATCATATTGGGTGTTATATTAAGGACTTAAATCAACTTTACGTGAATTTCTCCCATTGTTGATGTCTGGTTTAGACAACAATGATCTTCCCAAACCAAGCTTTCCTAATGAATATGACTTCCCGAGTTTGGCTCATGGAAGTCATACTTCTTTTCCTCCACCTCCTCCAATTATTCTCCCTAACCCACAAGTTCAAGGTCACTCAAGCCCTAATGGAAAGCAAGGTCTATGTGTGATCACATCTTAGAGATGAAGTCACATATTGACAAGCCGGGAGAGTTGGGTGTCAAAGTCTTGAGAAAGTTGGATGTTCAATCACTTTCTAAGTCACATAGTGAGTTCCTTTGGGACTACTATGAAACAGACTATGACATGAACCTTAATGATCATATCTATTTGCTTGGTGCTGCTGAATCAGCAATGATTTGGAACGATAGTAAAGCAAATTTGATTAGAAGATCAACTTCCCAAAAACTTTATGGACAGTGACAATGGTGACACTGGAAATCCAGAAAAAAGCATTCTCTTCCTAATGGAAAGAGATTGGCCATAGTCAACCCGGTTGACCAAATGGTAAAGAGAAAGGCTAAGTCTGAGATAGTCCCATTACCAAAGGGTCCATATGTTTATTTTGCCAAAGGAAGGGGCGTTGATTGCAAAGCTGCCAAATTTACCTAAGGATGTTAAATTCAATAAGTTTGACTCTACATCAGGTAGAGCCCATTATCTAACTCTGTTTAGTTCTATTCTGAGATCCTCATTACATGATATGACTGGGTCACATGTTGATGTTTTAAGAATCAAAGAATAGAGAGAAATCTTAAAGGAAGTATATGCTGATTCTGATCGCGAAGGTGGATTTCGATCGCATCAGAATTTTGAGCAGTTGCTTAAGAAGTTATGATATATTTCTAAGGAATAGATAACAACAATTTTCCATGTGGATTGTAAGGATAAGTTTTTCCGCAAAGTTTTAAAATAAAAGAAAATTGTTTAATTTTATTTATTTGAAGTATCCTTACAATGGCATTTGTGGAAAAATTGTTGCTTATATGATTCCACTGACAGCAATATTGGAAAATGGATTTGATTCTTTCATTTGTGGTAGTGTCTAAATTTACCAAATCAGGAAAGTTCCTCATCACCCAAGTTTCAATTGGACCGAAACTTGGAATCATGCAAGTTGAATAGTATGATGAATGAGAACTTTCAAGCATTGGAAAATCAAGACTAATTACTTGTTCACATGGCTGTGTGAGTCAAGTGAAGGACTAAAGGGATCGAGTACACATTCTTGTGCACTGGTCATGTCCACCACAAAGCTCGTTAAGACTATTTGATTTACTAAAGTTTAGTAAATATGGTTATACTTACAAGTTTAAGTATAATTCTGAAACATTGGAAAAGTCTCAATGTATGGCAGAACGAATGGGAAGAATCAAATTGGGCAGAAAGATAAAAGTTTCTCAAATCTGAAAAGATGGGAGAGTACTTTAGTATCATGTTTGTGATCATCTTAATGATTTAGAAATCATATCACAATTAGTCCTCTAAAGGTCATCTTAGTGCATTCTTATGACTAAGAAGAGGAGTCATGAATTGTTGAAATGGTTAGATCAGGAAGATGAGTCATACTTCATTCCAAAACAATTCTTAGAGTCATACTCCAAGATTGTAACTTGAGTGACATATCTTAAAGAAAGGTTTAAAACACTTGTCAAATGTAAGAGTAAAAGTGTCCTACTCTTGTACATTTGAAATTGGTAAGTTGTGATGTTTTGGATAAAACAAATACCAACTAAGGCCAATTGTGTGAAGTGTTTGTCTTGATAAAGAATCTGCACTATCTCTTGAATATTTGGCAAGATAGTCTTATATGTCAAGAGGATAGTGGGAGTCTTAAAGATCCTAAAAAGAATTTCAAGAACTAATCAAGAATAAAACCTGAGGTTCTTCACTAGCACACGACTTGAGGTTTATAACCTATCATGTTGACATATTCTGTGCCCATTCCCGTTAAAGTTGGCTTTGCATAGGAGTTCTGAAAGTTCTCAATTGGTTGCATAACAACTTGGAAGCAATGGCAGGCCCTATACTGCCAGGTGGCAAGAAGTTAAGATTGCATAAGTTCAGTCCATATGAGTTTGGATTTGTCATTATCCTTGTCTTGTGACTATGGTTTTGACGATTCACATGGATAAGAACACATACACCATAAAATCTAAGGGTCATAAGGTTTCTCTCCGATTCATGAAAATGATGGTGCGGAAACACTTCCACCAAGTAGATTTGAAGCAGATGGCAAAAGGTCTAAACAATTGAGACTATGATTACGAAATCCCTTTTCATAGTTCTGAAATTGTTTAGACACACATGCATGTTATCTAAGGAAAGGTGTATGATTTTGATAAAGTTTTATCAAAGCATCTCGTATCAGAAATCTGAACTTTGGTAAGAAAGTCAATAAAGTATTGATTTCTAGAAGTCCAGCTGATTTTTGAGTACATGTCAAAGCTAGTGGGAGCATAAGTGTTATGCTAATAATCATCATGTTAGTGGGAGCATGATAATTATTGTTAGTGTTGCAAGTTAGCAATGTTAATTATAGAAAACAAAAGTTTCAATTCGTGAGGCTGCAGGGATTGAAAAAGTTGTTTTGCTATAATTAAGGGAGAGGATATACTTCATTTCAGTTCTAAAGGCTTAGATTGAGACCTTAATCATCTTTAGTCAAGAATATATATATGAATTTCATGTTGGATTGGTTCAACTTAAGGAAATTCTATATATTGCGTTCTCAAAATTCGATTATGATTACGGCATCCCTCTTCATAGTCAAATTTTGAAAACATGGCAAATAAAAATATTGTAGCAAAAGACTGGTCTAGAATCATGTCTTTATGTGAGACATCATGAATCGTGTACCATTTGCTTTGGGTACAGGATCGATTGCATGTGCTATAATATTTGTCATTTCTAAATTTTTCCAAATGCCCAGAGGCATTAAGAAGGGAAAAGGTCTAGAATTGGATATGACTAAAATGATTAAGCAATTGTCGAGGACAATCTGAGGTTTACCAAAGATTGGTTGCTCAGGGACAGTTGGAAGTATAGTGCTAATTTTGGAAGGACCATATTGACATATTCTGAAAAGAGGCATCTCTTATTCAGAAGTGATAGTCAAAATGAGAATATGGAGTTGTCTCCATAGGTGGAAGTTATCTGTGTAAGATTAAAAAACTTAATGCAAGAAGCATGTCCAAAGCAATGTACTTTGAATATGAGACTTAATTTCCATGGAGTTGATCTCCAGTGGAATACCTTATAATGACTGTTGACAAGTCTTTGTGACTTTGTACATATTCATTACAGGAGGGTCAGTGCATATAAGTTTAAAATCTAAACAGATTTCGATAAATGATAGGAATTTGAAATTCTCACATTTTTCGATAAGGATTTGGGAGTGTGAAATTAGAATCATTGAAATTATGTTCAATTGGTTTATTTCACAAAGTAAGGATCATAGACAAACATAGAGTGCATACTTGGTGTATGGAAAAGCTATTGTTTAGAAAAACATAGTGTACATGCTTGGAGCATGGGACAACTAGTGTTTTTAATTCAGGTATAAAGTTGATAAAACCGAAACAATGAAATAATGAGTAATCAGTATGGTGATAAATAAAAGTGGTCAGTTTATATTCATAGGGTTTGATACCATATTTGATTCATTTATTCTTGTGTTTCATTTTGCATGTTTTGACTTCCAGAATAAACTAGGTCATTCTTCCTGAATGACTAAGTTATTCAAACTATCCAAAGTCGGTCATATGTTGGAAGTAGATATGAATCAAGACTGTCATGGGTTGGCTTGTAGAGGTCTAAGATGTTGGACAAAGTGGTGCTACAACACTCATGAGTGCTCATAAGTTCTGAGTATTGGATTCAACCCGCGCTCATTTGAATCACTTCATGGATTTTATCACGACTGATCATGAGACGATAATATCTTATATTCTTCAAACCTAGAGATATGAGTTGTTACTATGAGTTGGTTATACATTGATTGCACGAAAACGCATTGGTAACTCGATGTTATAAAACGTGCCTTTGTGTATGATTCAACAAGTAGTAGAACAAGCCATATGAGTCGAAGTTTATCCATTCCTTTTACCTTCGGGATAAAAGCGATATCTGTGGGCCCCTCGATGACTTAGCGATGACACATGTGAGTGCTTGGCCAAGCCAGGACTGATTTGATTTGATCAATCAGTCAGTCATCATAAATCGAAAATCAGGAAACAACAAATGGACAGAGAGAATGATTATAATCCATATCTCAGTCCATATGATATCTAGAATGGAGGAATATATGATCCCTTATCTAATGGACAAGTCATTGACAAGGTCAGAGTTCGACAGCGGCTTTAAGAGCTACGATTGCCAGTTAGGTTTTGAAGTCATACTCAATAATAGTTTTAGACTTATCCAAGTGGGAGACTGTTGGATTAATGTCTAAGTCCATAACTATATTTGGTATGTACTTGACCCGACCCGGCATGGTCCATTTGGGTTGCACTTCACCGGCACAATTTATATGGATAGTCTTTTGAGAATAGTATATTTATGATTTATATTAATATATTATAAGTTCTAATATATTAATATGGAATCATATTATTTAATTAGTATTGATCAAGAATTAATTTAGAATTAATTAAGTGATCAAAAAGAACTAATTAAATATGGACTCTTATATATATGGAATGGGCCAAGTTCATTTAGGTTGGGCTAAGCTTTCATGGATGGTCCATGGAGCTTTTAACCCATGGATCCTATGTAAATGAAAGGTCATGGGTATTAGGGTTTACATGGATGTAACCCTAATCCTCCATAATATATAAAGGGGTCCTTGGCTCACAAAATTGGCACAAGTGTGTGAAAATAAGAGTGGGCCGATTTTAGTGTGCATATATATTCTCTCAAGTTCTTCCAAGGTGTTTTGGTGATTTGTGATTCCATTTGAGGCTTCCACACTATTGGGGCTAAGCTCTTAAAGCTTGAAGACATCAAGCTACATCAAAAGGTATGTCATCTAACTAGAACTTTGTAGTATAGGTGCTTCATAATATGCTAGTTAGGATGAAACCTTGGAATAGTTAATATTTGCATGTATAATAGAGAAAACATAGATCCAAGGTTTATAGGGTTGCATGTACACCATAGGAGAGTAGTATACTAAAACCCAACATCAGCTACGTTCCAAGCTACTGTCAGAGCAGCCGTAGCAGCCGCCTTAGTTGTTCTTAACGCTAACAACCCAAATGGGAATGGGAACAGTTTCCACCTCTCGAACTGTAACAACACACCAGGAAACCAACAAGGGCTTATCCAGGAGGACACTCCAACTCCCAAACCTAAGAGCACCAAACGAAAATTCTGGAACAAGAAGGAGCGCAAGTTGTCTCAGAAACTTGCCAAGAGACAAGAACCCGTGATAACTCCTACAGCCACAACATCCGCCAAACTAGTGCCAACGTCGGTGCGGCGATATGCTGGAAAACTTCCAAATTGCGAGGAGTGTAACTTCCACCACGTAGGAAAATGATGTGAATCGCAATGTAAGAACTGCAACAGGAAAGGGACACCACTCGTTACTGCAGAGCACCGGCACAACCAAACGCCTCGATTACTGGTGTAAAGATGGGTAAGGTTTGCTACACATGTGGCGAACCCGGACATTTCAAAAGAAATTGTCCAAGGGCTAAGGATGGCCAGGAAGCTCGTTTCGCAAAGACCCCGACTCAACACATCACTTCCACTACCGATGCTAACATAGTGCAAGTGTGTTGTACATGTGGAGAAATGAGACATTTCAAAAGAGACTGCCCAACAGAGAAGAACAATGAGGAAACAGGGGGAGTCTGACCTCAGAGAAGGAGGAAGCATCGAAGGACCCTGCCTTGTTTTGGTACGTTTTCGAAAACCCCAATAATTGTTCATAATTGTGATTACTTTCTCGTCCGGATTAAATCACGTAATCCTTATAATTTTTAAAGCCCTAATAAGCAAATTATGATAACTTAAGTGAATACTCTAGGGTCAGTTGTAACTATACACGGCTTGTGTACACCAAACGATCATAGAGAGATCTAGTAAGAACCATTTCATGAAAGTTCATAGTTTCAAAACATCGGAACCCACGTGTTAGTAGTACCTGTTAACTTCGAGTCAAACACAGAAAACACTAGAGACATTCACCCAGGGGCATCAATGTCCTGACAAAACGATTCTTCCAAACTAACTTAACGCGCGATTCTACAACGACATCCCACTTAGTTCGACTGAGTTAAGTTATACCAAACCCATTTGTCCCCGAGAAGACTCTTTTGTCTTAAATCATTCGATCGCAAAACTCTCGTCGCTCGTAACAACAAACTAGATGCGAACTTCGAAAATTCATCTCTCTTCGAAAACCCGAAAGTATTCATACGAAGAGTATCATCCACAAAGAGATGGACAAAGTAAGAGAACAATCCGGACAATTGTAAATACGTCGTGGGATACTCATCTACCCTTAGTGGAACTTTCTTGCAACAACGGCGACCTTTCCATCATCAAGGTTGCGCCGTACGAAGCCCTCTATGGCCGTAAGTATAGATCCCCTCTGTGCTGGGCTGAGGTGGGCAACATGCAACTAGTCAAGAGTCAAGTCCACGACAGTACTCTCACGAGTCCTGAAATCACCTGGAAATGCCTGATACGCTTCAGAAAGCGCAGTAAGCTAAATTCAAGATACGTTGGACCGTCTGAGACCCTTGCTAGGATCAGTCCCGTAGCATGCAAACTCCAGTTACCTCGAGCGTTTAGCAGCGTTCATCCCGTCTTCCTCGTGTCGAACCAAAAGAAGTGTCCGCCCGATAAGACACTTGTGGTTCCCCTCGACGATATCGAGCTAGACGAGAGTCTACGCTTCATGGGGGAATCATTCAAATTCATGGAACAGTAATTCAATCGAACGAAGTAACGTCAAATCCCGATAGTGAAGGTACGTTGGAATGCCAAGCGGGAACTTGAATTCACTTGGGAGCACAAGAATACAAGGAAACAGAGGTACCCCCATCATTTCCAAGTCCGCGATTTACATCTTTATTCTTGAATTTTGGGACGAAATCCCCTCTAATGGGGGGATGATGTGACAACCCGGAAATTTTATCTTGAACACTTGGCCAATTCAATCAAAGTTAGACTTGTTCTATTGACTTCTTGTATTATTTAAGGGTCCATTTAAGCATTCTAAGCTTGAGTATAGCCAAGGTTGAGGTTAGGAATGAGTCAACAAGCCGTAGGGTGACAAAACCGGGCCATACACACCCTTAGGGGGAGTGTACGGCCGTACACATGGGTGTGCGGCCGCACACTCACCTATTTGCCGCACACTCATTTCTAGGCAGCACACCCACCCCTATATAAAAGGTAGACCCCTTTCCTTTCATTCCTTTAACACCTTGGCAGCACACAACACCATTTCTCTCAAGCTTCTTCAACCGCAAACCCTCCCAAGGCTTCAAAAACGTGAGTAATCCATCCCTTAGCTTGTTGTGCTTGAAGAACCACTTAATCTAAGCCTTGAATCATTGAATCCTGTCATGTTCTTCATCTCTTTGAAGGAGTGCGGCCGCACACCCACATAAGGTGGCCTCACACTCCTAAAAGACCCTCCAAAGTGAGAGTTGGACTTCCATCTTCGAGTTAGACATGACCATAGCCTTGCTGCACCTTAGAATTGGCTTTTTGGACATCATTAGGTAGGGTATACGACCGCACACACCTGTGTACGGCCGCACACACCCTTGTGCGGTACCACACTCCTTGTGTGCGGCAGCACACTCCCGTGTGCGACCATACACACACCCTAGGACCACAAACCCATTTCTAAGACCCTAAACTTGTACTACAACTAAGTATGGACCTAGAACACTTCATGGATGCAAGTATGGACCTTGAAAATACCTCGAAGGCACCTTCCATCATGAGTGTATGGCCGCACACCCCTTGGGCCGCACACCCATGGCCGTACACACACTCAAGGTGGCCATACACTCCCCTCATGCAATCCTTTAAGGTCCTAACACTTAGTGCAAGTAGTTCCAAGTCCCGAGAGTGGTTCTCCATCACATCTAGTGGTGAAATACCTTCATTTGACTCCTTTATGTATCATTTCATGTTAATTAGGATCAAATCGTGTTCAAGGCTTCACTTGAACATCCAGCATTCCGTATCAATCTTTCATTCAAATCGCCCGAGGTGAGTTCATACCCCTACATTTTCCGTGTTTTTAATGTTTTCAGGGGGGAATACAAGCCAAACTCATAGTATTTTATTAAGTTTTAAACTTATTAATACAGTCCAACTATTTCCACGTTTAATAACATATTCGAATATTTACCCATTTTTGTAATATGTTGAGCATAAGGGAAACTTTTATTTTGGAAATCTAACTTCATAGCTTTCAGAAAGGTTTTTACACAGCATTTTCCATATCAAATCTAATAAACTATAATGGGTATAGTTTGGGATAACCCTCTAGGCAGTTTCCACCAAATCTGATTTCATGAATGAATATATATAAACTATGGCAGATTCAGTTTATGTTATATATTTTCTCAGGAGGATAAAGTATTATTATTCAAGGATAATTATTGTTTTATACTGTTTCTAGCTAGTAAACTAGATTATACAGAATTGTGAGGCTCTAATTCAATATTGTACCCTTAGGTGTACAGGGTTAAATCCTATCTCAGTATAACCAGAGTCTCCTGGAGGGAGAGCGTGAGATTTGTGAATAGATCTATTCGGGACTGACAATCCCACACCTGAACTGCTAGCTACAGTGAGGCAAGCATGCCTGAGGTGAACAAATGTCATTTAGCTTAAACGCCTGAAAAACGTAATAAAGGTCTCTAGGTCATATCAAGTATGGTTATACGACTCGCAAATAAGTATAAACTAACTTTGGTTTACGGACTCTAGTCTTCATTGTTTTATTTTGAGTAATAAAACTACTTTCTTATATACTGATAGTAATCAGGGATTTCTAAACTTGCATCTCTACCTCTAGGACAGATAACCTGTTTTTAGGGAAAATATGGGATTTTCCCAGGATAACACCGGCATTTCTAAAACTGATAGTTTACTTTCTACTAATAGACACTCTTTCAAAACCGCTTTTCATAAGAAAATATAGGATTTTCTTAAGGAACAATTTTCAAAAGGATTCAGAGAACATTTTCCAGCAAAACTAAATGCTTATAAACTCACCAGCTTTTTGCTAATATTCTTTCAAAACTGCTTGTATTCTCAGGGGATTAGTGAACAGGTACTTCCAGGCTTTTGGAGAAGTCGGCGCGTTAGAGTCACGCCTTTCGATTTTACTTTTGTCATGAACAAAACTATGTACTAAGACACTATAAACCTTTTTCATATACGTATTCAATGTTTGGTTGCGTTTACTATGCTTGCTATGATACAACTGTTGTGATACTACGCATGACGTCCTCCACCCCGGAATGTTTCCGCCGTTCTGGTTTCAGGGTGTGACAAAGCCCATTCACTGAGTACGTGGAGTGTACTCAACTGTACGCTAAGTGTACACGCTGCATGGCTTGTATGATGCGCATAAGAGCTTGTACGCCCAACGTACTCACGCATTAAGCCATTTCCCATTAAGCTCTTGATTATTTAAGTCTAAGGGTCCCAATCACAGATCTGAGTCATATGCAACATCTGAAACCATAAAGTCATTAACTTGGTGGCTTTGCATGCCCTAAATGAACCCAAACCCAGAATATAACACTCTACTTCCATTAAATGAACTCAAACTCATGCATGGATGGTTCTAAGCATCAAAGATGGCAACTTTATGACTCTACGACCAAAAGAACACCAAGAGTAGCAACTCTAAGCTTCAGGAATGATAATAATCCACAAGATTTCATCTATGGGACCAAAAAGGGTCCAAAACTCAACAAAGGAGATCTAAGCTATAACACAACAAGTTCAGAGCTTTCTACCTCAAATGATTGCCAAATGATGATGATAACCCGGATCTTCAAGCTTAAGCTCAACCAAGTCTTCTTCACCAACTTCTTCTTCTTCATTCCAAGGCACCAAACTACCAAAAATACACTCCACAAGGTCAAGAACACGCCAAGATGCTATAGGGTTTGATATTAGGGTTTTTCGATGATAGGGGCTGATAAGGAGGCTAAAACTTGGGACTTATTGACATTATATAGGGCTTGAACCCTAGAAATTAGGGTTTTGAATCTGATCACGTACGTTGCATGTACCACCTTGTACGCAGTGCGTACATGCATGCCTCCACGTTCCATATGATCCATCTACGCCCCGCGTACACCAGGCTTACGCCCAACGTACGGCCTCGACTAAGCCCAAACATAAAAGGCCCAATCCATTAAGCCCAAAACAACTTAACTGATTTAGACAATTAAATAAATAATTAAATAAATTTTACCTTAGAACCATCGGCTGTTACAAAAACCAAGAGTATTTTTAGGCAACCCTCCGGGAAAAAAGGGGTACAAAATTTATGATTTAGAACAAAGATAGTTGGTGATGACGAGAGATGTTAAATTCATCGAAGACATGTTTCCTTTCTCGAAAGTGGAATCAAAAGATTTTGAACAAGAAATTTTTGAATACTTGAGTCCCATCTCACAATGTGATGAACCACATGAAGAACCCACCATGAATATGAAGACAGGGGGTTGCAATGAAAAATAGTGAAGAGACACAAACATATATCATAGAAGACATCTTGGAAGAACAACCAGAGGGCTTGGTTGAAGAAGAGCAAAATATACAAAGTAATAAGGAAGAAAATAATATTCGTGTTGAAGATGTACACATGGAAAATCATGTGGAACCACCTGTCATTCAACAAGAAACCGAAGAAGGAAGACAGAAGAGACAAAGAGCACAACTGAGGAACTTAAGCGATTATCAAGTAAAGCTTCCCCCCTCCAGCGACCATACACAACTCACTTCTAGTCAAGAGTCCTCGACGGTACATCCATGATCTCATTATGTATTTTATGAACATTTTTTTATAATCACAAAGCTTTGTTATGCGCCATCAATAATCATGATGAACCGAAATCCTTTCATCATGCAGCCGAAAATGAAAATTAGAAAGAAGCCATGAGGAAAGAAATACACACCCTTGAGCAAAATGGGAAATGGACTCTTGAACAATTACCGAAAGGAAAGAAAGCCATCGATTCAAAATGGGTGTACAAGATGAAGTTCAAACTGAGTGGTAAGGTGGAAAGATATAAAGTATGAATCATAGTGAAGGGTTTTACACAAATGGAGGGAGCAAACTATCACGATACATTTACACTCGTTGCAGAATTGGTAACCTTAAGGATACTCCTAGCCATTGTTGTGAAACAAGGATGGGAGATTCAACAACTCAACGTCAACAATGCTTTTTTGCATGGAGACCTAAAAGAGGAGGTTTACATGAAGATTCCCCAAGGATTCCCAGACAAGAACGAAACAAGGGCATATAAATTCAAAAAGTATATATACGACTATCTAGGAATTGGTATCATAAGTTCGTAAAATCCTTTGTTATCCTCGGTTACAAACAATCTGAGGCCGATCATTCATTGTTTATATACAAATATGGCGGTGCATATGTAGCATCTCTTATATATGTAGATGATGTGATACTTATTGAGAATGATATGAAATAGATTGAAAGAATGAAGTCCTATCTTGACAAAGAGTTTATCACAAAAGATCTCGGCTCCTTGAAGCGTTTCTTTGGCACTGAAGTGGCAAGAACGTCTGAAGGGCTAGTCCTTAGCCAACGAAAGTACACATTAGACATTCTTGAAGATAGTGGGTTCAAGGGATGCCGACCTAGTTCATTCCACATGCAACCAAATATCAAGATTAACAAAGTAGACGAAGAAGAAAAAATTGACACAAGTAAATACCGAAGACTCGTAGGTAGCTTGCTTTATCTACAAGTCACTCTTCGTGATATAGCTTATTTTATAAGCAATTTAAGCCAATTCGTTGGAGACCCACAACATGTTCACATGAAGGCTGCAAACAAAAACAAAATTTTATGATACCTTAAGACCATTATTGGTCAAGGTATTCTTTTACCAAACATGCACGACACCAACATTGTGGCTTATTGTGATGTTGATTGGCTCGGATGTCTACTTAATAGACGATCGAGGTTGGGTTCCGTGCTCCTACTAGGGGGAGCTTCAATATCATGGAAATCAAAGAAACAATCTGTTATTTCACGCTCCTCAACTGAGCTGGAGTATCGGACAATGGAAACGACAATTAGTGAGATCATGTGGGTCAGATGGCTGTTGGAAGAAATTGATGTCACGGTGACTAGTCCCACACCATTTTTCCACGAAACCCAAGCAGCAAAACATATAGCTAACAACCCTATTTTTCAAGAAAGAACGAAACACGTTGAGATGGATTTTTTTGTTCGTGAACGGTTTGAACAAAAAGCGATTGTGCCTGTTCAAATCAATTCAAAGCAGCAAATTCCCAACTTGCTTACCAAACCCCTTGGTTCTCATATATTACAAATGTTATTTGTCAAGTTAGGCATTCAGAACTTACATGCGCCAACTTGATGGGGAGTATTAGAATTCATTATTTCACTCCTTGATCTTCTTTCCATCGTATACACCTTTTTTGTATAACGCCCTAATTAGTTTCTTTCTTTATTTGTATTCCTCCTGTTGTACATGTATACCTATTGGTCATAATCAAAATGTATCTTTTGGTATCAATTTGTATAACAAATATGTTCTGTCAAGTCTCTTCGAAGATCATGATGGATCTCAACACATGAATTATTCCTCTTCATGCCAAGTACTCTTCGCTTCCAACCTAAAATGCTTGTGTCGGTGGAACGATCTCATTTTTGTTATACTCACATATTTCATTTCTTTCATCTTTGAGAATCATATTATGCAATATGATACAAGTATATATCACCTCACTCATTTTCTTATCTTCAACAAAAACTGCAGGGTATTGCAATATATTCCAACGTTTTTTAAGAGCGCTAAACGCTTGTTCAACATCTTTCCTCAACTTTTCTTGAGCTCTCTTAAACGTCAAAGAGGTGGTTGCACGACATGGGGTGACGGTTTTAGTTTTTTCCGACCATGACATCCGCTTTACTTCAAGGTTTGGAGGAAGTTTCACGAGCAGTTGGGTACTCAACTACTTTTCAGTACCACTTACCACCCACAGACTGATGGGCATAGTGAACGCACCTTTCGGACTCTTGAGGATATGTTGCGGCATGCGTGTTGGATTTTGGTGGGAGTTAGGATACCTAAATTCTTTTGGCTGATTTCTCCTACAAAAATAGTTATCATGCCATCATTGGCATGCCTCCATTTGAGCTGGTTTATGGGAGGAGATGTCGGACTCCAATTTGTTGGGGTGAGGTCGGTCAGAGAGTGATGGGGAGCACCAAAGCGGTGCTTAAGACTATTGAGTTGATTCAGCAGGCGCGTAATAGGTTGCATACCGTACAGAGCAGGCAGAAGAGTTACGCTGATCGACGCCGCTGTGACCTTGAGTTTCAAGTGGGAGTTCCTGTGCTTTTGAAGATGTCACCTTGGAAAGGTATCATCCGATTTTGGGAGTGGGGAAAGTTAGGACCTAGATTTATTGGTCCATTCAGAGTTATCACCCGGGTGGGCAATGTTGCATATCGATTGGATTTACCCGCCGAGCTTAACCAGATTCACAACACATTCCATGTGTAACGTCCCAAAAACCACGATATTTTTTTTCATTTTTAAAAGACATTTTCATAAAATCCATAAGACAATCAAAGATTGTTTTCAAGACAAAATCATATAAATTAGAGTATCAAGATAATATCTCAAAACATGAATCAATAGGAGGATGTGTACGATCATGCCTTCGCCTTTCCCCGATCATCTGAAGTGCATGAAAACATATAAATCCACAACTGTAAGCCAAAGCTTAGTGAGTTCCCCTAAAACACCCCACATAATAATACACATACAATGCATGCACAAATGACCCAACAGTCTGAGTGAACCGCCTCGCAAGGCCTACAGGATATCTAGACCACTCTACCGAGCCTACAATCTACCGGTCAGCCTCGCGAGGCCTACAACAGCTGGATGTGACATCCCCATTTTTCACGGCCAGAAAAGACTGATTTGTTTATACTTTATTTTGAAAATCAGAGTAACCTTTTAAAGAAAAGTGTTGCGGAATTTGTTCCCAGAAAAACATGATAAATACATTATCAAGCATTTCCGAAGAATTGTGTTTTATTCATTTTTAAAACATTGGGATGTCATCGTCAATACAGAAACATAAGCATAAACAGAACTTACATTCATTATCACTAGTGATTTATATCTCCTTAATCTCTCAGTGTAACGAAAATTCATATCGACACCTGTGATTCAAATAAACTGAGTGGGTCAGGTTGGGAAACCTGGTGAGTACATAGGGTTTTCAACCCACAATAATATAATTATTATGTTTAAACATCAAATAATCAACCCAATTACCCATCCCCATTATCTTCTTTACTCTTAAGGATCTACCCTAAGAATCAGCTATTCCTCGTTCATTTATTCCTAAGGATTATCCTAAGGAATCGGCACGAAATCCATCGTTGCCAGGGTTTTCTCAACGGGCACTAAATCCATATTTTCCAAGGTTTGCTCAACATGCGCTAACTCCATAGTCGTCAGGGTTTACTCAACAGGCGCTAACTCCATAGTCGTCGAGGTTTATCTCGTTTATTGACAGTATCGTTTTCGAGAGTCCACTCGCAATACATGTCAATGGGTTTTTAGAGTACACCGGTGAACACATCGTTCACAACACCTACAGGTTGCGAGCCTGCTAGTGTTCCACTGGACTGTCTAGGATAGTCCATGGTTGTCATCCATACTCTGCTAGATGACGGGGCCATCATTTGGGAAAAAGGCTTCTCACATCGTCCACCTCTCACCATCACCTCATGGTTTATTTCACCTCTCACCTCATCATCCAACTCATATTTCATCTACCCATGTTTTACCCAACATATTTTGTAGATATAAAATACATATACAGTTTAAATAATTTAAAACATGTATAAAATCGTTCATCCAGTATAGACAACAAGTATTCAGACACATAGCACGTAATTTATATAAAATACTTCATATCTATGTGTAAGATGAAAGTAACTATGCACTCACTTGTTAAAGTGATGATTCCAAACTCGGGCAGCGCTTCGCTTCTAAGTCTAACGATTCTATTTTCCTCCGACGAAACCTAGTATTATTACCACTAGATTTTAGTCTAATATTTACCGTGACTAATTATTAGTCTTAGCATTATTATTATTATTATATAAGCGTTTAAACAATATTATCCAACCACTATGTACAGACAGGGGCCAGACATAAAACACCGGAGGGCAGGACCATTTTGGCATATAGCACTTCTGAAATCCAACAACCCTATGCGGCCTTTTAAACCAGATTCCCCGTACCGTGAGTGGTTAAAAGATATTATAACGACAATTATATAACTCATAATAGTAGCCCAAATACTTATTATAAGGTCCTAATAACATTACTATATTAAACATAAGATATACTAACGATAGGGTAGGCGTAGCTCACTTACAGCGGGTTTTTCGCAAAACCGGGCTTTGCTGGAGCAGCGTTCCCAAGCCAAAAGGCTCTTTTCTTGGGGCTTCGGGAGCCTCGGGGCTTTCTTTGGGTGCTAGGGGGTTTACCTAGGCTTAGGGAGGTTTTGGAGGCTAGAGAGAGAGTTTAGAGAGAGAGAGAGAGAAGAGGTTGGAATGGTGTGAAGAATGAGGGAACCCGACACCTCTATTTATAGGCTGGAAAACAGCTCTACTCCTCGAGTAGGAGGTCCTACTCGTTGAGTCCATGGCCAGGTGTCACCACCTGGTGGCTTGCCTTGGGGAGAAAGCCTTGGCCCATATTCAGCCACGTCACCCGATTTCGCACAGCACCCTGCCGACTTCTAAACCCCGTAACTTTCGCATACGAGCTCCGTTTTCGACGTTCTTTATATTCACGCGTAGGTAAAAACAATATCTACAACTTTCATTTATACTCCATCGGCTAATTCTCGACTGATCTTAAATTTAACAGTAGGAGGAGATTAGACTGTTAAATGACCGTGAATAATTCGTAACTCCTTCATATGGACTCCATTTTCGTCTATCTTTTTATCGTTGAGTTCCTATTAATGAGATATTCAACTCTCATTTAGGTTGCGTAGGCCAAAAACCGCTCGAACTAAAATTCGAGTTTCGGGCCGTGCACTGTTATGTCAAATCTTAGAAAATTCATAACTTCCTCATACGAAGTCAGATTTGGGCGTTCTTTTTGTGTATGTTCTCGGTTTAACGTATACTACAACTTTTGTTTAGATCACTAAGGCTAAAAAGTCATCTATCGTAAATTCACTATTTACATCTCCCGGTGCCGTGCTGTTTTTGCCGTAAAACTTCGACGGGCCATAACTTCTTCGTTATAACTCGGATTTCAGCGTTCTTTATATGTACAGAACCCTTGTAACACATACTACCACTTGGTTAAGATTAATCCTTCTAAATAATCTTCTATCAAAAGTCATTTTTGACGTTTATTGTCTTTAAATTGACTAGCTCGGATCTACGGGCGTTACACTGGACCACTCTTTTGGGCCTACAGTTTGACTGGACCGAGTCGCAAGGCCTATAGTACACTGGACCGTCGGGGTATCTTGGCCTAGAACACAAAGCATGACCACCTCAATCCAACCATAACATATCGACATATACACATAAACAATCAAACATACAATAGCGATCAATACAGATAATCATAATAGATCTACCAGTCAACAAATCACTACAACATACCAACATCCTATACACATAGATCACTACAGTATAACAACATCCTACACACAAGGATACATATTGCAGTACAAAGTATAGTGATAAAACTCACCTCGTAGTCTAGCAAATAATAACACTGCTCTCACAATCCAAGAACTGGTACTACCGGTCACCTAGACAATAATCATTGACCAATTCTTAAACTACAGCCCAAAACCCTCACATTGACCTAAAGTCAAACTTGGTAAAAAAGTCAAAGGTCAAGGTTAAAGTTAGCATTCAAAAGTCGCATAGCTGGTCGCCACGTTGTGGCCAACTTCAGCCATGTCGTGGTGGCCTCAGGACAAAATAGTCATAGAAGCCCCTTATGTCATGTCATGGAGACTATGTCTCCATGTCGTACAATCTGTCCAGAATAGCTTAATTCATTAAGCTCTTAATCTTTCAAACTATTCATTCATACTTTCCGGAAGGCTTTCTCTCATCTGATAAGTCGTAAAAATAAGTTCTTTATAGACATGCAAGTCCAATGCACGTATTGAACTCCAACTAGGCTAAAATGGAAGAAAATGAGATCAAAACCTCATGTAGGGATTCAAAACTCAATTATTCTTCAGATCCATGACATATAACCACAAGAGGACCTCAATGATCCATAAAGTTGCCAACTTTATGGATTCCAACCATACCAATCAACTCAAACATGAAGAATAAGGCAATGAAACCTAGATCTAGAAACTTGAAGCATAAAGGTTGGATCTTGAAGACTCACAAGGGTCGAGAAGATGAGATAGGAGGTGGAGGAGGAGCTTTCTTGTTGGATCTATAAACAATGGGTGTCTGTTTCTTCTTATTCTCACCAAAAATCACCACAAGACTTCAAAACTCAACAATGGTGGCTAGGGTTTCTCATGTAACTCCCCGACTCTCAGGTATTAATTTTATGGATTTAATTTTCATATTGCAAGGTCTACTCGACGAGTTGGATGCCCTGACTCGTCGAGTAGGAGCGGGTTTTGGCCACGTGTTTAAGTGACCGACTCGCCGAGTCTATGATAGGACTCGACGAGTAAGAGGATTCTTGGTGAGAAGAGCTTGGAGATCAAGTGACTAGAAGCAAGGAACTTGTGTGGATCTGATATCTACCTCAGTTGGCATCCAGTGGAAGGTATCAAGTCGTTACCTTTACCTCATTTCATTCTAGATCTTATTTGGTTAAAGATTAGGGCTTTTCCTGCATAATAAGAAGCCATTCATGGGTATAAGCTAAGATCTGAAGTTGTAACTTCAGATCTGGACTCTCCTTGGCCTCTAAGTCCATAAAGTTTTCAGTTTTGGCAAGTATGAACCTGTCCTCAAGTGTAAAACTCCATTGCAAGCTTTGTTTTGTCATTATAAGACTTTAGAGCCTTGCATGCATGTAAAGTTTGCAAGTTTACGTGATAAACATGCCTTGGGAGGCTGGATCTGCAATATGGAACCTTAAAATGGCTTAATAAGCATCTGTATGGATATGGATTGAAGGGACTCGGCGAGTTGCATAGTCAACTCGGCGAGTCCGATGAATATTGTCGTGGACGCGGCGAGTCAGTTGGGTGACTCGGTGAGTCAACTAGGGTTTTTCCCGACTTTTGGACACGCATCGACTCGACGAGTTGGTCGGAAACTCGACGAGTTAGTGAGGGTTTTATGACCTTCTAAATTCTTAAGGAACTCGACGAGTTGCTAGCTGCACTCGACGAGTTAGGTCAACATGGATCGTTGACTTTGACTTGGACCAAGGGTTGACCAGCTTGACCTCTGGGGGTATTTTGAGAATTTATGGAAGTAAGTCATCGGTAGATATATGTGTTGGATTTGGAGCTGCATTTGGTTGAGTTGACTTTATCGATTCGAGCTACTTGAGAGGTGAGTTCTCCTCACTATATCAACAGGGTCTACGACACCAAGGCCGACCCTCTATAATTTACATCCTGGTTTAGGATGGTTGCTATTTTATTGATCTGTTAGATTTCATCCTGGTTTAGGATGGTTGCTATGTTATTGATATGTTAGATTTCATCCTGGTTTAGGATGGTTGCTATGTTATTGATCTGTTAGATTTCATCCTGGCTTTAGGATGGTTGCTATGCTAGTAATCTGTTAGATTGATATCCTGGTTATAGGATGGTTGATATCTTAGAGATCGGATAGATCAGTATCATGGTTATAGGATGGTTGCTATGTTAGAGATCGGTTAGATCAGTATCCTGGTTATAGGATGGTTGTTATGTTAGTGATCGGTTAGATCGGTATCCTGGTTATAGGATGGTTGCCATGAATAGTGATCTGTTAAAGCTGCATGTTTACTTGTTTATACGTATGTGCACATGTTTGTTGGTTTGGGGAAAGGGTTGAGGCAGGTCCTGATGTGTGCAAGAGGCCAAGACACCCTGGGCGGACCGGGTAGCCTGCAGGCCAGGGCCGGGCAAATCTAGTCAGGCTGAAGGCCCAGCGAGCGGTCCGGATAGGCTAAAGGCCCCGTGGAGGGCGGTCCAGAAGTGCCGAGGGCTCGGAGAGCGGTCCAGATAGACTGAGGACCGGGATTCGGTCCAGTCAGACTGATGGCTCATTACGCATGTTGTATTGTTTGCTTACATGTTTATATGATATGGTTATATCGGTATGGCGTTGGTATTTTGGGGGTAACTCACTAAGCTTTCAGGCTTACAGTTTCAGTTTATTGTTTCAGGTTCAGTGGATGACCGCAAGAAGGCGAAGGCGTGACCGTACACTTCCCCGATTTATGATTATGATTTATGGGAACTCTGATGTTTAAACTATTTTGAAAACAAATTGTAATAACTGAATGGTTTTATATAATTTAAAAAGTTTTAAATTGGCTTGAATTTTTATGGATGTTACATCTTGAGAATAAAAGGAAGGTAATAGAGGCTGAGGGTGTGCAAACACTAGCCCTCACTTTCCTTAAATAGGGGCACAAACCTCAAAATTTAGGGTTTAGCATAAAATGGTTGCCACACCGTGGCCATTATACTGCCACGCTGTGGCGTCCACTTAAGATGTGTGTTTCCCTAGGGTCATGCCACGTCGTGGAGGCTACATCTCCATGTCGTGGCCTTGAAAATCAATCCTTTTTTTAACTTGAAATACATATCAACAGAAGAAGTATATATACCTGGAACTGGGTGTTACACCATGTCTCTCAGCTGCGGAAGTGTTTAGCCAATGATTCGCAATGGTTCCTTCAATGAAATTCAAGTCGATGATCGCCTGGATTATGTGGAGAGACAGGAAGACGAAGACCTTACGCAACAAGGATGTGGGTTTGGTGAAGGTGGAATGTCAACACCGGAAAGGTTCAGAATGGACTTGGGAACCTAGAGATGAGATGAGTGAGCATTATCTTGAGTTATTTGCAGCAACGAATTTCGAGGACGAAATTTAATTCAAGTGGGGGAGAGTTGTAACACCCGTTTCCTGGTATGGTTCTACTAAATTTAATTTCATTAATTAAGTTTAGGATTTTGTCTAGGCCACGACGTGGTAATGGAATGACCACGACATGGCAGTCCTGTTCTGGAATACGTGCATTCATGAACCACCACGATGTGGTAAGGTCTTGGGCACAACATGGTGTCGGCTAGGGTTCAAAACCTTAGATTTTGGGATTAGTGCCCTATTTAAAAGCAAAATTTTATCTAGTAATTTCTAGGACATTACAAGGCAATATAGGTTTCCTAACATTCCAGGGAAGCCATGTGCATTTGTATGATGAGCAAATAGTTATTGGACGTCACTACAAGCAGGTTTACACAAATATCAAGGACCATACAATCTCATGACATACTTACAAAATTTGTGAAGGCTTTCTCGTGTCGTACGTCCGAACATCTTAAGATGCTCATCTAATGCATCTGGGGAAGTGGCATATTGCTAGTTGACAAAGTGCGGTCGTGCCTTTTTGTAAGGGAGTAAAACATATTGTACCTCTAGCATCTACATGTTGTTGGAAATATGGACACGCTTCCGTTACATCATTGACTATACGCTGAAACAAATGTTTGTGCATATGGAACCGCCGACGGAAATAATAGCCTTGAAAATTCGCAGGTTCATCAAAATAATCTTGCATGAGGCATTGGTGAGCATCTTCACAATTTCTTTGTATGTATCTTCTTTTTCTCTGCCTCGCATCTTCGACATTTTGCTAACGTAATTCTTGTATCTTCTCTTCAGCGAATTGAATGAGCTCTATGCTGATTCTAACGCCGCATCAAAAAAATCTGGAGATAAAGATGAAGATGAAGATGACATTTTTAGAGAGAATGAAGAAGTAGGTTTTGATGTGGTATGTAATGGTATGTGGGATTGTATTTATAGGTATTAAAAAAATATTTTTAAAAAAGAATCGTTAGCTAATTGGTTGAAGGGAATGGTTTAAACTCGGTAAACACCTGTTAAGTAACGATACCGAGCAACACATTCCAAGGTGATGACGCGGTATTTGCCGAGTACACCTAGGATTCGCCGAGGGTTGCCGAGGTCCACTCTGCCTAGTCTTACTGGATGGAAACCTGTAGACTGGGTAATAAAGCAAAACCGGAAAGTTAGGCAAAATTTTTGGTTTAGATGATAAAATTAATTAGATATGATCAAAAAAAAATCAAAGTGTTATTTTTCTTTTTTCTGAATATAACTTAATTATAAACTACTTTGTTGCGAAAGAAATCTTAGTGAAAAATTCATATCATTGTGAAATTCGTGAGAAATAGTAGTAAAATACAAATAAAGTAGCAGAACTTGCAGAATTTTTGGTATTTCGCGGTACGGAATGATACACCCTTTGAGTTTGAGGGGTTCAAGTTTGAGCGAGCGTTTGAAAAATCGAGATTGAGAAACGAAATGAATTGATCCAAATTGAAAATGGGCTAGATTGATATGGAAATGGTTGTTGTATTTGGATAGCAAAAAATGAATTGACTGGGCGGAAAAAAGCCCATTTAAAGAATTTGGAGTCTCCAAAATATGAAGGAAGATGGATTATAGATTTGTTTTGATTGGTTTTCCCCGACCAGATTTGTTTGTAAAATAGGTACCTTCTTGATGTTTGGTTATTTGTTCAATTTTGGGGAGTGTCCAAAATTTATTTATTTTGTTAAGCTTGTAAGTTTCCTATCTCTAATATAATCTTACCCGAAGGTGACCTCTTTATCCCAACAAATGAAGTGGCCCAAAACTTAAAGGGATTTAAATGTGAAATTCAGAAAAATGTTTATTCGGTTAAAAATAAGATATAATTAAAAAAACCGGAACCTATTAGGTTAGAGGAAGTAGAGCATGACATGACATGCTGTCACATCATCTTTAGGGCATCCATAATGGGGTTCAATAGGAGTTGAATAGATGGTGACTAAAAATGAATAGATGTTGAATGGAGCGTGAGTGATGACATGGAGGAGGTTTGAATGGAAGAGTTGTATGATCATTGAGTGATTGAATGAAATTAATCTTTTCTTTTTTAATTAAATTTCAAACAAAATATATATGTAATCATATTCTCTTATATTTTTATATTTGATTTTTATATTTTTTTTAATTAAACCACAAATAAAATTATCCATATTATTAGGTATTATATTATTTAATTTAATAAATCAATATTTAGGTGTCTTATTTTTTTTTAAATAAATAATACAAATGAAGTATTTAAAAATAAAAGCTCACTTAAAAAGAAATATACCCGTTACAAATCTAATACAAACTGATTTCGATAAAATATTACATTAATCGAACTATTATACATTAATTCCGACTGACGTGTAAAAAACGTTCCCAAATATGCTCCATTAAATCATGTCGAAGTGCGTGATGTGTTTCACTATCACATAGTTTCGAGTTCCTTAAAATTTGATATTCAATTTCTTGGGTAGGTCCTCGATGCACACGTATTGGAGGATCAACATCATCAGACCAATTAGAAATCACATTTCATTCATCCTCCACAATCATATTATGTAATATAATGCATGCGTACATTATATCCTTTATGTTTGTGAGTTGCCAAGATCTTGCCGGACCTCGTACAATTGCCCAACGAGATTGAAGAACACCAAAGGCTCTCTCGACATCCTTTCTTGCAGCTTCTTGCATTTCTTTGAACTTGATCCTCTTTGGATCAACTGGATGTAGAAAGCTTTTAACCATTGTAGCCCTTTCAGGATATATACCATCTGCAAAATAATATCCTTTACTATATGTACTTCCATTTACAGTAAATATGCATTCTGGCGCACGACCCTAGAAGACGTCATTGAATAACGGTGATTGATTAAGTACATTGATGTCATTGTTAGACCCTGCTACCCAAAATATGCACGCCATATCCAAAGGTCTTGTGATGCGACTGCTTCCAACATAATTGTCGGACACCCTTAATCACCTCGAGTATACTGACCTAGCCATGCAATAGGGCAATTTTTCCAAGGCCAATGCATACAATCAATACTTCCTAGCATGCCAGGAAACCCATGCTTTTCCGAATGTTTTTGAACTAAATTTTGTATGTCGTTAGCATTAGGTTTTCTCAAATAATGATGTGAATAGACCTCAATCAAACATCTACAAAAGTTATGTACACATTTGATTGAATTTGTTTCACCTATTCGTATGTATTCATCAAATAGGTCAGTTGTTGTGCCATATGCTTACTGGCGTATGACACTAGTGCATTTTTGTATGGGGAGAGACCCTTTTGACCTAAAGCATCACTTCTTTGTTAAAAATATACAGAATGGTTAGAGATACCGTCAACTATCTGAAGGAATAGTTCTTTCGTCATTCGGAACCTTCGTCTGAAAGTGGTAGGTGGATAAGTAGGGTGCTCATCGAAATAGTCTTTCCAAAGACGATCATGTCCCGATAGACGATCTCTTTTTATATATATACGACTTTGTCTAAGATGTCTCGAACTTTCAGCATCTTTGTGTTGGTAGATGTAACTCTCACACATTTATTGAACATAAATACGTCTAGCAATTGAATGAATCATATGTCGTATACAATTGAACGAATAGAATTGTTGATGGGAGTAAGTCAGGCAATTAATGAACGAATTATGTTTGCTGGTGGGAGTAATTCTCAGACATTTAGTTAATGGTTGGTAGCAATTAATATTTATGTAGTTAATGCCAATCATTTATAACGAGTACAACGTTTGTGAAGTTTTTAAATTGGGTCTATCATCACAATTCAAAGAATCTTTTTTCTCCACTGTATCCAAATCATGAATCCAAACAATCCGAATTATTATACCAACTTGTTAAATTCCACATTTCCTGAAAATCCTAACAATCCTCCATTCCCTCCATACTAGAATACATATCCATGCCCAGATCCTCCAAATACAGAACCTACTCTGGAAGTTACTCCCATTAACAAAAGGGCCAAATCTAAAAAAAATATTTTGGAAAAGGGAAGAAGAAATGCTTCTTGCAAAAGGTTGGTTACATATATGAGCAGATAGTATCATTGGCACCTCACAACGTGACAGGGAGTTCTGGCAATGAATCACTACCTACTTCCAATCCAACAACAATTCAGGTGTTAGAACTCAAAGCAACCTCAAAGCACATTGGCATTACATGAACCCACTAGCCGTTGTGTTTAATCAAATTTATCTGGTGTTGAAAAGCCAACACCTTAGTGGATGGTCAGAAGAAGATCTTAAAACGGGAGCCGCTGACCAGTATCTCTACAGACTTCAAGCACTATCATGTTTGGAATTTGGTGAAAGATGAACCGAAATGGAAATCGTCAACCACTGCATCTAATGCACATGATTTCATCAACTTGGAAAATGGTGAAACTGTAACTCGTCCAGTTGGTACAAAGGCAGCCAAAAAAGCAGTTAAATCCACCTCGTCATTAAGTAGCCGACTGGATGAGATACTCGAAAAGCATGTACTAGAAAATCAAAAAAACTATGAACGCTACCAAAGATCTGTGGATTTAAAAAACATGTTAAAAGAAGAAAAAAATACAATTAAAAAAGAAAAAATGAAGCATGAAGAGACGTCAATCATTTTTATGGATCTAAGTAGCATATCGGAGGAGGGACGACAAATTTGGATGAATCGTTGTGAAGAAGTCAAGATAAAATATAACTTGTAGGTGTCATCTTTTTTATTAATGTATTTTTAGGTTTTGTGTTTTTAATTAATGTATTTTTAGGTATTAAATGTTTTAGGTTTCATAATTTTGAATTAATGTATTTTTAAGTGTTGTATTTTTTTTTTAACTATTTTATCTTTTATTTCTAAATTTATAATTATGTTTAAATATATAATGATGAAAATGTGGAATTTCATTGAACTGTGTTGGGTTCAATGGAGTGTAGGTGTTAAAGAGTAAAATTAAATAAAATGTGAAATGTTGATGTGGCGATCCATTGAACTCCTTAGAGTTTAATGGAATGCCCTTAAAGCCATAAACTCATTGTTGGCATGTCAATTTTGCCACCTAACATGATTTGGAGGGGATAAATCAAGACAAAATTGCACAAATGGTCCCTGTGGTTAGCTGAAAATTGTCACTTTGGTCCAAAAAGGTTTGGACTAGCACCATAGGTCCAAACTTTTCATTTTGTTGCGAGTTTGGTCCAGTTTTCTATAAACTTTTTCATAATGACTATTTTACCCTTGATACTTTTTTTTCCTATTTTATTTATTTATTTAAATGTTTTTTCTGATTAAAAGAAAAATAAAAAAGAATATCTCTCTCTCTCTCTCTCTCACTTAATACTCAACAATCCAAACACCCCACCATCGATCAAAGCTGCTGCTTCCTCCCTCCGCCGTCCCCATCTCCGTTCACCTCCTTTCTCGTCGACGAGCATCAGAACGACACACGACAGGCAGTTGGGAACGCTGACTGCCACCACCATCTTAACCCACCTCCTCCTTCGAATACTATAACCCCTCCATCACCGGTGTCGCCTCTCACTCTCTCCAATGGTTGTTCACAACCGAAGAAGAGGAAGGAAGAGGCAAAACTGCCATCGCCGCCTCCCGCTGCTGCTTTCGATCTGCTTCACCCTCCCCTGTTCTTCGTGTTTTCTGTTGGACAGAAGAGAGACAGCCAAGATCGATGATTGTTGCTGCTGCTTTTCTTCCATTGGGTCTTCGTCTTACCAAATTAAAACCAGGATCGTTGGCGATTTGAAACTACTTATCATAGATCTGGAAATTGGGTCTCGTCAAAATCATCAAGGGTAAGATCAATATGTTTATATGCTACAATTTGTTGATTTAGGGTTCTTCGAATACACCCATTTTAGTTTTTGTGTTGTTTTCTTCTTCTGATTTTTACAGAAATAGTCATGGAGGGCAGTTTTGAAATTGGTGTCGGACCTCCCTCCACTGCCGGCTTTTTCTCTCTTCTCTTGGTAAACAATCAACGAACAGAAGGAGAGATGACGGTAGTGTTGTAACCTCGATAGTAGCTCATCTGATTTAGAAACCCTAAAATGAAGACATCTCTGTTTGTTTCTTTGTCTTCTGATCTATTTGATGGCTGGAGAGATGGCCGATGCTGTTTCCGGTGAAAATGATATGGTGGCCGGCGGTGTTATCCGGCAAGAATGGCAAGTGGGCAGCGATGTAATTATAGTGGGGAAGAAGAAAACGGGAGAGAGAGAGAGAGAGAGAGAGAGAGAGAGAAAGAGAGAAAGATTTATTTTTATTTTTATTTTTATTTTCTTGTTTTTTTTAATTTGAAAAACATAAACAAATAATAAAAAGGAGAAAATCATATTAATAGGGGCAAATCCGTCATTTTGAAAAAAATAGAACAGATTGGACCAAAAACGCAACAAAATGAAAGTTTTGGACCACTGGTGCTAGTCCAAAAGACCAAAGTGACAATTTTGAGCAAACCACAGGGACCATTTGTACAGTTTAGTCATAAATCAATGGTAAAAAATAATAATAATAAAAAGAAAAAAAGAAATAATCTCTCTCTCATTGGTACTAAAATACCATTTTAGTTTGCCATTATGCCATGTCGTGTTTGTATGGTATGTCAAACAAATGTCGAGTGTTTTTGTCACCTAATCTAAATTACCTATAAAATTATATTGTGAGTGATGATGTGATAGTAAATATTATTATTTTAAAATGGTCAGACATAAATGTTATTTATGTAAATATTGTATAAAATCTGGGGGGGGGGGGGGGGGGGGGGGGGTATATTTTATAGGACCAAACAATAATCCGATATGTTGATATCATTTGCAAAAACTAAAAACCTCCTTATCCCCTAGATTTTTAAAATGCAAATCGATTAGGATAATGACTAATTTTTTTTGTTTGACTTTATCACGTTGATTTTTGTAATTTTACCACCATTTTTTTTTCCTTCTCGCTCCCTTCACCGAGCATATACCGTTGTTGTCCACAACCTATCGATCTTGCTGACCCTTCGCATGATTCATTGAAAGTTGAAACACAGTTTAATTTTTTTTATCAGGTACATTATAATTAACTTGGATTTGTATCCCTTTATTTTTATTTTCAAACATAATTCATAGGAATTATTACTCGTTACCATATGTTAGAGTCAAACAACAATTATACGATTTACCAATTTCCATTAAAATTTGTCGAACTATTACTTTTTTTTGAACGAGTTACACATTCACTGTTTTATTCCTAAATCTAATACATTTTGTGTTAAACGAAACTTAAACCCTCTATCTTTAACCGGACACATTTTCGTCAATTCATAATAGGGCAGGACCACAAGCCCTTTTGTTGGTCAAACTATTACTTACCATTAGGGGTGCAAACGAACCAAGCCGACTCGAGCTCGTTTAAGTTATACGGGGCTCGAGCTTGAGCTTGGCTCGAGCTCGTAAAGAATCATACAAGCTCGGCTCGTTTTTTATCTAATGTACCTAAATAAGCGTAGGCTCGGTTCAAACTCGTTTGCTAATACTCTAAATTCGTAATTTTCCAAATCTGTTTTTATTTTAATATATAAAATAATAATAAATTATATTATATATAGGCTCGTTTAGGCTCGCGCGCCTAATTAAGCTTAGTGACATAGGCTCAAGCTCGAGCTCGTTTAATAAACCAACTTAATATTAAGCTCGAGTTCGGCTCAGGTTCGTTTAAAATCAGATTCAAGTTGAGCTTTCAACGAGCCGATCCCAAATAGCTCATGAGTAGCTTGACTCGCTTACACCCCTACTTAACATTAATCATCATTATATTTGTTTAAACTTTCAAAACAATTGTTTATGTTCATTGACATGATAAGTAGAAACGTAAAATCATCTTCTTGTTTGTTCTACCAATTAGCATCAACAGTGATTTAGATTATACCAAATTAAGCTATACAGGAGGAGATAACTAAATGTGTTTATTCCGTGACAATTTTAAAAAAAAAATTATATTGTGGATACTAGTATCATTTGCATAAAGTAGCAAGTAGCTTCTACTTAAGGTATCTAGCCGAATTTGCCTAGCAATTTTAATATAAAAAATTCAAATGTTTGTTATAAAAAAACCATTTGTGTGCCATACGTCGACTTCAACCAAATATTAAATACTAGGTGTGACACCGTGTATTACACGGATTGATTTAAAAAAAGATTAAACATTAAGGTGTAAACATAAAATATCTTTTAATGTACAACTTTAAAATAAGAAATGAAGAAATATATTTATTGTAATTTAATATCATATATATGATATTTAATACTTTATATATATATATATATATATATATATATATATATATATATATAAATAAGTATATGACTTTAATTTTAAAAACTGAAACAAACCAAAAATTGACAAGTGGATAATATTTATTTTAAAAATACCATAAAATGACAAGTGTCAAAACTCATGAGAGATTGACATGTGGCAAAAAAACCTTCATTTACTAAGGAGGATATACCATATCACCTACTACTACTACTAGTGGGTACCTTGGTAGTATTAACAATTTAATAAAAATTCTTAAGCAACTATTGATCAACATAAAAGATTGTAATAGTCTTATAGCATAAGAAATTATGTAAAATGAATGAACATGAGAAAGAGGATCGGAGGGATATGAATATGATGGAGCAAAAGGAAACAGATTTTGGGGGTTCTATTCTAGTCCCTAGTGTACAAGAACTCGTTAAGGAACAACTGACGAAGGTTCCACCTCGATATATTCGCCATGATCAAGACCCTCCAATTACATCACCATTATCATCTTCTTCACATCAAGTACCCATCATTGATATGGAGCACCTACTTTCTGTTTCTGATCATAACTCAAATACTGATTCTGAACTGGAAAAACTACACCTTGCTTGTAGAGACTGGGGGTTCTTTCAGGTAATTGTAATATTGTTACTATTACACTAACTTGGACTACATAAGGATATTTATTTACTATATAAATGATTTTTTACAGTTGATAAATCATAAGGTGAGTTGTTCATTAATAGAGAAAGTAAAGAAAGAAACACAAGAATTCTTCGAATTGCCATTGGAGGAGAAAAAGAAGTATTGGCAGAAGAGTGGAGATCTTGAAGGATTTGGACAAGCATTTGTTGTTTCAGATGAACAAAAGCTTGATTGGGGTGACATGTTTTACATGGTTACACTCCCTTCCCATCTCAGAAAACCGCACTTGTTTCCTAATCTACCTCTTCCATTCAGGTCATTTTCTTCCTTCCCTTGATCATCTCCTGATTGTAATTTTATCAAAGTATATGATTGATTGATTGATAAGTATAACTATTTTTAATTGGTTGAATATCTTATCTTAATTTAGTGATATAGTAGTGTGATGTCAATTGTATTGTGTTAAAAATGTTCATTCATTAATCTAATACATATATAATTTCTCAGTAATAATAACGTGAAGGAAATTTGTACACAGAAGGTCATATTTTAGCATATGTAAGAAACTAAAAGCCAATTTGAAAATCATAACCAGCAAATTCAGTTTATTAAACATTTAAACAACAATTTGATTTTAATGGATTGTATTTGTTCTCATTCCATCATATTTATCAAAAGTCATACACATAATGATTCTAAACAACAAAACAAATGCCACCCACTTGTCTTCATTTTCATTTAGTATGAGTTGTAGTTTGGTTGATTAGTTTTTAATGTTATAATATGCATCAGTTGCTATAACGTGTACCTTGTTTGATACATAAGTCAATTGATTAGATTATGCTATTTATATATATTGGTAAAATATACAGAAAATTATTACGGGTTTATTTTTAAGTAACGTAATTTTAAAATCAACATTTAAGCATTTATGTTATTAATTAATTAATAAATAAAATAGTGTGTTATTAATATAATAGATATAGTTATCAAACACGATTCTCTTTTAGATAAGGATATCACACAGTACCAATCTAAGACAACCAAATGACCAATGACCTAGCGGTAAAGAGTGACTCTTATATATATATATATATATATATATATATATATATATATATATATATATATATATATATATATATATATATATATATATATATAAAACCTAGATTAGAGAAGATTCATATTAATGCTTATGATGTTATTATATATAAACAGAGATACCCTAGAAGAGTATTCAGAACAAGTTAAAATTGTGGCCTTAGAAATCTTGGTGTTTATTGCAAAAGCTTTGAACGTGAAGGAAGAGGAGATGAAAGTATTGTTCGCCGATGGAATACAAATGATGAGAATGAACTGCTATCCATCATGTCCAGAACCCGAACAAGTCATTGGTCTTACCCCTCACTCAGATGCTGCTGGGATCACCTTCCTCCTCCAACTCAATCAAGTAGAAGGTCTCCAAATAAAAAATAATGGCCTTTGGATCCCCGTTCAACCATTTTCCGATGCTTTCATTATTAATATTGGAGATATATTGGAGGTCAGATTTTCCTCTTAATCATCATTTTTATGTAACATTTGCATTTTTGCCACAACAAACAAAATGATTTGTTTTCTTGAGTTGAAAATAATTGTGATAGAGTCCATATGTAGTGCATAATGGATAATTAAAGAAAAAATGGTATAAATAATAACATCTTCTACATTGACTTTTCAGATTGTAACAAATGGAACTTATAAAAGCATCGAGCATAGAGCAGTTGTGAACTCCCAAAAAGAGAGACTATCCATCGCCACATTTCTAAGCCCAAACTTGGATGGGGATGTAGGTCCTGCAACAAGCATCATCAGTTATGAGACACCACCACGATTTAAGAGGATAACCGTTGTTGATTACATCAAGAACGTGTTTTCGAGTGAACTTAAAGGGAAAACAAATGTTGAGCAATACTATATATGATTGATGTTTACATGTTTATAATTTTTCTAATTATATCGTGTACCTTATTTTACTATATTAAAGATAATTCATGATAAACTATACCCGACTATTTTTCTCTAAAATAATATGTATTTGCATTCTAAAACTTGGTTGTATTTATAAATGTTTGCAAGGTCGACCTGGGCGACCGTCTAGGGCCCAAAGTTACGAGTGGCCCTAAATTTTTTAGCAAATCTTAGGGAAAATTATAAAATGTAGGCCATACTCTGAAGTGACAAAGGGGAAGAGGAACATGTTATCGACATTCATCGAGTAAAATCAAAAAACGAATATCTTTAAATTCATTGAGGCAAACTAGACAAAGTATATCTTCGAGTTCTACCTATTAGCTCTTAAATCAACGAATAAGGCAAGTTATTGTTTCAGTTATACATAAATACATTATTTTCCAAAATATCTTTAATTTCGCTAAGAAGTGTTAATTTTTTCCCTAAATTTCAATTTTATATGCTTTGTTTTCACAAAAATTACAAAATATAAGTTTTAGTAGGGTTAATTGAGTTTTTAAGGTCTTTTGATGAACTGTTGTAACGCCCCGATTCTCAGGTATTGTTTAAATAAGATTTATTGGGTGAAGCTCTACTCGACGAGTTGGTTGACCTACTCGTCGAGTAGCAGCGGGGTGGGATCGCGTGTTAAGTGACCTACTCGACGAGTCCATATTGGGACTCGGCGAGTAGGAGCTGGCAGATGAAACCCTAAATCCCGGGGTTTTGCACCCTATTTAAGGAAGCATAAGCCTCCTTTGGCCTCTTTGCAGTCCTTTGAGAGCTCAGAGAACCCTAATTCGTGTGGTGTTTCATTCTTGTGTGTGTAAAGCTTTGGAGAGGAGATCTTGTGAGGAAAGGAGCTTGGGGAAAACAAAAGGGCTAGGAGCAAGGAAGTGTGGGAGATCAGAAATCTACCTCAAATAGCATCATTTGGAGGTATCAAGTCGTCATCTTTTCTCCTTTTTCTTTCTAGACCTCTTTTGGTTGAGATCTAGGGTTTTTATGGTTTGGTTGAGATGGTAATGTGGGATATGAGCTAGATCTGAAGTTGTAACTTCAGATCTGTAACCTTCTTGGGTTCTAGAGTCATAAAGCTCTGATTTTGGTCGAGAATGAGGCCCTCCTTGTGCATAAAGCCCCATTAAGAACTTAGTTTTGGCATTAAGAGCCTTATTAGTCATGCATGCACGTAAAGTTTGCAACTTTACGTGAAAAGCATGCCCTAGAAGCTTGGATCTGTGATTTGGAGCCGCTGCATGGCTCAAAACAAGTCTGTATGGAAAAATGACTGAATGGACTCGGCGAGTCGCAAGGTTGACTCGGCGAGTCACATGAAGATGGTCGTGAACTCGACGAGTTGGATGAACAACTCGGCGAGTCCGATGAAGATCACCATAAGACTCGACGAGTTGAAGAACAACTCGGCGAGTCGGATGAGTTTTCCCTAGGATATGTATGCGTGTGTGCCCGTCGAGTGGCAAGGAGGAAAATCGACGGGTGGCCTTAGAGTTTGAACAGGAATCGAAGGAACTCGACGAGTCACCCCGACGACTCGACGAGTGGAATGTGCTTCGAGGAACTCGGCGAGTAGCCAAGGGTACTCGGCGAGTTGGGGGTCAACATGGACTGTTGACCTCGACTGAGGACTTTGACCTTGACCAGGGGTTGACTGGTGGGTTATGGAGTACCTTATAGATTTAAGGACTTATGAGTATATTGTACTATGGTCATAGGTGGTGGAGCCTGTGTCAAGTGATCCGAGAATTGGAGTTTACCTTTCGAGTCGGCATCTGCGAGGTGAGTTATCCTCACTATATCGATAGGGTCTACGGCACCAAGGCCGGCCCTTTTAGTTGTTATTGTTATGGTATGCTACATATGGTTTGGTCTGCTAGATCGGAATCAGGGTAGACAGTATGTTATGCTTTATGATCCATAAGGATTGTTATGTTAGTGACCTGCTAGGTCGGTACTCTAGTTACGAGAGGATTCTATGGTTGATGATCAGTATGACAGATATGTTTGATGTTTGTATATGCCAGTATATGATAGTTATGCGAACTTGGTTATTTGCTTATTGGTTGGGTTGAGGCGGTCCTGCTTTGTGATGAAGGCCAACATACCCTATGAGCGGTCCGGGGAGACTGCAGGCCCACGAGGCGGACCAGTCATGCCGAAGGCTCGGGATAGATTCTGATAGACTGTAGGCCCGGTAGGGCGGTCCAGTCAGGCCGATGGCCCAATATGCATGAATAGATTCAGATAGACTGTAGGCCCGGTAGGGCGGACCAGTCAGGCCGATGGCCCAGTATGCATGATTGATTGATTGATTGTTACTGATATGGTATTGGTATTTTGGGGGTAGCTCACTAAGCCCTCGGGCTTACAGTTTTCAGTTTATTGTTTCAGGTACTTCAAGAGATCGTGGCAAGGCGAAGGCGTGACCGTACCGCTCCTCATCCTTATGTTATGATTTTGGGACACTCTGATGGATATTGATTTGAAAACATTTTGTAAACAATACTATTTGACTTTTATTTGTGATTTAAAAAGTTTGAATTTGGCGTGAAATTTTTGGACGTTACAACTGTTATTAGCATATTTCTGACATATTTTAGGAAAGAGTTTGATGGATAAAAATATAGATGTTAATTGTATGTAACTGGTAATTGAGATCGTGCTCTGCCGCGAGTTTTTATGTGTTTTTGTTGTGTATTAGGAAAATATATGAGAGGAAATCATATTATATATAATACGGGGACGGGTGATAAACACGAAAGTATAGAAAATGAAAAGGTGAAAGTGATACTTTTAAAAGTAAAAAGATGGAAGATAGTATTTTACAAAATAGAAGGGTTGCAAGTGACAGATTATACCAAGTTGAGGGATGAAAAATGAAGGGGTGAAAGATAAATTTTACAAAATCGAAGATGGAGGTGTGAAAGTAATATTTTAAAAAATATATGGATAAAAAAACATTTTACAAAATAAAAGGTTGCAAACGATGGATTATATAAAGTTAAGAGACTAAAATTGTAATTTATGCATTAATATAATTATATACCTTAGACATGAAAAATTGTTTATTTATCATAAAATAACTTTCATAAAAGTTACTTTTTGTATATATTTATAATATACCGCATCATTTTGTTTTTATTATCCAAATCTATGCTTACGTAAAATCTGTGGATTAAATATTATAAATAAATAAGTAATAAATACATTATAATTTAATGTTTAACAGATAAAAAATAAGAAAAATATTTGAACGTTTTTAATCGGATGTCTGATCTATTTAAAAAAAATGATAAATGACTAAAAATATATATTAAAAATAAATAATTAAATTATATATTGTAATTCCATTGTTTTGGACAATTCGATTCTTCTTTTTTCTTTTTAAAACAATATGAAAACGAAGATAATAATTCGATGTTGCTAAAAAACCGATTTCAAAATCCAAATATCTAAACTAAATTGTCCAATTGAACATTATATAAATAATATCTTTGTCCTCCAAAATAAAACAATATAACTAAAATATAAAACTAATTAAAATATCACATCAAGCCGAATTTTCTTCCGATTCATCATTTGAATCCTCACTCAAATCCTCGACAAACAAATCTAAATCTTCATTTATATCTTCAAACAAATTATTGTGGCAATCCTCAAGGACCTCAACCATGGTTGTATGTTAGCCTTGTGAATATGTTCCCCAAATCAACGTGACGGACGTGATGGATATCACGTTCATGTATTTTCTTTTTGTGTACCCTATATTGTGGTGTATCAACATCTACTCTTTCAAAGGCCGCAAAATTTCCCGATAAATGTTGTTTCCCATAATGCCAACGTATTTGACGAAGTAGATGATGACATTGTAGATGAATGAATTTATGAAATAAAATAGTGTGAGATTAAATGTTAAAAATGGTTGGTATTTACCGAGTGATAAACTGTTTTTAGAGAATGTTTAAAAAATGGAGGGGGGGGGGGATGTCCTCGCACGGTGATCTCTTCCTCTGTCACCGCACCGACAACATGGTGTTTGTTAGCACGGTGAAATCATGGTCGGTACCGAGGATTCAAATGCCTAGGACGAGCTGAAAAAAATGCCTTTGAGCCCTAACGTGTAACGAATTAAATTATATAAACATTTTTTTTTAAAACGACAATAAACTTTATAACAATAGACATAGCAAAATCATAGTTTGTAATGTCGATGTGTCAAAGATGTTATTATGATACATGCATATATCTTTTGGAGATGACTAACATGGGAATATATATATATATTGTCATGTTGGGTAATTGTGTAGTAAGTTAGTAACACGTCCTATGAAGCTACTTGCATATGACCCTTATATCTCAAGGCTGCACTTGTTAGGAAATGAGGATTAAAGTGGTGTAAAATTATATTATTGCCTATGATGCATATAAGATTAGAGTAAAAGGACATCTCAAAGTATTGTATCATTCGTTATCTCAAAATGACTATAACATCTTTAAGGTATAGCATGTAATTATCATGATGTCAAATATAGTACATCAATCCTCGAATGTACTTATGTTTTGCCTGATAGCATTTCATGGTTTATGAAAACCTAACATATACAACAATACTAAGAATTATCAAATAGGACCCACAAAATAAAAATAACAAATGACAAATGGTATAGACAGATAAAATCCAGATATGGATATGAGCCTAACAAAAACTAATACTCTCAATTGTGCATATTCTTTTCTCTAAAATCAAGATTTTATGATACTTGATAGTTGATAATAATATGTTATCAAAATAACCTTTTTCATAAAGTTTATAACATTTCATCATTTAAAAACACATCAAGAATTCGAGAATTCAATATTCAATCATCCATCTTCCACGTAAATATTTTGTTTCTTTTCATTCATCTTTGTTTGTAGATTCCTCAAAACGGTAACTTCAGTTTCTTGAAAAGCTGCCACTTAACTTCAAAAAACATGAAAAGCTACCACTTAACTTCAGGTATTCAGTTTTTAATAATCTATGACCTGATCAGTGGAATTTATGATAATTTGATTCATTCAATTACTGAATTCTGATCACATAAATACATTCAATTTCTGATAATATGATAACATAAATACTAGAATAATCGATTATATGATAACCTGATTATCAGGAATAAGGAGTGGACGACAGGACCATTGGTACTCGATTGAATGATCGTTTCTCGCCTTCTCGCTGAATGATCGCTTCTCGCTTGCTTGCGTCTGCCGACTGTCTTTCCTTTCGCGTGTGGACTACTGATCTGACTATCCATTCCTTTTGCATTTGGGCTTAATTAATAATTAATATAGTATAAGAAAATTTGGGCCCCTGAAAAATAGGCCATGTGCACGTGCACATATTGCCCGTGCTTAAAATCGGGTCTGGGTGAAATATTCATCTTATCTCACTGCTTTTTATTCTTACCTATCTTCAGTATATAATGCAAGTATCAAAATTAAAAGAAAAAATTAAGAAAAATAATTAATAAATTATGTATAATAGTATTTTATATAAATAAAACTATAGACTTGAACAAAAATCAAAAGGATGTTTACTTTCTCATAATTTAATCATATCTACATAAAAATATGGGAAAATGACTTATCAAAGTAATTAACTTTTCGGTATCTTCACATCTGGATAACTATCTTTTTTTGTATACATCTAGGTAACGAACTTGTTGAAAGTGTTCACATCTAGGATTTAACCTGCTACAGCAGGTCATAATTGTCATATGTGAACACTCCCAACAAGTTTGTTACCTGGATGTATACAAAAGAAGATAGTTACTCAGACGTGAACATACCGAAAAATTAATTACTTGATAAGTCATTTTCCCTAAAAATATTTTTGACATAGAGTAGAAATACTTTTGACGGCAAGTTTGATACAATCGGCACACAAGCCTTTAGTTGACGAAGACAGGAAGTTCAACAAAAGGGTAACCTCAGATCTCATCGTTCTTCTTCTTCACACACACAACACATAAATTGATAAACATTCAACTACAAACTACAAATAAAACTAGTTTTGATGACTACGAGGTGGAGCTGGAGAGCGATTGTGGTTTTCATATGGTGGTGCGCTATCACCAGCACAACGCAAGCTATCTGGTTAGACTTACCCACTTCAGGAACCAAGTGTGTCTCTGAAGAGATTCAAAACCACGTGGTTGTTCTTGCTGATTACTCCCTCATCAATGGTCAAGAGGACGCCCATATGCCCTCCGGCGCCACAATTTCCGTTCGGGTAAACATCGATCTTTTTTGTGCAACTTTACTTTATGTTTATGATGATCTAGGTTAAGCTGTTACTCCTAGATCTTGATCTGGTGGATTCGAAATTTTATATGCGGATTGATTGAAATAGGCTTTTCATTATAGCTGATTACCTGATTTTGATTATTAACTATTACATAATCACTTGAATATCCCTTAGTAGCATACAGGCCAAGGTGCTTGTTTTAGGTTCAATGTGAACACATAAATATTGCATCAAGAAATGTCGATCCACGTAATTGTGTGGCTGTAAGTTTGTACTTATGGATGATGACAACACTTTAGCAACCATATGACTGGTGTTGAAGTACAAATCAAGAGCTTTTTAGTAATTTTGGAGGATGAAAAGAAACAGGGGCATGATTTGAATCGTTTGGAAGTGAGGACCAGTATTAGTTTTCATAACCAAAAAGGACATGTCGTAATGCAATTGCAATGTAGCTATTTTTGGGACAAAACAAACAGCTTTTCTTCATTCCAATGCAATGAACCACTCCATTCCGTACCTGATTCCATGATACCTAGATTTGGCAATATTGTAGTTTTACTTTTAATGATGATTTTATGAAGAAAGTTAAGTGTTAATGGAACAGGTAACCTCGCCATATGGAAACAATCTCCACCACAAAGAGAACATGACTCATGGTCAATTTGCATTTACAACTAACGAATCAGGCAACTACTTGGCATGTTTTTGGGTAGATGGTCATCATCAAGGTACTAAGGGTCTAACTGTTAGTCTTGACTGGCGAATTGGTATTGCTGCAAAAGATTGGGAGTCCGTTGCAAAGAAAGAAAAGATTGATGTTAGTAACTTTTTTTTTCCAATATTAATTATACTTTGCTTCCTTTATTTACACGTGATTTTTCTCTTTTAGGGTGTTGAATTCGAATTGAGAAAGCTCGAGGGTGCTGTGGAAGCCATCCATGAGAATTTGATCTATTTAAAGAACAGGTAAAAAAAATTTATATGTTGTTCCTAGTATAATTATCTAGGCTAAATGCAAGAAAACACCATTTATTTACTTATCATGCCATTCTACTTTCATTTTTTTCATATCGTAGCAAAATGTCACAAAATACAAAGCAATTTTACAATGTTGTATAAGAAATGGAAGTAAAGATACTATATAATAAACAATAGAAAAAATCAAAGTACATTGCTATTTTTTTGTTAAATTAGAATTAGCCGTGATTATTATTTATTATTATTATGGATTTGGTGTGTAGGGAAGCAGAGATGAGGGAAGTGAGCGAAAAGACGAATGCAAGGGTGGCTTGGTTTAGCATCCTGTCTCTTGGTGTTTGCATTGCAGTTTCAGTTTTGCAGTTGTGGTACTTGAAACGATTTTTCCACAAGAAGAAGCTTATTTAAACCCTTATATTAAAACAAAACAAACACTCACTACTTTCAGAGAGTTTTGGAAAATGGTACGATTGTTGTTGTATTGTTATGTACACTAGATAATTTTTTATATAATTCAAGTAGAAGGCTGCCAGCGAATTTCATTTTGGTTTCAAATTGTTTCAGTTGATTTGATTGGAACTGTTATATGGTAGTTGTGTGGGTGATGCATATTTGATTCCAAACTCATTTGGGTTAGGATTTGTAGGACAAGGAGCAAAAAATATGGTAAAAATGCGAAACATTGTTGAGTAATCTAATAAAAGGAAGTGAAGTTTTATACAAAATAGTGAAAATAAGAAAGTATGACAATCAACGTTCTCCTCTTTGTTCAGGTGTTAGGCCTCCTTTTCCGCAACTTGGGCAACTCTTCAGTCCAAAACCTTGGCAATCATAGCATCTGTGTTGTGTATCAAACATATAATTTAGTTCAAGTCAAGAAAGAATAATTAGGCTTCAATATTTTAATAAAAAAAGTTAGGTTTTAGTAGTGTGAGTGAGTTATTAGAGTCGAAATTAAGAGATAATAAAAACTCAGTTACTGCCTTTGCCATGGTTAATGTTTTGATTTTGAAAGGTCAAATCATTTGTCCCTTTTTATATATGTTTAAAAAAAAATTTGTTGTTTTAGGAGTAACCGAATGATTTTTCAACCTATTATCATATTAAATGTTGGTTTTTATGAAACAAGATAATAAGCAAGTAATTACTTAACTTACTTCCAACGCTCGAATATATTTCCATTCTTCTTGTTTTTTCCTGTTCCCTGTGTCAACAAAACACAACACATTCTTATAAAATATTTCCCCCTCCCTCAAATTATGCAACTTAAGCAGTTTTTTAGTAGTTAAAATGATTAATTACGGTTGTTTAAGTTTTACTTGCCTGTTTTTAAAATTTATGTAAGTTATGTTAAAATGATTGGTCCCTATATAGGTCTTAGGATGAGGGAACCGGACTCGTGAGATATAGGTGTGATGCAGGATATATAATAATCGGATAATTATAAGTATTTTATTGAAATGTATAATAAAGAAACTATAGAATTAATAGGAGAAATAATGTAACCTTGCATCCACCACAATCTATGGCACCTTGACCTCCACAGGTTTCACATTTCTTGAAAATCTGCAAGTATCATAATACATTAAAAACACGATTACATTTACATATATCATCTTTTAACACATGATCTAAAATATGATCAAACAATTCTTTAGATAATACTTGCGAATATATACTTTAAGCATAAACACTAAAGATTATGTATAGATATTATGTAAAATTTGCCCAACTAATAACTTAAAATTTTACCCTAAAAAAACATTTTTCAATGACTCGTTACTATCGGTCTATATTTGGTTTGATATGTTGTTGGTAGGTGATGCTCAGGGGTTGATAGATTCGGCTTCTTTATCAAAAACTCGTAAAGATGTGGTGGATGTGATTATTTCTACTCCTTGGTGGTGCCTTTGGAACTTCAAGAACAAGCATGTGTTTGATCTTGTTAGGCCGAAAATAGATAGGCTTTTTGATGATTTTGTGTCTTTTGATGGGTGGTTCATAGGAAGCATAAATTTCATATAAATTAAAATGGAATTTGTGGCTTCAAAACCCTATTTTACATGCTTTGATGTAATTGTTCCTTTTTTCACTAGTTTCAAAAAAATATCTACTCTTTTTTTGTCACATGATAATTATCTATATTTGGTTTGATATGTAGTATAAAACTTATATGTTTCATAAAAGAAACCATACCCAGTTTATAGCAAACAACGTGAGTATGATTCGTAAATACCATGATAAATAATAGTAAGTATTATAAGTTTTAAAGATAATAAACAACTTACAGAGTTAAGTGGAAAACCACTGGATTTTGAAGCATGAGGTATGATGATGCTTCCCCTTTGTAGAGTAACAGGATTAGAATTGGAGATGGATCGGTGATAGATTTGTGAGGAATGGAAAGAGAGAGCATGAGAAGCCATTATTCTTTTTATCTTTTTTTATTTTTGCGGGGGGGTATATGATACATGATAGTTGGAGAAACTAAAAGTTTTAAATATGATATGATATTTTGTGGATGAGGAGCTTATGGTTGAAAGTTGCACACCTTTCAATTTCAGTGAGTCACTGACACAAGTGTCCTATTTGTTCCATTTCAGTTGAAGATATGTAATTAAAAATGTGTAAAGTATAATATTATTTTTCAGGTTTGTATTCACTTATAGCCAAGTACAAGAATGAGACTCCAAAGGTGAAAAGTGGAAACCACCCATGTTGATAATAACATACAATCAATCATACAATCATGAATCTATCCATTCTCTCCGCAAAGTCAAAGTCAATTCTGTACAAAAGTAAAATGAAATGGTTACTCTTAGACCTTGTTAAGAAGGCAGCCTGTGTTCTCCGATCATCCACCTGGTCAAGTGAGTGGGGTCAATGGCCAAAGCATTAAAAGTCTTGGGGCAAATACCAAGATCCGCCCCAATCAGCTCATACTCCATCAGTGCTGCCTCCATCTCATCTTCCACAGTTGCAGTTGCATCATCCATGCACTCCACCACTGCTACTGAGCCAAGCACCTCAGCATAATGCTTCTCTTTATCAGAATCGTTTTGGAAGGGTTCCATTATAGGGTTCTGCTCAAACAAAATCACAATACCAATCTTTCTCATTCATTTACCAAATTACACCAAGCAACAGCAGAAAGAAAGGTGAAGAAATTTACTCACCTGACAGAACTGAGCATAATGTCTATATACCTCACTGCTTTCATCTTGCTCAGCAAGCAATGTCCCACCATACCATCCGTTCGCTTCATCTATTGAGGTCATTGCAAGATATCTACACAAAGAATGTATTTTATTTTTAACACATACATACATACATACCATCATGGATGGATGATTATTCATAAATCATCAATTATAGTATAAAGGAGACAATACCTTTTGAATACATCCTCTTCATCAGTGTGAACAGCAGAAGACACCCAATTGGGGTCACACAACTCATCAAATTTCTTCTCATCTTCACGCCCTCTCATGGCTAATTCATCCGATGCAACTTTTTTCAGCATACCATTATTACCACCTTCTTCAAACTTCTTGTGACCAAAAAGCCAGTTTGGACTTTTAAGTTGTATTTCAACTGCATCAGGTGCCATTCCAGAATTTCCAGGAGGCTTATGATCCGGTTCACTACAAAGCCTTACATTCTTTATGGCACCACTTGTTCTTTCTATTAGTTTGGAAAATGATGTCAGTTTCATCCGTGAAAAATCCTCTTTACATGCTGCAACAGGTGTCAGTGAACCCCCCAAAAACCTTACAGCTTCACCACCACCACCACCATCACTTGGTAAACTGTTCAAATTCCAAAATCATTCTTTTTCATTACTACTTGCAAACCAAATATATAGAGCATTTGAGCAAAACTTACTAGCCTTCTGGGATTAGGTCATCCCCTATCCCAGATACATGAAGATAATAATCAGAATCAAGTTCCCAAAGTGCTGGTTTTCCTTCTTGTGGCTGGAAGTAGCCCAAAAACAAATTGATAGCATCTTGTTTTTCACCATCTGTATAAGCATTACTGTAATATCGTTTGATGGATTTTAAAAACTCTCTAGACTGTGTTGTTGCTTTCCACTTTCCTTGCCTCTCTGGGAACACCTGCAGCAATTCATTAACAACAAAATCTTTTAAAACTTTTAAGCACTGTTTTATCTTCTAATTTTCACAACTACACCTACAGTATTGTGAGCTGCAGATCCACCATATTGCTGTGCAAGAGCATCACCCATGCTTTGGTACATATCCATAAGAGCTGCAGCAATACTACTATCAGCATCCACTTTTGGATCATCTGTAAGTCCCATGGCATGAAGCTGGCGGCCTAAGGCGGCCAAACCATACGCATATTGAGCAACATTTGTACGATCCAAGCAATCGATGCAATTGGTTCGTAAAACTCCACTTTGAAACTGTGGATCTTTGTTGCTGTGATTATATTTCTTCATCTTCTGATTGTGATTATGATTCGGATCTCTGTCTTGAGGGGTTGTATCAGTAATAGTATTATTACTTGTGGCCACTGATAGATCCCCTGAAGCACTTCTCAAATCTTTGAGTGAAGCCTCCCTGCAGAAACTTGCAGTTTACACAAAGAAAAGATTATTCTCAATTTCAGTCATAAAAAAAAAAGAGCCAATATGTATATGATACCTTGCTGTGCTTGTCCTACTGAGCTGTATGGATTTTTTCTTAACAACAGTTGGCTTTCCACTATAATAAAACCCTGTCAAATCCAGTGCTTCACTAGCAACACCACCCAAAACTCCCAATACATTGGCAGACTTACTTCAACACATCAAAAACAAAATTAAAGTCAATTGGGGTGATGGTGGTGGTTGGGAGGTTGACAAACAGAAATACCTACCTCTTTGCAAACTTGTGGAAGTCCCAGTGGATAAACCTAAGTTGATTTTCTTCTGGAAGTATCTGATTCAGATACCCAACTGCATTCGTGAATTCACGCCTTAACATCATTTCTCGAGGCCTTTTCTCCACAGTCTACAATAATAATCATTATATTTATGTGTACATGATCATCGTGTAACTTTTTCAACAAACACCAATAAACTTATAAAACAGACCTTGATCAGATTAAGCACAATGATTGGATTGTCATATCTCTTTTCCAGATCTTCAAAGTGAAGTTTGGTTGCCTCGTATGTTGGATCATACCTTTGCACTGAAACCACAGGCAAAAACCTAATTTATCAGAACATACACCAAGATAAACAAGACAATGAGTTGGTGATTCTTTCTTACATATGATATCAGGTTTTGGACTGAATCTAGAAGCTTCTTGCGACCAAAAAAGAGGAATTGAACCCCTCATTTGTACAACAGAGCTCATTTTCCCTTTGCATGATCCGGCTTCTTCATCAAGAACAATTTGCTCAGTTTCAACATCATTTGCAACCCTACCACGATCATTTACTCCCCTTTTCAAGTAACTGTATCATTTATTCAATCATGATTCAGTCATTTATGTAATCATAATTCTCAATGAATTTAAAATGATTCTAATCAAAATGCAGCACATACCGTGTTCCTGCAAAGTGACGAGATCGCTTAGATAACAGTGCAACACTGAAGTCTCTTCCAAAGACTGATAACCGTATCTGTAATCATAGATACAAACATCCAACATTTATGAATGGACATTGAACTGAAAACATGATAAAATGCATAAATATATATATAAATAACAGCAAGAACACCTTCATGGAGATGATTTTTTTTTATGTTTGATACTTACAAGCAAGAGAAAAATCAACAAACCTGCTTAAAATTTCCATGAACGAGAGCAATTGTCCAGATAGTGTTCTTGCATCTAGATCGAATTGGTTGTGTTAGAAAAGCATTCCACACAAATATGTCATCATATGGCATCCCTTCATTGCCAGTGGATAGAACATTTTTCTGTAAACTTCGCATTATTGGATATGTGTAACTATAGTAAAAATCTTTTGTCAGGTCTACACTCGATAACAGCTTCTTATACCTGCACCAATAGTATGAACTCTGTTCAAAGCAAAGTAATCAAACTCACCTGATATATATATAATATATTTATTGTGCATTTCAGGAGATCTGAGAAATGAATTCAAGCTTGTAACACAGACTAGTATCTTGTTTTCCATTTAGTATTGTATGGATAAAGTGTGTCTAGATAAATGGTGTTTAAAAAATATTTGAGGAAATGGGTACACTTGCAGAAATGGAAGGAAAATTTAAATGAGAGCAAATTTGTAGAAGGTTAGAGCTTAATGGGGAAAAACATTTGAGGAGATGATGGCACACTTGCAGAAATGAGAGCAAAATTATAGAAAGTTAGGACTTAACTGGAAAAGCCTCATTTCCCTGACTTTCTATTAAGTAGCTCTTTCCTAATTAAGTAAGAAAACACCCATATATAGCTTACCAGATTAGCAATGTCACCATTAAGTAGATTAGGGTCAATTTAAACCTACACTAAGTAGATTAGGATAAAGAAAAGGAAACCTGTAGCCATTTTTGACTTAGTGCAGAAAGAACAACTTAATAGATATAGCATAGCACCAAAAAGAAAGAACAAAATGAATGAAGCTGTGAATATAGTTATCAGCAGTGTTGCCAAAGCAATGGAACTACAAACATTAAAAAAAACATACTCAATAGATTATGAAGTAAATATAAAACTGGTCAACAATAAACCATTCCAACTAATATCAGTGTCCTTTTGATACACCTTGTAACACCAGAAAAGATCATTAGTATGTGAATCTTATGAGGTAATGACAACACAAAAATACCTCAGCTCGGTTTTTGAATGAGCAACATCTGTTTGAACAGAGACATGTGGAATTGTAATAATTTGGCTCTCTTCAATGCTATAAACTGCATGACCACATATACACCCAATTTGCCTACGCTTTGTAACCAATATCAAATAATACGACTCCAAGAACTTAATACAACCTGAAATCAGTTACACCAATTAAACTGAAGTTAATATATATCACAAGTAATCAAAATATTAACTTCCAAATTATTGAGAGCCTTTCAACTTTGACCTTGTGTGAAAGGTAAATCAATATGGTCTATTGCCAAATCCCAAATGGATTGTCTTTCCTGCTAGATGGTTCATACAAGAGTTTTGAGCCTATCCCTAAAGCAAATGGAAATGTCGTACAAGAGTTTTGTGCCCTACTTTATCTAGAAAAAACATTATACTTGTGCTAAGATAAAGGGCCAAACGCATTTCTTAGCTTTTTTAAACACCATTTAACCTTACTTCAATAGGGTTTTACATTTCATAAAGTTCTTAACGGGCATCTAGTCTTCGGTAGTCAAATGAATGTGATCAAAATTGTCTATCCAAGTTCATATTATGCTCAGAAACGAGTTTCTGTAGGTCGTGAAGATGTAGGCATTGAAACAAATAAAAATTTCAATGTTCCAGCCAAAAAGAAATTCAATTATTTTGTAAGATATAAATACAATTCATCAAATTACTTACCAGCGATGCCGTAGACCTTGGCGACAAAGGATAAACCACCAGTAGCACGATTGCCTTCGGCAATCCGCTGAAGCAAGCTCTTGACTTCCTGAGGCGGATAAACAACAGGGTCTTCGCTTATATTGAGATCCGAGGGTTCCATGCGATCAATCTTTAGGACTCGGAAGAATCTCTTCTTCCGATCACTGCCGATGAGATAGAACCTGGCCCTGGTTTCATAGAGTTTGAATTTCTCAAGGGAGTAAGAACTAGGGTCGGTTTCGGGATCAGTGGTTGGGTGGATTTTGGTGGACTTCGCCATCGCCGATTGCTGGCGTTGTGGTGATCTTTTTGGGAATTGCCCCACTTCTTGGGGTCTGGTTCCTGATTTTAGTCCGGAAAAAACTCCGACGTGATTTTTCCATTTACCCCCTATTTGTATACTGTGTACAACTTTACCCCTCGCACTTTGATCATTGTTATGAACACAAAGTTCACACATTTGGTGCACGTTCTTAGCATGAAAGTTACAAGATGAGTAAATCGCATTTTTCGTTATTGTGTTATGTAAAAGATTTAACTTACAACCCTTTGTTTTAAAAGTTATGTTCATATTCTTATTAAATTGTTAACTTAATTTATTAAAGATATATGACAACAACAAATATTACTTTTAACAAATTATATCAATAAAAATATCTTATTAACATATTCAAAATCAATATTGAATATTATTGATATTTATTTTATTCAAAATTTATGATGTACAAAAGTGTTTTAAAAGTCAGTATCCAACCGTGTTCCACTGTTTTGGCTGAAACATAAAGAATCAGGTGGTGGACTGGAGTGAAGAGGTACAAGTTGAGGTTGAGAAGTAACAAACATGTTTCAAGGAGTTTTTATTGAGTTATGATGATGTGGGAATGGGAAGGCAAATAATGATACAAGGAGGCTAAACAAGAGGTGAAGAAAATGGTTGTTTAAGCGAAGACTACACACTAATAAAATCCAAAAAGATGGTGTAAAGGGACATAAAACGTAAAATATTAAGGATGACATTGGCCTTAAGGAGATGAGAGTGAAATGGATAATGAACCTACTTAACATTATTCTCACCACCATCAGGGTGACCTAGTGATGATTACTTTGGATTTGTGCACGTCAAAATAAAGTTGTCACATGTTCAAATCTCAGGGGTTTTGACCATGGGTGGTATGTTTGTTGGATAATTATGGGACCACTTCATAAATATGTAAGATATATTATTAAATCCAATTATTACGGTAAGAATATAAATTGTTGATGGACCGATTTATAGAATATTAACTTACCTTGTGGGTTGAGTTCCCGGTTTGACTCAAGATCCTCAAGATCCCTTCCATCTCTCACTTTAGGGTTTATCTCCATCTATAAATACATGTGATGAGGAGCAAATCAAGATACACGAAATTACAAAAACAAATTCGTGAGTCTCATTGCTGAGGGTTCTTAGAGGTGGTCTTGAGATCAACTGGAAAACTCATCTAGTCTTCAGATCCGGAAATCATAATGAATCAGGTATGTAATCGTTCTTTAAGATTTAAAGTTTTCTTTTGACAGATTCGAGATTAAGATCTAAAGCTTCTGCATTTTATGTTTTGGTTATGTAAAGTTTTCTTTTGACAGATTCGAGATTAAGATCTAAAGCTTCTGCATTTTATGTTTTAGTTATGGAAATAACCAACAATGTTGTCATGTTGATTAAAAAAACTTAGCATTATCCGCAAAACTGTCAAGTCAAAGGAGTGGAGGACTTAGTACCGTGATATTAATATATAAAAACAAACGAGATCCCAATGTTGTGGCAACTAGGGGTGTAAACGAGTCGAGTCGAGCTCGAGTTCAAGTAGGCTTGGGGCTCAAGCTAAAGCTCGGCTCGATTCGAGCTTAAGTTTCAAAGCTCGAGCTCGTCTTGTGGATGATTTAAAATGCCCAAGCTCAGCTCGTTTGTCAGGCGTACTTAAACGAACATCGGCTCAACTCGATTAATAGTCAAATATCAAGCTCATTTGTGTTTTTAAGCTCGGTAAAAAGGTCGTTTATCATTATTTGATATTCAATAATTAATTATTTAATTATAATTTAATATACAAAATTAAAATTAAAAATTATATTATATAATTATGCATAGGCTCATTTAGGATGCCGAGCCTAATCGAGCTCGATAGATGAAGCTCGGGCTCGAGCTCGTTTAATAAATGAGCCTGAAACTAAGCTTGAGCTCTGCTTAACTCGAGCTCCAGTCGAGCCTTTAATGAGTCGATCTCGAATAGCTCAGCTCGTTTATACCCCCTAGTGGCAACTATCAAGGTAAAAGTTACTTAGTCATACCATGAAACCGTGAGCAAGAGTATCAAATGCCAAGTTGCAATGTAAACCAACTGTGACAAAGAATCAAATTGATTTCATGTTTGGGAGGTCAACTACTAAGGCTTTTGCCTTTCTTAGATGCCATATAGGTAAAATATAGAGATGAAAAGTAAGGACCTAAATATGGTGTTTATTGACCTAGAGAAGACATATGATACTAATGGGAAATTTTTGGAGGACCATATACGGGTTCTAGGGAGGTATTTCATGGATATCATGATATGCATTTACGGTCAAGGACATGTGTTGGTAATCTAATAAGTAGTGATATGCAGTCTTTCACATTGAGAATAGGGCTCCATCACGGATCAACACTTAACTCCTACATTTTTGCTATGATTTTGAAAGAGATTTTTTATGTGATTTAATGTTCCCCTTACTCCATGACCTTATGAGAGTTGAGTATAATTGTGAAAACTGCAATTTTCGCCCAATTACATTGGTCAGAGTCCTAATCAACGGATTACCAAATGTGATGCAACATATTTTGTCATATCTTGTTGAGTAACAATTGGGGTTTAACCTTACATTAATAATGAAGTCTTTATGCTATACAAAATACACATTGCAAAAGAAGCACAAGCACAAGCACAAGAACAAGAACAAGAACAAGAACGCAATCCCTGGTAGCTTCATTGAAGAGAATATCAAGGATTTTCCAGAATTGAAGAACAAGAAGCATCAATTTTACATATACTGGATGAGGTCAATTAAGTATCTGTAATGTCATGTCCTAGAAACGAAGGGTGATTGGAAATGAAGTCAACCTTGTTCTTTATAAGGTGTCCAAATCAATTTGCTAACATCAACCTCAAGACCACCACGCCCAGCTGCTTTTAGATGGCGATCCAACACCTTTGGATCTGCACAGATCACATGCTGCCCTTTCCTGTACTGTATCAGTTCCAACGCCTGCAGAGTTGCCAATATGTCTTCCGCCCTGATCGCTGTCATGTCACTAAGCTCCTGTGCCAAAAATTCCATATACCAAATCAGGGAGGGAGGGCATATTTGGAAATAAGTAATAATTCTAACATCACAAGGACAAACCTTGATGGATATGTTGCCTTTGTGCTTTTTCAAAATGTCTAAAAGAACCCTGGTCCAATATCCCCTGTAGCTAAGCAATCCCAGGTCAGAAAGAGGTCTTTCAGGTGTCCCAACTTTACCTTCTTTCTTTGAAAGCTCATATGCTGCATCATATGTCAAATCAAAAACATTTTTTTTTATATATAATAAATTAAGGGATTTGGAAAGAGGCGGCTTACAAAATGCAATTAGGAATTTTCCATAGCCTTTCCTCTGATAAGGAGGAAGAGTTAGAATACATGCTAGATTGTATGACTCCTCTGAATGCTTTTCCTGTAATTACATAAACAACCCAATAAAACAAATTGTTGCTACAAACTACAAAGTAATGTAAAAAGATGACCAAAAGACAGAAATAACCTTGGAGAAATATCCGACCATGTGGCATCCCCGATCATCACACTCACACAGCACGTAAAACAAAAACAAGTCAACATCATAGTAGAGGGTCTTGTGATCAAGAAATAATTTTGCAAGATAGCATAGATTCTGGCCATAGACTTTGTTCTTTTTCCCATCAACCTGTTACAAAACACAATTGTTACTAATAACAACTATAACTAGTAACTTGTCATCTCGTGTTTACTTTTACAATTTGAGTTTTACTATTTATACTTTACTTTGTACATTGATATTGGTTTGTTTTATTTGTTTCCTGCTCTAATACCATAACTGTACACAATGTTTGATGAAACTATGCATTTATTTTCTGCTGTAAGACTGTAATATTGCACTTCTCCTTCATGTGTTTTTATTCTACAAATGTTTAATATAGAAGTGTGTTACTGTTAGTGCCTTGGCATGTATTAAAATGTCAAGAATATATACCTCAAACATTGATAGAGTACCACTCCGATATATCTCATCACCAGGGGGGTGTTTAAGATCACATTTTTTCTGCAAAAAAAGACAAATGATATTATAACTTAATTGTTCAGTTGATTCTTCCACTTCTTTACAAAGGCAAGAAACCAAAAGATATTAGGATAGACAAGTTATGTGTTCAAACATCTCTTGGTAGTGAACGTTTTAAGTTGAATAAAGACTAAACTACAAGATCATCCCTGTGATACATTTGTTGTGTTTTCTGTCCCTAAAGTGACCATTCACTATGCATTTTGTCCCACTGTTAATCTTCAGAAGCATGGCATGGCATCATCTAAATTTAACAAATTATGAGAATGAAAGAAATTGTAGTAGCATACAACTACTCACCATATGTCTCTGAAGCTGTTCTTTGCGCTTCATGAAAGTGAGACAAAACTCACAAAAGTAGAGATTGAGGGAGTCATTGTATTCTGGTGGAAAGGGGGAGAAGTACCATGTCTCAATCTCATATCTTCCAAGTTCTATAGTTGCAATGTTTTTGACTTTGGTGAACTCCTCATGTTCACGTAAGCTGGCAGCATCAAGCTCTTCATGCCCCTATATAAATTATAACCCAATCCAAAACTAAGGTTGAGAAGACCTCAATAGCCTTATCAAACTCAATAATGAAATAGCACAAACCTCAACATGAGTCTCATCAATCTTACGTTTCTGGTGGCGTGTCATTTTCAAACCTGTTACCTAAAAGACATCAATGCCCAAAGAAGGATATTAGGTAAAGTCTCTTTCAAAGTCCAGCATATTGAATCAATATGTAAGGACTAAGGACAGCATTACAATTTACAAGATGCTAAATGACTAATTAAAAAAACAGGAACAAAGTAGACATATATTACCTTGTCTTCCACCTTTTCATCTACATCGTTTTCTACTGAGTCAAGGTCAAGCTGTTCAAGTCTAACCCATTCATCAAGCCTCCTATTGACTGTCAGGAAATAAAGAGAGCTCATCACATATCAAAAGCAGAAAACCACTATGCCACATACATACACTACTACTAGTAGTCACTACTGCAAAACATCAAGGGTCTCTTTCATTTGGTTGGGTGGAATGGAATGGACGAGATAACTGAATAAGCAAGGTAATGGAATAAGTCATTACATTCTATGATCATGTTTGGTTGGCCTTTAGGAATGTACTGAACTTTCATATCAATTTGTTATATTATTTATATGTTAATACAATGTATAGCATTAATGGTTGATATCAAATTTATAGCTTCTTCAGAACCAACTGCTTTGTCCATGGTACTATATGGTTGATATCAAATTCATAGTCTCTTAAAGAAGCTAGGTAAGGTGGTAGCTCTCTTATGGAAATTGTCCATGTATCAAAACGGAAGAATTTATGCTGGAGTTTCTTCACAGTTTGTTTGGATTACTTACTAACCAAGATTCAAAATAAATAACATGACTTGAATTAAGATAAAAGGTTTATCATAAAAGACACAAATTCAGATTTTGCACAAAAACTGAGTAATATGGTGCCAATAGACCTATATTTTTTGTGGAAGCCATTACGCTTTTCATTTATTATGGTCAAAGATTTAAATAGCCTAAACAGTATTTTGATTTCTATTTCTACTGCCATGTAAATAAACTAACACTGTTCCATTTTCAAAAAATTTAAATCTGAAAACTGAAAAAGCATTTGGAAACACAAATCTGTTCTTTATGTTCTGATACTTTTATTGTCGTTGACTCCTTTCATGCTATAAACTATGTATAAGATAAACCAGAGTACCAGACTATAGAAACACTAATTGCTATAATAGAAATAATTAACCATGTACATGGACTATATTTAATCTAAATGCATGAAACCAACTACCAAGGTCACTAGATCATGATGAATTGTATAAAACAAGTGTTTGATACTTGAATTGAACATTGATAAAATAAGCCTAAAACTTGGTTTGACAGCTTCAAAATCAACCCAACCTAGTGATTCTGCTAAACAAAGACCCCTCAACATCAAATCTTCCTATGAACTGAGAGAATCCTTCGAATCCAGCGGACCTTGTCCTTATGCAAATGGTTGCATTCGCATTTCGCAAACCAATCTATTTGAAGCTGAAGTTTCACATACATACTTGCAATTTTTATCTAAATCTACTAAAAGTATCCCAACGCGTCCAATATATCTACCTATTCAAACCTAGCTAAGTTCAGTTGCTACAACATAGTTATACATTATTTTTAGTCTTTCTGCTCAGCTGGCCAAACAATAAAGAAAAAAAAAAAAAAAGTAAACTTCGCAACTTGTGAATTGCAGGCATAACCAGCAATTCTTAGAAAGCCCTTGTCATTCTAAGAAACCCCAATTTCATAAAACCTAAATTATCCGGAACAAAGGAACAGCCTAAGAAAGCAGAAAAAGGTCCCTCCAGATAAAATTGGTACCACACGGAAATTATTCTCAAGAAACGACCAAAGTTCATATCAATTATCATTGAACATATTGCAAAAAGGAAGTAGATAAAGGAGTCTGTATCTTACACTCTGTGTAATGAACGTAGTACTCGTAGTCATTAGGCCCGCCGGTGTGAAGTCTACGACGCTCGATTACCTTGACGGGATGATGTTTTCCGTCCCTCCAGCGGCAGAGAACGCGAGTACCCACTTCTAGTGGCTGCATAACGATGATTTCAGACAGCTATGATACGAAGTGGATCCTCGGCTCAAATTTTGATGAACTTATACGAGGACGAGGGTTGAAGAGTGGAAGGAATGACATAATTAGTCCTTTAACTATTTCTCATCTTGCGCGATTAGTCCAATAGTTTTAAATCATTTACTATTATCAAAATAGTTACCTTTGGTCCAAATTAACCACCAAGTCTATCCACCGTTAAAATTGTAATTCTATAACTTTATCATAATTGCAAATTTGCAACACTTGTTCACTCATGTGTTATGGATAATGTGATAGATGGAAGACGTTTTATTCTTTATCCCCCTCCTGGATTTCATCATTTTCGAGCTTTCTAAAAATGTTTTGACCAAAATGTTCAATATCAATTTTTTTGGATGCAACTCTATATACAAGTAATACAACATAAATAAAAACATTTTTCAAACAAAAGAAGCCCTAAAGCCATTTGGAGAGAGAGAGAGAGAGAGAGAGAGAGAGAGAGAGAGAGAGAGAAAAGCTGCATATATATATATATATATATATATATATATATATATATATATATATATATATATATATATGTTTGGATTGATAAATGTTTGGATTTTTGCGATTATTTTTTAAGAGAAATTATTGAAAATCAGAAGCTTATTATACGGAATCCCATTTTTTTAGAGCAAGTTGAAGGAGTAGGCATTATTGGTGGAGAGGAAGCAATAAATTGGGGTTTATCGGGACCCATACTACAAGCTTCCGGAATACAATGGATCTTTGTAAAGTTGATCATTATGAGTGTTATGGAATTTGATTGGGAGGTCCAATGGCAAAAAGAAGGGGATTCGTTAGCTCATTATAATGAACTAAATGGTTATTCAGTCCATTATTCTCGCTATTTTATAAGTGGTTGAACATGTGTGGATGATTCATGAGCTCCAAGTTAGAAAGCTTTGAGAAAATAATTGTATTGCCTAAAACATCATGGTGTTTGGGTTTTGTTTATATTCTTCAACTGATTTCTATTTTTCACATTATTATTCGTATTTGTATTTGTTGTTGAGGATAGTTTATTGTCTACACAGCAAATTGGTGGTATGGTTTATTGCTATTTTTTTATAGACGGAGTCTTTATGAGGTGTTTGATTTGTTTTTATAAAAATGGTAAGCGGCACCCTTTGGACATAGCAAATCAGCAGGATGGTTTGTTACTGATTTTTTAAATGGACGCTTTGTGAGACGTTTGATTTGTTTCTAAAAAAATGGGGCAAGTTGAACCCTCTAGAGCCCATGTTGAACCCGCCCCAAAGATGTAGGGGTATATTATGGAGCATTAACATTTTGGACATATAGGATTTTTGAACCTCAACCCGTCAACCGCTAGACTTGCATCACATGCAAGTGTTTGATTTGTTTCTATAAAGTATAAACCATGATTTGTTAGGTGTTTGCCTGTCTATTCCCGCTCATGTCAATTTTACTAGCATTTTTCAAACTTGTTATCTATAGTTTTTACTTTTGCAATATTGTTTCTTATGTCATCCAACCAACACTGATGTGGTATGGCAAATTGGTAATACATTAAATTTTTAATGTTAAAAATAAGTAGATTTGATTTCAAAGCAAGTCCGGTGATAGATGCACTAAATCTAATTGTTGATGATGACATGAAACTTGGGAGAGCAAATTTTACAAGTTGATGGATGGATATTCAGTTAGCCCAGTTTTTAGTTGAGATCTGGAAAAAAAAAAACAATAATACTCTTTCTTGTCCCACTTTATACGAACGAGTAAAAAGTCAAGTCCATCATGTCTTATCTAACAAGTAGCAATCCAATCCATGGAAACAGGTGATGGAGATGGATACAAATTACAAAACACAAGCAAGACAAGACTAGCTAGCATCCATCCATCTTTCCATCCTTTGGGGTTTTCTCCAAAATAGAATATGTTTATTATGGCTTTGATGTATCGTCCTTGTTGCTCGTATGAGGAGTATACTGGCTTGTTGATGACGGTGAATACCCAGGAGCACTAGGCGAGTACCCAGCACTAGGGCTGACAAAACCCAAAACCACATACAATTTTATTAACAAAATATTTTATTATTAATAATAATAATAAATAAAAAAGTTACCTGTATTGTGGTGAGCCTGGGCTGAAGTCTGGACTCACACCGGTGTTGTAAGGACTGCACAAAAACCAAATATGAAACGTCCATGATTCTACTCTGAATAATAAATATACAGCAACTAAGATAAGATGTAAATGTAATGTACCTGGTGGGACTATATGTAGGGCTGGAAGGAGAGTAAGACGGAGATGTTGGAGAATATGATGGCGATGTGGGGCTGCAAACATTTTAACAAATAACACACACACACACACATCAACAAACATAATGCTTTTCAAAAACAACAAGACACTGGTTGGTAATTGGTACCTGTAGTTGGGGGATGTAGGGCTGTATGGACTACTAGGAGAATAAGCCAACGAGGGGCTGTACTTAGCGGATGAAGGATTGTAACTTGGTGAGGTGGGACTGTAACTTGGAGAAGTAGGACTGTAGCTTGGGGAAGTCGGACTGTACCCAGGTGAGGTTGGGCTGTAAGCAGGTGAGGTTGGGCTGTAGCTTGGAGAGGTTGGGCTGTAGGATGGTGATGTTGGGCTGTAGGATGGGGAGGTGGGGCTGTAAGAGGGAGAGGTCGGGCTGTAGGATGGTGAAGTCGGGCTGTAGGAAGGAGAGGTTGGGCTGTAAGCCGGAGACGTCGGGCTGTAAGCCGGCGAGGTCGGGCTGTAGCTAGGCGATGTGGGTGAGTAACTCGGTGAGGTGGGTGAGTAGCTTGGGGAGGTAGGGGAGTAGCTAGGTGAAGTGGGTGAGTAGGTAGGACTTGTTGGGCTATAACCGGGTGAACTAGGGCTGTAAGTTGGAGAGGTGGGACTGTAACCCGGAGATGTAGGGCTATACCCAGGAGAAGTCGGGCTATACCCGGGCGAGGTGGGGCTATATCCTGGAGATGAAGGGCTGTACCCGGGCGACGACGGGCTATAGCCGGGAGATGAAGTTGGCGAAAAACCCATCCCACCAACATAAGGCGAAAACTGTGCATCGTTAATCGGAGACAACCGTAGATTCGGGCTCAACAGATAATTCGTGGGAGACATTGCACCATCGTGGAAAGGAGTAATGGGGGACCGCCCAGGTGTCATCCCGATATCCAGCCCGTCCATGTAACTCGGAAGCTGAACATCAATCGCTTGCTGTAACATCTCTTCGTTCAACAACAAAGCACAGTCTCCGGTCCCAATAGGAGCAAGCTGCCCCAGCATTATGTTCTCAGTAACTCCCCGAAGATAATCGGTTTCCGCATAAACCGCAGCATCAAGAAGAATATCAACCGTTTCTTCAAACGAACACCTCATCATGGGGCCCGTATCGTTTCTGTTGATCCCGTGTCGTGTGATAGCCATAAGATGCCCACGGTACGTCATGGTGTCGCATAAAATAGCCAAATGTCGGTAATTCACATACGACCCATCAAACGAAATCACCACCCGAAGCTCGTCCAGCAACGACCTTCTAACAGCTTCGATCCCGAGAACCTCAATCACTTCAATCAGATGATTACTGGTGGATCTCAACGCATCCACATCTTCATGACACATCACGGCTAAAAGATTTACACCTTCTGTATCCAACATCCATTCATTTTCGGGCTTGAACCCTTCGTTCTCATCAAACTTGTTGACTTTCCCCGATTTGATAAACACCTTGTTGATATCTGGAATCCCACGCAACGCCATTTCTGTCAACATATTACTTTCAATCTTTTTAAGGAAGACATCGTCCTCAGCCGATTCATCTTGCATTTCGCCTTTCGGGGCTTCATCATTCATGATACGTATTCTCAAAATCAACTTCTCAGCATTGTCATCATTGAATATACATGTCAAATCATCATCAAACTCAAGATTGATCTTTTCAGCGATATCCGCCATGCTCAGCTTCTTGTCAACCATCATCTCACGATTCAACTCGATACGGAGCAACCAAGGAGATATCTTATCCGGGTCGATCTCTTCATCGGGCATTTCATAGTAAGATTTTACAAAGTCAACATCTTCTTCGATGATTGTACTCATGGGATCCGGGTCATACCATACTTCAGTGGCTTGAGTCACACTCCGCAGTGTGGTGTACTCCAAAGCACACTGCACGTTTTTGGCCCGATCTTTTGTTTTACTAACCTCAGGCTTCAAATAGACCGACAACGACGGGGTTTTGATCTTCTTAGCAACATTGATAATCTCCCTCAACCGGGGTACACCCAGGGTAACGTTCTTGGCACTCACACCAGCATAATGGAAGGTGTTTAGGGTCATCTGTGTCGCAGGTTCACCAATAGACTGGGCCGCAACACACCCAATCATTTCCCCGGGTGCAACAAGCGACTGCAGGAATCTGGACTCTATCTCACCGATAACCCATTCAAACGCCTCACGGGTCAACCTGTACTCACTCAACACCCTCTTGCTAGCAAAAGTACTACGAAGAAGAATATTGAAGAAAAGGGTGGCGTTCTTTTGGGCTTCAATACTCAACTGATCATCACCCGGGACAACACGCAGCCTTTCTTGAAGCTTATCAACAGCTTCCACAATTTCCATAGGATGCATATCCGATGGCCTTCTCAAATCAACCTTAAATGTCTTTTGTGCATTCCAAATCAGTCTTTTTAGGTTTACAGGCATAGGCCATGTGTTGTCACCGGTGGTGGCGATTTCGGTTCCGAGCTGGACACGGTCAGCTTCGAGTTTTTGTACTTCAGCATCAAACACGTTCCGGAACTCCCGGATGGTTTTCAAATCCTCCACATGTTCCGGAAGCATGTAACTTGGATTCCAGTTTTCATCATCGATTTCATACTTGAAAAGCCGATCAAACTCCTTTTTCTTGATTTTCAAAGAATCAAGTTTCTGCGACTCAATCCAAACTGCATCCATTCCATCTTCTCCATAAAGAAACTGGATAACATCACCAAGAGAGTTCCTCACAGTACCATCATACTTCACCATGATGTCTTCCATAGCTTTCACCAGTCTCCTCTGAATATAACCGGTTTCTGATGTTTTCACAGCAGTATCAATCAGACCTTCTCTACCTCCCATGGCGTGAAAGAAGAACTCTTGTGGTGTCAAACCTCGAAGATAAGAGTTCTCCACAAAACCACGACTTTCAGGCCCATTATCATCTTTTGTGAAATGAGGAAGTGTTCGATCTATGAACCCATATGGGATTCGTTTGCCCTCAACGTTCTGTTGTCCCACACAAGCAGTCATTTGAGATATATTGATGAAACTTCCTTTTGAACCTGCTGTCACCATAGCCTTGAGATTGTTGCTTTCTGATAAACTTTTCTGGGCACTACTTCCTGCGTCATCGCGAGCCTTGTTCAGCACCTGAACACAACTTACACCATGTTATTATTTCATAATCACATAATCAGTGTAGTGTAACCATTACCATAGTCAAAGTTATTATTACAATGGAGTACCTGATTCACTCTGTTTTCAAATGACTCCATCATAGTTCGACCAGGCTCTGGCTCCAGCTGTTTATCATGAGCAGTCCTAATAAGTTCTTTCACCTCATTCTTGGCTTTTGAAATAGTTTCATTGATTGTTTCCATGGTTGCTGCATCAGCAATGGTGTCTCCAATGCCAATGCTGAACCCTTGTTGCAAAAGCCAGTAGTTAACAAGCCACTGGGTATGTCCAAGAAACTTGCGGGCAGCATCTGGACCAACTTCCTCCCTGTAACATGAATGAATGGATGATTATAAACATAAATTACACCCACACCAACTAATTACAATGTCACAAGTACAGAAAGAAAACGCACCAGATGACATGTATCAAACTCCCTGTAGATGCACCGAGGGTTTTTTTACAAAGGGTGCCAGTTATAACCTCTCCCTTCTCTATTCGAACTTGAGTATCACCCGGTGTCATATGCCCGGTTTCAGTTTCCGAATGCCAAGCTGCTGTCCTAATCAGATTGATCTGCTTTGGAATGATGAGATTGAACACTTGTTTCCCAGTCCATAAAGGCCTAGGTTTCAGAATGGTAGGTGTTGGTACTTTTCCATCAAAATCCTCCCACCACATCAATATGTTCATGAAAACATCCTGCATATCAAACAGGGTCAAATCATATAGATGTTCAACTATCATCTCGAAAGTCTTCAAAGGCTTATAAGTATCACCTTTTCAATGAAAGTGTCTCTCTTGGTGACTTTACGGCAACCTAAGAGTGTATCCTGCACGATACCCATAACCGGCCGATTGGCCTGAGGCGATACTATGCATTTAGGCACCATCATCAACTCCAGAACCTCTGCTCTTGTTTCAAATGACTGAGGCACATGCATGTTCATTTCATCCCCATCAAAATCAGCATTGTATGGTGAAGTGACAGATAGATTTAACCGGAAGGTGGAGTATGGCATGATCTTAATCCTATGCCCCATTATAGACATCTTATGCAGACTCGGTTGTCGATTGAATAGCACAAAATCTCCATCATTCAAGTGCCTCTCCACCTGTGTAGGATAACAAGGTTATCAAGAATGACAAGATAATCAAGGATATACAGAAGGTACAACATGCCTTGTATCCAAACTCCAGATGATGATCACTACTTTTCTTCAAGTAGCGAAGATCAAGCCTTTGACCATCGTCCCTGATGATATACTTGGCTCCAGTTTTACCAGGGGGAGGATGGGGACCATACTCAACAAGCTCCTTCAGCCTAATGGAAAATGGAAGAAAAAACAAGTTTAACTAAAATTCAAACGGGAAGAAATAGAGAAAAAGATAATAAAGTGAAGAAGAAGAAGAAGAAGACCTTTCAATGTTATAAGGAGTAACAGTCTCAGGATAAGTAAGATTCAAAGCAATACTCCATGGTACTCCCAACTGATCAATGTTAATGGTTGGATCTGGAGTGATGACTGTACGTGCTGAAAAGTCAACACGCTTCCCCATAAGATTGCCTCTAATCCGACCCTCCTTTGCCTTGAGCCTACTGCATATGGATTTAATAGGACGCCCTGACCGTTGTGTAGCCTAACAATATTCCATGTGAGGACAATGTAACTATACTACAACAAATGTGCAATTTGATATTGAATAGAGACTTATATATATACCCTTGGTTGACCAGGAAGCTCATTGTCAAAATATGTAGCAACATGGAACTGAAGTAACTGTGCGAATTCAGAGATTATGTGTGCAGGAGCTCCATTCCTTTCTTGCCTCCTCAGATTCTCATTGTGTCTGATGATCATGGCCAGTTGATGAGTTAAGTCATCCTGTTTCAGACATGAGTACAAAATAGTAAGTCAAATGAAATCTTGACTAAAAAGAACCTAAATAAAGAAACTTGCCTCACTACGAGCAGAAGTATCCATCATCACAGATGGTCTGACTGGGGGTGGAGGTATTGGAAGGACCTGCAGGATCATCCAATCTGGACGAGCATATTTGGGGTTCAAACCCAACAATATGCAGTCTTCATCACTAACCCGCTTCAATACACTCAGAACCTGGAATATATTGATGCTTATGAGCCATTATAACACAATAGTTCACTATGTAAACGTAATGTGGAGTTCCAGAATGATACTTTTTCTGCAGAAAGCTGTTGCTTTCTTTCAGCCGGCTCGGGAAGCTGTTCTGAGTCATCACTTTTCTTCTTTTGAAGCTTGTATTCTGCAACCATTTTCATACCTTCAATGGTGATCTTTGGTTGCTGTGCACCACAACCACCCCGGCTCTTCTTAACCGGTTCATCTGTATCCTGGTTTTGAGAATCAATCTCATCACCACCATCACATTTAGTTTTGCTCTTGCACGCATCTAGAATCTTCTTAAGCCTGTTTTTTGGGTTTCTAATTTTTTGGGCTTGCTTGAATTTGTGATCCTCCTGTAGAACCAGAAACAATCAAAGGACATCAAGATTTAGACATACTAGCATACAGAGTTCAATGCACATGGTCATAACTCATAACACTGCCAAACAGATTGTAACAAAATACTTGTTTCAATTCAAGCTATAAAACAAACTTCATAAAGAATGTTGAATCTACATAACTCCAGATAACCCAAATTGCATTTGTATAGAGTACCTCATCGGCAAGGATTTTTGAGCAATTGAAGCACACGCATCGCATAATGCTGAGTACTGTCTTCATAAATCCAATATGAAACATAGGTTTGGCAAGCTCAAGATGCCCAAAATGACCAGGGCACTCGGCCATATTAGCCATACATGTCTCACATTTCATTTTCCGATCAATAGTCCCAAGCCTCGGGTCACTAAGTCCCGCTACCTTGGGCTTCCCTCTTTCTGTCGTTTCACCATGCTCTATATGCACAACAGACATTTGTCTCTGCAACAAGAAAAATAAACAATATAAGCCATGATGATTCTTGCGTTGGTCTAGTTCTACTCCCACAAATACAATAGACAAAAAATCATCTACTCAGTCAAACCCTCAGCTCAACACAAGTGGTTACGATTACTATAGGACGCCAATGATGATCACTAACAAGAAACAATGAAAACTCTTCCTAACCTCAAAAAATTTCATGCAAACACCTCTAAACCGAAAAAAAAATGTTATCAAGACCAGACAAAAGACAACACCAACTGACGAAAGACCGAATGGATTCTGGAATTCCGTCTACAATGACCAAGAAAAGCAACGGAAAGGGAAGAAATTGTTATTACGATTTCATCAGGACTGAGGATGCCGAACTGAACCAGCCGGACTTTTGCAACCTCTGCTGGAGAGTGCGGGAACCGTATATCCATTACTGTTGCTCTGTAGACAGATCGGCCAAAGTTGCAGACGAAAGTCAAGAAAATTAGGGTATCGAAATATTTGAAGAGGGTTGAGCGAGTTTATAATTTTGAATTAAATTTTTGATTCGATCTATGGAATGATTTAAAAGTTGGATTGATTGCGAAGGTTTTTTGCTTCACTCTTTTGAGAGGTTCGTTTTTCGCTCTCGGGATCTACCAAGGAGCGTTGCATCAAGAATGAAGGATGGAGGACGGAGAAGGGTATTTATAAGCGGATACAGCCGGTTATGCCCTAGCAGTTGCTTCGAGAGATGGAAATTACCATAATGACCTCTATAGGGATATAGTCGGTCTTTTGGTTGTGGATGAAAAAAAAAAGCAATGGTAAATTACTTGGTTCCCAAGTAAATAATTTTTTTAATAACATTTAATAAAGATTTAAAGAATAATACAAAAATTAACCTTATGTAAGATTATATAAAACAATCAAAACTAAGTATTTTTTAAAAATATCATGTAATCTCAAAATACTTGTCTCGGAGCCAAGATATAATGTGTTCTACCGATTTTATTGTTTTTTAGGTTAAACAGTATACATTTATTGCATGTTCTGGATTGATGCGGCATTACGGGAAGGTGGAGGAACACGAGACACAAAACCACAACATGTCTTTTTTTCATGATTTGTGTAACATCCTATTTTTTCGCCTACAGTATAATCAGCCACGTAAATAGGCGATTTTGATAGATGGCTAATTAGAATAAATAGTCTTGAAGAAAGTCATAGTAATCGCAAAATCGAGAGCGTGCGTATAGAGAACGTCCAAATCTGACTTCATAAGAGAAATTTGTGATTTTTATAAGTTTCAGTGTAACGGTGTACGACATAAAAACCGAAATGGAAATCGGTCGATTGTTAGGAAAAAAATATAAACGAGAGTTGAACATCTCGTTCATATGATTATGTCGATATAAAGACAGTCGATAACGGATATCGTATGAGAAAGTTATGATTTGTACACAGGTTTTAATAGTTTAAGCATGTTAAAAATATAGATTTAAAAATAAACTGAGAATTAGCTGACAAAGTCTAAATGAAAGTTGTAGATCTCGTCGATAACTATGCGTAGATATAAAAAACATCAAAAACAGGGTTCGTATGAAGAAAGTACGAATTTTTGAATATTTGGAAATCCGCAGGTGCTCGCAAGAGGCGCGACGCACACACCTTCTAGAATGGGCCATGCAGCACCACCCAAAAGTCGACACGCGTCACGTTCTGAGAGAAGCCCTTGCCGACCAAGTCTCAGGATAATGCTCCCGCATCTCCGCCTCTGGCTCCCAGGTCCACTCAGAGCCTTTCCGATGTTGCCACTGAACCTTTACCAAAGGTATCTCCTTATTGCACAAAATCTGCATCCTTCTTTCCATTATCGCTACCGGCCTCTCAATATAATTCAGGCGTTCATCGACCTAAATATCATCCAAAGGGACCACTGCCTCATCGTCCAACATGCACTTCCGCAACTGCGAAACATGGAAAGTGTTGTGGATTTGGCTGAGCTCACTCGACAAATCCAACCGGTAGGTCACCATGTGTACCTTGGCGATCACACGAAACGATCCAATATACCGGGGACGCAATTTTCACCTCTTCCTGAAGCGTATCACACCCTTCCAGTGTGAGACCTTCAGTAGCACCATATCGCCAACCTAAAACTCCAACTCTGATCGGCGCCGGTCAACATAACTCTTTTGTTGATTTTGAGCGGTCTGCAGTCTCTGCCTGATCTGTTGGATAAGCTTCGTGGTCTAGAGGACTACTTCAGTCTTTCCCATGACTTTATGACCAACCTCCCCCCCAACAAACTGGGGTACGATATCCCCGACCATACAGGAGCTCAAAAGGTGGGGCACCAATGCTCTAAAGGCCATGGTCTTTCATACAAGTGTCATAGTCTTCCTATGGCCTTCCATGCTAAAGACACGAAGACAATTTAGCAACCTACACAGTATAGTGAAACGACTCACCTCCCAAACGTAGTCGACAACTAGCTAGCTCACACAGTCAAGAAGTGGGTGATACAAAACACCTATGGAATCATACAAGGTAGACCCTTGGGCTACCTTCTAAAACTGGTAATGCTACTAAAAGGCAACCAAGTCAAAAAGCCAATGGTCAAATTCAACTCCAACCGACCTCCACGTCGTGGCCAGACAATGGTCACATCGTGGATATCCAACTTGATCCCGATCAATAGTCACTACCACGTCGTGACATGCATGCCACCACGTCGTGGCAGAGTCCAAACAAATCAGTCGCGACCAGATCAACCTCCATGTCATAGCATGCAAGTCATCACGTCGTGGAAATTGCATAAAGGCAGATTAATGGACTAAGCTCTCAATCCGTTAAGTCTTCAACTCTAACTTTCCAAAATGCTTCTTGGGACCCTAAATGCTCAGAGAAATACAAACTTTATGGACATGCATGACCCATGCATGTCCTTCACCCAACTAGGCCAAAACATGAGAAAAATGACTTAGACCCCATACATGACTCTAAAAAACTCAACCAACTTATAGATCTAGAAGGTAATCAACTCAAAGGACCTTGACGAGTCATAAAGTTACACAATTTATCTCATTGAATCATCCAAAACACAACTACGAACCCCAAACATGCTAAGAAGGTTAGATCCACAAGGAAGGAATCACCAATATGGAAACTCGGGGACTTACAAATGGTCTAGAGAGTCATTTCAAGGATGGGGATGAGTTGTTTGCTTGATCCTTGCACCAAAACCTTCTTCTCCTTCCTTCAAAGTGCACCAAAGACACCAAAATGATCTCAAAGCTTGCAATGAGGCTAGGATTTGCTTAGGAACACTTTGGGATGTGATGGAGGCTGAGGGTGGAGGAAACCATAACCATCACTTCCTATAAATAATGCACAAAACCCGAAAAATTTAGGGTTTGCCAAAATGAGTCGCCACGTCGTGGTAAATGCATGGCCACGCTGTGGCAACCATTTAATGCAAACGCGACTTTGGCAGAATGCCACATTGTAGTGATTTATTCACCATGTCGTGGCCATAAAAAATCCCATAAATGAAATATATAAATTATACCTAAAATATGGGTGTTACATCAAAAAACACCAAAGGTGAGCTCAAGACTTGCAAGGATTCTAGGGTTTTATTTTATCAAATGCACTTTGGAGGTGATGGAGGTTGAAGGTGGAAGGAACCCTAGCATTACTTCCTTTAAATAGGTGTCCTTGAGCTCGAAAATTAGGGTTTTGCACATCCGTTGCCACCACGTCGTGGATATTGCATGCCCACGTCGTGGAGTCTAAACGAAGCACATGTTTCAAGAAGGAATTTGTAACGCTCATTTCAGGTATTTATTTCTTTTCAGAATTTTAGGGTTTAGACTGGAACTCGACGAGTTGGAGCTTCCAACTCGTCGAGTAGAGATCATTATGGGACGCGGGATTTAGGACATACTCGACGAGTTGGAAGGCCCAACTTGACAAGTAGGTGTTGTAAAGGAAAACCCTATAGTTTAGGGTTTGCACCCTATATAATTTCCTTAAAACCTTGAGGCTGGCCTTTCATCAGCCTCCAAACCCTAAGAACATCAGTGCTAAACCCTAATCCCATTTCATCTCATATTGTGAGGTAGAGTGACTTTTGGAGCTTAAGAAGAAGAAGATAATGAGAAGAAGTAGGAGATTCAGCAAACAAAGCCTTCACTCTTGAGCTTGAGCATCTTGTGGACTATTGTAAGCACTCAAGATTCGATTTTTATCTTAGAATATGACTAGATCTTGAGTTTACTCTTTATTTCCCATCATTCTTGTTGATTGCATGCATGGGGTTCATAAAGTTTGCAACTTTATGAATCTCCAGGGCAAAATGGTCCCATGGTGGGCTAGATCTAGCTTTTGGTCAAGCATGGATGCCATGCATGGATTTTAGGGTATATTTTCCCTTTTTAGCCATTTTGACTTCAAGAAATGCATTGGACATGCATGTCCATAAAGCCTTAATCTTTGGAACGTTTTGAGGATTAGAACCTCTTCTGGAAAGGAGGGATTCCAGATCCCTAGAGTCTTGAACCAAATGGTTAAGCTTTTAAGCTTTCCAACCTTTGTTAAGGGCTTTAGAGCATTCAGAGTGGTTCTAGAGGATAAAGTTGGAAACTTTATCCTTCTAAACACCTTTAGGTTTCAGATCTAAGCCTTAGAGTCTCTGCAATCGACGTATCATCAGAATAAGCGACCAATGGGGGGGAGGGGGGGCTCGACGAGTTGCTCTGGCAACTCGACGAGTTGGTTCGGGTTTCCCCGTCTTCTGGATATCGAGTGAACTCGTCGAGTTGATGAGACAACTCGGCGAGTTGGCTAGGGTTTGTCCCGACTTTCTGGACTCTGAAGAAACTCGATGAGTTTCTAGATGCACTCGACGAGTTGGGGTCAACATGGACTGTTGACCTTGATTGTTGACTTGGAATTTGACAAAGGTTGACTAAGTTTGACTTTGAGGGTATTTATGGTATTTCGGGATTTTTGACAAGTTAATCACATGATGGTTATAGGCAGTTGAGTTGGAGCCGCGCGTTGGGACTTATCTGATCCTGTCTTATCAGTTCAACATTCTTGAGAGGTGAGTCTGCTCACCATACCTGTAACACATCGATTCTTAGGTATTAATATTATGGCTTTAATTTTCAAGTTTCAAGGTCTACTCGACGAGTTGGATGCATTGACTCGTCGAGTAGCAGCATGTTTGGGGCCACGTGTTTAAGTAACCAACTCGCCGAGTCGGAAGAGTGACTCGACGAGTTGGAGTTGGAGGGTGAAACCCTAATTTCCGGGGGTTTGCACCATATTTAAGGAATCATTAGCCTCCCTTAATCCCTTACAGCCTCTAGAGAGCCCATCAAACCCTATTTCGTGTGAGAGCTTCATTTAAGTGTGTTTTTGAGCTTTGGAAGGTGGAACTTGTGAAGGGAGCCCATCAAACCTCTAGAGAGCCCATCAAACCCTATGTCATGTATGAAATCTTCCATTTGAGTTAGACCCCATTTCAAGTTTGGATTTGGCATTATGAGTCATTAGAGCCTTGCATGCACGTAAAGTTTGCAACTTTACGTGATAAGCATGCCTTGGGAAGCTGGATCTGCAGTATGGAGCCTTAGCATGGCTTAAAAAGCATCTGTATGGATGAAGGACCGAAGGGACTCGGCGAGTGGCATGGTTGACTCGGCGAGTCCGATGAAGATTGTCGTAGACTCGGTGAGTCAGTAGGGTGACTCGGCGAGTCCGATGAAGATTTTCATGGGCTCGGCATGTCAGACAAGTGACTCGGCGAGTTGGAAAGTTATACAAGGAACTCGGCGAGTAGCGGAGGGTACTCAACGAGTTGAGGTCAACATAGACTGTTGACCTTGACAGTTGACTTTGACTTTGACCAAGGGTTGACCAGTTGACTTCTGAGGGTATTGTCACAACTAGCAATTTTAGCTAGGAAATTCTATGCTCTTGCAAACATTAACTATGATAACAATTGTAACCCTAACTTGATAATATGTATGATGCTCACTCAATGACAACAAACTCCCATCAAAATCCATTGTGAAGTCCAAAACTTTATACAAAACGTTTCAAATAGTCAATTGGGGGTTGAAAACCCTACGAATCCCGGTTTAAGCTCACTATGAACTAGGACTTCCTTATTGGGCCTAATGGACCAATAAGCTTCCAGTTTGACTACTTTGGGTTAGAACCCTTAAATGAGCTCTAATTGGACCCACATTCATAAAACTTAACATTTTGGGCCATAATGGGCCTAAAATGGATTAGTTTACCCTTAATGGGCCTTGGTGGGCCATAAATAAATTAATTAGCCCTAATGGCCCATAAACCCATTCCCTTATACCTTATTGGGACGTGAATGTTCACAAGGGCCCAATGGGCCGAAAACCATTATTGGGCTGCATGAATTCGAACCAAGCTTAAAATGGGCCCCAAACTATCTTATTCTTGTTCCTCATAACCCAACAATCTCGGCCCAATGCATATATAAATATATATGAGTGTAAAAAAAGAAAAAAAAAGAAAAAAGAGAAGAATTAACTTGTAATTGACACATCACATTTGCATGATGGTCTTCCATGCAAATTAGCCATTAAGTAATCCATAAATCTCATGCATCTATGTACCCATCACATCCTCACCCCTCTCTCCTCTCTCTTCTTATTCCTTCGGCCGAGAGCAAGAAACACACACACACACAATATCAAACTCTCTCCAAATACACTTTCAAGAACATCTCTCCTCTTTCATCAAGAATTTTTTAGATTTAGAGCATTCCAAGGAGGTTTTTCATCCAAAAATCACTTCAAGTTACACTCTAGTGGTAAGATCTTACAAACCTAAGTAACATACTTTTTTTTTAAACTCATTCACTCTTCTTACCACCTTAAATTCGTGATCATGCTCCCTATAACTCCTCAAAAATTCAAAGGTCCCCTCAAGGAGCTAATTAGAGCCAAAAATCACACCATCTTCTTCCATCTCTTCTTCAAAACCGATCCATCACCCCAATGTGAGTTCATACCCCATTGTTTTCGGTTTTTACATGTTTTTGGGGGAGAATACAAGTGTTTATGTGTAGATCTATGTATTTATGCATGTTATGTGTGATTTTCTTGGTTTATGTTGTGATTATGTGATAAATCTTGATGAATATCGAATACTCTAACAAAAATGGGTGAGATTCATAAACGAAAACACTCTAAACATCATACTACAAGGATAAAAGTGTTATACATGCCTAAGATGTGAAAAACAAAACAAAGATCTTGTATAAGGATCATTTTTGACAAATAAACAAAAGATTTGGGAAAATTTTGCAACTTACGGTTTTTATAAGGATAAAAAAGGCCATGTTTGCATAAAATTGGGTTTTTATGATAATCACACTTTTCAAAGGACCAAATGGGTAAATTTTAGCATAATGGGCTTAAAAATTGGGCCTTACGGTTTTGGGGGCCAAAATGCGAAAAATATGAGTTTTTAGGGGTTAAAATGTTATATAATCAAAACTTGAACCAAAAACAGAAAATGAACAAAAATATAGGCTAAAAATGACAGTTATTTCTAAATTGGGCCAAAAATGTAAAGTTTTCGGAAATTTGGCCAAAAATGTAAATTTTTACAAAATAAGGGTTGGAAATGTCAATAAACGTATTTTGGACCGAAATTGTAAAACAAATTTAAAATTGGGCCGAAAATGCTAGGTTTGACGGTCTAATGGGCTAAAAATGTTATTTTCACCAAAAATGTCATTTTACTTAAACAAGGGTTAAAAATAAAATATTCGGTGAAAAAGGGGCTGAAATCGCCAAATATGTATTTTTGGGCCAAATATGTCAATTATTAAACAACTGGGCCGAAGATATAAATATTTATAACTTAAGGGTTAAAATGCTATATTTTTTTATAAACTAAAAATATCGTTATAACCAAACATTTGACTTTTATAACATTATGGGTAAACGTTTCAACCAAAAGAATTCATACTATAACAAACAAACGAAATACAACAATGGTACGAATATTGGGCCAAGTACTTGCTATACATGCTTATTGGGCCTTCGTGATCCATTTGCATGTTTATTGGGCCCAATATATTCATTACATGTCTATTGGGCCTTTGTGATCCAATTACATGCTTAATGAGCCCAAATTAGCCTTTACATGTCATTGGGCCTTAGTGGCCCATTTACATGCTAATTTAGCCTGGAATAATTCATCGTATGCTTAATGGGCTTTAATGTGTCCATGGCATACTTAACAAGCCTGGAAATAACTTACATGTCTAATGGGCCATAGTTGTCTTTTCTTCATGTTTGTTGGGCTTATCCTTTCATATACATGTATCATCTGGTGTTCGAAATTCTAAATACATATAACGTATACATATTCATGTGGCAATAATTGGGATCTAGAGAGACTTGTTGGTTGACACCATTGAGTGTATGGTTGTAGCCTGTAGTTATAATCAGAGTCTCCTGGAGGGAGAACGAGAGTTTGTGTATAGATCTATACGGGGGTGACTCCCCCACACCTGAGCTGTTCGCTACAGTTAGACTAGGCCAGTCTAGGGTGACAAAACCTTGATCAAAATCCGGCGTTTGGAAAAATGCCAAGACAGGAAATTCAGTCACTATCATGCATGGTTATAACGACTCATATAGAGATCCATTTCCATACAACACATAGCATACACATATCACAATGCACATAATCTCATACATACACATAGCACACAAGACCCTCCGGTCTACACGTAAATACCACTCTAGGTAATGTATAGTGAGAAGACTCACCTCGGGTATCTCGGATGATCTCGCACACGAATATACTAATCTAGCCCCTGCCTAATCACATACACAATATCCTCAAATAAATAGTAGCTCACAAAGGCTAGATTAAATCTCTTTCTATAATCTCTCAGAAGGGTAAAAGACCATTTTACCCATCTCGTGGCTCAAAGACCCTAACATTGACCAAACCCTAAAAGTCAACGGTCAAACTTTGACCCGACTCGTCGAGTGCACTAGTGCGACTCGGCGAGTACATGCATGTCCACTTCGCCCCTGGATCTCACTCGACTCGCTGAGTCAGCCCTTTCCTCAACGGGTTAACACAGGTCGCGAGTCGTGGGGCAACCCGACTCGACTCGTCGAGTCCCTTATGGGCTCGACGAGTTGCCTCCATAACATCTCTCAAATGACCTTCTAAGGTCAGATCTGCTTCCCTAATTATCAGATCTATCCTTCAAGTGTTCAAATGTCACGTAAAGGTGCAACCTTTACGTGCATGCAACCCACAATAAGTCACAAATGGAGAAATAACTCTAAAAATGGCAACCTAGTCCCCAATCTCTCATTTGCTTGCATAAAGCTGAATGCTTGGGACTTCCTGGACCTAAAAGGGTCCAGATCTCTATTACAACTCGAAGAAGGGGGTTGGAGGCATCCAAAACCCCCAAAAAGGAAGGATTCAAACCCTAGCCCCAAATCAATGAAATCCATACAACAGATAGAGAGAGAGAGAGAGAGAGAGAGAGATCTGATTTTATACCTCAAGGTGAACTCCTTGCTTAGCTAACTCAGAATAGCAATCTCCTTTGATCCTTCTTGCTGGAGCTCCTCTCCCTTCTTGCAAAATCACACCAAAAGCTCAAATGGTCTCCTCTCTCTCACTCTACACGCTCAATATCGATGGGGGTTCTCTCTCTGGGATGGTAGCCGCCAATGAAGGCCATAAGGGCCTTTAAATAGGGATCAGGCCCTGAGATTTAGGGTTTCATTTAACAGCGCGGACTCGCCGAGTCCACACATCTACTCGTCGTGTCCAGTCATTAATCCAGTCAAGAACTCGCGATCCTACTCGGCGAGTCTGAGCGTCTACTCGCCGAGTCCCTCCATAAAATCCAAGATTAATAACTAAAATAAGATACCTGGGAATCCGGATGTTACAGTTCTCCCCCACTAGAATCAGACTTCGCCCTCGAAGTCTTGCTCCGCAAACAACTCTGGATGCTGCTCCCGCATCTCCAACTCCGGCTCCCAAGTCAGCTCGGACCCTCTCCGATGTTGCCACTGGACCTGAACCAGGGGCACTTCCTTGTTCCTCAGAACCTTGATCTTCCGATCCAAAATCGTGATCGGTTTCTCAACATAATTCAACCTCGCATCTATCTGAATGTCCTCCAGCGGCACCACCGCTGACTCATCATCTATACACTTCCTCAACCGAGACACGTGGAAGGTATCATGAATCTGGCTCAACTCCGCAGGTAGCTCCAAACGATACGCTACCCTGCCCACTCTCGCGGTCACTCTGAACGGACCGATGTACCGGGGCCCCAGCTTGCCCCTCTTCCTGAATCGAATCACTCCTTTCCAAGGAGACACCTTCAGGAGTACGAAATCTCCCACCTGGAACTCGAGCTCGGATCGTCGCCTATCCGCATAACTCTTCTGGCGACTCTGAGCTGTCAATAGTCTCTGTCTGACCTGCTGTATCTGCTCTGTCGTCTGAAGCACTATCTCAGTGCTATCCATCACGCGCTGCCCTACCTCTCCCCAGCAAATGGGAGTCTGACACCTCCTCCCATACAACAACTCGAAGGGAGGCATACCAATACTCGAATGGTGGCTGTTGTTGTAGGAAAACTCTGTCGTCTGAAGCACTATCTCAGTGTCCCAACTTCCTCCGAAGTCCAACACACATGCTCGAAGCATGCCCTCGAGTGTCTGGATCGTCCGCTCACTTTGCCCGTCCGTCTGTGGGTGGTAGGCGGTACTGAAATGGAACCTCGTACCCAACTCCTCGTGGAACTTCTTCCAGAACCTGGAAGTGAATCGCACATCTCGATCTGATACAATCGAGATTGGTACTCCATGACGTGATACCACCTCTCTCACATACAACTCGGCCAGCCTCTCTGCGGAAGAGCTTTCACTGATAGCAAGGAAGTGAGCGCTCTTAGTCAGTCGGTCGACTATTACCCAAATTGCATCGACGCCCCTCACGGTTCTCGGCAATTTGGTGATAAAATCCAGAGAAATCTGTTCCCACTTCCACTGGGGAACCTCAAGTGGCTGCAACTTGCCATGCGAACGCTGGTGCTCGGCCTTAACCCTGTGACAGGTCAAGCACCTCTCGACAAACCACGCAACATCTGATGGGTTTTGAGCATTCTAACACTCCTAAGTGTACATGCAACCCTAAATACCTTGGATCTATGTTTTCTCTATTATACATGCAATTATGAACTTTCCAAGGTATTACCCTATCTAACATACAATACTTGATACTTGGGTAATCAAATGGATAGAATACATACCTTTGTTTGATGTAGCTTGTCTCCATGAAGCTTGAGTGCCTAGTGGCCCAAGTGTGACACCTCAAATGGTTCACATAACACCAAATGCACATGGAATGACTTGAGAGAAATGGAACACTCCTTGAAATCGTCTAGCCCTCATATTCACACACTAGTGCACGATTTCTTGAGCCATGGGATTCTTTTATATGGTGGCTATTAGGGTTACACCATGTAACTCATAACTTTACCCATTCCTTATGCTCCATGGATTTTAACCTCCATGGAGTATCCATGGGTCACCCCATGGACTTAGTCCAACATAAGGAATCTTGGATCACAAGCCCACATATATAAGAATGAATGATTTACACAATCAACCCATATATTTAATTAGTCTCCTTTTGATCACTTAATTAATTCCAAATTAATTCTTGATCAATACTAATTAAATAACCTTATTAATATATTAGAACTTATAATATATTAATCAACCTTAAGTGTTATTTCTCTCATTATAGTCTATCCAAATGCATGATGCCATGCAACCCAAATGGACCATGCCGGGTCGGGTCAAGTCTTACCAATTATAGTTATGGACTTAGACATTAATCCAACAGTCTCCCACTTGGATAAGTCTAAAACTATTATTGCGTATGACTTCAGGAACCGATCATCAATCGTAGCTCTCAAAAGATTCTGTCGAACTCTGACCTTGTCGATGAACTCTGACCTTTGTCAATGACTTGTCCATTAGATAAGGGATCATATATTCCTCCATTCTAGATATCATATGGACTGAGACACGGATTAAAATCATTCTCTCTGTCCATTTGTTGTTTCTCGATTTCTGATTTATGACGACTGACTGATTGAACAAATCAAATCAGTCCTGGCTTGGCCAAGCACTCACATGTGTCATCACTAAATCATCGAGGGGCCCACAGATATCGCTTTTATCCCGAAGGTAAAAGGAATGGATAAACTTTGACTCATATGGCTTGTTCTACTACTTGTTGAATCATACACAAAGGCACGTTTTATAACATCGAGTTACCGAATGCGTTTTCGTGCAATCAATGTACAACCAACTCATAGTAACAACTCATATCTCTAGGTTTGAAGAATGTAAGATATTATCGTCTCATGATCACTCGTGATAAAATCCATGAAGTGATTCAAATGAGCGTGGGTTGAATCCAATACTCAGAACTTATGAGCACTCATGAGTGTTGTAGCACCGCTTTGTCCAACATCTTAGACCTCTACAAGCCAACCCATGACAGTCTTGATTCATATCTACTTCCAACATATGACCGACTGTGGATAGTTTAAATAACTTAGTCATTCAGGAAGAACGACTTAGTTATTCTGGAAGTCAAAACATGCAAAGAGAAACACAAGAATAAATGAATCAAAATATGGTATCAAACCCTATGAATATAAATAAACACTTTTATTTATCACCATACTGATTACTGATTATTCATTGTTTCGGTTTTATCAACTTTATACTTGAATTAAAAACATTAGTTGTCCCATGCTCCAAGCATGTACACTATGTTTTTCTGAACAATAGCTTTGACATACACCAAGTATGCACTCTATGTTTGTCTATGATCCTTACTTTGTGAAATAAACCAATTGAACATAATTTCAATGATTCTAATTTCACACTCCCAAATCCTTATCGAAAAATGTGAGAACTTCAAATTCCTATCATTTATCGAAATCTGTTTAGATTTTAAACTTATATGCACTGATCCTCCTGTAATGAATATGTACAAAGTCACAAAGACTTGTCAACAGTCATTATAAGGTATTCCAATGGAGTTCAACTCCATGGAAACTAAGTCTCATATTCAAAGTACATTGCTTTGAACATGCTTATTGCATTAAGTTTTCTAATCTTACACAGATAACTTCCACCTATGGAGACAACTCCATATACTCATTTTGACTATCACTTCTGAACAAGAGATGCCTCTTTTCAGAATATGTCAATATGGTCCTTCCAAAATTAGCACTATACTTCCATCTGTCCCTGAGCAACCAATCTTTGGTAAACCTCAAATTGTCTTCGACAATTGCTTAATCATTTTAGTCATATCCAATTCTAGACCTTTTCCCTTCTTAATGCCTCTGGGCATTTGGAAAAATTTAGAAATGACAAATATTATAGCACATGCAATCGATCCTGTACCCAAAGCAAATGGTACACGATTCATGATGTCTCATATAAAGACATGATTCTAGACCAGTCTTTTGCTACAATATTTTTATTTGCCATGTTTTCAAAATTTGACTATGAAGAGGGATGTCGCAATCATAATCGAATTTTGAGAACGCATTATATAGAATTTCCTTAAGTTGAACCAATCCAACACGAAATTCATATATATATTCTTGACTAAAGATGATTAAGAATATATAGAATTTCCTTAAGTTGAACCAATCCAACACAAAATTCATATATATATTCTTGACTAAAGATGATTAAGGTCTCAATCTAAGCCTTTAGAACTGAAATGAAGTATATCCTCTCCCTTAATTATAGCAAAACAACTTTTTCAACCCTTGCAGCCTCACGAATTGAAACTTTTGTTTTCTATAATTAACATTGCTAACTTGCAACACTAACAATACTTATCATGCTCCCACTAACATGATGATTATTAGCATAACACTTATGCTCCCACTAGATTTGACATGTACTCAGAAATCAGCTGGACTTCTACAAATCAATACTTTATTGACTTTCTTACCAAAGTTCAGATTTCTGAGTCAAGATTGCCTTGATAAGACTTTATCAAAATCATACACCTTTCCTTAGATAGCATGCATGTGTGTCTAAACAATTTCAGAACTATGAAAAGGGATGTCGTAATCATAGTCTCAATTGTTTAGACCTTTTTCCATCTGCTTCAAATCTACTTGGTCGAAGTGTTTCCTCACCATCATTTTCATGAATCGGAGAGAAACCTTATGACCCTTAGATTTTATGGTGTATGTGTTCTTATCCATGTGAATCGTCAAAACCATAGTCACAATACAAGGATAATGACAAATGCAAACTCATATGGACTGAACTTATGCAATCTTAACTTCTTGCCACCTGGCAGTACAGGGCCTGCCATTGCTTCCAAGTTGTTATGCAACCAACTGAGAACTTTCAGAACTCCTATGCAAAGCCAACTTTAACTGGAATGGGCACAAAATATGTCAACACGATAGGTTATAAACCTCAAGTCGTGTGCTAGTGAAGAACCTCAGGTTTTATTCTTGATTAGTTCTTGAGACTTTCAAGACCTTTAAGACTCCCACTGTCCTCTTGACATATAAGACTCACTTACCAAATATTCAAGAGATAGTTTGGATTCTTTATCAAGACAAACACTTTACACAATTGGCCTTAGTTGGTCTTTGTTTTATCTAAAACATCACAACTTACCAATTTCAAATGTAGAAGAGTAGGAAACTTTTACTCTTACATTTGACAAGTGTTTTTAAACCTTTATTTAAGATATGTCACTCAACTTATAGTCTTGGAGTATGACTCTAAGAATTGTTTTGGAATGAAATATGACTCATCTTCTTGATTTAACCACTTCAACAATTCATAGCTCCTCTTCTTAGCTATCAGAATGCACTTAGAGGATGAATTGCGATAAGGTCTCTTAATCGTTAAGATGATCATATGATATGATACTAAAGTACTCTCCCATCTTTTCAGATTTGAGAAACTTTTATCCTTCTGCCTAATTTGATTCTTCTTATTTGCTCTGCCATACATTGGAACTTTTCCAATGCTTCATAATTATACTTAAACTTATAAGTATAACCATATTTACTAAGCTTTAGTAAATCATGACGAATAGTCTTATCGATCTTTGTGGTGGACTTGACCAGTGCACAAGAATGTGTACTCGATCCCTTTAGTCCTTTACTTGACTCACATATACATGTGAACAAGGAATTAGTCTTAATTTTCCAAAGCTGAAAGTTCTCATTCATCATACTATACAACTTGCATGATTCCAAGTTTCTCTCCAACTGAAACTTGGGTGATGAGAATCTTTCCTTATTTGGTAAATTTAGACACTACCACAAACGAAAGAATCAAATTCATATTTCCACTCTTGCTATTAATGGAATCATATAAACAACATTTTTTTTCCCTCAAATGCCATTGTAAGGATATTTTAAAATAAATAAAATCAACATTTTTCCTTTTATTTTAAAAACTTTGCGGAAAAACTATCCTTACAATGCAAAAGAGCATGAAAACTTTGGTGTTATCTATTCCTAAGCAATATATCATAACTCCTAAGAAGTAGCTCAAGAATCCGATCTTCAAACTATGCGATAGAAATCCATCTACGCGATCAGATTCAGCATATTCTTTCTTTAAGTTTCTTCACTTTTCTTTGATTCTTACAAACATCAACATGTGACCCAGTCACATCATGTATCAATAATCTCAGTATAGAAACTTAGCAGAGTTAGATAGTGGATTTTACCTGAAGTAGGGTCAAACTTATTGACTTTAACATCCTTAGGTAAAATTGGCAGCTTCGCAACTAATGCCCCTTCCTTTGGCAATATAAACCTATGGACCCTTTGGTAATGGTACCGGTACTATCACAGACTTAGCTTTTCTCTTTACCATTTGGTCAACCGAATTGACTATGGCCGATCCCTTTCCATTGGGAAGAGAGAGCTTTACTGGATATTCAGTGTCTTCATTGTCAATGTCCATAAAGTTTTAGGAAGTTGATATTAGCAAATAGATAAGATCATTAAGGGTCTTGTCATAGTCTGTTTCATAGGAGTCCCAAAGGAACTCACTATGTGACTTAGAAAGTGATTGAACCACCAACTTTCTCAAGACCTTGACACCCAACTCTCCCGGCTTGTCAATATGTGACTTCATCTCCGAGATTTGATCACACCTAGACCTTGCCTTGCCAATAGGGCTTGAGTGACCTTGAACTTTTTGGGTTAGGGAGAATAATTGGAGGAGGAGGAGGAAGTGAAGTTCCAAGAGATTTGGGAAGATCATAGATGTCTGAGCTACATCTTTTTGGGAGATATTCAAGATAGTTGATTCAAAGTCCTTAATATAACACCCAATATGAAATATTAAGGCTAAGACCCAACAAACTATTTCATAACATGGAAGAGGGATGTCGTAATCCAAGCTATAAAATATTTGAAGGTAGGTAAATGTCGATTTACCAATTTCCACCATGAAAAACGAAATATAATTAAGTTTTAATTGGATTTGAAACTCCTAGATCTTTTGAGATTCATTGAACTGTTCAATGGCATGTTTCAATCTCGGGTGTGCCCTTCAGGTTTTGTGACTGGGATGCCGAGGATCACAAAACAAGGTGTGAAGTAACCATGCAAATATACTTGGTACCCTTAATATTTACCCCTCAATCGATGTGTCGGTTAACCACACGAGCTCCACCGATACTATGATAAATATTAAGTTACCCTTTGCCTACTTTGTTAAATCCAGGTTAGTGTGTCGGTTAACCACACACGCTCTACTAACAGTTTATACAAAGTGCAAAGTGTAATTTCATGGATTAGCACCTTATTCACATTTTCCTAAGTAACTAAGATTGGGAATTTATAAGTGTTTAGTTACTTAGTATTTATCATTAATACTTTTAATGAAGGGAGAATTATAGTCCTTGTCCTACCCGTTCGGCTAACGACCCTCCACCAGTCAAGGAAGCGGTGGGTGAGAGTGGACACCCATTAAACTGCCATTTTATAGGCAGTAACCTTATACCCCCCTTATAGACCGGCTTCGTGAATGAGGCCTACTAACGGTAAGACTGACTTGCTCTTATACATATATTTATTATTAACTTATAATACTATAAAGTATAAGGGTTGAATTTTAACTTTTAAAATTCTAAGGGCTAACTTGGAATTAAAGTATTCATGGGGAAAACTTTACAAATTCCAAAACTTGAGGGCAAGTTTTGAAAATATTCAAAACTAATTAATTCCATAACTTATGTGTTTAAAGTAGTTTTAATTAAAAAACTCTTCAAGTTCCATAACTTGATGACAAGTTATGGAAGACTTTAAACTAATAAAAGAATGTAACTTTTCTTTATTTTTGTAACTTATGGAACTAATTAAGGTTACACATTTTATCATTTAATGAAGTGACTCTTGAACCTCCATAACTTGAGGACAAGTTATGGAGTCATAAAACCATTTAATGAGGTCAAGACTCTTCATTTTGTAACCATTGCTAACTTTTATGAGTTTTAAGAAACTTTAATGTGACTTTTCATGTAACTTGAGGACAAGTTACACAAACACATTTTAGAATCCACTCTTAGATTAAAATGGATCAAAGACACATAATCAATCAACCTTTTCTATTAATCTAAGCAACTCATATGAACAAGATAACTGGAATCAAACTTTTTCATGTAATTAGCACAACACTTAAACTAATACAAAACATGAATCTATTGACAATTATCTTTGAAATTGTATTAGCATGAACATTACCACATCAAAAACAAGTTTATAAGGTCAAAAACAACTTAGGGTAATGTTCCTAGTCCAATTCCAGCCAAAACAATCGAATATATGTTGTCAGGGGGTCCAACTCGTCGTGTGCATGAACCAACTCGGCGAGTTGGATGCATTTTGCCTTGGAATCGTCGAGTCCCTTCATGGACTCGGCGAGTCTGCTGTTCAGACAGCAACAAAATTCAATTTTTCAGCCATTTTTGCAAGTATAACAAGAAAACAAGCCTAGGCTCTGATACCACTGATGGGTTTTGAGCATTCTAACACTCCTAAGTGTACATGCAACCCTAAATACCTTGGATTTATGTTTTCTCTATTATAAATGCAATTATGAACTTTCCAAGGTATTACCCTATCTAGCATACAATACTTGATACTTGGGTAATCAAATGGATAGAATACATACCTTTGTTTGATGTAGCTTGTCTCCATGAAGCTTGAGTGCCTAGTACCCCAAGTGTGACACCTCAAATGGTTCACACAACACCAAATGCACATGGAATGACTTGAGAGAAATGGAACACTCCTTGAAATCGTCTAGCCCTCATATTCACACACTAGTGCACGATTTCTTGAGCCATGAGATTCTTTTATATGGTGGCTATTAGGGTTACACCATGTAACTCATAACTTTATCCATTCCTTATGCTCCATGGATTTTAACCTCCATGGAGTATCCATGGGTCACCCCATGGACTTAGTCCAACATAAGGAATCTTGGATCACAAGCCCACATATATAAGAATGAATGATTTACACAATCAACCCATATATTTAATTAGTCTCCTTTTGATCACTTAATTAATTCCAAATTAATTCTTGATCAATACTAATTAAATAACCTTATTAATATATTAGAACTTATAATATATTAATCAACCTTAAGTGTTATTTCTCTCATTATAGTCTATCCAAATGCATGATGCCATGCAACCCAAATGGACCATGCCGGGTCGGGTCAAGTCTTACCAATTATAGTTATGGACTTAGACATTAATCCAACAACATCCCTCTTCATACACGGCCACCAATAGTCCCTCTTCAGGTCCAAATACATCTTAGTGGCCCCGGGATGGATCGAGAACCTCGATCGGTGCGCCTCCTCTATCAAAGTGGTGCGCGTCCCGCCTGCATACGACACCCAAATCCGACCCTGAAAGGTCATAAGCCCACGACTATCGGTAACGAACTCAGGTACCTGCCCAATCACCCGCTCTCTTTTGTGGTTCTCCGGTCTCACGGCCTCTGCCTGGGCCTCCCGAATGGTGTCCAACACCGGAGTCATCACTGTCAATCGCATACAAACATCTCGTATCGGGGCACTCTCCGCCCTATGACTCAAGGCATCGGATACCACGTTAGCCTTGTCCGGGTGGTACAGGATCTCACACTCATAATCCTTTACCACATCCAACCACCTCCTCTGGCGCATGTTCAGGTTGGGCTGATCCATCAGATACTTCAAGCTCTTGTGGTCCGTGTATATGGTACACCGAACCCCATACAAATAGTGACGCCAGACCTTGAGAGCGAACACCACAGCCCCCAACTCCATATCATGAGTAGGATACCTCGTCTCATGAGGCTTCAGCTGCCTCGATGTGTATGCTATCACGTGCCCCCTCTGCATCAGCACCGCACCCAACCCCGATATCGACGCGTCACAATACAGCACAAAATCCTCCATTCCCTCCTGAAGGGCTAATACTGGGGCTTCGCATAATCTCTGGCGAAGTGTCTCGAATGAGGCCTGCTGTTCCGGGCCCCAACTGAAAGCCACGCCCTTTCGGGTCAACCTGGTGAGAGGAACAACAATCTTGGAGAAATCTTTAATAAATATCCTATAATAGCCGGCCAACCCCCGAAAACTCCTGATCTCGGTGGGGGATCTCGGCACCTCCCAACTCATCACCGCCTCAATCTTGGCCGGATCGACCAATATCCCATTCTGGTTAACGAGATGTCCCAGGAACTGAACCTCTCGTAACCAGAAATCACACTTGGAGAATTTGGCGTAAAGCCTCTCCGATCTCAGAACTCCGAGGATCTCCCTCAAGTGCTCCTCATGCTGCTCTCTGGATCTCGATTACACCAGTATATCATCAATGAACATGATCACCGAACGATCCAACATCGGTCTGCATACTCTGTTCATGAGATCCATGAACGCCGCCGGTGCATTGGTGAGCCCGAAAGGCATCACCACGAACTCGTAATGCCCATAACGAGTCCTGAACGCCGTCTTCTGGATATCCTCATCACGCACTCTCATCTGATGATATACCTGTTGGATATAGTGTCTAAGTCCATAACTTTATTTGGTATGTACTTGACCCGACCCGACATGGTCCATTTGGGTTGCATGGCATTGCAATACTTGGATAGACTAAATGAGAGAATAAGGCACTTATCATTATTAATATATTATAAGTTCTAATATATTAATAATAGTATTATTTAATTAGTATTGATCAAGTATTAATCTAGTATTAATTTGGTGATCAAAGTGAGACTAATTAAATATATAGGGTTGATTATGACAATCATCAATTCTTTTATGGTGGATTAATGATCCATGGTTTATGGGTTATGGATGTAACCATATGGAGCTCCATGGATAGTCCATGGGAGTTACAAATCCATGGGTCATGGGAAATCAAGAGTCATGACAATTAAGGGCATTCATTGTGACAACACTATAAAAGGAACCCTATGGCTAGCAAAATGGTGACCTAGTGGAGCTAGTAGACCTAGTGGACCTAGTGTTACTAGAGAGGGCATAACCAATTTTGAGTGCTAGAAGTATTCTCTCAAGTTATTCCAAGTCTTGTAGTGTTGTGTGAAGCATTTGAGGCACAACATTTAGGGTGCTAGGCTCACAAAGTCTTGAAGGAATCCAAGCAACAACAAGGTATGTATTTCTACTAGTTTTTTTGTTTTATGTAATCCCCATGCCATGCTAGTTAGGAAATAACCTTGAAAAAGAAATTTGCATGTATATAGAGAAAACATAGATTCAAGGTTATTAGGGTTGCATGTACACTTAGGTAGTGTTAGAATGCTCAAAACCCATCAATACCGACCTCAGATCAATCTTGTAGAACCAAGACGCTCCCTGCAACTGATCGAACAAATCATCGATCCTCGGTAAGGGGTAACGGTTCTTGACCGTTAGCTTGTTCAACTCCCGGTAATCAATGCACATCCGGTGTGAACCATCCTTTTTCTTGACAAAAAGGATTGGCGCTCCCCAAGGTGAGCTACTCGGTCTGATAAATCCTTTCCCCAACAACTCCTGAAGCTGTGAGGATAACTCCTGCATCTCTGGTGGCGCAAGGCGATAGGGCGCCTTGGCGATAGGCGCGGCTCCCGGAACCAAATCGATGCAAAACTCCACTTGCCTCTCGGGAGGCACACCCGGCAACTCCTCGGGAAAAACGTCCGGGAACTCACGCACTATCGGCACATCATCAATAGAACTAGGTCTCTCCGCTGCTACTCGTGTGTCCATCACATAGGCCACAAACCCACTACAGCCCTGTTGTAGACTCTGCCTCGCTCTAGCAGCCGAACAGAATGCTGACCCTGAACGGGTACCCTCGTCGTACACCGTAAGAACTCCCCCACTAGGGTCTCGTATCGTCACCAACTGTCGCTCGCAGTCTATAACTGCCCCAAAACGGCTCAACCAATCCATGCCCACTATAACACACACGTCCCCCATCGCAATCGGGACCAGATCAATCGGAAAACTCAACACCGAAGATCTCGAGTACACATCCCCGAATCACATCTGTAGCATACACCGCTCGCTCGTCAGCTATGGAAACTCGTAGAGGTCGACTCAACGCCTCCCGCTGGATACTGATGTGCTGACTAAACGCTAACGACACAAAATACCGACTCGTACCCGAGTCAAATAACACCAAAGCAGGTACAAAACTCACAAGAAAAGTACCTACGCATATCATTATATAAGCACAATATCTTAAACTCAATATAAATAAATGAAAGAATACGTACCAGCCACGACATCGGGTGCTGCGCGGACCTCCTCCGCTGTCAACTGGAAGGCTCTTCCGCGAGCCTTCGGTGCCTCGGCCTTCGCTGGCCGAGTCTCAGTAGCTCGAGCAGCAAGTGCAGATCCCTGCGCTGATCCCTGCAGTAGCTGTGGGCACTCGGCCTTCCGATGGCCGGTCTGGTTGCAATGAAAGCACCCCGAGAATCCCTTGGGGCAATCCCTCACGTAATGCCCCTCCTTCCCACACTTGTAACACACCCCCTCGTGACCCTTGCCGCACTTCCCGCAAGTGCGGCCCTTCGGACCCCCAGACCTCGAATCAGCGGGCTTTGCCCGCTTGGCTGCCGGCTGCGCTTGTGCCGGTCGCCTATCCCTCATCTGAGACTCGGCCTCCTCCCTGACCTGAGTCTCCAACTCAATCTCTCTCTTCCGGACATTTGTCTGGAGCTCGGCAAATGTCCGGTATGACGAGTTCGCCATGAACTCACGGATATCCCTCCTCAGTATGCTCAAGTACCGGCTCATACGTGCCTGCTCAGTCGACACGTGCTCAGGGCAAAACAACGCCCTCTCATGAAACATCCTCGTAATCACCGTCACTGACTCAGTTCCCTGCTTGAGGGACAAGAACTCCTGGGCTAGACGTTCCCTCTCCACAGGGGGAACATACTCATCTCGAAACATCGTGGTGAACCTCTCCCAGGTCACCGCAGTAAGCTCTGCCGTAGTGAAGTCTGCCGTCACAAACTTCCACCAGTCCTTCGCTCCCAAGCGAAGCTGGTTCAGCGCAAACCTAACCCTCATATGCTCCGGGCACGAGCAGGTGTAGAAGCATCCCTCGATATCAGAAATCCACCTCATCACAGCAATCGGGTCCTGCGTCCCATCAAACTCTGGTGGCTTCGTGTTGCTGAACTCTCGGTACAGCAACGAGTCACCTCCCTGCGGCCTGACAGCAGCGACAGCTGCAGCAACAGCAGCCTCAGTAAGAGCGGCGTACCGCTCATCAAAAGTCTCGATCAACGTGGTCTTGATAGACCCGAACATCTTTGGTATCTCAGCTCGGATGGCCGCAGCCACCTCCTCATGAATCAACCTACGGATCTCCTGGGTGTTGGCGCGTCCCCACCAGGATGTCTCTGAAATACAACACAAAAGAAATCAGAGACTCGCTCGAGTATACTCGCACTCGATACTCAACCCTACTTGCTCTTTAGTACCCTGAAGATTCTTACTTGGACTGGTCCCCGATCCGGTGTTTCCAGTAGTACGGGCCCTTATACTACCTTTCACAGCGTATCAGTATTCACCCCAAGTCCTTCTCTTAGGATCCCAGATCACAAGTACTCTACATCTCACTAAACTCAGGCTACTCTCTGGTAGACCACTCATAAGTTCCTCGCTGCTACCTACTTACTCTCGAAATATCTCATAGTAGCAGTAACTCCTAGGCTAAGGCATCACAAATCAGGCCCACTCTAGTCCTAGCCATGAATACCTAGCCTACTCTAGCATGCATAACATATCACATAATATCTCATAACACATAATGTAAGGGTATTTTGGGAAATCACCGTTCGGACGCTGGCTGATCGTACACACTGCTCCGTTCCGCTTTTCTCAAAAGTCCTTTACTCTTTTGGAAAAATTGTTTCTTTTATGAAAAATTCTCTCAAATCCTCAGTTTGAGTTCAGATACGCCCGGAGGTGTATCTGAGACTCTCAAACCAAGGCTCTGATACCAACTTGTAACAACGAAAAATTTCCAAAACAATTTTTCATTTTTAAAACATACTTTCATTCATAAAACATCATAGTAATCCAATGTATCACATGTTATCACAATGAACAAATCCCAGAATCTCAAAAACATAATCTCTATTAGTGTGTACGGATCATGCCGGCGCCTTCTCGCGATCCTCGCTAGTACCTGAAACACATAACACAACAACTGTAAGCATAAATTCTTAGTGAGTTCCCCAAAATACCACATACAACACATACGCCACTCGAGGCTATAATACGACCCTCTGGTCGATGTGTCTCAGCGGGACCCTCCAGTCCCGTAGCTCGTTGGACCCTCTGGTCCGGTCATAGCTCGTTGGACCCTTCGGTCCGGTCTGTATCGTTGGACCCTCCGGTCCGGTCTATACAACACATAGCATACACATATCACAATGCACATAATCTCATACATACACATAGCACACAAGACCCTCCGGTCTACACGTAAATACCACTCTAGGTAATGTATAGTGAGAAGACTCACCTCGGGTATCTCGGATGATCTCGCACACGAATATACTGATCTAGCCCCCGCCTAATCACATACACAATATCCTCAAATAAATAGTGGCTCACAAAGGCTAGATTAAATCTCTTTCTATAATCCCTCAGAAGGGTAAAAGACCATTTTACCCCTCTCGTGGCTCAAAGACCCTAACATTGACCAAACCCTAAAAGTCAACGAAAGTCAACGGTCAAACTTTGACCCGACTCGTCGAGTGCACTAGTGCGACTCGGCGAGTACATGCATGTCCACTTCGCCCCTGGATCTCACTCGACTCGCTGAGTCAGCCCTTTCCTCAACGGGTTAACACAGGTCGCGAGTCGCGGGGCAACCCGACTCGACTCGTCGAGTCCCTTATGGGCTCGACGAGTTGCCTCCATAACATCTCTCAGATGACCTTCTAAGGTCAGATCTGCTTCCCTAATTATCAGATCTATCCTTCAAGTGTTCAAATGTCACGTATAGGTGCAACCTTTACGTGCATGCAACCCACAATAAGTCACAAATGGAGAAATAACTCTAAAAATGGCAACCTAGTCCCCAATCTCTCATTTGCTTGCATAAAGCTGAATGCTTGGGACTTCCTGGACCTAAAAGGGTCCAGATCTCTATTACAACTCGAAGAAGGGGGTTGGAGGCATCCAAACCAAAAAGGAAGGATTCAAGCCCTAACCCCAAATCAATGAAATCCATACAATAGAGAGAGAGAGAGAGAGAGAGAGAGATCCGATTTTATACCTCAAGGTGAACTCCTTGCTTAGCTAACTCAGAATAGCAATCTCCTTTGATCCTTCTTGCTGGAGCTCCTCTCCCTTCTTGCAAAATCACACCAAAAGCTCAAATGGTCTCCTCTGTCTCACTCTACACGCTCAAGATCGATGGGGGTTCTCTCTCTGGGATGGTAGCCGCCAATGAAGGCCATAAGGGCCTTTAAATAGGGATCAGGCCCTGAGATTTAGGGTTTCATTTAACAGCGCGGACTCGCCGAGTCCACACATCTACTCGTCGAGTCCAGTCATTAATCCAGTCAAGAACTCGCGATCCTACTCGGCGAGTCTGAGCGTCTACTCGCCGAGTCCCTCCACAAAATCCAAGATTAATAACTAAAATAAGATACCTGGGAATCCGGATGTTACACAGTCTGTAAAGCTGTGGACCTAGTACATGTTGTTATTTGTATATTGTTATGTGAAGTGTATCGGTATGTTGGCATTCCAACCCAATGGTTGAGGGCCTGGGGTATTCCATCCCGATGGATGATTGGACCCATAGTATGCTGTTTGTTATTGTATGTGTATTGTTGTGTGTATGGGTATTTTGGGGGTAACTTACTAAGCTTTCGGACTTACAGTTTCAGTTTATTGTTTCAGGTTCAGCGGATGGCCGCGGGAAGGCGAAGGCGTGACCGTACACTTCCTCGATTGATGATTATGATTTCTTGGAACTCTGATGTTTAAACTATTTTGAAAACAAATTGTAATAATTGAGTAGTTTTTAAATGATTTAAACGTTTTAAATTGGCTCGAATTTTATGGGTGTTACAATACCAATGGGTCGAAGGCACCAAGGTCAGCCCATTTTATGATATGGGGTACACTAGTTGATGAAGTGATACATGGTATGCTAGTTAGTTATGCTAAGTGGTATGCTAGTTATATATGTGATACTTGCAGGGAAGACCATGGAGGGAGCCCATGACGCTTGGATGTAAGACCATGTGGGGGAGCCCATGGCTTTTCAAGTAAAGACCATGGGGGGAGCCCATGACACATGGATGTAAGACCATGTGGGGGAGCCCATGACTTTCCAGCTAAAGACCATGGGGGGATCCCATGACACTTAGGTGTAAGACCATGTGGGGGAGCCCATGACACTTAGGTGTAAGACCATGTGGGGGAGCCCATGACATCCTGGAGTAAGACCTTGGGGGGAGCCCACGACATCCTTATATGTTTGTATACATGACTTGTATGGTTTATGTAGCTTTTATAGCTAATATGGATTATGTGATTACGTGGATTGTGTGAGGTATGCTTTGGGAAACTCACTAAGCGTTAGCTTACAGTTTATTGATTTGTTTAAGGTATATCTGAGCCTAAGGGCAAGGGCAAGGCTTGATGGCGCGACATGCACTCTCCGACATTTGATTTGATGGGACACTCTGATGTTTTGAATAAAATGTTAATGTTATGAATTTTGAAAACAATGGTCAATGTTACTTCATATTTTATGGGAATGTTTGGTTAATTAAAAATGAAAAATTTATTCAAAAATTTGGGTCGTTACAGAATTCCACGTCGTGGTGATCCCCTCACCACGTCGTGGGAAAACACTTTCTCAAGATTACACAAATGAAACTCATACCTAAAACCGGACGTTATAGTTTGCCTTTTTTTTCCCTGTTGCCACATCAGGTGTTTTGTCTCCGCAAATAAAAATGTATATTTTTAGTATTATAAAAGACAAATATAATATAAGTATTTGAATTCGGGGGATCCCTAAAGTCATACCTACCTTAATCTATAATTCTGAAAGTTTTTGTAGACGTGTCATGATGCCATTGTATATAAAACTCATTTTTTAAGCAAAACCTATGTAAATGGACCGAATATACATCCATACTGATTCAAACTATTGCGTCAGATTTGAAACTGATTCGGCAAAATTAATTATATATAAATCGCTATTACTTAATAAAAATAATACAACATTGTACTATTAAGATATTGTTTTCCCAAATACCTTGAGAACCAATTGCAGATAAATCTTCACATTTTGGAACAAATCATGTCGTTATAGACGATTATTGGCAATTATAGGGTGTATATTTAAGGTTATTTGGGTTACCAAGACATCTAATGACAAATCTAACAAAAAAATTATCAGAGAGTGAAACCCATACCTATTGAGAATATACGTTTCATATCTATTTTTCGTATTTTGGAGATATTTTTCACATTTCGTACTTACTTTAAAATACATATAATCTAATTAGATAAACATTTCAAACTAACATGGTTCATGAAATCTATGCTTTTCTTCGGAAAAAAAATTCAAATTATTTAAATTTTTTCATAATGACATTTTGGATATGAACCATGCTTGACTGCGAGATTTCGGAAACCTGTGCATCTTAACAAAAAAATAGTCCTTAAAACTTGAAAAGTCTAAAATTTTAAGCAAAACAATTATAAGTTGTCATTTTCTATTGCAAAATACATAAAATTAAAAGTTCACTCGAAATCATACACATTGTTTTTTACTTCTATTTGTGTTTTTTGCTTCTATTTGAAAACAATATCCTTCTAAAACTCAAGGAGCAAAGTTAACATTATGAGAAAAAAAAAATTAAAATTGTTATATGCTTTTAATAAGAAAAATTTCGGAAATCATAAAGTTAACTTCTGATTCTCAACACTTCAAAACAATATGAAATCAGAAACTTCTAAAACCTAAAAAGATTTTGGCCTTATATTTAAATGAGTATTGTTCATGGACACACTTTAAACATCGTGTTGAACCGACCTCATACAAACTATAAGTCCTATAGAACCTAAACACCATTTCAACCGACCTCATACGCACTATAAGTCCCATATAACCTAAACACAAAAACATGTACCCGTTTCAACCGATCCAATTCCAAACTAATTGGTTATGTTTCAAAAAAATAAGTTTTAAAATTATTTTCTTTAACTTAAGACAACAGATTAGTTAATCATGTCGTTATTCCAATTCCATGTACTTTTGGGCTTGATCCAATCCCATCGTCCTGAGCCCATATTCGTTGCAGCACAAACAGTAAAGCACCGTCAGTCGTTGATACTGATACGCAGCTACGACGCCTCTTTCCTCCCCACTTTCAGACCCACACAGTCGACGGACCAGTGTCGCCGGAGACATGGAAGACATCGAGGATTTGTTGGTAGGCGGTGGTGCTGCTCCACCCGGTTTCCGACTCCCCATTACCGCCGCCGTCGGAATAAATCCAATGAAAAAGAAGAAAAACAATAAACTAGAGCCATCATCTTTGCTTCAAAACTCCTCGACTCATCAAGTCCCTGGCACCCAGGTTGGATTTCTCCCTATATTCATACCCTGAGCGAGAATCGTTTCCATTTTCTGCTTTGCCTTTTTGCTGATTTCACTCTTCTTTTGTTATCTCTCAATCTTATAGACGATTTTTTTGAAGACATTTGGATGTTCACACAACCAGGTACAATTTCTAGTTTCATGTGCTCACTTTTTATGACCTGCATTAATTGCTCAAGTCTCCTCTAGAAACTTGCCATGATTAAGCCAAACCTCCTATTTCTATCAAACGAAGCTCATAGAAATTATATTGCTATAATTCCCATCAATTTGTTTCAATTTGTTGTCCTTTTTAATCACTTCGAAATGAATATTGTAGTTATTAGGTGTCATAGTTAGAAAGTAAAGTAATTCCGAAAATTATTTGCTCCCATTGATTTTCTTGAGTTGTTTGTTTGAACTTGCAGAGTGACAGTGAGTACATGGCTGGCCAACTTTCCTCATTTGGCTATGCTATCAGTGACAACGCAGAAGGAGCAGATCTTTGGCTGATAAATACGTGAGTTATCTTTCTATCCTATTTCCTGTTGTCTGCTTGCTTTTCAAAAAGTAAAGAAAATGTTTTAAAAGATAATAAAAGTGAAAAGAAAACATTAACTATTGTTGGTTCTTCTTTCAATCAGCATATAGTTGTTTGTTCAACCATTGGCATCTTTGTTAATGAGCACTAACAGTCGGACAACACAATAGAAGGTTTCTAAATTTAAATTGATAATTGAAGTTGAAAAGAAGGATTGATTATATAATATAATACAGGTGTACAGTGAAGTCCCCAAGCCAGTCTGCGATGGACACTTTGATATCAAAATGTAAAAGTGCAAAAAAGCCACTTGTGGTGGCAGGATGTGTGCCTCAAGGAAGTCGAGACCTGAAAGAGCTTGAAGGTGTTAGTATAGTTGGAGTTCAGCAAATTGATCGGGTTGTAGAGGTTGTTGAGGAGACCCTTAAAGGCCATGAAGTCAGACTTCTGAATCGCAAAACTCTCCCATCACTTGATCTTCCTAAGGTTTCATTTTTAGGATTTTAATGCAAGAAATAGCAACGTAATGTTTGAATTATTTAGTTTGGGTTAATTAATAATTTTAATAACTACTACAGGTAAGGAAGAACAAATTTGTTGAAATTCTTCCGATAAATGTTGGTTGTTTGGGGGCTTGCACATATTGCAAGACTAAGCATGCTCGAGGTCATCTAGGAAGCTATACGGTTGACAGCCTTGTAAGCAATAAATAACTTTGTTCACTACATTGCCTTCTAAACTGTCTTTTTTTTTTTTTTTTTTTTTAAACAATATTTTAAATCTTGAAAATTGCAGGTGGGGCGTGTGAAAAGTGTTGTAGATGATGGAGTGAAAGAGATTTGGTTGAGCAGTGAAGACACTGGGGCATATGGTGATCTTTCTTCTTCTTTGAGTATATGAAATGAAACAATGTTATTTATTTGATGATTAAGTAAAAATTATGTGGGTTAACAGGTCGTGATATTGGAGTAAATCTGCCAATTTTGTTAAATGCAATAGTGGGGGCACTCCCATCAAATGGGAGCACAATGCTCCGGATTGGGATGACTAACCCTCCTTATATTCTGGAGCACTTGAAGGAGATTGCAGAAATCCTGCGACACCCTTGTGTCTATTCATTTCTTCATGTACCTGTTCAATCCGGGAGTGATGCTATCTTAACTGTAAGTCACTCACTCTACAAGCAGTAACTAGGGTTAGGGTTAATAGCAACGTACTTTCATTGCTTTCATTTCTCCCCATTACATCATTGTACTTTGAAAAATCAGATCTACCCAATTATAGAAATACAAGCAGGATGCTATAATGCACAAATAAAATATGTAACTGTTTCTTGCAATTAGCCCTGATTATTATTATGGTCTTTGTTTCTTGGCGATGGTGACAGGCCATGAAACGAGAATATACAGCAGGGGAGTTCCGGAAGGTAGTTGATACATTGACTCAACTTGTTCCAGGGATGCAGATTGCAACTGATATTATTTGTGGATTTCCTGGTTAGCATATACATATTTCTTTTCTGTCTTATTTTCTTTCTGCAAAATCAAAATAATTATTAACTACACATACAGTTACAAACAGAGTGTCAGATTTGCAAATAACTACTAACCCTTGCATATCTCATTTGACAAAAAATATGTTAATAAATAAAATTCTTTTTGATTGGGTATTCAGGTGAAACAGATGAAGATTTTGCTCAAACAGTTGATTTGATCAAGGAGTACAAGTTTTCGCAAGTTCATATTTCTCAATTCTACCCTCGACCAGGTATTTCCTTCTACACAAAACAAAAGTTACTTTGTTTGATATTATATTGTGGCAAACTTTTACAGATTGTAATGTAAATCCGATTTGATTTGAGTCCCTTATAAAATCTGCCTACTTTTCTCAGATGACATATTCAAAACATTACTCAAGTTTTTTAAGTTTATCATCAATCATATATATTTGATTATGGTTAGTTGCCACGTATTTTTTTTCTTCCTAAATGAGTCTGTTTATTTTATGAATGAGTGAAGGAACCCCAGCTGCAAGAATGAAGAAGGTGGCAAGTAATATTGTAAAGAAAAGAAGCCGTGAATTGACTTCAGTATTTGAATCATTTACACCTTACAATGGCATGGAAGGAAACATGGAGAGGATATGGATTACTGATATTGCAACTGATGAAATTCACCTTGTAAGTAAAACAGTTAAAAAAAGTATAATATGATTTAATAATGACTAGAGAAATTAGTTTAATCTGTTGAGCTTATATGGTGGTTGTATAAAATATAAAATGTATTAGGTGGGCCACACAAAGGGATATGTGCAGGTTCTGGTTGTTGGTCCTGAAAGTTTGCTCGGGTCTTCAGCAATTGTAAAGATAACTTCGGTTGGAAGGTGGTCTGTTTTTGGTGATGTCATCAAGATTCTTGATGAAAGTCAAGGGGTGGTCAAAAAGGATACAAGCAACAAAGAAAACTGCTCACCCTCAACCTCACCCGGCTTTGATCAAGAAGATGCATGTGCATGTTCAGAGGCAAAGCCCGAATCTTGTGCTTGTGGATCCAACGGTTGTGATATTGCTGCCATTGCAAATGATTCATACCCAGAAGCCCAAAAGGCCCAAAATATCCCGAGTTTACTATCGAGGAGAAAACTGTCATTGACCACTGTGGAAACGGAAGACAATGGCAATCAGAAAGTTGCCATGAGCAAAATGCAGCATCGTGATTGGGGTGTTGTTGATAAGCTTCTTGTAGGTGGGATTTTTATGAGCTTGTTGACGATGGTAGCTCTAATTTTGTATGTGGGTTTTTGAAGATGTCTTGTAGTTTATAGATTATAATTACACATTGCTTTGAAGTTGGTAGCTTTTTGTTTTACATGTTTGCATTAAAGAATGTATAACTAAGATGAGTTATTTCATGGATTTGATTTTGTGTTTAAACTTTAAATTAAGGGCATTGATTTCTGTTGGTGATTTTAGGGTTATCCAACATATTTTTGTGTAATTATTATTAGTAATGAAATAGGCCGAACTCCATTTAGTAACCGAGCTTGGAGGTGTGGGGTGCACACTCAGTGTGATAAATGTGAACATGGGAATACGAGGGTCCGGGGGCAGCGCCCCTGCGTGCAGAGCCTCTGGCGGTGGTGTGGTTTTGTTGACCGGTCAGCGGATGGGGTTCTAAGGGGCAGCGTCTAGAAACCTAAAATCGGATTTTTGTATCAGGTGAGACTCTATGTCATACACTTTCCCGCCAAAAACCCACTAGATGACATCACGATGATGCATGTGTTAGTTATGTCCATTAACTAACAATTTTGACGTCAATTTTACATGCAACCGCCAATAACCATCATTCCCTCTAATATAAGAATGTTTTATGGTTTAGAAAACGGGTTGGAACTTTCATACACGAAAATTGTATATTGATTCATTTTATCTCTCCGGAACACAAAAATCATAAGGTATATTTCATGTTTCTGATTTACAAGTGGCCTGACTTCTAAATTGAAATTCTCTGGATTATCCTTAATCTGATTTCGTGATAATGTATCTTCCGTGTTTTTGATTTATAAGTGACCTGACTTCTAAATTGAAATTCTCTGGATTATCCTTAATCTGATTTCATGATACACCAGGCTATAGGGTCGAAATCACAGATTTTGGAAAGTGATTGCAATCACGATCCAAGAAATATCAACTGATATTCTTAGTACTTGTTGTGTTGTCTTGTGTCACGCATAACAAAACTTTAATTAACCAGTGAGATACAAGAAGTACAAAAACCCACACCAAGTACCAAGATTTGTCTTTAAATAAAATAAAATTAAGCTAAATTTTCCTCTTTTCTTGTTTACATCTTTCCTCTGTCTCCTATATTATATCCAACCAAACTCTTACATAACATTACATACTTTCAAGACTATTCAAACAAAAATCTTGAAAGTGTAATTCTTAGTCTTTTTAATGAATAAAGTTATATTAAATCCAATCAAACCTCATGATTTTGCAAAAAAAGTTATTCTTCCAACCACCCTGCCCCAAGAGCATCATGCGAGATGTAAATCATGTACACAGTGACCCAGTACAAGGATCCAGATCCACATTGGAATTGAAACTCCCACACTGCGACTGCTCAGACTCAAACCCTCATCTGTTTTTATACCATCCCAAAACCAACTGTACTGGAGGCGAACGAAAGGAATTAAACCTCATATCAACAACCACAGGCCACAGTAGCCAGCCATGCTGCAGGATCTTCTTCTACAATTCAATGAATCGATCCCACAATCATCATCTGTTAAACATCTGTGATCATCACGCGTATCAGGGACATGGCAAACACTCTCAATCTGTTGACCATCATCAAGTCTAGGCTTCAATAGATTCGCTGGACAGACTTGCATGGACATTGCACTAGCTTGTTTCTTTTGTGTTTCAATCTGTTGTAATAAAACAAACCAATTTCATTTTCTTTCAAGAACAACCCAGAAAAAAGTCACTTGTTATTATGAAGTTTGTACCTTGATGGAGGTCCAGTTACGGGGGATGTATGAATCAGGAAGCCTTTCATGCCAATCACTTACAACAGGAAGAGGGTGACCTTCTGTTGTGAATACATAATTTCCACCCATCAAAGCCGAATCATCAAACAGAAGATATAGATACTTGCACCTATTCATAAAGATAAAAAACATCTTTCAACACAATTTCCAAATGCTAAATGAAAATCATAGATCCCTTCCTTACGTTTCTGCCAGGAAGAAACTATGCTGGTGATCTTCTAATTGCATGGTTGTTACATCTCTAATGCTTGCATATCCACCTTCAACTTTTGTGTGTAAATTAAGGGAATTTACAATCGCTTCACCAACTTCCATGTACCATGGGTCTGAAGCACAAAGTACAAACAAAAACTTAAATTTATCATATTACAATTTACAAAACTTGTAAGAATTATTAAAAAATATAGAAGCAAGAACCTTTTGTTGCTTGATACAAGTAATATGTTGACTCTGCCAACTCTGGACGTAAAGGATAATACTTTTCTGTGGGGTGAACAATCTGATGATCCAACAGATATCTGAGTAGTTTCAGAATTTGCTATTACGTTTCATCCAGAAATATTAAAAAAAAACTTTAATTTAATCAAAGGTTTGAAGCTTCATACCTTTCTGGAAGTACTCCAAATTTTTTCCATACATGAAAAAACTCACGATGTGTTAAATTAGCAGCTGCAACATCCCCAACAAGAACCTAATCACAACAATCATTATAACATAAAAAATAACAGTCTCAGTAACAGTAAAATTTACCTGTACACCAGGCCAAAATGCTTGAAGACTTGTAAGTTGCCAGTAAGTTGCCCTTCCTGTCCTCATATCGGCTTCATGATACCTACAGTGTAGAGTCCAATTCTTCACATGATGTTCCATATTTTTAGCTAATTTATAGCAAAACCACCCTAATTTCAACATTGGAAAAAAATGAGAGTTTTCAAGATCAAATTGAACTCAACCTCATGAGGGAGAAAATAAAGAAATGATTACCATGAACCGTATCTGAAATATTTCTGAACACCAAGATATGCTGACTGAAACATCCTCCAAAATTCCTCTTTTCCAAAGAGAATGTGAGCTTTGATTAGATACTCATAAAAGGAATCAACCCCTGTTCCAGATACAGATAATTCCACCATCAGAATCAGAATTATAAATATTAAGGTGAAAGGAAGTGATTAAAATCCATGCATGATCAACTTACCAGCACCAATACCAGAGGAGTATTCGATCCATTCTCCAGTTGCTACATCAAGTGTAGTTCCTAGAAGATTCAGAGAACTCCTCATGCCCCACAACTTACGAAGAGCATGCAAAGCTGCATCTTCAAATCTTGAATCACCCGTTAATCGTGACAAAGATCCCATTTCAAGAATAAGAGATCCTAAATTCACACAAAAGATTTATTAGCCCATTCAGAAAGATCTAGAGTCTTTTCCATTCAAGTATTATTAACATGGATGCCATCTTACCACAACCAGAAGTGCTTGTTTCAGTCGTTTCATTCTCCATAACACCATACTGCCAAATAATTTCGCATCATAAAACATTACTATGTGAAGGGTGAAGGGTTGTTTTAGTAATTTGAGAGGATGAATACCTTCAAGTTAATCCAGGCATAAGGCAAACCAGTGGGTGTGTTGAAAGCTGGTAAAAAACGCGTTCCTAAATCTTGAGCCAAAACAAGGAGCTGATTGCTGTAAGTTCCTTGAATCAACCTGTTTGTAGAATCAGTTGCAAGAATATGAGCAGATACAAGTCCTCCAAGAAGTCTTATGTTGCACTACATAATAACCATCAAGGAGATTTATATCGATACCCAACAAGATTAGAACAATAAACATTACTCTTTTATGCACAAATATAAGTTTTACATTTGGAAAACTGAATTTCAAGCTACATAAAAACAAGTTATGGGAAACGAACAAGGAGGCTTGTTGTATATATACCTCAAAAAGATTTATCCTTGCATCGACATCAAAATTAAGATTTTCTGAAAGCCACATAACTGCCCTTTCGAATTCTGTGTTGTTACCTAGAATTACAAGACTGCAAGAAAGAGTTGAAACAATGAAAGGGATGCTCCTAAATGTAATCAAGAAAAAAACATGTAGTACCTGGACAATGATTCAACAAGTGTAAGTGCCGATCCATTGTACCCTTTGGGTAAGTTTTCAAGCTAAAATGAAAAAAGAACAAGTTATATAAGTGATCAACAATGAATTTCAGGTGAAGAGGTTACAACCTTTAAATTTCCAAGCTCACTAAGAGAGTCGGTGAAAGTTTTGGAAATAGGTTTTAATTCATCATGCTGCAAAACCATGAATAGGGTTAGTATGCGTTTTTGAAAGAAATAATATGTGATGAACTTGTTGATAGGAGGTCGGGTACTTACAGGAAATGCATAAGTCATGTAGTTGTCATATGCATGATAAAACCTGCAAAAGAGGAAATGTATCTTAATGATGAGTATGATACAACACCCCCAAGTATGCCTTATTTATTGTAAATGATGCTTACATTTAGGGGACATATGGTTTGGTTTGTGGAATGTTTCGGAAGGAATTGGGATATGTAAAAGAAATTGGAATTCGAAGGATTTGGAATGATGGAATCTGAAGGAACTGAACGCATGAGAAGAGGGAAAAAGCACATGGAGAGGCAAGAGGTGTTTATTTTTGAAATTATTGGTTTAAAAGGGCATTTGAGTATTTTTAACAAGGAAGAAATCCTCAGAATTGAACTACATGGGTTTGCAGATGGAATGTTGAAATCCATCCAGTAAAGGATTTTGTGAATTCCGACTGAATTCAATTCCGTACTCATTTTCAACCAAGGGTGGGATTGGAATGGAATTTAATTCTAATTCCAGCCAAATGCCACGGAATAGAGCGAACCAAACACCCAATGACCCAATTACTATTTTACAAAAACTTATCCCAATTAGGGTCAATTGAATAGGATATGAAGAAGCAGGTTAGGCATTGACTATAACTGGATATATAGAAGCACATTAGGCATAGGCCAAAGAGAACTAACTATTTGAAACAAAAAGTAAAATTACCCTAACCAACCATAACTTTAATCAACTCATTAATCTGATTATGATTATTTGACTGACAATAAAAGAATAATCCCTTTGAAGATGATCATTCAATCACCACCTTTCTTTAAAAAAGAGTTAAAATGTTGGATTTATAAAAGCTTTTTCAACCTCCCTACATGTTCCCTAGTTGGTAACCTAAATGTCTTGAATATTGGCCTATATGGTCAACTAACATAAAAATGAGTAAGGCAAACCTAATAAATATTTCAAAAATAAGTAATTGACACCAACTAACCAACTTAAGCAAGAAAAGACTCAAAATTTCCGCCACTTTCACCTGCTAGTACTTCAATTTTAGCACTAAATCTCTAAATTCCGACCTATTTCTATGTATAAAGAAGATTAAAATGGAAAATTCAAGGTAAAATTGACTTACATCTTGCGCACCTTCTCACTCATGCGTCTCCTCTTAGCTGATAAACTCGAATCGAGTTCGGACATGGATGAGTTGAAGATTGTTGGAGATATTAAGAGAAAAACGATTAGCGATGTCCAACAACTTGTGCGGCGAGTCATTGCTATTCTAATCTCAAGGATTCGGAGAGAAGCAAGTGATTTCGCTCCGAATCAAAAGATCGAGGCAAGTGAGCACGGTATTGTTCGATCAGAAATCTTTGGGGCTATGAAGAACTTGGGATTACACATCTTCAATTCTTGTTTTGCCGTTGAGCTGGCAGACGTTGAGCTTTCTCGGCCAATAATAGACGAACAAGTGTCATAACATGTGTACCAATCAGAACAAACCACGTCAGATTTATATTAATAAATAACTTACTAAGAAAAATAAAAAATTAGGGATATTGACAAAAATACAACATATATAAATAATAAACTTATAATGCTGTCGAGATCTGATCAATATTTTTTGGTTAATTCGGTCCTTCATCTTGTTTGATATATGACAAATTATTTCTGACAACCTTCTGACTCGGTCCTCTAACAATCAGTCCTCTAACAACCTTCTGACTCGCTCTTCTGACAACCTAGATCAACCACCTTCTGATTCGGTCCTCTAACAAAATTACACTAACTCAGTCTTTCTTTAACTTTCACGTATTTTCCCTTCCCTTTATGCCCAAATAGCATTCACGTCATACCTTCTCTTCTTCATTCAGTTACTAAAACGAGAACAATATTCATCGTCGCTTCTTTTGTCTCATCCTCTTTTCATCTCCGCTTTAGTATGAGCTTACAAGTTGGTAAACATATCGTTCCCGGTAAGCCTGTAAGTTTTGATTTCCATTCTACTCATTTGTAAGATCACAAACATATTAGTAACTTTTAGTTTCAATTCAATTTTAAATTTTGATGTCGTGGTTGGATTTAATTACTTTCAAGGCAGTTTTAGAAAAAAGAGAACAAAACGCTAGTGATCAATAAAGAAGATTAACCCAATTACAAAACAATTTTTTTTAAGAAGTCTTGATTTTATATGAGCATATATATAACATAAAGTAGTATTTTATTGATCCGCTTGACGTTGAGTTTAATGTACTAAAATAGACGATTGTATAAAACCTTCAACAATTTCATTATGTGTTTCAGCTCGTTGTAAATGACGAGCTGATATGGGACATTGGAGCCTGACCTTGTATTGAGATTTTTTGCAAGTCTTGGATTGATGGCTACCTTGAATGACAAAACTTCAAAGATACCATTTGTAAGTCCCATGATATTGATACCAAATTTTGTTACCTATTTGATAAGGAGAAATCCATGAAGATCACCTCGAATGAATAACACATAAAAGGATCAAGTTCTTGCAAGTATTTAAACAAGTGAGATGAATGTTAAGGATGAAGTTATGTTTACATATACAAGATGATATATAGGTTTGTTTCTTTTTATCTTTATAAATACATGATATCTTAATTGGCTAAATGGAAAGATGGTTAATTTATGAGTAGATAATATAGCATTCACAATTAGATTTGAATTATAGTTTATTCAACTGTAATAAGTAATAACTACTAAATCTCTTTTTTTAGTAGACTCCCAAGGTGTTTCCATGTGATAATCTCCGAGTGAAGCTTGGTGGAGAACCCTAGGAGGAGGAGGGTGTTTATCTGTCTGCATTTGGTGTTTGAACTAGTAAACCAAATAATGTATCATCTTCACTTTTGAACAAACAATCGAGGTTATTTGTGATTTCACCATTTTGTAATGAGAAAGTTTGTATTTTCTTATATATGTTCTTATATGTAATAATCCTCATCAACCAAAATACAAAAGTGGATATAACAAATTATAATTCGTTGGTGGTAAAATGTAATATACAATTGAAGACTTCTTTCTTTCAATGAAACTTATGTTTAATTCCTACACAAGATAGAATAAAAGGGTAATATGATTATTTTTATCATTCAACACAGACAGTCAGATACATAATCAAGCAACCGAGTTTCATTTAGAGGCAGAATCAATCAGAGATTATGAATCGGTTAGATCTGACTCAATCAGTAACTATCAAACAACCCCTCAAATGACAAAGTTATTTTTATTTTGTAAAAATGATCATCTTATTGGAAACATCTCATTCCATAAAGCTATTCCAAATTCCAAAGTAATAAGTGTTGGAAAGAGTGTTTAACGTCATTAAGTATTGGTAATATTTCTAATAATAACAAAGTCCTCTTAGGTTGCCCCAAGACTCATTGAGTAGAATAAATACAAGAGGAATTAGTTTATTAATTATTATGATTTAATAATTAATTAGAAACTAATTAGAAAATATTTTGGAAGTTAATTAATCAATTTAATTAGTTAAAATGTTAAATATCAGTTAATCAATAGTTGGTTGATCAGGAATACTCCAAACCCCTTATGAGATTAGGGTTGAATGAAATCTTCTCTTGGATAAGGAGAGATTTTGAAATCTACTTCATCCCGCATGTAATGGAGGACAAAACCTAAGAAGGGATTCAAGGCTATAAAATGGCCTTAGAGATCTCATTCTTCTTCGCTCATTGGCTTGACACTTCACCATCCTTCTCCCTCCCTTATAGTGGACGGATTCCTAGTGAGTTTGTTCTTCCTCCTAGTCAATCTTATTATGCTCTTTTGAGTTCATTGGGTGTGAACCAAAAGATGAACTCTGATTTGGATCCTTTCATCTAAACAAGGTGGCACACACAAGATTACAAGCTTGAAGGTCGCTATCTGCAAGAGATGTATATGGTTCTTCCTTATTTATGATTTCATAGGGTAGCAGTAATAACATGAAACTTAGATTCTTACGTTGCATGAACATATATGATGTTGTTATATTTTCATTGCCATGATAATGTGTTTAGATGCATAGAAAATCTAACCGTGGTATCAGAGCCTTATTTCATGATTACTTGCACTCTATAATCCTTTTGATTTGTTAAAACATGTTTGTAATTGGAATAAGAAGCTGGAAATTGAAACTGATAAAACATGCTAATGGTAGGCATGACACCCTCTTATGGCCGTGGCGCGCCCTGCTGGATTAGGGTTTTATGTTTCCTTTCAAATTTCAAACTTGAAGGTTTTTCAAATATGGATAATTACCTTATTTAAAATGTTTTAAATATGCATATTATTTGGATGGATATTCTTGAAATAAGTTTTTTTTAATAAATTTGAATACTTATTCTTACATTAATTTAATATGATTTAAATAGTGATTTAAATTAGAATATTTGATATTAATTTAATATTGCTTATAATTGAAATTTATGAACTTGAATATTAAGCTCCACTGTTAATAATATTACGTCCTTGCAATTTAATTGAAATTAATAATAGACAATCAAATTTAAAGAGCTTTAAATTTACCCTTATATATATATATATATATATATATATATATATATATATATATATATATATATATATATATATATATATGTTAGAACAATATCTATTATATGTATACGAAATTTACAGCATGTGCCCTCGCATGTTTAAATATTGACATTGTCGGTCTTACCACGACTAGGCTCACCGACTCTAATACTGGTTTAAGGAGGTTTCTTTGATTTCTAATGATGTCGGTTTTTAATATGCTTTACGCTTAACTACCTCACCACCTTTTGTATTTTGAGAGTGGAGTTACCAAAAGGGTTTGATAAAATAATGACCAAGTTAAAAGTATAAATATTAAAAGTATAAAACAAAATCATGTTTTATTAATAACATGTGAATATTATATTATCCATGCAAATTGCAAATTCTCTTTATATTATGTAACGAAGCTTGTGTGGTTAATCGACATATCAATTTGAGAGTATAGTTGAGAGTGATATGGAGCTCGTGAATCTTAAGCGTAACTTGAGTCGGGGACCATGAAATTTTGCATGGTTGATTCACCATCTTTTCTATGATACGATGAGACTCCACTATAGAATTTGAGATGAACATAATCCAAGATAAATATGTCATTGATAGTCAATGAATCTCACAAACCTAGGAATTTTGTATTGATCGAAATTGGCAAAGGGCTTTGCCTACCTAAATAACTTTGTGGTGTGTTTACGACGACCCTTTACACATCATAGAGCCGAATATGGATCTCAGCCTTAATTAAATAATTTTATTTAGGGTAATTATTTTTAAGGATTATTGTATCAAACTAATTGAAATATCTCTTTTTGTAAATGTCAATCCCAACAACAACAACAACCTTCCTCCTCCTCTACCAACTCAAAACTCAAACTTTTCGCTCATGTCAGTTCTGAACAGAGAAAGGTTCAATGCAAATGGTTCGAATTATGTGGATTGGATCCGCACCTTGAAGTTCACCTTTAGTTATGAGAATAAGGTGTATGTTCTCGACGATGATCTTGTCGAACCGGCAGGGAGTACTCCTGAAGAAGATATTGTAGCCTACAACAAACACTATGATGAATCGACCAAAGTGGCTTGCCTCATATTGGCTACCATGTCCTCTGATCTCCAAAAGAACTTTGAGAACTAGTGTGCCTATGACATGAACCAACAGTTCAAGGAAATGTTCCAAGAGCAAGCAAGGCAAGAACGATTCGTGATCGTTAAATCCCTCATGGCATGAAAACAACAAGAGGGAGCTTCTATGTGTGTGCACGTCTAAAAGATGAAGTCTTACATAAACAGACTAGGGAATCTTGGTGTTGGGCTATGAAAGGATATGACAATTGATATGGTTTTGAACTCGTTTTCTAGTTCATATTCACAGTTCATCATGAACAACAATATGAATAATCTTGACAAGACCTTGTTGAAACTGCATGACATGCTTAAGACAGCTGAAGCAAGCGTGAAGAAACCTGCTAGCTCCAACCCTACTGGTCCAGTGTTGGCCATTGATCGTGGTGCTCCTAAAAGGAAAAGGGTTTCTCATCCCAAAGGAAAGGGAAAGGGAAAGGTTGGACAGTCTGAGCAAAGCTCTAAGGGAAAGGTCCAAGCTGAAATAGTTCTTACCACTAATCCAAATGAGGTTGTGTGTTTCTACTGCCAGAATAAGGGACATTGGAAACGCAGTTTCCCCAAATATATAGAGGATCTTAAGAATGACAAAGTCAAAGTGGATGGCACCTCAGGCATGTTTATGATTGAACTCCAAAACACATCCACTTCTAATTCTTGGGTTCTTGATACAGGATATGGTACTCATATTTGCTATGATATGCAGGAACTAGAGCGAAGTAGAGAGTTAAGGAATAGGAAGCTCAATCTGATCATGGGGAATAGGCATACTTCGACTGTTACAAGGTTCGGGGATTATGAAATCGTGCTTGGTGGCGGTGTTCAACTTAATTTATTAAGTTGTTGCTTTTCACTTGATATTGCAAGCAACATTATTTCTTTTTCATGCATTGTATAAAGATGGTTGTTGGTTTTCTTCTGATAATAAAAATGTGTAACGTCCCAAAATACGAGGGTAAAAATTTCTTTTTAAAACAACCAAAACAACCATTTATCATTTACTAAAACACTTAAAAGTATTTTATAATAAAAACAATGATCATAGTACAATCCCAAAATCTCAAGGTTGCGGAAAAATATAGATGTATGCGCTGCGTTCAAGCCGGACCCTTCCCTTTAGAACCGGAAGTACCTGAAACCATAAACGACGACTATAAGCACAAAGCTTAGTGAGTTCCCCAAATACCACATACCAAATATAACACACGAATCACACATATCCTACATATCCAACAATCAATAGGAGGTGCTATGTGACAACCATAGTCTTGCCATTATGCCACGAGCCGTATCATGGTCTTCCTTGCCAGGCTGGGGGCCAAAACCCTGGGTATTACAGACAAGTGACAGGAACCACCTCCTGGTCTTCCATGCAAGCATCACAAAGACAACTAGCATACAATCTACCACTACCTATCTACTTAACTGCCAGAGTCCAAACTCTGGTCTTGCATACAGATTTTCTAGGAGCCACCTCCTGCTCTTTCATAAAAATGCCAAGGGCCACCCCTGGTCTTCCTATAATACATAAACCAGTAGGGCCGACATTGGTGCCTTCGACCCATAGAATAGTGAGGAGACTCACCTCGCACTGCTGAATCACACTGATAATCCCTGGCTGCTGGTCCGACAAATTCCCGAGTTATCAATATCAAATAACACCCAATTAACATTTGGGTTACAAACCAAATCCAAGAATCCATACATGGGGTAAAAATACCATTTTACCCCTCACCTAGTTTGGTCCAAGACTAAGACCCAAAATCACAATAAAAAAGGCCCACAAGCCAAATAATCATCCAAAGCCCACTTATGGCCTAATTTTCCAAATTGGGCCCAAACCCTTACACAGGCCTTACCCTAAATCCCAATAGCTTTTCCCTAGTCCAAAACACTTGTTCTCAGATGGCCCAACAATGCCCCAAGCAACCAAGCCCAAAAGATAGCCCAAACCCGAAGCCCAAACATGCGAGGTCCAACAGACTGAGTACGCGGGGCGTACCCAACACGTACGCACAACGTACTCGCTTGGAGACTTGTACGCTAAGCGTACCTGCTTGTACACCGAACGTACTCACCCTCTTCAGCCTAAAACTTGTTTCAACACTTAATCCCTTAAGACAAGGCTCCAAAACATAGATCCGACTTCCTTAAGCTGGATTATCACGTAAAGTTGCTAACTTTACGTTCATGTATGGCTAAATGAAGCTCTTAAGCTTAAAAAGGACTTAATAAGTGACTTAATGCATGCATGTAACCAAAAATCCCATAAATCTTGTACCTTTATGCTTAAGAAGTCCAAAACAAACTCAGATCTAAAAGGACAAGCCCTCAAAACGTCTTAACTCTTCCATCCACCCAAAAAGGGGACCAAAAGCATAACAAAGAAGCTATAAGGAGATGTAAACATCTACAAGCCAAGGTTTAAACTTGATACCTCAAAAAGCTTGCCCAAAAGATGATGATTCTGGATCCAAACCTTCCCACCAAATAAGACAACTTCAAGCTTCTCTTCTTCCTTCACTGTAACGACCAAAAATTTCAACCAATTTAAAACATTTTAATCCATTCAAAAACCATTAAGTTAATACAACTTGTTTTCAAAACAGTTTCAAACATCAGAGTATCCCCTGAACCCAATCATAAAATCATGAAATATGAGGTGCGGTACGATCACGCCTTTGCCTTGCCACGATCACCTGAAGTACCTGAAACAATAAACTGAAACCGTAAGCTCGAAAGCTTAGTGAGTTCCCCCAAAATACCCATACACACATAACCATACACATACAGCAATAAACATCATACAATGGGTCCGATCAACCATCAGGTTGGAATACCCCTGGCCCTCAACCGTCGGGTTGGAATACCAACATACTACGAGTCCAATCATCCCTCAGGATGGAATACCCCAGGCCCTCAACCATCGGGTTGGAATGCCCACCTACTATCAAACATGTGCACCTATCAAATAATCACATAACAGTCTACATAACGACATACTAGGGCCCTATCATCCTACCAGGATGGAATACCCTCTACTACTGCTCAACACGTGCACATATAACAGGTAATCTCCTACCAGCATACAGACGGTCAGACCAACTACCGGTCACTAAGCATAGCCACATCCAATCTATCAGAATACTGATCTAACAGAGCATACCATCATATAGCCATCCTATCTACCAGGATGCCAACTAACATAACACAGCAGTAACTAACTCAAATAACAATTTAAAGGGCCGGCCTTGGTGCCTTAGACCCTTGGGTATAGTGAGGATAACTCACCTTGCACTGTTGAAACCTTACTGATATCCCTCTGCTATCTGCCAATCCCGAACTGCTGCTCCTTTGGCTCCTCGAGCTAACAACACCAAATATCACTTAGTCCAATACATTAATCCATCTTAGGGTAAAATGACCATTCTACCCCTAACCCAATTGGGTCCATATCTATTGTCCACAACCAAGGCCCAATACTAAGTAAGCTTCCCAAGCCCACTAGTAGCCTTATAATGGCCCAATTTGCTATATTGGGCCCAAACCCTTAATGGGCCTTACCCTAAGCCCAAAATATAATTCCTGACCCATATTAATCGAATCCCAATGGCCCATCAAGCCCAAATACCCAAACATGCCTCCAAACCGTGGCCCAAAACATATAGCCCATACAGAGAGAGTACACTGGGCGTACATCTATGTACGCTAAGCGTACATGCAAGACGGTGCGTACGCTGGGCGTACTTGCACGTACGCTCAGCGTAATACATCTGTTAAGATCTTTCCCAATAAGTGCTTAATACTCAGATTTACAAGCTACCATTACAGATTCTGGTCCTTTTCCACGTCTTAACCCATAAAGTCACTAACTTGGTGACTTGCAACCCACCAAATAAGCCCAAACTCAAAAGGTGACAACATACTTCCATAACAAGGGCTAAATATCATGCATGAAATCATTAGGGCCATCAAGATTGAAACTTTATTACTTGTGGGACACTTTTAGCTCTGAGGGTGGAAACCCCAAGCTCAAAATCGAAGTTGCTCCAAAAAGGTCCATTCTTGGGACCAAAATAACCCCAAAACCACACTACACAAGATCTAAGCTTTCTTAAGCAAAGTTATGAACTTTATACCTCCAAAGAGTTCCAAATGATGATGTTATTCCAGATCTATAAGCTCCAACTTCCCAAGTCCTTCTTTGACAACTTCTTCTTTTCCTCTTCCAAGCTTAAAACCACCAAAATGAGCTTCCCAAGGTCAAGATCTCACAAAATGAAAGGATGAGGCGTTCTAGGGTTTCTCTGAGGTTGGGGAGGCTGATAATGAGGCTAGGGTTTGAGCCATTATGTTCTTTATATAGTGGCTCACCCTAAAATTAGGGTTTAAGGACTCTGGGCGTACGCTGGGCGTACTGCCCCAGCACCCGCGATCATTTTTCCCTGCTACGCTGGGCGTACCCAGCTAAACATACGCGTGCATTACATGCATGCCAAGGGACTGCCTTGCCAACTTTTCCATTAAGGGACCATAAATGACAACAACTTCAAAATGTTATAACTCCTTCATCCTAAGTCCGTTTCCGACGAACTTTATATCCACGAAAAGGTGGCGAGAAGCCCTACGCTTCTAATGACACACCCCGGTCCGAAACCTTCTCGAATGAAACCCATTGCCCACGAAAGACCGAAAAGCCCTTACTCTTGATCTCGGAAATTCATAAATAAATACTTTTAGAACGGGGCGTTACATTCACAAAGGCAGAAATGGGCACCAAAGTCATCTTAATAGCTCAAGAACACCACAAGGAGGATAAAGGTTCGATTTAGGGTTTTAGGAGGTTTGGGGGCTGGTGAAGAGGCCAACCCTCAAGACTTAAGATGCTTAAATAGGGTACACATGCTAAAAAATTAGGTTTTTAGGACCCCTCGTACGCCCATCGTACGAGGCCGAGGCTTCGCGATTCTTCCTTCTGGGTACGCTAAGCGTACACCAATGTACGCCCAACTTTCTGCCCTTCGCACTAGTTCGCCCCACGTACTCCTTATGTATGCCCCGTGTACTAGGGTTTCCTCTTAAACCCTAAAATACTTCGAAGGCCATAACTTCTTCGTTATAAATCCGATTTCGACGATCCTTATATCCATGAAAAGGTAACGAGAAGCTCTACACTTTTATCAACTAATACTTTCCATAAAATGAAACATCCCAAAAATACGGTCCAAAATTTTTATTTTTAGTTATTCATAAAACCATAAATACCATACATCATCTAATAAAAGCATAAGTAATGTATCTCAAATCATCCTCATAAAAATACTGTATCAAAATCATATATCAAAATGTCAGAGTCTAAAACATCCAGGCTGAACAAATGGTGTGTGCACTACAATCATCCCGATCTCTTCCCTTTTCTACCGGAAGTACCTGAAACCAAAACTGAAAACTGTAAGCACAAAGCTTAGTGAGTCTCCCCAAACTACCTCATACCATACACATAACATGCAAATAGGAGATACAGGCCCCGCCCACTCTCATGGAGATTCGGACCCCGCCCACACTCCGCTCTCTAGGAGATTCGGGCCCCGCCCACACTCTGTTGTCTCGGAGATTTGGGCCCCGTCCACACTCCGCTGTCTAGGAGATTCGGGCCCCGCCCCGCCCACACTCCGTTGTCTAACATGCATATAAGTATCACACAGAAAACAAGTATATATATTCCTATCAAGCAGTCACATATCTATACTCAAATAAAATAATGCTACGAGATTCGAGCCCCGCTCACACTCGGCTACTATGAGATTTGGGCCCTGCCCACACTCAGCTACTAACGTATCATATATATACGAGCCGACCTTGGTGCTGTAGACCCGTTCCTACTGAAGGAAACTCACCTCGTATGCTAGTTGTGAAATCTCGTGTGAGGAATCTCTGACTGTTGCTCCGACGACTCCCCGACTATCAATTTCATAATAACACTTAATCAAAATATGATAATCCTTCTTAGGGTAAAATGACCATTTTACCCCTGGTCAAAGTCAACACTTGGGTCAAAGTCAACCTTCTGGTTGACCCAACTCGTCGAGTTGCTCCAGCAACTCGTCGAGTCCTAGAACCTGAAATCGCGATCTAACTCGTCGAGTATCCCCCTGACTCGTCGAGTTCCCAGGCTACTCACAGTTGCGATCTACCGATTTAACTCGTCGAGTCCCTTCACCGACTCGTCGAGTTCTACCTTAAGCTAAAACGTGACAAACTAACTCAACTCGTCGAGTCCCTCTATGGACTCGCCGAGTTCGTCTGTCTGATTGAGCCATCTCAATGGATTAAGCTCCTACCCTTCAGATCTAAAATCCATACTTCACCCACACACTGGGAATACACTTTTAAGGTTAAAGTTTCCAACTTTACCCGCTATTAGTCCTTCTTAACGGGTTTAGCTCAAACCCTAACTCTCTAGAACATATATCTTGGTCGACAAGCCATAAAACTCTAAACCAAAGCACACTATAACAGATCTAGGCCTTGGACATCAGTTGGACACGTAAAGTTCCAAGCTTTTCTTCCATGCATGGCCTTTTAGGGCCAAAAAAGACTATAATAACGCTTTTAAGTTTGCATGGGGCTTCCATGGTCATAAAGTTTGCACTTTTTTGCCATGGAACCCCTTCTAGATCCCAGATCTGAAATGTAAGTTACTTGGTCCGGGAATACGTCCGGGTATTCTCGCACTACCGGTACATGCCCGACCCTAGATTCTATGATTTCCAGGGCGAGGGAGAGGGAGATCGACTTGGAGCACATCAGGAAGAGGATGGCAGAGGAGGGACAGGTAACTGGTGCTTTGGGGAAGAAGCCCAAGGGATTCGACTCTAGTTCGAAGGGCCAGCCGGGCCAGAGCCGCTGCAGGAAATGCGGCAGGCCGCATGAGGGAGCTTGTAGACTGGGATCATCGGGCTGCTATAAGTGCGACAAGACTGGGCACTTTGGTAGGGATTGTACAACCCCTACCCCCACCTTTCAAACATCAGACCTAATTTGCTTTCATTGCAATAAGAAGGGCCATAAAAAGGCCAACTGCCCGAGATTGACAGCAGCAGCAGCGCCAGCTCCAACGACCTTGCGGCTCACGGATGGCCAGCAGGGCAAGTCAGAGGCTCCAATAGTGAGGATCCGAGCCTTCCAGTTGACTACCGAGGAGGCACGCGCCGCACCCGATGTGGTGACGGGTATGATTTCTTCTCCCTAGCTTTTAATATATGTTGTTTATGATATTTATGTGCCATGTTATGTGTTTTGTTTAAGATCGTTCCATGTGAACGATATTCCAGTTCAGGTGTTGCTCGATTCGGGTGCTACCCGATCGTATGTCTCTCTTGCACTTAGCAAGAGGTTCCCTGAGTATTCGGGCATGTTGGATTGCCCTTTAGAGGTCGAGATTGCTGACGACCAATCAGTTCGAGCATCAGAGGTTTTCAGGGATTGTGTTTTGAGGTTGTTTGAGGAGCGCTATCTGGTAGACTTGGTTCCCATACCATTGCGTGGGAACAAGGTCATCATCAGTATGGATTGGTTGAGCCCTAATGGGGCGGTGATTGACTGCGCGCAATAGTTGGTACGTGTCAGGACCCTAAGTGGGGGGAGAGCTGGTGATTCAGGGCGAGAGGCCACAATGCAGACCAGCTTTATGCTCAACAGCGAGGGCTAGGTGCTACCTTCAGCAGGGTTGCGCCGGATATGTCGCCTACATCATGGATACCTGGGAGGAGGGTAAGGCGACTGTGAGGGATGTGCCGGTGGTGCGAGAGTACCCAGCTGTGTTTCCAGAGGAGTTGCCTGGGATACCTCCGGAGAGATAGGTGGAGTTTAGGATCGACCTGGTCCCTGGTGCGGCTCCGATAGCCAAGGCACCGTATCGGTTGGCTCCTCCCGAGATGCAGGAGTTGTCTACACAGCTGCAGGAGCTGTTAGACAATGGATTCATCAGACCGAGCAGTTCACCTTGGGGAGCCCCGATTCCGTTCGTGAAGAAGAAGGACGAGTCACATCGGATGTGTATAGATTACCGGGAGCTGAAGAAGGTAACGGTGAAGAACCGTTACCCACTCCCAAGGATTGATGATCTCTTTGACCAGCTACAGGGGGCATCTTGGTTTTCCAAGATAGATTTATGTTCAGGCTACCATCAGATGAGGGTCAGAGATGAGGATGTACAGAAGAATGCATTCTGGACTCGCTATGGCCACTACGAGTTCGTGGTGATGCCCTTCGGGCTCACCAATGCTCTTGCCGCGTTCATGGACCTCATGAACAACGTATGCAGACCGATGCTGGATCGGTCTGTGATAGTTTTAATCGATGACATCTTGGTTTATTCCAAGACGCAATAGCAGCATGAGGAGCACTTGCGAGAGGTGCTGGATACCTTGAGGAGGGAGAGCTTGTACGCCAAGCTCTCCAAGTGTGAGTTCTGGTTGCACGATGTTAAGTTTCTTGGGCACCTTGTCAACCAGAACGATATTTTGGTTGACCCGACCAAAGTGGAGGCCGTGATGAGATGGGAGGTTCCGAAGTCTCCATCTGAGATTCGGAGTTTCTTGGGAATGGCGGGCTATTACCGGAGATTCATTCAGGATTTCTCTAAGATAGACGTACCCCTGACCCGACTGACGAAGAAAGCCGTTGTCTTTCACTGGGGACATGAGCAACAGACAGCGTTCGAGACATTGAGACAGAGACTATGCGAGGCGCCGATCCTCGCCCTGTCAGAGGGCGTGGAGGATTTTGTAGTGTACTGCGATGCATCCATTTCGGGTGTGGGCGCAGTATTGATGCATAGAAGGCATGTCATCGCCTATGCCTCGAGGCAACTGAAGCCTCACGAGGTGAACTACCCGACACACGATTTGGAGTTGGGGGCGGTTGTCTCCGCCCTCAATATTTGGCGACACTACCTCTATGGGGTCTGTTGTATCATTTACACGGATCACAAGAGTTTGAGGTACCTCATGGACCAACCGAATCTGAACATGAGGCAACGTCGGTGGCTAGATGTGGTGAAGGATTACGATTGTGAGATCCTCTACCACCCGGGGAAGGCTAATGTGGTGGCCGATGCTCTTAGCTGCAAGGCTGCCCCGATCAGAGACGTTTGCTTGCGGATGACAGTGGTGACTCCGCTTCTGGAGCAGATCCGAGAGGCCCAGCAGGAGGCTATGAAGGAGGAACATCGGAAGAGCGAGCGTATTGTGGGTCAGATTTCCTCCTTCGACTATGATAGTCGTGGGTTGTTGACACTACACCGTAGGGTGTGAGTTCCATATCATGGAGGGATGCGCCAGGTTTTGATGGAGGAGGCGCACAAATCCCGATTCTCAATTCATCCCGGGGTGACGAAGATGTATAAAGATCTTCGTCATGATTACTGGTGGCCCTGCATGAAGCGTGATGTAGCCTGGTACGTCGAGAGGTGTCTGACCTGCAGGAAGGTCAAGGCCGAGCACCAGAGGCCTCACGGCAAGACGCAGCCGTTGGACATCCCCATGTAGAAATGGGAAGATATTACCATGGATTTCATCACCAAGCTTCCCAGGACTGTGCGGGGAGTGGATTCGATTTGGGTCATTGTGGATCGGTTGACCAACAGTGCTCATTTCATACCGATCCAGGAGAGAATCTCGGCCGAGAAGCTGGCCGATATCTATATTTGAGAGGTTGTAGCTCGACATGGAGTGCCAATATCTGTGATTTCTGACAGAGACGTGCGGTTGACTTCCAGATTCTGGAAGAAATTCCACGACGAGTTGGGTACTCGTCTGCACTTTAGCACCGCTTTTCATCCGCAGACGGATGGTCAGAGCGAGTGGACCATCCAGACTTTGGAGGATATACTGCGGGCATGTGTCTTAGACTTTGGTGGTAGGTGGGATACCTATCTTCCATTAGCTGAGTTCTCCTACAACAACAGCTACCACGCGAGTATCGATCGTCCTCCCTTTGAGATGTTATACGGGAGGAAGTGCAGGACCCCGATTTCCTGGGGTGAGGTTGGGCAGAGAGTCATGGGACGTACCGAAGTGGTACTCAAGACTATGAAGAGGATCCAACAGGTCAGGAGCAGGCTTCAGACTGCTCAGAGTCGGCAGAAAAGTTATGCCGACAAGCGTCGTTCGGACCTAGAGTTCCAGGTCGGGGATATGGTCCTCCTGAAGGTGTCACCTTGGAAAGGTGTCATCCGGTTCAGGAAGCGAGGAAAGTTGGGCCCCAGGTACATCGGTCCTTTTAGGGTTGCTTCCCGGGTGGCCAAGGTGGCGTATAGGCTGGATCTTCCAGCCGAACTTAGCCAGATTCATAATACCTTTCATGTCTCCCAGCTGCGGAAGTGTATGGTAGACGACTCTGCAGTGGTACCTTTGGAGGATATTCAGGTGGATGACAGCCTGAACTACATTGAGCGACCAGTAGCTATCCTCGACAGGAAGTCGAAGGATCTGAGGAACAAGAGGGTCGAGCTGGTGGATGTGCAATGGCAGCACCGTAAGGGCTCAGAATGGACTTGGGAGCCGGATGACGAAATGCGGGAGCACTACCCCGAGCTTTTTCCAGATGCAGCACCAGACTTCGAGGACGAAGTCTAAAATAAGTGGGAGAGATTTGTAACGCCCGGTCCCCGGTACGTATTTTAAATTTAAAGATTTTATGTTTTTACACTGGGACTCGGCGAGTTGGAGGCCCAACTCGTCGAGTAGACTAGACTTTGGACGCGGGTTTTAAGTAACCTACTCGACGAGTCGGGAGCCCGACTCGGCGAGTAGGACTGTCTGGATGAAACCCTAATATTTAGGGTTTGCACCCTATTTAAGCACCTTATCTTGTCCCAACCCAGCCTCCATCGTCCCTCCCAGTCCAGAATAGCCCTAACTCGAAACCCTAATCATTTATTGAGTGTTCTTGAGCTTTTTGGTGCCATTTGTGTGTGTTTGAAGTTTAAGAAGGAGAAGGAAGCTTGAGAGATCAAAAGGAAGCAAGAAGATCTAGAGGTTTTGGCACATTTCAAGCTCATTTGACGTATAAAGTTGAAACCTTGACCATTTATCTCTTAGATCTCTAGTTAGGGTTCATTTCTATCTTTTCTAAGCCTTAGAAGTGCCATTTTCGGGATTTTGTGGTTATAAAGGGGTATGACTTCAGATCTGGAACCATTAAGGGTTCCTATGGCATAAAGGTGCCAACTTTATTGCCATAAGAGCCCCATGCATCTTGTAGACTCCATTTTAGGGCCATTTGAGCCAAATACCCCATGCATGAACGTCAAGTTTGTAACTTTACGTGTATTATGGACCCTAGGAGGCCAGATCTATGTTTTGGATGTGTTAAACCCGACTGAAATCAACAGTATGGACATGGACTTTGGGGGACTCAGCGAGTCGTTCTTGGGACTCGACGAGTCGGGGTATGGTTCCCCAACCCTAGTCTGCTTGGATCGAACTGGTTGAGTCTAGAAGAGGACTCAACAAAATAGATGTGAAACTGGACCTGAAAATCATGGAACTCGGCGAGTTCAAGAGCAGAACTCAGCGAGTTCAAGGCAAGTCCCAACTGCATGAAGACGTACTCGACGAGTTCATAAGGAACTCGGCGAGTCCATGGCTAAACGTGTCTTCTTGCATGAAGCAGGACTCGACGAGTTCAAGGATGAACTCGGCGAGTTAGATGAAGAAGGTCCCGACTTTGTATGAAGGAGAGCTCGACGAGTGTGTGTAATACTCGGCGATTAAGATTGAGGTTCTAGTGTTTTGAGGATTTGGGAAATCGGTGAGTTGTTGGGTCAACTCAGCGAGTTGAAGTCAACCAGCCGTTGACTTTGACCTAGAGTTGACTTTGACCAAGGGGTTGACCTTGACTTTGGCTTTGACCTGAGCAACCCTTGTAAGGGTTAAGGGTATGTAAAGGTAAATTAAGGAAGGTTGTTATGTGCAGGAGTTGAGAGGAGTTGATCCCAGCATCGAGGACAGTTCAGACTGCACGACATTGAAGTGAGTTACCTTCCAGTAGCGGTGGGTCTGCGACCACAATGTCAGCCCACTAGTAGGAGCTATTGATAGATGATTGTCTTTGTGATAATTATATATGTTTGCTACTACCTGATGTGTTTTATGTGCTATCATGATATGTTGTAAGTGATTAGTGGTAGTAGGAGGGGAGTAGTCCCCGAGTTCGGTCGTTAGGAACGAAGGGTAGGTCGGCACCCCAGATATGCCTGACAGTATGTTTATGCTATGTTTTGTGTGATAGTAGTAGGGGTGAAATAGTCCCCGTAGCCGGTTGGGATAAACCGGAGGGTAGGTCAGCACCCCAGAACTGCTTGACATACGTAGGTCAGCACCCGAGAACTGCTTGACATGGGTAGGTCAACACCCCAGAACGGCTTGACATGGGTAGGTCGGGCACCCCAGAATTGCCCAACAATATGTATGTTGTATGGTATGTGGTATGATGGGGGAACTCACTAAGCTTTGTGCTTACAGTTTTCAGTTTTGGTTTTAGGTACCTCTTCGTCGAAGGGGAAGGAGCCAACACGGTAGCAGCGCATCGCACACACATGCTTTCGTATTTTGAGACCCATGGGATTGTACTCTGACATTATTACTATTTTGATGATATGATTTTGAGACATGTGATTATGGTTTGATGAATTGAAATGATGATGATGATGTTTTTCAGTAACTGTTTTATAAGTAATTTGATTAAAAAACAAAATTTTTGGTCTTGAAAATTGGGATGTTACATCCATCCATAGCAACATCCAAGAATAAGGGGAAAAAGGGATAAAAATCAAGATCTAGCTACATAGAGGAATAAAAATCGGATCTTGGACACTTATAAAGGTCCAGAAGAATGTCAAACTGAAGATGAGAGCTTTACTTGCTAGATGCTTGCTTCCTTCTTCCAACTTCTTCTTCTCTTGCTCCAAAAGTATCACACTAGATCACAAAATGAGAGGGAATAGTGATTAGGGTTCACAAGGGCCGATATAGGGGTTTGGAGGCTGATAAAAGACCAGCCTTAAGGACTTAAGGAGGTTATATAGGGTGCAAAACCCTAAAATTTAGGGTTTCCCACCCAGCCATCAACACGCCGAGTTCTCCACACCAACTCGCCGAGTTGGTCAATAAAAATGCACGACCCAAAATCCCTTCAACACGCTGAGTTGAGGCTATCAACTTGCCGAGTTCCAAAGGAAAACTTGCTTTAAGAATAAATCTCATACCTGGAAATCGGGATGTTACAAAATAGAATAGAACTTGTGGTGGAACAAAACCAAAATGGTGGTGGTGCTGTGGGGGTGTTTTGATTGCAGGAATCCGACAACGGTGGTGAAAACCCGAGCTTAGAGGTCACCAATGTTTAAATCAGAAAATCAACATTTAAACTCGGTAAATGGTCATTGGAGAGAAGAGAAATAGAAAAGAAGGGAGGATAAGGACCTTTTCCGTTGGTTGTGAGGATGAAGTTATTGCCGGTGATGTTGCTTCTGTTGGATTAGTGTCTAAGCCCGTAACTATATTTGGTATGTACTTGACCCGGTTGTGCATGGTCCTTCTGGGTTGCCTTCACCAAAGCAACTTGACAAGGTAATTTGATATGAGAGAGAGGATATTATGGTTTATTAGTATATTATAAGAATAATATATTAAAGGAGAAATCATATTTATTTAATTAGTATTAGTCATAAATTAATTAGGAATTAATTTGGTGACTAAAAGAGATTAATTAAATAAAGGGGTATAAACTGTCAAATGTGTGATAGTTAGATTTTGGGCTAGGAAACCTAGTGGACAAGAGGGGGAACGAAAATATGATGAAAGGATCATCATATTTCGTCCAAGGCCCTATTCCAGAAGGTTCCTTGGGCTGCTTGGTGGCTAAGCTGTCCATTAGGGTTTAGACTGAAACCCTAGTAGCCTGCAAGTATAAATATGACCCCTAGGCTATGGAAATCGGCTAGACATTATTCCAAGAGAAACCCTAGGCCGATTTCTAGCATCCTCCCTCCTCTCTCTTATTGCCTTCTTGCTACTTGGTGTTTGTGATCCATTAGAGGAATTACAATTGTGATTCTAAGCTCAAGCAAAGAAGATTCAAGCTATTTGAAGAGGTAAACATCTAGATCTGATGTTGTTTGTTATTTTGATAATATGTATGCTAGATTAGGGTTTGCAAGACTTGGATTCAAAGCATGTACAATAGAGAAACCTAGATCCAAGCATTAGGGTTTGTATGAGCACATAGGATTGTTTCTTATGCATAAAACCCATCAGTGGTATCAGAGCCTTGATTGGTTTCAATTGTATGTGATGCTTAACTGTTTTGCTTGCTGAAAATCGAGTTTTTTGCCTCTGCCCGACTCAACTCGGCGAGTCAGTATCTGGACTCGGCGAGTTGGCCCCTACTCGGCGAGTTCAGAGCTGACTCGGCGAGTTCGAGCGTCAGACAGAGGATATTTCGGGATTTAGTTGCTGTTTTGACTTGGATACAATGCCTAAATCGTTTTTTGAAGTTAAAATCCGAATTTTATCTTAATTAAATGATTATCCTTGCCAAAACAATAGATAATTTCAAATCTTTTGAATATTGGTTGTTTATATGATAAATATGGATTATTTAAAATTATTTGGTAATTATCTTATGACTAAATAAAGTTAGATCAAATATAGATAATTATGAAATTAATTGTTTAATTTGAATTATGTGTTATTTGATCCCTTATGTTTTGAAAAATTCAAAACTTGCCCTCAAGTTTTGAAATTTGAATTTTGTGATTAAAAGTTTAATTTGAATAATTTAAATTTCAAACCCTTAGAATTTTACAAGTTTAAAATTCAACCTTATGCTATTATTTTATTACAAGATTAATTAATATATATGTATAAGAATAAGCTAGTCTTATCGCTAGTAGGCCTCATTCACGAAGCCAGTCTATAAGGTGGGTATAAGGTTGCTGCCTATAAAATGGCGCTTAATGGGTGTACACTCACACCTACCGCTTGCTTGACTGGTGGAGGGTCGTTAGCCGAACGGATAGGATAGGGCGTTTAATTCCTCATTATAAGTATGATGGAAATATTAAAGTAACTACATTGTTTTATAAATTCCCAATCTTAGTTACTTTAGGGTAAAATGTGAAAATGATGCTACTCCATGGAATTACACTTTGTACCCCTGTCAAACGTTAGTGGAGCGTGCGTGGTTAACCGGCACACTAATTTGGGATTGACATTGGTGACAAAGGGTGGCTCGATGTTTTATCATAGATCAATGGAGCGTGCGTGGCTAACCAGCACATTGATTAGGTGATGAAGACATTGAGTGCACCATGTTGATTCACATGGTTATTCACAAACTTATTTGCGATCCTCGGCATCCCAGTCGCAAATCTGAAGTGCATATCGAGATTTAAACATGCCATTGAAATGTTCAATGAAGTCTTCACCAGAAGGGCCACTGGAAACGAAGCTGCCCCAAGTATCTGCAGGATATCAAGGATGGGAAGATAAAGCCCACCTTCGCAGGTATGTATTTAATTAAATCTAATAACTCATCACTTGCTACTTCATGGGTCCTTGATACAGGATGTGGTTACCACATTTGTTCTGATTTGCAGGGGCTAAGAAAAAGTAGGGAAGTGGAGCATGGAAGAATAAGCTTGATCATGGGAAACAAGAAGTCTTCACCAGTAACCAAGATCGGAGTTTATTCCTTAGTGTTGAGTAATGGGTTAGGACTAGATTTGAGTAATTGTTGCTATTCGCCAGATATGGCAAGGAACATCATTTCTTTTCATGGATTGTTTAGACAAGGTTTCAGATATTCGTTTGATAATAGTAATGGTTCTATTAATGCTTATTTGAATGGTGTCTTTTATTTCAATGCATTACCTTGTAATGGGATTTATGAATCTGTGTTAGTTGTTGATAATTTAGGAAATGATGTTTTGAATATTGATTCGTCCATAAGTTTGGACAAAGCATGCTTGTGGCATTGTCGCCTTGGCCATGTTAACAAGAAACGCATAGCCCAACTCCAAAAGGATGGAGTCTTGGAGTCATTCGACCTAAGGGACGATGACGTGTGTGAGTCTTGTTTACTTGGGAAGATGACCAAGTCACCCTTTACTGGCATATGTGAAAGGGGTGAGGGTGTATTGGATCTCATACATACAGATGTATGTGGACCCTTTAGATCCACCACAAGGGACGCTTGTCGCTTCTACGTGACTTTTACAGACGATTATAGCAGATATGGATATATCTACTTGATTAAGCAAAAGTCAGAAACCTTTGAGAAATTCAAAGAGTTTAAGAATGAAGTGGAAAATCAGCTGGGCAGGAAAATCAAGATGCTTCGATCTGATCGAGGAGGAGAGTACCTAAGTCTTGAGTTTCACGACTATCTAAAAGAGTGTGGAATAGTTTCACAATTGACGCCTCCTAGAACGCCACAATTGAATGGTGTGGCTGAGAGACGTAATCGAACCTTGTTGGACATGGTTCGCTCTATGATGAGTCGTGCTTCGTTACCAATCTCATTCTGGGGGTATGCCTTAGAGACTGCCGCCCATATCCTTAACTTAGTTCCCACCAAGAAGGTTACCAAGACACCTCACGAGATGTAGACAGGGAAAGCTCCCTCGTTAGCACATATCAAGGTTTGGGGTTGTGAAGCTTTCGTAAGACGAGAGACTCACGACAAGCTAGAACCTCGTAGTGAGAAGTGTTATTTCATCGGCTACCCACATAAGTCTTTTGGCTATCTCTTCTATAGACCAAGTGATAATGTTGTCTTTGTTGCTAGGAGAGGGGTTTTCAGAGAGAGAGAACTCATAAGTCAAAGAGACAGTGGGAGTCAGATTGACCTTGAAGAGCTTCAAGAGTCAGGAGATGAAGGAACCTCTAACACTGGCATGCAACCTGAGGAGGAAACTCCGGTTGAACCAATTGACCAGTCCTTACCTCTTAGACGTTCAAGTAGAGTTATTGTTCCACCCCAGTTTTATGGTTTCCATATTACTACTGACGGGGACACATTTATTAGTGATAGTACACTAGTAAATCTGGACGAACCTAACAGCTACAAGGAAGCCATGGCAGGCCCAGAGTCTGATAAATGGAAAGAGGCAATGGACAGCGAGATTCAGTCCATGTATGACAACCAAGTTTGGAATTTGGTTGATAATGTACTAGGTCGTAAGACGGTCGGGTGCAAGTGGATCTTCAAGAAGAAGACAGACATGGATGGGAAAGTGCACACTTACAAAGCGCGATTGGTCGCAAAGGGCTTTACTCAAACTCCTGGAGTTGACTATGATGAGACCTTTTCGCCAGTTGCCAAAATAAAGTCTATTAGGGTAATGCTCGCAATAGCTGCGTTTCATGACTATGAAATCTGGCAGATGGACGTAAAAACCGCTTTCCTAAATGGAAAGTTAGCTGAGGATGTTTACATGAATCAGCCATAGGGCTTCGTCGATGCGAGGCATCCAAATAGAGTGTGCAAGCTTGAGAAATCCATTTATGGATTAAAGCAAGCATCTCGCAGATGGAATCTTTGTTTTGACGAGAAAGTCAAAGAGTTTGGTTTTCTGCGAAACGAGGATGAGTCATGTGTGTATGTCAAGGCCAGTGGGAGTATAGTGAGCTTCCTCGTATTGTATGTCGATGACATACTACTCGTAGGAAACGACATCCCAACCTTGCAGGAGGTAAAGTCCTGGCTTGGGAAGTGTTTCGCTATGAAGGACCTCGGAGAAGCTGCATATATTCTAGGAATAAGGATACTGAGAGACAGAAGTAAGAGACTGATAGGACTCAGTCAGGATACATACTTGGAAAAGGTACTAAAACGTTTTAGTATGGAAAATTCCAAGAGAGGGGAGTTACCAATCCAATGCAATACCAAACTGAGTAAGACTCAGAGCCCAAGTACAGAGGCAAAGATAGCAGATATGAGCCGAGTACCTTACACTTCCGCAGTTGGCTCGATTATGTACGCTATGACCTGTACTCGCCCTGATGTGGCCTTCGCTTTGAGCATGGTCAGCAGATATCAAGGGAACCCTGGTAGAGCACATTGGATTGCTGTCAAGAATATTCTTAAGTACCTACGAAGGACCAAGGAATGGTTTCTAGTCCTCGGTGGGAGTGATGACTTAAGGGTGCGAGGGTACAGTGACGCTAGTTTCCAGACGGATCGGGATAATTACCGATCACAGTCGGGCTGGGTCTTTACTCTGAATGGAGGAGCAGTGACTTGAAAGAGTTCCAAGCAAGAGACCGTAGCTGATTCAACGTGCGAATCGGAGTACATTGCGGCAAGCGAAGCGTCAAAGGAGGCTATATGGTTAAAGAACTTCATAGGAGACCTTGGAGTTGTGCCAACCATAAAGGAGCCCATGGAAATTTTCTGTGATAATGAAGGAGCGGTTTTCTTGACCAAGGAACCAAGAGATCATGGCAGATCTCGACATATCGATAGGAAATATCATTTTATTAGACATCGGGTAGAAGAGGGACTCCTCGTTGTGAAGATGGTATCGTCAGAAGATAACTCAGCAGATCCCCTTACGAAGGGACTGAGTAGGGTCAAGCATTTGAAGCACGCTAGGAGCATTGGGCTAAAGGACGATATTAGTTTAGATTAGATAGGTAGGAAACTTGTAATAGATAATTTTATATTCAACATTTGATGATTAAATAAATGTGTTTTATTTATAAGAAAGTTACTATCCTATGTTGATTATTTATCTATTGTTTCAATTTTGCATGTTTTGACTTCCTGAATAATAAGATTATTCGAACAGTCCACAATCGATCATATGTTGGAAGTAGATATGAAAGAAGGTTGTCATAAATTAGTTTGTAGATTGTCTAAAAGGTTTTAGACATAGCAAAGGTTTGCTGCAAAGTTTATGAGTGCTTATGAAATATGTTTTGAGCATTGGAATAAACTCGCACTTGCTAGTATTACTTCTTGAATGTTATCATAAGTGATCGCAAGATGATAATATCATATAATCTTAAAACCTAGAGATATGGTTGTTGTTTGCTAGTTGATTATATATTGATAATACGAAAACACATCAGTAACTTGATGTTATAAAACATATTATTGTGTGTAACTTAGCTAGTAGATAATAAGAGCATATAAGTCGAAGTTTATCTGTTCCTTTTATTCTAAGAGGATAAAAACGATATCTTGGCCACTCGATGATTTGGTTTGACTTATGTGCAGGGCCCGGTCAGGATAATGTTGATGTGTTCAACTGAATTCTATGTCGAACGAATCAGAGATCGAGAAACAGAATGCTAGACAATAAGTATTGTCTACATGATATCTAGAACAGAGGATTATAGGATCCCTTATCTGAAGGACAGGATTTTGATCAGAGTGACAGAAGCGTATAAGAGCTACGATTGCTAATCGGATTCTGTAGACGTATGTGAGATATAGTTACTAGACTTATCCAAGTGGGAGACTGTTGGATTAGTGTCTAAGCCCGTAACTATATTTGGTATGTACTTGACCCGGTTGTGCATGGTCCTTCTGGGTTGCCTTCACCAAAGCAACTTGACAAGGTAATTTGATATGAGAGAGAGGATATTATGGTTTATTAGTATATTATAAGAATAATATATTAAAGGAGAAATCATATTTATTTAATTAGTATTAGTCATAAATTAATTAGGAATTAATTTGGTGACTAAAAGAGATTAATTAAATAAAGGGGTATAAACTGTCAAATGTGTGATAGTTGGATTTTGGGCTAGGAAACCTAATGGACAAGAGGGGGAACGAAAATATGATGAAAGGATCATCATATTTCGTCCAAGGCCCTATTCCAGAAGGTTCCTTGGGCTGCTTGGTGGCTAAGCTGTCCATTAGGGTTTAGACTGAAACCCTAGTAGCCTGCAAGTATAAATATGACCCCTAGGCTATGGAAATCGGCTAGACATTATTCCAAGAGAAACCCTAGGCCGATTTCTAGCATCCTCCCTCCTCTCTCTTATTGCCTTCTTGCTACTTGGTGTTTGTGATCCATTAGAGGAATTACAATTGTGATTCTAAGCTCAAGCAAAGAAGATTCAAGGTATTTGAAGAGGTAAACATCTAGATCTGATGTTGTTTGTTATTTTGATAATATGTATGCTAGATTAGGGTTTGCAAGACTTGGATTCAAAGCATGTACAATATAGAAACCTAGATCCAAGCATTAGGGTTTGTATGAGCACATAGGATTGTTTCTTATGCATAAAACCCATCAGCTTCTGTCTTCAGTGATGCCCTAGTCTTCGCCGGTGATAGAGGTGCTGTTGTGGTCGAAAAAATAATTTCATGTTGGAATCGATCGTATTGGATGAATGTTGGTCGAAAATCAGGAAGGAGAGAAAAAAGGCACAGAAGACAGGAAAATGGTGAAGATGAGGGGTATATCTGCGCAGAGCATTAGTGGCGACGGTATTAGCGGCGACCCTAGGGTTTTAGTGGTGCCGATAGGGTTTTAGCGGCGATACCTTTGGAGGGAACTTCTATCGCGCATTTTTTGAGCATTAGCACCGACAGCTGTTTCCATCAGTAATTCCTCAACGACGTTCGTTTCCAATGGATTCTTGATCAAAGTCGAAAAACGCTCGTTTAGATATAATAGCAGGTTGGTTAAATACATATAGCTTGTTTTTAATGAGTGCCTGACGAAACAGCTTGTGAGAGCTTTTTTGTTCTAGGAATCATATGACAATCATAGCACATAACAATCTATGATCATGCGATCCAAATCAATGTTTTGATGCTCATTCAGTTAGTATCATGCAATATATCGTTTGACGTGTTTTAGTTTATTTTACTTGTTTCCAACCCTCTCCTTTATTTACCTTTATGCATTTGAATAAATAAAACATGATATTTTGGTTTATTCCCGAATTAAAATTGAATCCTCGAGAGTCGACTTTGTTTGCCTATTGTATATTTTTGAATCATATATATATATATATATATATATATATATATATATATATATATATATATATATATATCATGGTTGCAAAAATCGGTCTAGGCGGCCGATTAATCGGCGCCTAGACGCTTGTCGGCCTTTAACCGCCTATGAATAGCTGTTAGAGGGTTAGGCTAGGCGGCCTTGGTCAATATCGGTCAATACCGGTCCAACTCGGACCAAATCAGACCAAATCGGTCCAACTCGGACTTAATCGGTCCAGCTGACTCTAAAGGACCCACCAACTCAAAGGAGCCAGCTTGCCTAAAACATAACTACATTTGGTTTCGTATTGAGGATCCCCTTTTATAGAGTATTGTTTCCTTAATAGAATGTTCCCATCTTCGATGTGGGATGTTCAAACTTTTACTCTTCCATGTATCTCCTTTGCATTACGTTCTTCCCCATCGACGCCTCTCCTGCTGCTGTTAGCCATTAGCTATCAAAGAAATACGAGGCCGAATAGAAGGTATCCGCTTGGCAAACGTGATGACGCGATCGATGGTGGAGGATAATGATCGGAGAAGTTGTTCCAGATTGAAGTGTCGACACCCCTGAATCGCAAATGTTTCTTCTTCCATCGCCGGTTAGTTCTTCATTCGTGCTCAACCATCGTTCCTGCATCGTCATTTTCCTTCCATTGTTGCTCCATCATCGACTCAACCATTGTGCTTGATCACAGGTTAGTTCTTAAATCTCGATGTTTGTTCTTCAATCTCGTTGTTTGTTGTTCAATCATAAATTTTTAGGGATTGTAACATGGTAGTGTGATTGAATCAATGTTTGTGTTGTAATTGAATCCGTCTCAATAGGTGCACACCAACTGTTTGACATTTTGTCTTAGTGAAATTTTCCGTGTTTAATTGACTGATTAGTGATTATAGGGAGGGTTAATCGGAAGGAATAGGCATCAAATTGTTTAATTCTCCACTTCTGCGTGTTTAATTTTGCGATTTGAGTTCTCCTCCGACCACTTCTCCTTGTTTAATTAACTATTAAGTTGTTTTGTAATTTGAGTTATCCTCCCTGTTTGACAGGTTAACTGTTAAGCACATATGCATAACCTGTTAACTGTTAAAGATATGTTAAACATTTGTAAGTTAGGTTGAGTGATGTTTTTCATTTTAGCATAACATGTTAACTGTTAAGTTGAGTGATTATAAAACTCACTACTCAAATATGCTAATATTAACTGTTAATTTGATTGATAATGTTTGGTTGATTGTTAATGTGTTAATTCGTTTTTAATGTGTTAAAGTTCCAATTGAAGGTTAGTATCAAATTCCAGGCCTTTAGCCCTTGATTCCATAATTTCCTTTCATAATAAGTCCCAAAATTACCAATCAGCCCCCTAAGCCTTTAAATCTTTTCAATTTAAGTCCATTATTTACCAAACGCACCCTGACTTCTGAAATCCTTTTCAAATTAAATCCAGAACTTACACTTTTAACCCCCGACTTCTAAAATTGTAAGAATTAACCCTCGAGACCAACACCTTGCTATATTATTACGGATTTCAGGGCTACTATTAATTTATTAATTTGCTTATTTATTTATTTAATAAACGGGGTGTTACAAATAATCAATTAGAAACCAATTAGAAAAGATTTTGGGAATTAATTAAACAATTTATTTAATTAAAGGGTTGAATATCAATTAATAAATAGTTGGTTGATTAGGAATATTTCAGAACCCCTTATGGGATTAGGGTTGGACGAAATCTCCTCTTGGATAAGGAGAGGTTTCGAAATCTACTTCATCCCACATGGGATGGACAAAACTTAGGAAGAAATTCAAGGCTATAAAGAGGGCCTCATGGATCTCATTCTTCTTCGCTTATTGGCTTGAATCTTCGCTATCCTTCTTCATCCCTTATAATGGACGAATTCCTAGTGAGCTTGTCCCTCCTCCTAGTCAATCTTATTATGGACTTCTGAGTTCATTGGGTGTGAACCAAAAGAAGGATTTTGGTTTGGATCCTATCATCCAACCAATGTGGCATGCACAAGATCACAAGCTTGAAGGTCGCTAGCTGCAAGAGAGGTATGCAATTCTTCCTTATTTATGTTTTCGTAGGGTAGCAGTAATAACATGAAACTTAGATCCTTAGGTTACGTGAACACATAATATGTTGTTATGTTTCCACTGCTATGATGAGGACTTTTATTTGGCATTTTATTGGGTCGCCACGACGTGGTGGGAAGGCACCACGATGTGGCAAGTCAAGGTCAACCCGCGTAGTTCATTTAATCCGCCACAATGTGGCAGTAGAGGGCCATGACATGGCAACTGGCAAAAGAGAAAACCCTATTTTTCGGGTTTTGCTCCCTATTTAAAGGAATGAGGAGGCTAAGGTTTGCTCACCCTCAGCCTCCATTAGACATGTGAAACCCTAAAACTCTCTCTCCCTCATTTTGTGCTTTGGTGGTGTTCTTGAAGCCTTGGAAGGAAGAAAGAAGAAGAAGTGAGCCAAGATTCAACAAGCTAGTCCTCATCCCTTGTGTTAGCAATCCTTTGGATGCTTGTAAGTCTCTAAGACTCGTTTTTTTAATCAAAATAGGTTGCTAGATCTTATGTTTTGTCCCTTTTATCTTCATCTTTTGTGAGTTGGAATGATGGGATCTCATAAAGCTTGCAACTTTATGAATCTATGGGACTTTGAGTATGATTTTTGGTTTGGATCTAGGTTATTGATGGGTTTTGAGCCATGCATGAGATTTCCATGGAAAAACCCTCTTTTTGGCTCGTTATAGCTTCAAGACATGCATTGGAAATGCATGTCTTTAAAGCACCAAATTTTATGTTGGATTTGGTATTAGAATCTATTCTGGAGTAAATGAGCTATGAAATTTTTGGGATAAGTGCTTAATGGGAAATGTATTGGCATTTTTTAGCTCATTTGAATGGTTTTTGACCTTGTGGATGGTCTTATCGGGTAAAGTTGAAAACTTTATCCTTCTAGACCTTGTTTCAGATCAGATCTGGAAATTGGAGCTTTTCGGGTCGATGAAAACAACTTAATCTATTAAGCTGCTGAAAAATCAGTGGCCATGACGTGGCTCAGGTCGCCACGATGTGGGGATGGGGAAAATCGCGCTTGACTGTTACTGGAGGGCCGTTGCATAGCCATAGGTGGCCACGATGAAGCGGTTGACCAAAAGTCAACGTAGACCGTTGACTTTGACCATTGACCTTTGAATTAAGTGGAATTTTAGTCAAACACCTATTTTGGAGGAATAACTCAAGGCTTATTTGGTTTGACTGATTTGGTGGTGCATAGTAGCGGTACTCTGTCAGTGAGAGCTGTAGCAGTTGAGCATTTTCTGTGAGGTGAGTCTTCTCACCATACTAGTGGGCCAAAGGCACCAATCCTGACCCACTGATTCGTATGTGTAGGATATACATGGTTATGTGACTATTACTGTTATGATTGTATGATATATGCATGGAACCAATCTGGGCTCGAAGTCATTATGTAATCGGGGTTGATAAGGACCCGAGGGTTGATACGAACCCTACACAGCTACTTGCTGTTATATGGGGTTGATACAGACCTGGGGGTTGATACGGACCTGGCACAGCCGCATGCTGTTATATTTATATGCATGTTGTATGTGGTATTTTTGGGAAGCTCACTAAGTTTTGTGCTTACAATTATGTTTATGGTTTCAGGTACTTCTGGTATGAAAGGGAAGGGCCCGACGTGATGGCACATCATTCCCCCTCATGATTCTGCGATTATGATTTCTTTCACTTTAATGTTTTGGATAGTTTCTATCTTGGATGTTTTCGAGACATATGATGTATGAAATTGGTGAATTTGAAAATGAAAAAAGTTATCACTGTTTTTTGGGACGTTACAAGTTGGTGTCAAAGCCTTGGTTTGAAGATTTCGGGCACACTTTCGGGTGTGTCAGAACTCAAACCGAGGAAATGATAATCTTTAAAAAGAAAAATATTTTTGTAAAAAAAGGGTTTTTTATAAAATAAAGACGGGGGTGCGATACGTGCAATCAGCCGAGCTCAAATAAGTGATTCCCAAAATACCCATATCCATGTGTTATGATTAGTATGTATGATAAATGAATTGCATGCTAGAGTAGGGTCAGGGATACCTTCTGGAATCGTATGATAGAAGTTTTTGATTTGTGTGATGCCTTATAGCCTAGGAGAATTGGATGCTATGTGCTACTTGGAATTGATATCGGCTCAATTAATCGCTAAGTGTATGCTTTGAAAGTTGTATACGATTAGGTTCATATAACCCTATAATGATCGATTTAGCTTCATTTCATGTTCCTTGTTTGGTTGTGGACTTAGGGTAGAATCATTATTCGACAGTCTATGTGAACCCATTTTGTGTACAACTTGCATGCATAAGGAAACCGACAGTGTTGGTTGAGGTTCCCTGTATCGCAGGGTTGTTGAGTTGAGAATTCATACGAGAGTCTAGGAAATGTTGTAGTAGGATATGTGTGTTGTTTAGCATAAGGTTAGTGTGTATGAATTTATTGTGGTGACTTAAAGGATTCATGATGGTCCTTTAGGAAAGTATAGATAGGTGTGGAATGTAGTATTGGGCCCGTACTACTGAAAACACATGATCTGTACTCGAGACAAGGATTATTTTGGAAATCCTAAGTAGCCTGTGGAATGGAAGTTCTCTCATGAGTGTGCTGATCGTTTGTATGTTTGTATTTCAGTTGGGTATGGCGATCACGCGAGGAGGATCTTCTGGATCAGGTTCTGGCTCTGGACCAAAACCAATTGATGAGCAGTTGCACGAGTTTATTACATATGATATTACCCGCGCTATTATGGAGGCCATCCTTGTGATTTTCGGTTCCATCAAGGAGGGGATTACGAAGCTAATGGATGAGCGACTCGGGGCCCTTCAGGCAGAGATCGTTGCAGGACAGTTAGGAGCACCGACTCCCTCGTTTCGGGAGTTCAAGGCTTGTGAAGCTCCAGAGTTCATTGGGGCTAAGGACCCTATCACCAGCGACCGCTGGATCGCTGACATGGAGAATACTCCGTGGGCGAGTTTTTGCCATGAGGGGGCTAAAGGTAGGGTTTGCATCCTTCCTTCTGAGAGACCAAACACGTGACTGGTGGGATAAGGTTGGTCAAGCTCTAGGATCTGCGGCAGTGGTGGCCATGACTTGGGAGGAGTTTGTTAGGAGATTCCAGGAGGAGTTTGCATCGGCGATCGAGGTGCAACAGTTGTCCAGGGAGTTTCAGGTCATTCGTCAGACTACTAAGACTATGGTAGAGATCACTGCCAAGTTCTGTGAGAGGGTTGACATCAGTGAGTTTGTGAGCTTTTCGGGGTGCAAGACCCTGAATGATATGACTGAGAGGGACTGTGAGCGGGAAATTGAGCTGGAGCTTCATACGAAGTGCAAGCCGGAGCAGGTACAAACAGTGGTAGGCCAGGCTAAGAGGCCCAAGACTTCAGATTCGCATTCTAAGGGCCAACAGGGTCGAAGCCGCTGCCGCAAGTGCAGCAAGCCACACAGTGGGGCATGTTGATCAGTGGGTTCAGATTGTTACAGATGTGGTCAGACCGGTCATATGAGTAGGGATTGCCCCCAGAGTGCATTGATCTGTTTTCACTGCAACCAGACAGTCCATAAAAAAGCTGATTGTCCGAGGTTGTCAGGATGGGCGGTGGCGGCGCCTGCACCATCCACCTTGAGGATTACCGATGGTTGCCAGGGCAAGGCGGAGGTACCTATGGTGAAGAGCAGGGCATTTCAGTTGACTACCGATGAGGTTCGAGTAGCACCGGATGTGTTTACCGGTATGTAATTTTATTATATCTATCATCACTTTCCTTATTTATGCTTATATTGTATCTAATCATGTATATGGATTTTCTTAGTCAATGGTATGGCTGCTCATGTTTTATTTGATACGGGTGCTACCCGATCCTTTGTTTCTCTTGCGATTAGCAAGAAGTTTAGTGATGCTCCCGGGACTCTGGATTATCCGTTGGAGGTGGAGATCGCCGACGATCGTTTTGTGAGTGCTTCGAGGGTTCATCGTGGGTGTGTTCTGAACCTGTTCAGCGAGAGATATTCTATTGACTTGGTTCAGATTCCTCTGCGAGGGTCGAAGGTTATCATAGGGATGGAATGGTTAGGCCCCAATGTGGAGATGATTGACTGTGAGCACCCACTGGTTAGAGTTCGAACCCTTAGTGGTGGAAAATTGGTTATTCATGGATAGGGGACTCCACGTGGACCAACCCTTTGTTTAGCAATGAGGGCCTAGAGATATCTTCAGCATGGTTGTTCTGGGTTTTTGACTTATGTGGCGGATACTCGGGTTGGGGTCGTAACGACCTTGAGTGTTGTGCCCATCGTCCGAGATTATCCTGACGTATTTCATGAGGATTTACCTGGAGTATCTCCCAAGAGGTAGGTTGAGTTTCAGATTGATTTAGTTCCAGGTGCGGCCCCAATATCCAAAGCACCATACCGGTTGGCACCGCCAAAAATGTAGGAGTTGTCTACGCAACTTCAGGAGCTACTAGACAAAGGGTTTATTAAACCAAGCAGTTTGCCATAGGGAGCACCAATCTTGTTCGTGAAAAAGAAGGATGGTTCATACAGAATGTGCATTAACTATCGGGAGTTGAATAAGTTAACAGTGAAGAACCGTTACCCACTTCTGAGGATTGACGATTTATTTGACCAGCTTCAGGGTGCATCTTGGTTTTCCAAGATTGATTTGCGATCAGGTTACCATAAGATGAGGGTCAGAGATGAGGATGTGCAGAAAACAACCTTCAGGATGCGTTATGGTCATTACGAGTTTGTGGTGATGCCTTTCGGGCTCACCAACGCACCAGCGGCGTTCATGGATCTCATGAACCAGGTATGCAGACTGATGCTTGATCGGTAGGTGATCATGTTTATTGATGATATTCTGGTCTACTCCAAGACCAAGGAGCAGCATGGAGATCATTTGTAGGAGGTACTGGAGACTCTAAGGAGGGAGAGGTTGTATGCCAAATTCTCCAAATATGAGTTTTGGTTGCGCGAGGTGCAATTCTTTGGGCACATCGTCAACCAGAAGGGTATATTGGTCGATCCGACCAAGATTGAGGCCGTGATGAAATGGGAAGTTCCGAGGACCCCATCGGAGATACATATTTTTCTAGGCCTTGCGAATTATTATCGAAGATTTATCTAGGATTTTTCCAAGATTGCCTTGCCTTTGACCCGCTTGACGAAGAAGAATGTTACTTTTCGATGGGGGCTCGATCAACAGCTAGCCTTTGAGACGTTGAGATAGAGATTGTGTGAGGTCCTGATTCTCACTCTTCCCGAGGGCATGAATGATTTTGTGGTTTATTATGACGTGTCTATCTTAGAATTGGGAGCTATCCTCATGCAGAAGGGACATGTGATTGCTTACACTTCGAGGCAGATGAAGCCCTATAAGGCGAACTATCCTACACACGATTTGGAGCTGGGAGTTGTAGTCTTTGCTCTCAAGATTTGGAGGCACTATCTATATGGATTTAGGTGTACTATCTTCACTGATCACAAGATTCTGTGATATCTGATGAATCAACCGAATTTGAAGATGAGGCAGTGGAGATGGTTGGATGTGGTAAATGATTATGATTGTGAAATCCTGTACCACTCTGGGAAGGCCAATGTTGTGGCCGATGCCTTGAGCCTCAAGGCGACGAGTGCATCTATTGGGGACTTATGTATGAGGATGGTTATTGTTTCTCCACTTTGAGATATGATCAACGAGGCTCAAGTAGAGGGTCTGAAGAAGGAAAACTGGAAGACAAATCGTATTAGGAGGCAGATTCCATTATTTGTCAGTGATAGTTGGGGCTTGTTGACGCAGTGTGGGAGGGTTTGGGTTCCGACTACTAGTGGGTTGAGACATACAGTTTTGGAAGAGGCCCATAAGTCGAAGCTTTCGATCCATCCAGGGGATACAAAGATGTATATGGATCTGAAATTGAGCTATCGGTGGCCCTATATGAAGAGAGAGATAGCTTGGTTTGTGGAGCGGTGATTGACTTGCCGGAAGGTCAAGGCCTAACACTAGAGACCCCATGGAAAAATGAAGCCGTTACCCATTCCCATGTGGAAATTAGAAAATATCATTATGTACTTCATCACAAAGTTGTCGAGGATGGCACGTGGAGTTGAATCTATCTGGGTCATTGTTGATAGATTAACCAAGAGTGCATATTTCATTCCAATTTCCGAGAGTATATCAGCCAAGAAGATGGCTGACGTTTACATTCGGGAGGTAGTGGTTCAACACGGAGTTCCTATTGATGGGTTTTGAGCATAAAAAACAATTCCTATGTGTGCATGCAAGCCTATATTCTTGGATCTATGTTTTCTCTAATTGAACATACAACTTTTGAACATCAAATGGAAAACCCTTGAGAGCAAGCTTCACAAATGTCACGACTCTAATGATTCACACCCAAACTAAGCAAGAGGATGAGAGAGGAGAGAGGAGAGGAGGCTTGAGAATTTTGGCTATTCCTCTAAGGAATCAAGTGGCCGAAAATGAGAATGGGTAAGGCCCTTTAAATAGGTGAGGTAGCTTAGAGCCAAAGCTAGGGTTTTAGGAGGAAACCTTAATTCCCGTAGCTTAGGGACCAAGCAACCCAAGAATCCCCATCCAAGAGCCCTTGGACGAAAATTCTAGGGCCTTCCTAGAGATTTTCGTCCAACCTCTTCAAGGGAGGTTCTAGAGCCCATTTCCTCAACTATCAATAAATTTCCAAATAACCCTTGTACTTTTAATTAATTTAGTTAATCCCAAAATTAATTCCAATTAATTTCTGATTAGCTATTAATTAAATAATATGATTTCTAATTAATATATTATTTTCATAATACCTTAATAAATCAATTATCTCAATTTATTATTCAAATAATAAATTCAACCTCTCTCCAAAAGTCATCCTGTCTAGTTGCTAGTTTTGAGGGCAACCCAAAATGACTGTGCTACTATCAATTCAAGTATTTATAGTTATGAGCTTAGACACCTAATCCAACACCTGTTTCGTGTGGTTTCGGATCGAGACGTTCGTTTTTCCTCTAGGTTTTGGAGGAAGTTTCATGAGGAGTTGGGTACCCAGCTGCATTTTAGCACAACATACCACCCCCAAACTGATGGGCAGAGTGAGCAGACCATTCAGACTCTCGAGGATATTCTTAGGGCGTGCGTGCTTGATTTTGGCAGGAGTTGGGATACTTATCTTCTACTGGACGAGTTTTCCTACAAAAAAAGTTACCATGCCAGTATTGACCGACCACCTTTCGAGATGTTATATGGGAGGAGGTGTAGGACCCCGGTGTGTTGGGGTGAGGTCGGAATCGGGTCACGGGGAGTACTGATGTAGTGCTTAAGACCACATAGATGATACAACAGGTGCGTGACAGGTTGCGGGTCACGCAAAGTCGACAAAAGAGTTATGCTGACCGACAACGTTCAGATCTCGAGTTCTAAGTGGGGGATTTGGTACCGTTAAAGGTGTCACCTTGGAAGGGTGTCATCCGGTTTCAGAAATGGGGGAAGTTAGGTCCCCGATTTATCGGTCCTTTAAGAATTATTGCCCGGGTGGGCAAGTTTGCATACGGTTTGGAGTTGCCTAATGAGCTCAGTCAGATACACAACACTTTCCATGTCTCTCAGTTGCGAAAGTGTTTAGCCGATGAGTCTGCAGTGATTCCTTTGGATGACATTCAGGTCGATGAGCGCTTGAATTATGTGGAGAGACCGATTGCGATTCTCGACAGAAAGATAAAGGCTTTGCGCAACAAATAGGTGAAACCGGTGAAGGTGCAATGGTGGCACCGAAGGGGTTCTGAGTTGACTTGGGAGACAGATGTTGAGATGAGAGAGCATTACCCTGGGTTATTCGCGGATGCGGACTTCAAGGACGAAGTCTGATTCTAGTGGAGGAGAGTTGTAACGTCTGAATCCTGAGGTACTTTACATTTTTCATATTTGTCCTTTAATTGGATCGCCACGACGTGGTGGGGAGGCACCACGATGTGGCAAGTCAAGGTCAACCCGCGTAGTTCATTTTATCCGCCACGACGTGGCAACTGGCAAAAGAGAAAACCCTATTTTCTGGGTTTTGCTCCCTATTTAAAGGAATGAGGAGGCTAGGGTTTGCTCACCCTCAACCTCCATCAGACCTATGAAACCCTAAATATATCTCTCTCCATCATTTTGTGCTTTGGCGGTGTTCTTGAAGCCTTAGAAGGAAGAAAGAAGAAGAAGTGAGCCAAGATTCAACAAACTAGTCCCCATCCCTTGTGTTAGCAATCCTCCGGACCCTTGTAAGTGTCTAAGAATCGTTTATTTATTTATTTATTATCAAAATAGGTTGCTAAATCTAATGCTTTGTCCCTTTTATCTTCATGTTTTGTGAGTTGGAATGATGAGATCTCATAAAGCTTGCAACTTTATGAATCTATGGGACTTTGAGTATGATTTTTGGTTTGGATCTAGGTTCTTGATGGGTTTTGAGCCATGCATGATATTTTCATTAAAAAACCCTCTTTTTGGCTCGTTTTCAAGACATGCATTAGACATGCATCTCTATAATGCACCAACGTTTATGTTGGGTTTGGTATTAGAATATGTTCTGGAGTAAATGAGCTATGAACTTGTTGGGATAAGTGCTTAATGGGAAAAGTCATGTCATTTTTTAGCTCCTTTGAATGGTTTTTGACCTTGTGGATGGTCTTATCGGGTAAAGTTGGAAACTTTATCCTTCTAGACCTTGTTTCAGATCAGATCTGAAAATTGGAGCCTTTGGGATCGATGAAAGCAGCTTAATCTATTAAGCCGCTGAAAACCCAGTGGCCACATCGTGGGTCAGTTCGCCACGACGTGGCGATGGGGAAATCACGTCTGATTGTTACTGGAGGGTCGCGGCATGGCCATAGGTGGCCACGACGTGGCGGTTGACCAAAAGTCAACGTTAACCATTGACTTTGACCATTGACCTTTGACTTACGTGGACTTTTAGTCAAGCACCTACTTTGGAGGAATAACTCAAGTCTTATTTGGTTTGACTGATTAGGTGGTTCATAGTGGCGGTATTATGTCATTGAGAGCTGTAGCAGTTGAACATTTTCTGTGAGGTGAGTATTCTCACCATACTAGTGGGTTGAAGGCACCAATACCGGCCCAATGATTCATATGTGTAGGATGTACATGATTATGTGACTATTATTGTTATGATTGTATGATATATGCATTGAGCCGATTTGGGATCAGAGTCATTATGGAATCGGGGTTGATACAGACCCGATGGTTGATACGAACCCTACACAGCTACTTGCAGTTATATGGGGTTGATACGGACCCAAAACAACTCTATGCTATTATATTTATATGTATGTTGTATGTGGTATTTTGGGGAAACTCACTAAGCTTTGTGCTTACAATTATATTTATGGTTTCAGATACTTCTGGTACGAAAGGGAAGGGCCCGACGTGATGACACATCATTCCCCCCTCCCCCTCATGATTTCGCGATTATGATTTCTTTCACTCTAATGTTTTGGATAGTTTGTATCTTGGATATTTTCCAGACATATGATGTATGAGATTGATGGATTTGAAAATGAAAAAAATTATCACTGTTTTTTTGGGACGTTACACATTAAAAATCTCACAATAAGTGTTTCAGATTTTGGACAAACATTACGTTGATACGAATCAACTTTCATAATATTTGAGTATTTATTTCATAAATTTTTGAATATTTAACATGATTTCAAATGTGTAATAAGTACTTTTGAGTATAGATAAAAAGAATGGTTGAAAAATTATGTTTAAGATAAATGAATGCATTCCATACAAAATTTTGAATTAGGTTCCTTTAGTAGAGTAAATTACATGAATGGTCCTTACGGTTTGGGATAATTTGCACGTTCGGTCCCTAACTTATTTTTTTAACTCGGAAGGTCCCTACAGTTTGTTTTTGTTGCGCGTCTGGTCCCTGTCTTACATAAAAAGACTATTTTGCCATTGATTTTTTAATTTATTTAAATAAGGTATGGTAGGTAAGGTAAAGTAAGGTGAGATGGAAATGTGGTTGGAGCCGTATGTTTATTTTTATAATTTAAAAAAATCAAAGGTAAAATAGTCTTTTTAGATAAGACAGAGACCAAACGCGCAACAAAAACAAACAGTAGGGACCTTCCGAGTTAAAAAAATAAGTTCGGATCAAACGAGCAAATTACCCCAAACCATAGAGACCATTCGTGTAATTTACTCTTTTTATTATTGTGACACATCTTATATTTTTCAAAAATATGTTTTTTTTATTCTTCTAAATGTTCTTCTTGGTTGATTATTTGTTTTTACAATAAGTTATCTTGTATTGAAGATTTTTTTCTTCAAAAAATTAGATGTGTTATATCGGAGAGGTTAAGAGGTTCGATGACTTATTATGCTTTTATTTATCACCATATAAATTTTTTGACCCATGGATGGGTGTCCCCAAAAACGTATTAGGAGACACTACTTGTCCATGTTGTGCTCTTTCATCATATTCGGCTAGAACATTTCACTATTGGGTAATAAAGGTAAATCATAAACCTAACATTTGAAAACATATATTAAATATAGATAAAGTATAATAAAAACTCGAATACTACATTTGAAAGTATTTTTCTGTTCGGACTCATAATAATCATCTAAAACCACATGAACTTGTTATTTTTTTTACTCTAAGGAAATTTACTCAAGAGTATAGAAATTCTATAGTAGGCTAACACTATCCATTTCTTGAGTGTTAAATAACTTATAATAGAAATTCTAGACTATATATCATCAGGTTAAATTGGAAATCACGCTCCACAATTCAACAATTATAATAAATTATAAAGATAGTGGTTACATTTTTAGTCATAGTAGTCTTAAGGAATGATGCATTCACCTAATGCTCCCTCACTTTATGATTAATCAAAATGATCAAATGGTTGAAGTTTATACCAAATAATTGTTGAATTTCAAGGTTTAATTACATCATGTCATGTCACTTGATTATGATTATTCATAAATATTTGGACTTCATTAATTTTCATAGCTATGAATGTAAGAATTATTATTATTTTTATTTTTTAAGCATGCACATTAAAAGAGTTTTTCACAAAGCTTTTTAGTGTTTTTTTTGGTATCATATTATCACCACATTATCAGTCTAAAACTTTACAAACACTTATTATATGTGAGAACTTTTTCATATCATCACCACAGTCTAAAACTTTACAAACACTTATTATATATCAGAGTTTTTTCATATAGTTTTTTTATAGCCCGACAATAACAATCATATAAGTAGTATAATAGATAAATAAATAAAGGGGAAATGATACAAATGTCCTACGAACTTTTTAGGGTTTACCCGTTGAGTCCCTAAACTTTTTGTCGGGCTTTATGGGTCCCTAAACTAGGATATGACCTGCTCTTTTAGTCTCTGTCAATCTGTAATAGCCGGTTCAGTGACATTTTAGACCAAAAAAACTCACATTGTGCCTCTATAAAACCAAAAAAATAAGTTCGGGTATCGATTCGTACCAAAAAACTCGCATTCTTTTCTTCTAAAGTCGATTCACACTCAATTCGTACCCTCCCAAGAAATCGATCGTTTCTCTTCTTTCCGTCTTCACCGTCGATCGTCACACACACTCACCGAAGATCACAACCCTTTTCCCCTTCTAATCGATTCTCGATCACAACCCCCTTCCACTATTTTCTTTGATTCGATTTCATCTCTTCAAGGAATTGACCCCCTCCTTCCTTCTTCTCTGTTTAAAATTGCACAACCTGCCTCTCTTTCTCCCTCCGAGTTGCAGGTTTGATGTATGCGATGTTGAGAAGGATGTGTGGGTTTGATGAGGTTCACAGAGGAAACCAGAGTTAATCTCTTTTTTTCTTCAATTTGCAGGAGATTGGTTATGGTGGTTGACTGGTGGTTTTTGTGGGTTATGGGTGCTCCAATGGTGGCTTATTTCACGAGACAAATGGGAGGAATAAGGGTGTTTGGATTGGGTTGTTGTGATATTGATTCGATGGTGATTAATGTGGGTTATGGTGGCTGTAATGGCTGAATAAAATGTTGATGAACAGTTGGTCAAGGAGGGTACGAATTGAGTGTGAATCGGCTTTAGAAGAAAAGAATAGTTTTTTTATACGAATTGATCCTCAAACTTATTTTTTTTGGCTTTATAGGGGCACAAAGTGAGTTTTTTTGGTCTAAAAGGCCACTGAACCGGCTATTACAGGTTGACAGGGACTAAAAGAGCATGTCATATCTTAGTTTAGGGACCCATAAAGTCCGACAAAAACTTTAAGTACTCAACGGGTAAACCCTAGAAAGTTCGTAGGGCATTTGTGTCATTTTCCCATAAATAAAATACTTATTATATGAGAGCTCTTTCACATAGTTTTAAATAAATAAAATAATAATGAAAAAACTCTTACCATAAAGCTTGTTATTTAACACGTTCTGTGAAAATATCCAATAGTTTTTTCACTGAAAAAGTTCATATATATGATCTACGTTGGTATCATCTCGATCATAAGGTAGAACTCCATGCATCTAGAGATAGAAATGAACCCCACATATGTCGCACTTGTTCTTAATTAGTGCAAGTATGGGTTTTTATTAATTATAGACTTACATTCTGATGAACCTTGTACACATAATTACACCTGTCCAGTTAAACCTAGGAGATAAACATCAAATCTTGAACCTAATCCTTGTAAAGTTGTCATCAAAAACTATTTAGGTCAAAAGAAACTTTCATGATTTTCTCCGGTGTGGACTTGTTAGAAGCCTCTCTCTTGAAAAATGTTAAGCATACTAAAGAAAAACATGTTGTGAAGTTGAAATACTGCAATTATATTATTGTATTTGTTGACTTTGGAGAGAGGCAAAATAATAACAAATAAATCTTGACCCGATGCGTTGTCAAAGGCAGCGTCGTAAATTCACCACTAGAATATTAGGCAACAGCGATGGATGAGTTCCGTCGCTACTTTCGAAGAATCAGAGACCAATTAAATTACGATTGACGATGCTTATTAATTATATTACCGAAGGATTATATCCGTCTGATTAAAGATATAATTAATTAATAAGTTTCCAGACACAACAACAACATATTAACCTTTCGTCTTGGATATATAGGTCTGATTAGAGATATAATTAATTAATAAGTTTCCAGACACAACAACAGATTAATCTTTCGGCTTGGATATATAGGCTAAAAGTTAATTAATGAGATCATATAAAAACTATATAAGATGGGGATTTCTATATTGAACGCCTGTCTAATAGCTAGCATTAATTACCATGATATATATGAATAAACTCATCAGAATTCCCAAGTTCAGGTTTACCTATAGGAAGTATCCAAAATGCATTTTGGTCAACTTCAAGGTAACCATGCACACAGCACACTCTCCACTTCTGTCTTACAGATTATATATAGTAGCACAATATTAAGGCTTTCATCTGGAAACCTCGTAAAACTTATGGAACATACTATATCTCATTTTGTCTCTCTCTCCTGCATGCGATCCATACTAGAGCACATAAAGTGGATAAGAAGAATCTTCTACATATACATATGCTCCCAAGTATACATATTATAAGAGAAGGAATTGAAGTAGTCTAGGTTGAAGGGATGGAAATCCGCCACACTTTGATGTCACGATCCAGACCACCACTGTAGATGAAATAAGAAGATGTATGATCAGATGGATCATCATCATATTCCTGATTCCTTTCCATTGTCAAGCACTTCACAGGGCCTCTGTGTCCCTCCAATACCGCTAAGCAAATGTAGAATCTGCCAATACCTCTCCAAATTCTTATGCTTTCATCTGCTGAGCCACTACACACCAAATCCGATATAACAGTCAAGCACAAGATAGACTTCGTGTGCCCCCTTAAAGCAGCCACGGCCACTGTGTTTCCATCATCAATATTCTTCTCCCAAACCATTATAGATCGATCACTGGAACCAGAGTATAGCATATTCTCATCAATGTTTAGTGCTAGGGCATTTACCCCAGATTTATGTTTCTCCAATATAGCAACCAGTGTATGATTCTCGCCTTCTGATGCCTTCCTCCAAACCTTGATTTTCTTGTCAGCTGATCCAGTATACACATCTCCATTGCTAGACAATGCTAGTGCATTAATTGCATCATCATGTGCATTAGCTACCGACTCTAAACATTTGAAATCAGATGTCCGCCAAATCTTTAGTGTTCTATCCCATGAGACCGAGTATAAAAGCAATCCATCATTGGATAAGGCTAGTGCTGATACGGTATCAAGATGATGTACCCACGTGGATTTCTTGTGGCGTCTCACCTGTACATGGTTCTTTGGTGTTAGAAGTTTAAGGGCTCGATCGCCAAGTGTAGGGAGTGTAGCCAAGTGTGTCAGCTTATACTGTTGTGTTTCATGACCACTGATTTTCCACACACGGATTTTATGATCTTGATGGGCACTGAATAATTTATCACCTGAAATCACCATCGACTTTACTGCACCATTTCCCTTGATTACCATGTTATCAGCTAGATATTCTTGATCCATATGAGAGCTTAACCCGTTGCGATTCCATAGTTGAATTTCTTTGTCTGAAGAACCTGTGTATAGAAACTGTCCCCCAATGACCATAGAGGAGATGTAGGAATTGTGACCTTGACCGATTGTAGCGATGCAGTGGTGGCATGCGATGGGTAGGTGATGAAGTACTGTATGATGGGATTCAGATGTGAAGGTGTCAATTTTCTCGGTGGAGAAGATGCTTAAGTCATGGTGAAGGTAAGCCCTAGAGCCATTTTGGGAGTTATTAGAAGTAAGATGTGACATCTTGCAGTATAATTAAAGTGAAACGTAGAAGCATGAAAGCAATTAAAAATGTTCTGAGCAAAAGGGTTGTATAGGATATTATTCAAGTGAAAAGTAATTATACCATTCAAACTTTTCCAACATGTGTTGCATATATAGACCCCAAGATGGACCTTGACATTGGTGCTGGATCAGCATTATCCACTAAAGTTTGCGCCTTTCTTCATCTTTCTAATGTGTAAAGTGGAAACATATTTAGTATAATCCACAACCTCCCTTTGCCTTGGTAAAGGCTAGACATGTATATATTTATTGGATATTTTATGTCCCTCTAAAGGATTTCATCTGATTTTATTTACTTTTTGTGAAACTTGCCATTTCTGGTATTTCAAGTTACTTTTTTGATCTGTCTCATAGTGCAGGCTAATCTAGAGATGGCACATAGTGTTGGCCGTACAAATCTTCCCTTTTCAGGGTATTAGGAAACTTCCATGGCCGCCTAATTAACTAGTTATATATGGAGCTCCTTTAATTCAAGTTACATTTTACGTCATGATTTCTGTTGATAGCTCCTTTAATTCAAGTTACATTTTACGTCATGATTTCTGTTGATGAGTACCCAATATGTATGGTGATTCTTTATGGACTATATCATGAAGAAAAGTTTATTCACTAACCTGTTGGATGTCCTGATTTTGGAACTTACATATATACATGATCTAAAACAAGATTAGTGTTCCCATATACACTGTTTAAATTGCGAGAAAACCCTTCACCAAATTTCACAGAAAATTTGAGGGTCTGAATGGTATTATTCAGCTGGCATGTCCTTAAGGTGGTAATACGTTATACGTACATTGGTTACAAGCAATCAAGTCCCTCTATTCCTTGGAAAAGATATTAGTCATGATCATGTCGGTTGCTCAAAGAAGATTAGAAGAATACTCAAGTCCATTCTACAATAACTAGTTTTCCATATTGGAAGGACTAATTAGGAGCCTTTCTTTTGTGGCAGACTCTGTTAATTAATGCACATACAGATGAAACAAATTTTGATTTCTTCCAGGTTTCTTTGATGATAGTAATTATCCTAAACAACTCAGTTGAGATTGCTATAGCAGCTATATATGCTTTTCTAAAATGAAAAGCCAGACATTAATTGCAAACGATCCTGACATGTTTGATGTAGTGATCAAGTAGCTTCATACTTCCTCAAATAGACAGATAGACATGCTCCTAATTTCTCCACTAGCGAAACAGTAAACTACACCAATTAAATCAACAAGAAGTGACTGACACACCGTTATGGGAATAATTATTGGCATCACTACGTACTAGTGCTAATCCATCTTTTTTCTATATTGGGGAACGCCTGTGAAAGCAACTTCATTCAAACAGAAACAACTGCTTCTTGTTGACGGGAGAAATTATTCTTTTTGTAATTGTACTTAATTAATTTTTGGGCTAAGGAGAACGGAAAAGAAGAGAAAAATAGTTTCTTAGTAATGCGTACTAGTTCTTTAGGGGTTCACAGTTACAACTGCTTCTTGTTGACGGGAGAAATTATTCTTTTTGTAATTGTACTTAATTAATTTTTGGGCTAAGGAGAACGGAAAAGAAGAGAAAAATAGTTTCTTAGTAATGCGTACCCAGCAATGTTGGATCGAATTGTGGGTGTGTAGTCAGCACAAACTCACCAGACACACTCTCTTTTTCCAAAAGTGGTGCTGGATCGTGTTCGCAGGTAAAACCTTTAACGGCGACGTGTCGCCACGGTTAACTCGCCACTAATATTGCTTCAAAGGTCGTCGTTATTGCTCTCCGTCACCGTTAATACCATGCGTTGCCGCTAAAGGACTATCACAACTAATACACGTGCGTCGCCACTAATCGTATTTTCCATTTTTTAGTATTTAACATTAAAATTAGAAAAAACAGTATAAAAAGTATAAAAACTGCTACCAAACATTATTTGCAGAAAGATAGTTTGAAACATTAAAATTTAATAATATATGCGGCATCTGATCCGAAATATTAATCCAAACATCCGGTCCAAAACATTTATCCAAACATAGTGTAAGAAATCCAAAATACTAGTTTCAAATACTAACCCAAACAAAACATTACATAAATCCTAAAACTAGCTACTCGTCATCATCGCTCCCCTTGTCCTCGTTTCCTCCGGTATCATTTTGTGATGACAACGATCGAAACCATTCTTTAAGAGCCGCACTAAATGTCAGGTCTTTTAACATTGTTTGAAGCATGTCGAACTACAAAGAAAACAACATAGTCTTATAAGTTAAATCAACAACTTACGAAATATAAGCAAAGTACAAAATATATTACCAACATATCATTATAGCATTGTACTTAACAAATTAAGGCCATGATGATTATAACATCTTACTTTTTTTTTCATTTTTCTATTATAACATTGTACTTTTGAAATACACTTAAACATACATCCTACACATATTGCATATACATTATAACGTTGTACTTTTTTTTTCATTTTTCCATAATTATAGCATTGTACTATAACTAAATTTGCGAAAATATAAGGAAAGTACAAAATATATTACCAACATATCATTATAGCATTCTACTTTACAAATTAAGGTCATGATGATTATAGCATCCTACTTTTTTTTTTCATTTTTCCCTTATATAATTGTACTTTTAAATACACTTAAACATACATCCTACACATATTGCATATATATTATATCATTGTACTACCAACTAACAATTACCAACATATTAAAGTATTACAAAACTAGCAATTACCAACATATCAAACTATAACCAAACTAACAATTACCAAAACATAACCAAACTAACAATTACCAAACTATAAAAAACTCTCATATTAAATTATAACCAAAATATATATGAGATTTTGAAGTTAAATAGTCTACCTATGCTTGTGGTGGTGGTTGTGTTAGTGGTTGTTCATGATCGTACATCGACACATCCGTAGAAGGTTTACGCCAAATGCCTCTGATATGGCCGCGTCGAACACCCAAAATTCTTTCAAAACAATTTCTTATGTCCCATGTTGTTAGACCATTTGCTTCAGAATAAACTTGAGTTTATTGATTTATATCTTGGAGTAAAACATTATGTATTTTCGCAAAATAATTAACGTCACAATATATATATATATATATATATATATATATATATATATATATATATATATATATATATATAAACACTTATATGAAAATCTAAATTAACCACTAACATATTGTTGCTCGACTATAAGACTACTAAATACCCCTTGGCGATCGGTATTAGCCTTACGAAATGCTTCGAGTCTAGTGATGTCCTATTTAACATTAAAAATTAGATTAATTATATTTTAAATAAATCGTTAAATATATCGTAACTTACTTCTTTGAAACAAACACTGCTATACGAGCATGATCCCCTTCCGTTTACATTTTTTTTGTTATGCACAGACTCCTTTGTTTGCCGTCGAACGCTTTATAAATCCGGGCGTTTGAAAATGTTTAATTGCCTGCGCCCAATTTTCACGTGACATACCCTCCAGTGGAGGGGGGTTGGCTAATGCCCTTGGGATATCTGCAAGCCCTCTGACACTCTAAAAATAACTATGCGTTTACTTTTCCAGTCTCTATAAAGTTTTTGTAAAGACGCATCAATGCTCTACAACAAATGAGCATGCTGGGCATCCAAGTTAACCTTATCCAAATTAAAATGTCTCTACAAATACAAAAAAATGGCTAGTTAATTAAATACCAATCATAAATAAACTTAAAATATTATCATATAAATAATTTACCTTAAGATGCACGACTGTGACATTCTTTAAAGCGAAGGAAACATTGTCCCCACCAGATACGCTAAAAAGGATGTTTTACCACATATATTGATCAATATCATAGGTAAACAAATTTCCATGTTTTTCGATAGGGGAAATGCGAGCTCTTTGTCAAAATCCAAATCAACAGGCTTTCCATTGTTTGCTCGTATCAACTTTGAGAGTTGGATGTTATTAGATAATCTTTTTTTGGTAGCTCTGCTAGAAAATATAATTAAAAATATTAGTCATGATAGTTTATAACAAATGAATAAAAATAGCTAATAAATATATCATAATAAGACTTATCATCATCTTCGTGATGTCCACGACCAAAGCCTACTGGAGGTGGTGGATGCCCGACTTTATCACCCCATGTCCTAAGCCCATCACATCGGCCATCATGTAAAAGAGTATCACCCAACTAAACCCCATATAGAACTTATAAAATTATAAGATGTACAATATATAAATACAATATGAATAAAAGTTAGCCTACATCATACTTTTTTTTTTCATTATAGCATTGTACTTTCCAAATAAGCCCTTAAAAGTTAAGTGATGTTCCAATCAATACATACATACATATACATATAAATACACTTAAACATAAAACCTACACATATTGCATATACATTATAGCATTGTACTTTTTTTTTTTTCATTTTTCCATTATAGCATTGTACTTTCCATATAAGCCCTTAAAAGTTAAGTGATGTTCCAATCAATACATAGATACATATACATACAAATACATTTAAACATACATCCTTTTTTCATATATATTATAACATCCTACTTTTTTTTTTCATTTTTCCATTATAGCATTGTACTATTTCATATACATACATCATACAGATAATCCATACAATTTTTCTGTTGTCAGTGTAAACATATACATTTATACATACATATATACACACATTACATATATTTATATATACCTTACATATACATACATTATAACCACATACAAGATCAATATTAAGAACTAGATGAAGATAATTCATGAAATATGTAACACTCATAAAAATACATGAAAATTTAAACTTTTTCAATCAACCAAAAATCATAGTTGTTTACATTGTAGTTTTCAAAACGAGTTTAAACATCAAGAAATCCCAAAATCACGAAACAAAACATGAGGATGTGCACGATCATGCCTTCGCCTTCCCGCGATCCTCTAAGGTACCTGAAACATAATCCAAAACTGTAAGCCCAAAGCTTAGTGAGTTTCCCCAAAATACCTTTACATAGCAAATAGTACAAATATAATAACAACATACTATGGAACCAATCAACCATCGGGTTGGAATACCCCATAACCTTCAACCATCGGGTTGGAATGCCAACATACTATGGGTCCAATCATCCTCGGGATGGAATACCCTAGGCTCTCAACCATCGGGTTGGAATGCCTCGGCCTGTTGGCTTACGCACAAAGCAATGAAGTCTCAACCACCCACCAATCACGTGCACATAATACAGATAAACATACTACTAACTGGTCAGTAAACAGACAGACATATCTCACAGATCACTAAGCATAGCAACATCCTAATACTAGGATATTGATCTTAACAGGTCACTACACCACTATAGCATGTATAGCAGGATATCAAATCCAAAGGGCCGACCTTGGTGCCTTCGACCCACAAGTACAGCGAGGAAGACTCACCTCACAAGTAGTGCAGAACTAATAAGGTCTGAATCCGAATCTCAGCTCTCGGCTCGAATGCCTACAACCACCATATGGCCAATTCCATCAAAATCCCGAAATATCCAAATTGCCTCAAAAGTCAAACTTGGTCAACCATGATCAAAGTCAGAGTCAACGGTCAAGGTCAACAGTCCATGTTGACCCAACTCGTCGAGTGCACCAAAGAACTCGTCGAGTTTCTATAGTACTCAGAAGGTTGGGAAAACCCTAGCCAACTCGCCAAGTTGGCTAGAAAAATCGCCGAGTTTTCCCCAGCTTAACACATTCAGTTGATTCTTCGATTCCAGGGACTCTAAGGCTCAGATCTATACTCAAATGTTGTCTAAAAGGATAAAGTTTCCAACTTTATCCTTTGGGGCTACTCCAAGTGCTCAAAAACCCCTCCACAAGGCTAGAAAACTCAAGGGTTTAACCATTAATCACAAAATCCTTGAGATCTGAAACCCAACTTTTCCAGAAGAGATTCTAGCCTCAAAAACGTCCCAAAGGTTGGTGCTTTATAGACATGCATGTCTAATGCATGTCTTGAACCCAATATGGGTCAAGAAGGGAAAATATGACCTAAACTCCATGCATGGCATCAAGACTTGGCTAAAGACCAGATCCAAACCACTATAAGGTCACCTTGACATGGAGATTTATAAAGTTGCAACCTTTATGAAATCCATCCATAGCAACATCCAAGAATAAGGAGAAAAAGGGACAAAAATCAAGATCTAGCTACATAGAGGAATCAAAATCGGATCTTGGACACTTACAAAGGTCTAGAAGAATGTCAAACTGAAGATGCTAGATCCTTGCTTCCTTCTTCCAACTTCTTCTTCTTTTGATCCAAAAGTACCACACTAGATCACAAAATGAGAGGGAAGAGTGATTAGGGTTCACAAGGGACGATATGGGGGTTTGGAGGCTGATAAAAGATCAGCCTTAAGGACTTAAGGAGGTTATATAGGGTGCAAAACCCTAAAATTTAGGGTTTTCCACCCAGCCATCAACACGCCGAGTTATCCACACCAACTCGCCGAGTTGGTCAATAAAAATAAACGACCCAAAAGCCCTTCAACACGCCGAGTTGAGGTTATCAACTCGCCTAGTTCCAAAGGAAAGCTTGCTTTAAGAATAAATCTCATACCTGGAAATCGGGATGTTACAAAATAGAATAGAGTATGCAATTTCGGCCCTAGGGTTTCTTCAAAGAAGGAGTGGTCGAAAATATGAGCCAGGAGGCTCCTTATATAGCTGAGGGAACTAGGGTTTTAGGAAAACCCTAATGCTCCTTAGCTTAGGGCCTAAGCAAACCCAATGGCCTTATCCAAAGCCCCCTTGGACGAAATCCTTAGGGTTTCCCCTATAGATTTCGTCCACCTCCTTCCAAGGAGGTTCTGGAGCCTTCCTCTCAACTATTAGATAATTGCAAACTAGTCCCTACACTTTACAATTAATACTTTTAACCCCAAAATTAATTCTGATTAATTTCTGGCTAACTATTCATTAAACATAATGATTTCTAATTAATATATTAATCTATTAACATATTAATAAATCATTTATATATATTAATTTATTAATCTTATAAATTAATATCTCTCCTTTCATAATTTCCTTGTCCAGTTGCTAGGTTGAGGGCAACCCAAAAGGACTGTGTTGCTATCAATTCAAGTACATACCAATTATAGTTATGGGCTTAGACACCTAATCCAACAGTCTCCCACTTGGATAAGTCTGTAACTATAATTGCTAGTATGCCTTCTAAATTTGACCAACAAATTGTAGCTTCCAAAAGCTGCTGCCGAACTCTGACCCAGTCAGTTACATGTCCTAAGATAAGTGATCATATAATCCTTCGTTCTGCTAGATATCCCTAGACATAAGACATGGAATGTAATCAATCTCTTTGTCCAGAATCTATGTTTCCCGATTTCTGATTTGTGATGATGTAGGACTTCTAATTGAACACATCAATTTAGTCCTGGCTGGGCCCAGCACATAAGTCAACACCAAATCATCGAGGGGCCCACAGATATCGCTTTTCCGGTTAGGGCAAAAGGAACGAATAAACGTTGACTCATATGCTTGTATCTTTTACTCATCAAATTATACATGACAATACGTTTTATAACACCAAGTTACTGATGCGTTTTCGTATCACCAATGTATAACCGACTTTGTAAATTACAACTCATATATCTTCGTTTCAAGATTATAAGATATTATCGTCTCAGTATTACTCGTGATGAATTCCATGAAGTGATAGTCTGAGCGAGGGTTTATCCAATACTCAAATCTCAATTTCTGAGTACTCATGAACATTGCAACAATTCTATTGCCATGTCTATCCTCAGACAATCTACAATCTAGTTCATGACATTCTTAATTCACTACTTACTTCCAAAAGTACGAGCAACTGTGGAGTTTGAATAATTAAATTATTCGGGAAGTAAAACATGCAAAATATGAAACACAATAACAACCAATCGACAAAAGGCAGTAACCAAACTTATAAATAATACTTTATTATTTAATCACCAAAAGTCAATTACATTTACTTTGTTACAAGTTTCAGAACAAAACTAATCTAACTACTAAAACTAATATCATCTTTCAGTCCTATGCTCCGAGCATGCTGAATATGCTTAGCCCTACTCAGACCCTTTGTGAGGGGATCTGCTGGGTTATCTTCAGATGACACCCTCTTTACTATAAGATGGCCTTCTTCTACTCTATGTCTGATGAAATGGTACTTTCTGTCGATATGTCTGGTTTTACCATAATCTCTCGGTTCCTTTGTCAAGGCAATCGCCCATTCATTATCGCAGAACAGTTCCATAGGCTCCTGGATGGTTGGAACAACTCCGAGATCTCCGATGAAGTTCCTCAACCAAGCTGCTTCTTTCGACGCTTCACTCGCTGCTATGTACTCTGATTCACAAGTAGAATCAGCCACCGTATCTTGCTTGGAACTCTTCCAAATAACTGCTCCTCCATTCAGTAAAAATACCCAGCGCGATTGGGAACGGAAGTTATCTTTATCCGTCTGAAAGCTGGCATCACTGTAACCATCTACTCTCAAAGTATCATTCCCACCAAGTACAAGGACCCAGTCCTTTATCCTTCGCAAATACTTGAGTATATTCTTTACTGCTATCCAATGAGCTCTACCCGGGTTTCCCTGATAGCGACTGACCATGCTCAAAGCAAATGCCACATCAGGGCGAGTACATGCCATAGCATACATGATCGATCCGACAACGGAAGCATAAGGTACACGACTCATGTCATCTATTTCAACATCTGTACTCGGGAATTGAGTCTTACTCAATTTGGTATTGCTCTGGATAGGTAGCTCTCCCTTTTTGGAATTTTCCATACTAAACCTCTTTAGTACCTTATCCAAGTATGTGCTCTGACTAAGTCCAATTAGTCTCTTCTTTCTATCTCTCAATATTCTAATCCCAAGAATATAGGCAGCTTCTCCAAGGTCTTTCATGGCAAAACACTTTCCAAGCCAAGACTTAACATCTCTCAAGGTTGGAACGTCCTTACCAATGAGTAATATGTCATCGACATATAACACCAGAAAAGTTATTATACTCCCACTAGCCTTGATATACACACAAAACTCATCTTCACTTCTAGAGAAACCAAACTCTTTGACTTTCTCATGGAAGCAAAGATTCCAGCTGCGAGATGCTTGTTTCAATCCATAAATGGATTTCTCAAGCTTGCACACTCTATTGGGAAACTTTGCATCAACAAAACCCTCTGGCTGATTCATGTAAACATCCTCAGCCAACTTCTCGTTAAGGAAAGCAGTCTTGACATCCATCTGCCAGATTTCATAGTCATGAAAGGCAGCTATGGCGAGCAATATCCTAATAGATTTAATCTTAGCTACTGGCGAAAAGGTCTCATCATAGTCAACCCCTGGGGTTTGAGTGAAACCTTTTGCAACCAGTCGAGCCTTGAATGTATGCACATTCCCATCCATGTCTGTCTTCTTCTTGAAGATCCATTTGCACCCAACTGTCTTACGACCTGGTGCACTATCAACCAAATTCCAAACTTGGTTGTCATACATGGACTTAATCTCGCTGTCCATTGCCTCTTTCCACTTGGAAGCCTCTGGGCCTGCCATTGCTTCCTTATAAGTGACTGGTTCATCTAAGTTTACCAGTGTTCTGTCACTTATGAATGTGTCACCATCTGAAGTAATATGAAAACCATACAACTCAGGTGGCACACTCACCCTAGTGGACCTTCGAAGAGGTAATGAATTATCAACTGGTTCAACAGGAACTGTTTCCTCTGGTTGAGTGCTAGTGTCATCTAAGGTTCCTTCATTGGCTAACTCTTGAATTTCTTCAAGTTCAATGGTGCTCCCACTGTCCTCTTTGAATATGAGCTCCCTTTCTAGAAAGACTCCTCTTCGTGCTACAAAGACCACGTTTTCACTAGGCCTGTAGAACAAATATCCAAAAGACTGCTTTGGGTAACCAATGAAAACACATTTCTCACTTCTAGCTGCTAGCTTGTCGTGAGTCTCTCGTCTTACGAAAGCTTCACAACCCCAGACTTTAATATGTGCCAACGAGGGAACTTTCCCCGTCCACATTTCGTGAGGTGTTTTGGCAACCTTCTTTGTAGGGACAAGATTGAGGATGTGGGCGGCTGTCTCTAAGGCATACCCCCAGAAGTGAATAGGAAGCGAAGCACGACTCATCATAGAACGAACCATGTCTAACAAGGTTCGATTACGCCTCTCAGCTACACCATTTAACTGTGGTGTCCTAGGAGGAGTTAATTGTGAGACTATCCCACATTCTTTCAGATAGTCGTTGAACTCGATACTAAGATACTCCCCGCCTCTATCGGATCTAAGTATCTTTATCTTCCTGCCCAATTGATTTTCGACCTCATGCTTAAACTCTTTGAACTTTTCAAAGGTTTCTGACTTATGTTTGATTAAGTAGATATAACCATATCTGCTATAATCGTCAGTGAAAGTCACATAGAATCGATTAGCATCCCTTGTGAAGGGCCCACACACATCTGTGTGTATGAGATCCAACAGACCTTCACCTCTTTCACAAGACCCTGTGAATGGTGATTTTGTCATCTTTCCCAAAAGACAAGATTCACACATATCATCTGATTTTAGGTCAAATGATTCCAACACTCCATCCTTTTGGAGTTGGGCTATGCGTTTCTTGTTAATGTGTCCAAGACGAAAATGCCACAAGCATGCCTTGTCTACACTATTAGACAAGTCAATATTAAATACACTATTTCCTAAGCTATCAACACAAGTCACTGTTTCATACACACCATCACAAGGCAAAGTTTCAAACACAAAAACACCATTCTTATAAACAGAAATTGAACCATTCAAATCATTAAAAGAATATTTAAAACCTTGTCTGAACAATGCATGAAATGAAATAATGTTTCTCGTCATCTCAGACGAATAGCAACAATTTAATAAATCTAATCTAACATCATTACTAAGCAAAAGTTGATAAACTCCGATCTTGGTCACTGGTGAAGACTTTCTGTTTCCCATGATCAAGTTTATCCTTCCTCGCTCTATCTCCTCACTTTCCTTTAGCCCCTGCAAATCAGAACAGATGTGAAAACCACATCCTGTATCAAGGACCCATGAACGAGAAGATAATGAGTTATTAGATGAAATAGTGTAAATACCTGCCGAAGATGGCTTTACTTTGCCATCTTTGATATCTTGCAGATATTGTGGGCAAGATCTCTTCCAATGCCCCTTTTGATTTCAATAAAAGCAAACAGCCTCTTTTGGATCAGAAACATGGGGAGTGGTAGCATTGGGCTTAGCCTTTGGGCCATTACTAGATGACCCAGCTTGAGCCTTGCTCTTCCAGTTTTGCTTAGGAGGACCTTTCCTCTTTTTCCCCTTTCCCTGTCCAATAGCCAAGACAGGGGCACTTGCAGGTGTGGAGGCTATACTTTTACCCTTCATCCCTGCTTCAGCTGTCTGCAACAAGTTGTGTAATTGGGCCAGAGTCTGCTCAGTGTTGTTCAAATGGTAAGTTAAAATAAACTGACCATAACAATCAGGTAGTGAGTTCAAGACCATATCAATGGCCAATTCCTCATCAAAGTGAATGTTGAGCTTGACCAAACGCTCTATGTAGCGTTGCATTCTTTGCACATGAGACACAACCGACTCCCCTTCTTTCATCTTGCAAGCCATGAGTGACTTGACTACTTCAAACTTTTCTTGACGAGCTCGCTTATGGTACTTTTACATAAGGTCCTTGTTCATCTCAAAAGGCCAGTAGTCCTCATAGTACCTCTGCAGTTCTGGGGACATGGTTGCCACCATGATGCATGCCACTTTGGTAGCATCATCGTAATGTTTCTTGTAGGCAGCATATTCTTCAGGAGTAGCTTTTGACTCATCAAGTTCTTTGAGCTCCTTTTCAAGGACATATTCTTTGTCCTCAAATCGAAGCGCCATCTTGATGTTTCGCATCCAATCGTTATAGTTAGAGCCATCCATAACGACTTTGGAGCAAATGTTGAGCAAAGAGAAGTTGTGGTTGGAGGAGGATGAAGCAGAAGTGTTTCCAGGAGTAGACATCTGAAAAGAAAGAAAGTTTTACTTAGATTTCAAGATACCTCAATATAATAACCCAAAGATATAATATCAAGGTTAGGAATCAACTATGAAATTTCACAACTTAGAAATGGGATGCCGAGATCCAAGTGTAAATTTCATAAAGGTAGGTGAATGACGATTCACCAATTCCACCATTAGACGAGATAAACGAAGTGAAATTCCTAATTCTTTTGAGATACATTGAAACTATTCAATGGCATGTTTTAATCTCAGATTATGCTCTTCTATTTGTGACTGGGATGCCGAGGATCACAAACAAGATGTGAATAACCATGCAAATGTGCTTGGTAACCTCATTGTCTTTATCATTAACTATTGATGTGCTGGTAAACCACACACGCTCCATCAAAATGACAATTATGAGATACCCATTACTACTCTTTATCAGTACCTTTTAGTGTGCTGGTTAACCACACACGCTCCACTAACGACTAATAAAACATAATGTGCAATTTCATGGATTAGCATACTTTTCACATTTTTCCTAAAGTAACTAGAGTTGGGATTTTGAAAAATAATGTTCTAGTACTTTCTTTAATAACATTATACTTTTAATGAGAAGTAGTTGTCCTATCAAACCCGTTCTGCTAACGACCCTCCACTAATCAAGGAAGCGGTGGGTGAGAGTGGACACCCATTCAACTACCATTTTATAGGCAGTTTCCTTATACCCCCTTATAGACTAGCTTCGTGAATGAGGCATACTAGCGATTTGACTGACCATATTCTTATACATATATAATATTTAACTTTTAATTATAATACATATATAAGGTGTGTTTTAAACCTTTTAAAACTTTAAGGTTTATATAAATTTCGAAAATTAAGACATTAATTTTAAATTTTAAATAAACCAAATAACTAGATTTAATATTTATCTATTAATTAACTTTTAATTAATTTATTAAATCTTGTAAGGATTATCTAATTAAATTAAACAATTAATTTAATCCTAATCCTTATCCCTCTAAATTTCGAAAATTAGGGTAAGGATAATTATCCAATTAATCTAATCAAGTAACAATTATCCAAAACAAGAAACCCTAAAACTTCTAGCATATTTCGAAATTTACAAGGGAGGAGGCTAGGGTTTTCAAAACCCTAACCCTAATTTCGATTAGGGTTCTTTGGAGGCTATGGTTTTCGAAAACCCTTTTATCCAAAACCCTAATTTCGAAAATTTGGCCTTTAGGGTTTAATAGCTATAAACCCTAATTTGCAATTCAACAATTATAGCAATTTAATTTAAAACAAACAATGTCTCTGATACCACTGATGGGTTTTAGGTAAAACAAATAAACCAGAAAACAATTCCTAAGTTCACATGCAACCTACTTTGGATCTATGTTTTAACTATTGAACATATAACTTTGAATTGCAAACAAGAACCCTAGAGGAGAGAGGCTAATTTCGAAATTGATAATCCTCTTGATCTTGATCTTGATCTTCTTGGAAGCTTAGCACCACAAATGTAATGCCTCTAATGGAATCACACCCAAGAACTAGCAAGAAGGAAACTAGAAGGAGAGAGGGTAGAGAGAGTATGCCATTTCGGCCCTAGGGTTTCTTCAAAGAAGGAGTGGTCGAAAATATGAGCCAGGAGGCTCCTTATATAGCTGAGGGAACTAGGGTTTTGGGAAAACCCTAATGCTCTTTAGCTTAGGGCCTAAGCAAACCTAAGGGCCTTATCCAAAGCCCCCTTGGACGAAATCCTTAGGGTTTCCCCTATAGATTTCGTCCACCTCCTTCCAAGGAGGTTCTGGAGCCTTCCACTCAACTATTAGATAATTGCAAACTAGTCCCTGCACTTTACAATTAATACTTTTAACCCCAAAATTAATTCTGATTAATTTCTGGCTAACTACTAATTAAACATAATGATTTCTAATTAATATATTAATCTATTAACATATTAATAAATCATTTATATATATTAATTTATTAATCTTATAAATTAATATCTCTCCTTTCATAATTTCCTTGTCCAGTTGCTAGGTTGAGGGCAACCCAAAAGGACTGTGCTGCTATCAATTCAAGTACATACCAATTATAGTTATGGGCTTAGACACCTAATCCAACAAAATGTTGGTCGGAAATCAGGAAGGAGAGAAGAAAGGCACAAAAGACAGGAAAATGGTGAAGATGAGGGGTATATCTGCGCAGAGCATTAGTGGCGACAGTATTAGCGGCGACCCTAGGGTTTTAGTGGTGCCGATAGGGTTTTAGCGGCGATACCTTTGGAGGGAACTTCTATCGCACATTTTTTTGAGCATTAGCACCGACAACTGTTTCCATCAGTAATTCCTCAACGACGGTCGTTTCCAATGGATTTGTGATCAAAGTCGGAAAACGCTCGTTTAGATATAATAGCAGGTTGGTTAAATACATATAGTTTGTTTTTAATGAGTGCCTGACGAAACAGCTTGTGAGAGCTTTTTTGTTCTAGGAATCATATGACAATCATAGCACATAACAATCTATGATCATGCGATCCAAATCAATGTTTTGATGCTCATTCATTTAGTATCATGCAATATATTGTTTGACGTGTTTTAGTTTATTTTACTTGTTTCCAACCCTCTCCTTTATTTACCTTTATGCATTTGAATAAATAAAACATGATATTTTGGTTTATTCCTGAATTAAAATTGAATCCCCGAGAGTCGACTTTGTTTGCCTATTGTGTGTGTGTGTATATATATATATATATATATATATATATATATATATATATATATATATATATATATATCATGGTTGCAAAAATCGGTCTAGGCGGCTGATTAATCGGCGCCTAGACGCTTGTCGACCTCTAACCGCCTACGAATAGGTGTTAGAGGGTTAGGCTAGGCGACCTTGGTCAATATCGGTCACAAGCGGTCCAACTCGGACCAAATCGGACGAAATCGGTCCAACTCGGTCCAACTCGGACTTAATCGGTCCAGCTGAGTCTAAAGGACCCACCAACTCAAAGGAGCCAGCTTGCCTAAAACATAACTACATTTGGTTTCATATTGAGGATTCCATTCTATAGAGTATTGTTTCCTTAATAGAATGTTCCCATCTTCGATGTGGGATGCTCAAACTTTTACTCTTCCATATATCTCCTTTGCATCACATTCTTCCCCATCGACTCCTCTCCTGCTGCTGTTAGCCATTAGCCATCAAAGAAAGATGAGGCCGAATCGAAGGTATCCTGTGACAACCCGATACTTTCTAGTCAACAAAAGTCAATTTCCGTTAAATAAAATTTCGAATTTTATTTATTCCGTTAAGTCCTCGTGGGTTAGAAAATAATCTAATATATATAATTAGTGATTATATAATTTTTCGGAACCAAAAACACTCGAAAAATCAGCAAACTCGTTTCAGCCGGACGTTTACGGCCGTAAACCCATGGGCGGTAAACCCCTGGGCCGTAAACTCTTGGGTCGTAAACCCGTTTACAGCCGTCAACCCACTTCCGGCCGTAAACCCAACCGGTATAAAGGTTTTTCCTGGAGAGATTCTTCATTTCTCATATTTTTCACCCGAAAACACTCTCAAGTTGCTCCCAAGAACCTCCCAAGAACATTCAAATCATCAAGATCAAATCTTCAAGTTTTTCCTCAAGAACACCAAGAACACCAAGAACATCCTTCATATCTTCAAAGGCTGCAAACCCGTTCACAGCCGCAAACCAAGTTCACGGCCGCAAACCCCGTTCACAGCCGCAAACCCGTTTGCAGCCGCAAACCGAGTTCACGGCCGCAAACCCTGTTCACGACCGCAAACAGCCTTGAGCCGTGAACCTTGGCTGAAAACCCTATTTTTCCACTTCAAATAAGTCTCGGTAACATTCCTAACCCAAAAGCAATTGTTTTCTAACACTTTAATTAATGGAATCGCTAATTTAAATACAATTATGTGTTTAATTATCATTAGGATACCGTTAATTTCGCGTACTCCAACTCGAGGGTCATCTTTCCGGTTTTGCTATCAAGCACGTGCACATAATCAACAGTGAGTTCATACCCCTACACTTTTACTGTTTTTAACGTTTTCAGGGGGAATACAAGCAAAACACAAAGAAATTTTGTGTTTTTACATAAATGATTTCAACAGCATTAAAACTTATGCAATTGATACAACCAAGAGATCACCACATTTTATAAAATATTTAGATATTTTATCCCTTTTGTAACATGCTGAGCATGAGGGAAGTTTTCAACATACAACCATAATTGTAAAGTTTTCAGTACAATACATGAACCGAATACATAACATACATGCAAACTATAATAGGTATAGTTTGGGATTCAACACACGATTTTATCAAGTCCAAAGCTTATACATTAACCAACATATAAACTATGATAGATATAGTTTATGGCATACAATACTATTTTCTGAGAACAAGAGTACAATACTAAATAATTATTTAAATATAATTATTTTTACTCTACAAGTATACATACAGTTTCAAGTACAAGAGAACACTACAATACAACACGTAAACTAGTTAATATAGGGTTGTGAGGCACTACTTCAATTGTACCCTCCGGGGTGCGGAACTAAATCCTACCACAATATAACTAGAGTCTCCTAGAGGGAGAGCGTGAGATTTGTGAATAGATTTATTCGGGAATGACAATCCCACACCTAAACTGCTAGCTACAGTTAGGCAGGCATGCCTGGGGTGACAAATGTCATAACATTCGACGCCTGAAGAACGTCGTAGAGGTCACTAGGTCATATCAAGCATGGTTATACCAAACTCACAACAGTATAAACTAACCATTTGTTTACGGGATTCAATTCTTCTAATAGTTTTATTTTTATTAATAGAACTATCATACACTACAACTGGAGGATTCCAGAGAATACAAATACATAGTTTTATTTTAAGTAATAAAACTACTATACCTCCTGGTGGTAGCCAGGGTTTTCATACAGAACATACTATACATACTGGTGGTAGCCAGGGTTTTCATACAGAACATACTATACATACTGGTGGTAGCCAGGGTTTTCATACTGAACATACTATACATACTGGTGGTAGCCAGGGTTTTCATACAGAACATACTATACATACTGGTGGTAGCCAGGGTTTTCATACAGAACACAGTTTACAATACAACTGGTGGTAACCAGGCATACAAACTAACATTTTCATATACTACTACAGGATACAGTAACAAACGTACATTTTGGTCTTAGGGTTTAAGACTACTTTTCATTACTAAATAAAATATCGGATTTTCTTAAGGAACACATTCAACAAATTTCAAAGGACTAATACAGTTAACTCTGTAAGTACCTAGTGAATACGTCAGGGTTATATACATGAGGATCCGACAACCAGTAGGATGTGTGGCCTCCGCCTCGTTTCCTGTTCCTTGTTTGGTTGTGCGCTTGGGGCAGAACCACACAATCGATTGTTTGTTCGATCTGGATGGTATATGACTTATATACACTAAGTACTCATAGGAGGAATCGGTACAAATCATTTTACTTAACATTCATTACATCAGAAAATATAGGGTTTTCTGGAGAAACACATCGTGCTTTTCAAAGAACAAAGAACATGTTTTCTAAAACAAAACGCTTATGAACTCACCAGCTTAAATGTTGATACTCTTTCAAAACCGCTTGTATTCTCAGGGAACCAGTAGACAGGTACACCCGCAGGTTTTTGAGAAGACGGAGCTTTTAGAGTCGCGTCTTTTATACTTTTGGTTATACATTTTGTTGTTATGCAAATTATGTATCGAACAAATGTAAATATTCTACTTATTCATTGTAATGGTTGTGTTTGCTTTGATTACTATGATGCAATTGTTGTGATATTGTACATGACGTCCTCCACCCCCGAACATTCCCGCCGTTTCGGTTTGGGGGTGTGACAGATCTGCTTGGCAAACGTGATGACGCGATCGACGGTGGAGGATAATGATCAGAGAAGTTGTTCTAGATTGAAGTGTCGACACCCCTGAATGGCAAATGTTTCTTCTTCCATCGCCGGTTAGTTATTCAGTCGTGCTCAACCATTGTTCCTGCATCGTCATTTTCCTTCCACTGTTGCTCCATCATCGACTCAACCATCGTGCTTGATCGCAGGTTAGTTCTTCAATCTCGATGTTTGTTCTTCAATCTCGTTGTTTGTTGTTCAATCACAAATTTTCAGGGATTGTAACATGGTAGTGTAATTAAATCAATGTTTGTGTTGTAATTGAATCCGTCTCAACATGTGCACACCAACTGTTTGACATTTTCTCTCAGTGAAAATTTCATTGTTTAATTGACTGATTAGTGATTATAGGGAGGGTTAATGGGAAGGAACAGGCATCGACTTGTTTAATTCTCCACTTCTGCTTGTTTAATTTTACGATTTGAGTTCTCCTCGTACCACTTCTCCTTGTTTAATTAACTATTAAGCTGTTTTGTAATTTGAGTTATCCTCCCTGTTTAACAGGTTAACTGTTAAGCACATATGCATAACCTGTTAACTGTTAAAGATATGTTAAACATTTGTAAGTTAGGTTGAGTGATGTTTTTCATTTTAGCATAACATGTTAACTGTTAAGTTGAGTGATTATAAAACTCACTACTCAAATATGCTCATATTAATTGTTAGTTTGATTGATAATGTTTGGTTGATTGTTAATGTGTTAATTTGTTTTTAATGTGTTAAAGTTCCAATTGAAGGTTAGTATCAAATTCCAGGCCTTTGCATAATACGTATTATTTTCCTGCACACATTTAGACAATTATCTAGTTCAAGTTCTAATTGAAGGTTAGTATCAAATTCCAGGCCATTGCATAATGGTGAAATTGGTTTCTAATTGCAGGTTAGTTCTTCATCCCTCAAGAATCTTAATTGATTACCATATGCTCGTGTATATCGAATGAATCTTATTTATATTTATGATAAAATACATTCTAGTTCATCAGAGTCTTCAAAATCAAAGCAAAAAGGAATCAAAGCAAAAAGGAATGGAGAAACAAATATTAAAATGAATCAACCAAAGAAGCCAAGAGGGAGACCAAGAAAGAATGTTTTTAAAACTGTTCCTGTTCCCCCAACATTAACAATGCAGTAGTTGGTTATTTATATGTGATGTATTAAGGATCAAAAAGTTTTTTTTGTAATCATAGTTTCATGTTATAATGTTATATTTATTAAATTTTTAATAATTTTTTTAATTTATAATGTTATATTTATTAATGTTATATTCTTAGGATTAATGCTATATTGATTAATTTTTTGTAATTTTTATAAAATTAATGGTCCTCGATTAATCCCCCGATTAATCTCCGCCTGACCGATTAATCCATTGACCACAGTTCACCGCCGAGCCTACGTCGAGCGATTTCTGCAACCTTGATATATATATATATATATATATATATATATATATATATATATATATAGAGTTAGGTTCATTTGTTTAAACTAATTATTATGTTATTGTATGCATAAATGTGGGCTAATCAAAATTAAATAAAAAATTAAATAATTAAATAAATAAATAAGGGTAATATAGTATTTTGTTTAGTAACGACAAAAAATAATCCCTATAATCAGGGATCCGTTTATTATTAACCCTATTAAAATCCACCTACACCGTAATAGGATCACACTGGTGAACTAAATCCGAAATCCGCCTCTTTCTTCCTCTCTACGTCATAGGTCACTTTCCTCATTGTCTCCATCACCGATTAATCGTTCTCCTCGCCACTGCTTCTTCCGCCTAATACCATTTACAGTTTCTGATGAAAATCAATGGCAGTGGCTAAATCTTCGTCGATCAATGAAGCATACTCGCCTCTCCCCTATCTTTACGCCGCCACCACTCAAGCTGCATCTCCCGCAGTCTTTTCCCCCAAACAAACCCTAGAATTCCCCCTCCGAACCCCCAAACTCTCCCACCGATCGACATTTCTCCGCCCCGTTGCCGCCGTCGCCGAGGGGAAGGTTGTAGAGCTAGGCGATGAAATTTCAAACCTAACCCTTGCAGATGCACAAAAGCTAGTTGAGTACCTCCAAGACAAGCTTGGAGTCACCACCGCCTCCTTTGCTCCTGCTGCGGTTGTTGCCGCACCTGGCGCTGGAGTTGAAGCACCTGCTGCAGAGATCATTGACAGCTCCAGTATCGATTCAATCCAACAAGAATCCAAAGACTTATCTGTGATCCGCAATCAACTTCATCAAATCGAAGCCCAACAGTCCAATTTATTCGATCTCCTCGAGGCGGCAGTTGGTTCAGCGAACTCGTTCGCGTATCTATGGCAAGTGTGTTGCGAGGTTTCTTGGTCGATTCTCGTTTCAGCCCCTTAGAGAAAACCCTACCTTTAGTATTGATGATCGATATGTCGATTCTCCATTTTCTTTTAGTTTACTGATTTAATTTCCATTGAAATTGATGATCGGTATGTCGATTCTCAGCGGATTCATGATATAAATCCCTGTTTAATTAGTGGATTCAATTGTCTTTTGCTGTCGCGAAGAGGGTAAGTCTGAAAAGGGTAAGTCTGAAAAGGGTAAGTCTGAAGAAATAGGACACGAAGAGGATTCAGAGGGTAAACTTTTATCCCCATCTTCAAAAGAAGCCAAGCCGAGTTCTTATTGTCCGTCCTCAGCCACACCTGGAGTTCCCCTGTACCCTCTTCAGTTAGATGTTGTAAAGCATCTTGTGAAACTGTCACCAGTCAGGGCTGTTTTAGCATGTGTTTTTGGGAATTGTATTTTATATGGTGGCAATGACTACTCATAAACCGTGTCAGGCTCGTAGACTGATGGGCCAGGGTCAGTCCAGAAGCATGATGCTGATAGATTGTTTTTTGAGTTTGCACTTGATTAATCCGAGAGGTTACTTTTGTCTTTTCTCCATATATAACTAAATTCAGTTAGTTGGTTACCCGATTTTGAATGCCATTTAACTTCTAATTCAGGTTTCCGACCTTGAATCGGTGGATACAAATCCAAACTAATCTTCACCGAGTTTTAGAGGTAGCTGTAACTGCTGAGCATTCGGTTAATGATGGAATTGAGGCGAAAACTTCTGTGAAGAGGTTTCGGGAGCATGATAGTGATTCTGATTTAGAACATGATGAGCTGGCGGTGGTTGGCACCAGCAGCCTTTCTGTTCTTACAGACACTACAAATGAAAGTGGTATATGGCAAGATTCACCCAAGTCAGAAGCTGCTGAAATTGATACAACAATTTTTCTCTCTTTTGGATGGGAGAATGAAAAACCGTATGAAAAAACTGTTGAAAAATTTGAAGTTGTATCCAAAAATTTGTTAATAGTCGGTGTTGGCATTCTAATAGAATATCATTCTAATAGAAATATATATCCTGAAATTCCTAGAGAATATAATTCTAACAGAATGACATTCTAACAGAATAAAATCTTGTTTAATTAGAAAAATTACGTTATAATTAAAATTAAAGTAATTAAAAAATTAGAATTTTAAAATCAAGAGAATTAATTATCCTAAAAAATATGGAATTTTCCTTTTTTAAATTTATCTCAATTGTCTAAAATACCCTTAGAATGAAATTAGATGGTATTTTTCAACTATCTTTAATTTAATAATATGTATTAATCACTTTCTTAAAATAAGTAAAATGATTGGCCCACATTTATGCATACAATAACACAATAATTAGTTTAAATAGAATAACCTAAGCCTATATATATATATATATATATATATATATATATATATATATATATATATATATATATATATATATATATATATATATAAAAGTCTTAATAAGACTTATCATTTGATCCATATGATTTGTACAATGAAATTGTTCATATTTTTCCACAACAAGATTATTCAAGTATAAATTAAAACCCTATTTTTTTTTTATCAAATTTGCATCAGCATTTACATAATTGTACCATGACTTCTCAAAAACAAATGGAAGAAATAAACAAAGTGAAACAATTCCATGGGGGGAAATTAGACATTTTCAATGCACTGCGAAATTGTTCTATCGTTTGAAGCACAGACAATTAGGAATTTTTGTAGTGCAAAAATTAATTGCGGAATTTTTGTATTGTTGAAAAAATAATTAATCAACTTTAGTACTCTAAAAACATTAAAACGTTACAAGAGAGTTATAAGATTTTTATTTGTCTATTGCAAAACTTGAAGTCACTACCAAGTGAAATGGTGTGTAAGGGTTGTGATATATATCAAAATGGATATTAGATATGAAAATGATGAAGTATATATATCTGGAAAATAACTTAAAAGTAAGTAATGCGATATATAAGGTGGAAGAGGGTGGCTTGGGTGAATGAAAAGTACGTGATTCTGGAGAGAACCAGTCCTCTCCAATGATGTTCGGCAGTCAAGCTTCTAGAAATAGCCAAGTTCCGTTCATCATCAATGACGCAAGCGCCTTGTATTGAACTAAAATCTTAAGAAACCGGTTAAATAATAAGTTATATAAGTCTAGTTTAAATAAACTCATATTGAAAACCATTAATTATTTACAATATAAATTAATAAATAAAATAAAATATAATTGACAATTAAAAAGAATTTTATACTTTTAAACTAACAAGTAGCACTAAACTACATTTATTATATACTAGGTGTGAGACTCATGTATTACATGAGTTTATTTTTTTAAAAAAAAATTTAATATGAAATTTTAACAATTTGAGAAAGTTTGAATTCATAAGAAAAATGAGAAAAGTTTTGAATTATTAAAATTAATGAGGCTTTAATACATTGAATACATTACCTATATAAACCCTTTCTAATAAATATCTTACATATATATTACCTTACATATTAAATGTGAAATTTTAATTTAATAAAATGAAAAATACAATAAAATGACAAGTGGAAAATAGAAAATTCAAAAATTCTAGAAAATGTCATGTGTCCAAATGAAGAAGAAGATGACATGTGACAAAAAAGATTTTGTTTTATTAGGGAGGATGTTTTTGAGAAATGACTCTAATTAGGGATGTAAACGAGTTGAGTCGAACTTCACACTAGTTGAGCCAAGCTCGTTTAAAGTTACGAAAGCTCGAGCTCATTAAGAGACTGGAGGCCCGAGCTCGTTAAACATATATGTGTTGGATTAATGTCTAAGTCCATAACTATAATTGGTAAGACTTGACCCGACCCGGCATGGTCCATTTGGGTTGCATGGCATCATGCATTTGGATAGACTATAATGAGAGAAATAACACTTAAGGTTGGTTAATATATTATAAGTTCTAATATATTAATAAGGTTATTTAATTAGTATTGATCAAGAATTAATTTGGAATTAATTAAGTGATTAAAAGGAGACTAATTAAATATATGGGTTGATTGTGTAAATCATTCATTCTTATATATGTGGGCTTGTGATCCAAGATTCCTTATGTTGGACTAAGTCCATGGGGTGACCCATGGATACTCCATGGAGGTTAAAATCCATGGAGCATAAGGAATGGGTAAAGTTATGAGTTACATGGTGTAACCCTAATAGCCACCATATAAAAGAATCCCATGGCTCAAGAAATCGTGCACTAATGTGTGAGTGTGAGGGCTAGACGATTTCAAGGAGTGTTCAAGTTTCTCTCAAGTTATTCCAAGTGTATTTGGTGCTGTGTGAACCATTTGAGGTGTCACACTTGGGGTACTAGGCACTCAAGCTTCATGAAGACATTCTACATCAAAGAGGTATGTATTCTATCTTGTTATATTTATTATTTTGTACTAGATTAGGATAATACCTTGGATGTTCATAATTGTATGTATAATAGAGAAAACATAGATCCAAAGTATTTAGGGTTGCATGTACACTTAGGAGTGTTAGAATGCTCATAACCCAACAGTGGTATCGGAGCCTAGACTTGTTTTCTTGTTATACTTGCAAAAGTAGCTGAAAAATCAAGTTGGATGCATATATTCGATTGTTTTGGCTGGAATTGGACTAGGAACATTACCCTAAGATGTTTTTGGACTTATAAACTTGTTTTTGATGTGGTAATGTTCATGCTAATCCAATTTCTAAGATAATTGTCATAATTTCAAGATTTGTATTAGTTTGTATGTTCATGCTAATTTCTTGAAGATTGATGATTTGAATTATCTTGTTCTTATGAGGTTCTTAGATTAATAGAAAAGTTGTGTGAAATAGTTGTTTTCAATCCATTTTAATCTAAGAGTTGATTCCAAAGTGTGTTTTTGTAACTTGTCCTCAAGTTATATGAAAAGTCACATTTAAGAATCATAAAACTCATAAAAGTTGGTAAATGTTACAAAATGAAGAGTCTAGTTCTAATTAAATGGTTTTATGACTCCATAACTTGTCCTCAAGTTATGGAGGTTCAAGAGTCTCTTCATTAAATTAAAAAAAAAGTGTAACCTTAATTAGTTCCATAAGTTACAATAAAAAAAGTTATTTTTTTTATTAATTAGTTTAAAGTCTTCCATAACTTGTCCTCAAGTTATGGAACTTTAAGAGTTTTTTTTTTTTTTTTTTTTTTTTTTTTTTTTTTTTAAATTAAAACTACTTTAAACTCATAAGTTATGGAATTAATTAGTTTTGAATAGTTTCAAAACTTGCCCTCAAGTTTTGGAATTTGAAAAGTTTTCACTTATGAATACTTTAATTCCAAGTTAGCCCTTAGAATTTTAAAAGTTAAAAATTCAACCCTTATACTTTATAATATTATAAGTTAATAATATTTATATATATGTATAAGAGTAAAGTCAGTCTTACCGTTAGTAGGCCTCATTCACGAAGCCGGTCTATAAGGGGGGTATAAGGTTACTGCCTATAAAATGGCAGTTTAATAGGTGTCCACTCTCACCCACCGCTTCCTTGACTTGTGGAGGGTCGTTAGCCGAATGGGTAGGACAAGGACAATAATTCTCCTTTCATTAAAAGTATTAATGATAAATACTAAGTAACTAAACTCTTATTAATACCCAATCTTAGTTACTTAGGAAAATGTGAATTTGGTGCTAACCCATGAAATTACACTTTGCACTTTGCTTAAGTCGTTAGTGGAGCGTGTGTGGTTAACCGGCACACTAATCTGGACTTAACAAGGTAGGCAAAGGGTAACTTAATATTTATCATAGTATCGGTGGAGCGTGTGTGGTTAACCGGCACACTGATTAAGGGGTAAATATTAAGGGTACCAAGTATATTTGCATGGTTATTCACACCTTGTTTTGTGATCCTCGGCATCCCAGTCACAAAACCTGAAGGGCACACTCGAGATTGAAACATGCCTTTGAACAGTTCAATGAATCTCAAAGATCTAGGACTTTCAAATCCAATTAAAACCTAATAAATTATTTCGTTTTTCATGGTGGAAATTGGTGAATCGTCATTCACCTACCTTCAAATATTTTATAGCTTGGATTACGGCATCCCTCTTCTAAGTTATAAAATAGTTTGTTGGGTCCTAGCCTTAATATTTCATATTGGGTGTCATATTAAGGACTTTAAATCAACTATCTTGAATATCTCCCAAAAAGATGTCTGGTCTAGACATTTATGATCTTCCCAAATCTCTTGAAACAAGCTTTCCTAAATGAAGATGATGTCCCATGGATATCATACTTCTTTCACCTCCTCCAATTATTCTCCTTAACCCACAAGTTCCTAAAAAGTTTAAGGTCACTCAAGCCCTATTGGCAAGGCAAGGTCTAGGTGTGATCACATCTTGGAGATGTAGTCACATATTGACAAGCCGGGAGAGTTGGGTGTCAAAGTCTTGAGAAAGTTGGTGGCTCAACTACTTTCTAAGTCACATAGTGAGTTCTTTTGGGAATCCTATGAAACAGACTAAGACAAGACCCTTAATGATCTTATCTATTTGCTAAGATCAACTTCCTAAAACGCTATGGACATTGACAATGATGACATTGGATATCCAGTAAAGCTCTCTCTTCCCAATGGAAAGGGATCGGCCATAGTCAACTCGGTTGACCCAATGGTAAAGAGAGAGGCGAAGTATGAGATAGTCTCATTATCAAGGGTCCATAGGTAACTATTGCCAAAGGAAGGGGCATTGGTTACGAAGCTGCCAAATTTACCTAAGGATGTTAAAGTCAATAAGTTTGGCTCTACTTCAGGTAAAGTCCATTGTCTAACTCTATTAAGTACATGCTGATTCTGATCGCGAAGATGGATTTCAATCGCATGGTTCGGTGATCAGAATTTTGGGCTATTACTTAAGAGTTATGATATTTATATTGCTTAGGAATAGATAAAAACAAGGTTTTCATATGGATTGTAAGGATAAATTTTTCCGCAAAGTTTTAAAATAAAAGAAAAAGGTTTTGATTTTATTTATTTTAAGTATCCTTACAATGGCATTTGTGAAAAGTTGTTGCTTATAAGATTCCATTGATAGCAATATTGGAAAAATGGAGTTGATTCTTTCGGTTGTGGTAGTGTCTAATATTACCAAATAAGGAAAGATTCTCATCACCCAAGGTTCAATTGGACCGAAACTTGGAATCATGCAAGTTGTATAGTATGATGAATGAGAACTTTCAGCTTGGAAAATTAAGACTAATTCCTTATGTGAATAAGGAAAGGACTAAGGGATCGAGTACACATTCTTGTGCACTGGTCAAGTCCACCACAAAAGATCAAGAAGACTATTCGTCATGATTTACTTAAGTTCAGTAAATATGGTTATACTTATAAGTTTAAGTATAAGTCTGTAGCATTAGAGAAGTTTCAATGTGAGACAGAACGAATAAGAAGAATCAAAGTATGGCAGAAAGATAAAAGTTTCTCAAATCTGAAAAGATGGGAGAGTACTTTAGTATCATGTTTATGATCATCTTAATGATTAAGATACCAGATCACAATTGGTCCTCTAAAGTCATCTTAGTGCATTCTTATGACTAAGAAGAGGAGTCATGAATTGTTGAAATGGTTAAATCAAAAAGATGAGTCATACTTCGTTCCAAAACAATTCTTAGAGTCATACTCCAAGATTGTAACTTGAGTGACATATCTTAAAGAGGTTTTGTTAACACTAGTCAAATGTAAGAGTAAAAGGTTATCTACTCTTGTACATTTGAAATTGGTAAGTTGTGATGTTTTGGATAAAACAGAGACCAACTTAGGCCAATTGTGTAAAGTGTTAGTCTTGATAAAGAATCCGCACTATCTCTTGAATATTTGACAAGGGAGTCTTATATGTCAAGAGGACAGTGAGAGTCTTAAAGCTCTTGAAAGTTTCAAGACTTAATCAAGAATAAAACCTAAAGTCCTTCACTAGCACACGACTTGAGGTTTATAACCTATCGTGTTGAAATTTTTGTGCCTATTCAAGTTGGCTTTGCATAGGAGTTCTGAGAGTTCTCAATTGGTTGCACAACTACTTGGAAGCAATGGCAGGCACCTGAGCTGCCAAATGGCAAGAATTTAAGATTGCACAAGTTAATCAATATGAGTTTGGATTTGTCACTAACCTTGTCTTGTGATTATGGTTTTGAAAAATTCACATGGATAAGAACACATACACTATTAAATCTAAGTGTCATAAGGTTTCTCTCCGATTCATGAAAATGATGGTGAGGAAACACTTTCACTAAGTAGATTTTAGCTAGATAGCAATTGTGATATTTGCATTCTCAAAGTCGTTATTGGAGCGTGTGTGGTTTACCGGCACACTAACATGGACTTGTGAGAAGTGGCAAAGGTCTAAACAATTGAGAATATGATTACGGCATCCCTTTTCATAGTTTTAAAATTGTTTAGACACACATGTGAGCTATCTAAGAGAGGTGTATGATTTTGATAAAGTTTTATCAAAACAATCTAGTATCAGAAATCTGAACTTTGGTAAGAAAGTCAGCTGATTTCTGAGTACATGTCAAAGCTAGTGGGAGCATAAGTGTTATGCTAATAATCATCATGTTAGTGGGAGCATGATAATTATGACAAAGGTTGCAAGTTAGCAATGTTAATTATAGAAAACAAAAGTTTCAATTCGTGAGGTTGCAGGGGTTGAAAAAGTTGTTTTGCTATAATTAAGGGAGAGGAAATTATACTTCATTTCAATTCTAAAAGCTTAGATTGAGATTTTAATCGTATTTAATCAAGGATATATATATGAATTTCATGTTGGAATGGCTCAACATAAGGAAATTCTATATATGGGTCCATTATTTGCGTTCTAAAATTCGATTATGATTACAACATCCCTTTTCATAATCTGAATTTTGAGAACTTAACAAATTGAAATGGAAATATTATAGCAAAAGACTGGTTTAGTCTTTATGTGAGACATCATGAATCGTGTCCCATATGCTTCGGATATAGGATCGATTACATGTGCTATATTCATCCTTTCTAAAATTTTCCAAATGCCTGGGGCATTATGAAGGGAAAAGGTCTAGAATTGGATATGACTAAAATGATTAAGCAATTGTCGAGGACAATCTAAGGTTTACCAAAGATTGGTTGCTCAAGGACAGTTGGAAGTATAATGTTAATTCTGGAAGGACCATATTGATATAATCTGTAAGGAGGCAACTCTTGTTCAGAAGTGATAGTCAAAATGGAATATGGAAATGTTTCAAAGTTAGAAATTATTCAATATGTGTAAGATTAGGAAACTTAATGAAAGAAGGATGTTTCCAAGGAGCTGATCTCCTTTGGAATGCTCTGTAATGATTGTTGTCAAGTCTTTCTGACTTTGTGCATAATCATTAAGAGGATCAATGCATATAAGTTTAGAATCTAACAGATTTCAGTAAATGGCATGAATATTGGAATTCTTGCATTTGCAGTAAGGATTTGGGACTGTGAAAAGAGGATCATTGGAGTGATGTTCAATTGATCTATTTTACAAAGTAAAGATCATAGACAAACATAGTATGCATACTTGGTGTATGGCATGACTAGTGTTTAGAAAACATAGTGTACATGCTTGGAGCATGGGACAACTATTGTTTTAAATTCAAGTATAAAGTTGATAAAATCGAAACAATGAATAATGAGTAATCAGTATGGTGATAAATAAAAGTGTTTATTTATATTCATAGGGTTTGATACCATATTTGATTCATTTATTCTTGTGTTTCACTTTGCATGTTTTGACTTCCAGAATAACTAAGTCGCTCTTCCTGAATGATTAAGTTATTCAAACCATCCACAGTCGGTCATATGTTGGAAGTAGATATGAATCAAGACTGTCATGGGTTGGTTTGTAGAGGTCCAAGTTGGTGGACAAAGTGGTGCTACAACACTCACGAGTGCTCATAAGTTCTGAGTATTGGATTCAACCCGCGCTCATTTGAATCACTTCATGGATTTTATCACGAGTGATCATGAGACGATAATATTATATATTCTTCAAACCTAGAGATATGAGTTGTTACTATGAGTTGGTTATACATTGATTGCACGAAAACGCATTGGTAACTCGATGTTATAAAACGTGCCTTTGTGTATGATTCAACAAGTAGTAGAACAAGCCATATGAGTCGAAGTTTATCCATTCCTTTTACCTTCGGGATAAAAGCGATATATGTGGGCCCCTCGATGATTTAAAGATGATACATGTGAGTGCTTGGCCAAGCCAGGACTGATTTGATTTGTTCAATCAGTCAGTCATCATGAATCGGAAATCGGGAAACAACAAATGGACAGAGAGAATGATTGATAATCCATGTCTCAGTCCATATGATATCTAGAATGGAGGAATATATGATCCCTTATCTAATGGACAAGTCATTGACAAAGGTCAGAGTTCATCGACAAGGTCAGAGTTCGACAGAAGCTTTTGAGAGCTAAGATTGCTGATCGGTTCCTGAAGTCATACGCAATAATAGTTTTAGACTTATCCAAGTGGGAGACTGTTGGATTAATGTCTAAGTCCATAACTATAATTGGTAAGACTTGACCCGACCCGACATGGTCCATTTGGGTTGCATGACATCATGCATTTGGATAGACTATAATGAGAGAAATAACACTTAAGGTTGGTTAATATATTATAAGTTCTAATATATTAATAAGGTTATTTAATTAGTATTGATCAAGAATTAATTTGGAATTAATTAAGTGATCAAAAGGAGACTAATTAAATATATGGGTTGATTGTGTAAATCATTCATTCTTATATATGTGGGCTTGTGATCCAAGATTCCTTATGTTGGACTAAGTCCATGGGGTGACCCATGGATACTCCATGGAGGTTAAAATCCATGGAGCATAAGGAATGGGTAAAGTTATGAGTTACATGGTGTAACCCTAATAGCCACCATATAAAAGAATCCCATGGCTCAAGAAATCATGCACTAATGTGTGAGTGTGAGGGCTAGACGATTTCAAGGAGTGTTCAAGTTTCTCTCAAGTTATTCCAAGTGTATTTGGTGTTGTGTGAACCATTTGAGGTGTCACACTTGGGGTACTAGGCACTCAAGCTTCATGAAGACATTCTACATCAAAGAGGTATGTATTCTATCTTGTTATATTTATTATTTTGTATGCTAGATTAGGATAATACCTTGGATGTTCATAATTGTATGTATAATAGAGAAAACATAGATCCAAGGTATTTAGGGTTGCATGTACACTTAGGAGTGTTAGAATGCTCATAACCCAACAATATGAAGCTCGGAATCGGCTCGTTAAGGCTTATTAATTAAGGCTCGTTTGTCCGTAAAGTTCGTTAAAGATCGAGCTCGACCGGTTATTTTTTTTCATATTTTAATAATATATAAGTAATAAATAATAATATATAAAATAAAAGTTAATTATACAAAAGCTCGTTTAAACTCGCGAGCTTAAACGAGCCCGTAAGTGCAGAAGATCATGCTCGTTTCGTAAATGAGCTTTATTCTAGGCTCGAGCTCAATAAGGCTAGGCCCGTTTCGAGCTTTTAACGATCTGATCTCGGTAGCTCGTGAGTAGATTGACTCGTTTGCATCTCTAACTCTAATCAATATATTTTTTTTAATTATAAAATTATAAATAACTTTGAAAACCACTTTGACAGATCGGAATTTAGAGCCTATCGTCTCTTTCAAACTCCATTTTTATTCATAGAGGGATTTCTAATTATGACTATGACTTTAGTTGGTTTGTTTTTAGATTTCGACTCCGGCTGGTGTTTTATTTGACCACAATCTGCGACTCCAGTTGTAACATTCCGTTGATAAAGTATTTTCAATTTTAACCCTAAGAATAAAGAATTATTGCATATTGGCCATTGTGCATGAGAAAGATTGCAAAATGGCCCATAGTGACATTTTTGTAATTTTTTTGGCCGACTCACGTACGCGGGGCGTACGTGTGAGATCCACAAACCCTAATTTTTAGGGTTTGAACCCTATTTAATCAACTTATGGCCTCCAAACCTCATCCCTCATCATCCTCCAACACCTCCATACGACCTTAGCAAACCCTAGCCACTTGTTTGAGTATTCTTGACCCTTGTGTGTGTTTTTGGTGGCCTTGAAGGAAGAAGAATGAAGTAGAACCACCTTGGAAGCTTGAAGGAGCTTTGGATCTGGGATCTTCACCTATCTAGCAACCTCCAAGAGGTATAAAGTTATAAACTTGGTATATAATTTATTAGATCTTGCTAAGTTCTTGATTCATGAACATTTTGGTCCAAGACTTGACCTTTTTGAGTATGACATGCTCCAACCCATTTAATCTGTCCTTTCAGAAGTTTGAGTAGTTTAGAAGCATAAAAATAGGGCCTTGACTCTTAACTCTTCTCCATTCATGTGCTTGGTGGTCTTAATGGGTTAAGATGTTAGGGTTTCTAGCATTTAGCAATTATTGGGCATGCAAGACCATAAAGCTGGAAACTTTATGGTCAGGAACGATATTTGGGACTTGGATCTACAATTTGCACGTAAAAGATGAAGTATTAAACACCTATTGGGTTAAGATGAGGTCCAGCTGCGTACGCTGGGCATACCAATTGGTACACTGCGCGTACACGACCAAACCCCCGTGGAGGGTTCTAGATTGCTTCTTGTTCAACTATTGAACAATTACATTTCAGTCCCTGCACTTTTAGTTAATTCCTTTAATCCCAAAATTAATTTCGATTAATTTCTGATTAAATATTAATTAAATATAATTATTTCTAATTAATATATTATTCTCATAATATATTAACAAATCAGTTATTTCAATTTATTAATCAAATAATAAATCAACCTCTCTCTCCAAAATTATCCGTCCAGTTGCTAGTTTTGAGGGCAACCGAAAAGGACTGTGCTACTATCAATTTAAGTATATAACAATTATAGTTATGGGCTTAGACACCTAATCCAACAATTCTTGCATGTGTTTATGTGTCTGTATGAATGTCGGGTGGGGCTCGATGCCAGGCGGGGCCTGATGAATGTGCTGGGGCGGTGCCCTTCTCATGTTATTGATAGATTTGTTTCGAGCGGGTCTCAATGCCTAGCGGGGCCCGATGTGTTGGGTTTTGAGAACTATAACACTCCTATGGTGCACATGCAACCCTAAATGCTTTGGATCTATGTTTTCTCTAATTATGCATGCATTGTTTTTCCAAAGCATTCACCCTAGCTAGCATACAATTGAAGCTATATAATAAAAACTTAGTTTGGATGCTTACCTCTTGAGTAGGGTAGAGTTCTTGACCTTTGAAAGCTTGAGCACCTCAAGTGTGATGCCTCTATTGGTTCACAAACACCAAAATGCAAGAGGAGGCTTGAGAGAATAGGTTACTTGCACAAAATCAACTTCACCCTCTTGTAAAGTAAGTGGCAACCGATTTTGGCTCATGGAGAGTTCTATTTATAGTGTTGCACATGCTAGGGTTACACTTTGTAAACCCTAATGACCCATGACTTTCCACATTCTCATGCTCCATGGATTTAACCTCCATAGACTATCCATGGATTAGTTTAGCCCATCTACATAATCATGGATCATTGGCCCACACTACAAGAATCATTGATTTACATAATCAATCCCCATATATTTAATTAGTCTCTTTTGACCACAAAATTAATTCCAAATTAATTCTTGATCAATACTAATTAAATAATATGATTTCATATTAATATATTATACTTCTCATATATTAATAAACCATAAATAACTTTATTCTCAAAATTCATCCTATCAAATTGCACTGGTGAAGGCAACCCAAAAAGGACCATGCTACAATCGGGTCAAGTACATACCACTTTAGTTATGGGCTTAGACACCAAATCCAACAGTCTCCCACTTGGATAAGTCTAATAACTATAACTGCCAATGTGACTTCAGGATCCGACTTAGCACTCGTAAGCTTTCAAAAGCCGCTGTCAACTCTGACCTAGTCAGTGATGCATCCTTTAGATAAGGGATACTCCTCTGTTCTCAAGATATCAGCTGGAAAAATACATGGAACAATGTCATACTTATTGTCCATCAGTTTGTTTCCCGATTTTCGATTCGTCTGACATAGAACATAACTGAACACATCAATTTAGTTCTGACCGGGCCCGACACATAGTCAAAATAGAATCATCGAGGGGCCCAAGATATCGCTTTTAATCCTCTTAGGATAAAAGGGAACATATAAACTTTGACATTATATGCTTGTACTAACTACTCATTAAATCATGCACAACGATACATTTTATAACATCATGTTAGTGATGCGTTTTCGTATCAGCAATACACAACTACTTCATAGTCAACAACTCATATATCTAGGTTTGAAGACTTATATGATATTATCGTCTCACGATCACTCGTGATAAATTCCATGAAGTGATTCAAGTGAGCGCGGGTTGATCAAATACTCAAATCTTATTTCAGAAGTACTCATGAATGGTGTAGGAAACTGTTGCTATTCCTAACGCCTTAGACAATCTACAAGCCAACTCATGAAAGTCTTCTTTCATACTTACTTCCAACGTAGGATCGACCGTGGATAGTTTGAATAAATCTTATTATTCTGGAAGTCAAAACATACAAAGTGAGACAATAGTAAACAATTGACACAATACAGTAACTTTACTTATAAAACTCCTTTTATTCAATCATCAAATGTCAATTACAATTTAGCTATTACAAGTTTCAGTTTATCTAACCACTAAAACTAATATCGTACGTTAGCCCAATGCCCCTTGCATGCTGCAAGTGCTTAACCCAAGTCAGTCCCTTTGTAAGAGGATCTGCTGGGTTGTCATCCAACGATATCCCCTTTACTACGAGGTGTCCTTCTTCTACTTGATGTCTTATGACGTGGTATTTTCTGTCGATATGTCTGGATCTAACATGATCTCTCGGTTCCTTGGTTAAGGCAACCACCCCTTCATTATTGCAAAAAATCTCCATAGGCTCCTGTATGGATGGAATGACTCCAAGGTCTCCGATGAAGTTTTTCAACCATATCGCCTCCTTTGATGCTTTGCTTGCTGCTATGTACTCTGATTTGCACGTTGAATCAGCTACAGTCTCCTACTTGGAAATTTTCCAATGTCGCTGCTCCTCCATTCAGGGTAAACACCCAGCCCGACTGAGAGCGGAAATTATCTCGGTCGGTTTGAAAGCTGGCGTCGCTATACCCTGTCACTCTCAAGTCATCACTCCCACCAAGGGTAAGGACCCAGTCCTTAGTCCTCTGTAGGTACTTAATAATGTTCTTAACCGCAGTCCAATGAGCTTTACCAGGATTCCCTTGATATCTGCTAACCATGCTCAAAGCAAAGGCCACATCAGGGCGAGTACAAGTCATAGCATGTATGCTCGAACCAACTACAAAAGCATATGTAATTCGACTCATCTCTGCTATCTCAGCCTCTGTACTCGGACTCTGAGTCTTTCTCAGTTTGGTATTGCTTAGGATAGGTAGGTTACCTTTCTTGGAGTTCTCCATGCTGAAACACTTCAACACCTTGTCCAAGTAGGTAATTTGACTAAGTCCTATTAGTCTTTTACTTATGTTTCTCAATATCCTTATCCCTAGGATATAGGCAGCTACTCCAAGGTCCTTCATAGCGAAACACTTCCCAAGCCAGGACTTGACCTCCTGCAAGGTTGGGATGTCAGTTCCTATGAGCAGTGTCTACATATAATACCATAAAGCTCACTATACTCCCACTATCTTTGACATATACACAGGACTCATCCTCGCTTCTCGAAAATCCAAACTCTTTGAATTTCTCATCAAAACAAAGATTCCATCTGCGAGATGCTTGCTTCAATCCATATATGGATTTCTCAAGCTTACACACTATATTAGGGTACTTTGCATTGACAAAACCCTCTGGCTGACTCATGTAAACATCTTCAGCCAACTTTCCATTAAGGAAAGCGGTTTTGACATCCATTTGCCATATTTCATAATCATGAAACGCAGCTATGGCCAACATAACCCTTGTAGATTTAATCTTCACTAATGGTGAGAAGGTCTCATCATAGTCAACTCCCAGAGTTTGAGTAAAGCCCTTCGCAACCAGTCGCACTTTATATGTGTGTACTTTCCCATCCATGTCGGTCTTCTTCTTGAAGATCCATTTGCACCCGACTGTCTTACGACCTGGTACATTATCAACCAAGTTCCAAACTTGATTGTCATACATGGACTAAATCTCGCTGTCCATAGCCTCTTTCCATTTTGCAGACTCGGCGCCTGCCATGGCTTCCTTGTAGTTGTTAGGTTCATCCAAAATTACCAGTGTGCTATCACTGATAAATGTATCACCTTCAGTAGTAATATGAAAACCATAAAAATCATGTGTATTTCGAACTCTACTGGAACGCCTCAGAGGTAAGGACTCGTCAATTGGATCAACTGGAGTTTCCTCCTCAGGTTGATTGCTAGTGTTTGAGCTTCCTTCACCGCTTGACTCTTGAAGCTCTTCAAGGTCAATTTTCCTCCCACTGTTTCCTTGGCCTATGAATTCTCTCCCACGAAAGAGTCCTCTCCTTGCAACGAAGACACCATTGTCACTCGGTCTGTAGAAGAGATATCCAAAGGAATTCTGCGGGTAGCCGATGAAAATACATCGCTCACTCCAAGGTTCGAGCTTGTCATGAGTCTCGCGTCTCACGAAATCCTCGCAACCCCAAACTTTGATATGGTCTAACAAGGGAACCTTCCCTATCCACATCTCGTGAGGTGTTTTGGAAACCTTTTTGGTAGGGACTAGATTAAGGATATGGCCGGCAGTCTCTAAGTCATACCCCCAGAATGAGATAGGTAACGAAGCTCGACTCATCATGGAACGAACCATGTCTAACAAGGTTCTATTGCACCTCTCAGCCACACCATTAAGTTGTGGTGTCCTAGGTGGCGTCAATTGTGAAACAATTCCACATTCCTTTAGATAGTTAAGGAACTCGATACTAAGATACTCTCCTCCTCGATTGGATCGCAACATCTTTATCTTCCTGCCCAATTGATTCTCCACTTCTTTCTTAAGCTCTTTGAACTTTTCAAAGGTTTCTGACTTATGCTTGATTAAGTAAATATACCCATATCTACTATAATCATCAGTAAAGTCACATAGAAGCGGTTAGTATCCCTTGTGGTGGTTCTGAATGGTCCATACACATCATTATGAGATCCAACAAACCTTCACCTATTTCACAAGTACCAATGAAGGGTGACTTGGTCATCTTTCCAAGTAAACAAGATTCGCAAGTGTCATCCGACTTTAAGTCGAATGACTCCAAGACTCCATCCTTTTGGAGTTGGGCTATGCGCTTCTTGTTGACATGTCCTAGACGACAATGCCATAAGCATGCTTTATCCAAATCATTGGAAGAATCAATATTCAACACATTATTTCCTAAGTTATCTACAACCATCACAGTTTCATATATACCATTGCAAGGTAATGCTTCAAAATAAAGTACACCATTACAATAAGCATAAATACCACCATTTTCATTATTAAAAGAAAAGGTAAAACCTTGTTTATACAAACTGTGAAAGGAAATAACATTTCTCGCCATATCGGTTGAGTAACAACAATTATTCAAATCTAAATTTAAACCATTACTAAGCAATAAAGAATAAACTCCAATCTTGGTCACAGGCGACACTTTCCTGTTTCCCATGATTAAGTTTATCTTCCCGTGCTCCACATCCCTACTTATTTTTAGTCCCTACAAATCAGAACAAATGTGAATACCACAACCTGTATCAAGGACCCAAGAATTAGCATGTGATGAGTTATTAGATTGAATAGTGTAAATACCTGCAAAGGAGGGTTTGATCTTCCCATCCTTTATGTCCTGCAAGTGCTTGGGGCAGCTTCGTTTCCAGTGCCCCTTTTCATGACAATGGAAGCAATCAGCATCCTTCGGATTGGAAGAGGAATTAGCAGAACCAACTTTGGTCCCACTAGAAGAGGATCCATCAAGAGACTTTCCCTTGTGGCTCTTAGAGGGAGCCTTCCTATTCTTTCCTTTCCCATGTCCGATTTCCATAACAGGGGCAGAAGTAGTAGTAGGAGGAGTAGACACAACCGATTTGCCTTTCAGGTTGCTTTCTACAGTCCTTAAAAGGCCTTGAAGCTTGCTAAGAGTGACCTCCTCCATGTTCATATGATAAGTCATACGAAACTGATCATAACAAGAAGGTAAAGAGTGTAGAATGATATCTATGGCCAACTCTTCATCAAAATTGACATTCAATTTAAGCAAGCGGTCCACGAATCTCTGCATCTTTTGCAAGTGGGCCGTGATGGGTTCACCATCCTTCATTTTGGTTGTGATCATGGAGGCAATGATCTCATACCTCTCCTACCGAGCACTTTGATAGTATCTTTCTATCAAATCTTGATACATTTCATAGGGATAGTAGTCCTCATAGGACTTCTGTAGCTCAGCATTCATGGTAGCAATCATTAGACACGACACCTTTGTCGCATCCCTCTCATGAGTAGTGTGTTCAACGATTTGTTCAGGAGTAGCAGTGGTGACATCAATCTCCTTAAGCTCTTTATCTAGGACATATTCTTTGTCCTCATAGCGAATAGCCATTATGATGTTTCGAATCCAGTCATTGAACTTCGAGCCATCGAAAATGACCCTCCCACATAGGTTCATGAGGGAGAAAGAGCCTGAAGGGATTGGGTTGGAAGCATTGTTTGGGATAGACATCTGAAAATAAGAACAAAGTTTGGATTAGATGATAATCCTTAATATTACACCCAAATGAAATATTAAGGCTAGGACCCAACACAATATTCTACAATTGCGAAGAGGGATGCCATAATCTAATTGTAAAATATTTGAAGGTAGGTAAATGACGATTTACCAATTTCCACCATGAAAAACGAAATAGATCATTAAGTTTTAATTGGTTTGAAATTCCTATATCTTTGAGATTCATTGAACTTTTTCAATGGCATGGTTAAATCTTGATTGTGCCCTTCAAGTTTGTGACTGGGATGCCGAGGATTGCAAACAAGGTGTGAATAACCATGCAAATTATCTTGGTACACCCAATGTTACAAATCACCTAATCAATGTGCCGGTTAACCACAGACGCTCCATTGATCTATGATTAACATCAAATTACCCTTTGCCACATATTGTCAGTCCCAGATTAGTGTCGGTTAACCACACACGCTCCACTAACAACTTAACAAGGTGCAAAGTGTAATTTCATGGATTAGCACCATTTTCACATTTTTCCTAAAGTAACTAAGATTGGGAATTTAATAAAAGTTTAGTTACTTTATATTTATCATTATACTTTTAATGAGGGAGAATTAATGTGCTATCCTACCCGTTCGGCTAACGACCCTCCACCAGTCAAGGAAGCGGTGGGTGAGAGTGGACACCCATTAAACTACCATTTTATAGGAAGTAACCTTATACCCCCCTTATAGACCGACTTCGTGAATGAGGCCTACTAACGGTAAGACTGACTAGTCTTATACATATATATATATTATTAAACTTATAATATTATAAAGTATAAGGGTTGAATTTTAACTTTTAAAACTCTAGGGTTTTGGAATTAAAGTTTCATTGATGAGACTTTACAAATTCCAAAACTTGAGGGCAAGTTTTGAAACTTGTCAAAACTCTTCACATTTATAACTTATGAGTTTAATTGGATTTTAATGTATGAGACCTTTCATTTTCCATAACTTGAGGACAAGTTATGGAGGTCATTAAAATTCATCTAGATCATTTTTCTAACAACTAAAATTATCACATAATTTATGATCTGACTAAACTTATAATCAAGATAATTTCTAGTCAACAATTTGAAAGCAATTTTGTTTATCATATAAAAACAACAATTATTTTAAAACTTTGACAATTATCATGTGGTTGGATGAGTACAAGCACTACCATATCATAAAAAAAACATTTCCAATGATCCAAAACAGTTTGTGGTAGTGTTCCCAATCCAAACCAGGCCAAGAAACTCAAAATTCTGCAAACAGAGCCTTCAACTCGTCGAGTGCATGAACTGGACTCAGCGAGTTTCTCTGTTACTGAGTGGACTCGTCGAGTCTGTTCATGGACTCGGCGAGTTCACCAGTCAGAGGCCAAAATTTCGACTTTTTCAGCTTTGAAAAACTAGTAAGCATCAAATATAATAGAAAACAATCATTGGCTCTGATACCATTGTTGGTTTTTGAGTACTATAACAATCCTATGAGGCACATGCAACCCTAAATACATTGGATCTATGTTTTCTCTAATTATACATGCATTTTGTTTTTCCAAAGCATTCACCCTAGCTAGCATACAACTGAAGCTATATAATAAAAACTTAGTTTGGATGCTTACCTCTTGAGTAGGGTAGAGTTCTTGACCTTTGAAAGCTTGAGCACCTCAAGTGTGATGCCTCTATTGGTTCACAAACACCAAAATGCAATAGGAGGCTTGAGAGAATAGGTTACTTCCACAAAATCAACTTCACCCTCTTGTAAAGTAAGTGGCAACCGATTTTGGCTCATGGAGAGTTCTATTTATAGTGTTGCACATGCTAGGGTTACAATTTGTAAAACCTAATGACCCATGACTTTCCACATTCTCATGATCCATGGATTTAACCTCCATGGACTATCCATGGTGAAACATCCCAAAAATACAAGCCAAAAATTTCATTTGAAAACATTACTAAAACCATAATATCCAAATATCATATAAGTAAACCATAAGTGGCGTGTCTCAAAATGTCATAAAATATGTCTCATATCCAAAACTGGTGTCAAGAACATGCCAAAAATATCAGAGCCTAACTCCCAGGCTAAATCTATGGTGTGTGCCATGCCATCATCCCGAGCCCTTCCCCTTGCTAGCTGAAGTACCTGAAATCAAAACTGAAACTGTAAGCACAAAGCTTAGTGAGTTCCCCCAAACTACCACATACCATACAATAACACGTAAAACAACTACTGGGCCTTGCCCGCTGCATCGGACCGCAACCCGGAATAACTAACTTGGGCCTTGCCCACTACATTGGACCGCAACCCGGAATAACTAACTTGGGCCTTGCCCACTGCATCGGACCGCAACCCGGAATAACTAAGCTGGGCCTTGCCCACTGCATCGGACCGTAGCCCGAAATAACTAACTTGGGCCTTGCCCACTGCATCGGACCGCAGCCCGGAACTGACTGGATATGGCATAATATAATCATAACATATAACATAAACACATATATTGCATACTGCATCGGACCACAGTCCGGAACTCACAACACATAGACATGCCTGAATCACAAAGACATCAGGCATACTGAACTACTTCTCGGGGCCACCCCGGCATCAGACCGAAGTCCTAAACTACTGAAATCTAAATGGGCCGGCATTGTGGCCGTAGACCCATTCCTACTGGAAGGAAATGTTGGATTAGTGTCTAAGCCCGTAACTATATTTGGTATGTACTTGACCCAGTTGTGCATGGTCCTTCTGGGTTGCCTTCACCAAAGCAACTTGACAAGGTAATTTGATATGAGAGAGAGGATATTATGGTTTATTAGTATATTATAAGAATAATATATTAAAGGAGAAATCATATTTATTTAATTATTATTAGTCATAAATTAATTAGGAATTAATTTGGTGACTAAAAGAGATTTCGTCCAAGGCCCTATTCCAGAAGGTTCCTTGGGCTGCTTGGTGGCTAAGCTCCATTAGGGTTTAGACTGAAACCCTAGTAGCCTGCAAGTATAAATATGACCCCTAGGCTATGGAAATCGGCTAGACATTATTCCAAGAGAAACCCTAGGCCGATTTCTAGCATCCTCCCTCCTCTCTCTTATTGCCTTCTTGCTACTTGGTGTTTGTGATCCATTAGAGGAATTACAATTGTGATTCTAAGCTCAAGCAAAGAAGATTCAAGCTATTTGAAGAGGTAAACATCTAGATCTGATGTTGTTTGTTATTTTGATAATATGTATGCTAGATTAGGGTTTGCAAGACTTGGATTCAAAGCATGTACAATAGAGAAACCTAGATCCAAGCATTAGGGTTTGTATGAGCACATAGGATTGTTTCTTATGCATAAAACCCATCAGTGGTATCAGAGCCTTGATTGGTTTCAATTGTATGTGATGCTTAACTGTTTTGCTTGCTGAAAATCGAGTTTTTTGCCTCTGCCCGACTCAACTCGGCGAGTCAGTATCTGGACTCGGCGAGTTGGCCCCTACTCGGCGAGTTCAGAGCTGACTCGGCGAGTTCGAGCGTCAGACAGAGGATATTTCGGGATTTAGTTGCTGTTTTGACTTGGATACAATGCCTAAATCGTTTTTTGAAGTTAAAATCCGAATTTTATCTTAATTAAATGATTATCCTTGCCAAAACAATAGATAATTTCAAATCTTTTGAATATTGGTTGTTTATATGATAAATATGGATTATTTAAAATTATTTGGTAATTATCTTATGACTAAATAAAGTTAGATCAAATATAGATAATTATGAAATTAATTGTTTAATTTGAATTATGTGTTATTTGATCCCTTATGTTTTGAAAAATTCAAAACTTGCCCTCAAGTTTTGAAATTTGAATTTTGTGATTAAAAGTTTAATTTGAATAATTTAAATTTCAAACCCTTAGAATTTTACAAGTTTAAAATTCAACCTTATGCTATTATATTATTACAAGATTAATTAATATATATGTATAAGAATAAGCTAGTCTTATCGCTAGTAGGCCTCATTCACGAAGCCAGTCTATAAGGTGGGTATAAGGTTGCTGCCTATAAAATGGCGCTTAATGGGTGTACACTCACACCTACCGCTTGCTTGACTGGTGGAGGGTCGTTAGCCGAACGGATAGGATAGTGCGTTTAATTCCTCATTATAAGTATAATGGAAATATTAAAGTAACTACATTGTTTTATAAATTCCCAATCTTAGTTACTTTAGGGTAAAATGTGAAAATGATGCTACTCCATGGAATTACACTTTGTACCCCTGTCAAACGTTAGTGGAGCGTGCGTGGTTAACCGGCACACTAATTTGGGATTGACATTGCTGACAAAGGGTGGCTCGATGTTTTATCATAGATCAATGGAGCGTGCGTGGCTAACCAGCACATTGATTAGGTGATGAAGACATTGAGTGCACCATGTTGATTCGCATGGTTATTCACAAACTTATTTGCGATCCTCGGTATCCCAGTCGCAAATCTGAAGTGCATATCGAGATTTAAACATGCCATTGAAATGTTCAATGAATCTCAAAGAAATCTAGGAATTTTCAAATACATTTAAAACTTAATTCTTTTCGTTTTGCATGGTGAAAATTAGTGAATCGTCATTCACTTACCTTCAATATTATTTACTTTTAGATTACGGCATCCCTTTTCTAAGTTGTATATAATGTTGTTGGATCCTAGCCCTAATTTCTCATTTGGGTGTTTAATTGGGGATTCATTTCTAATCAAACCTTGTTCCTTTCTATTTCAGATGTCTAACGCAAACGCAAACAACAACACTTCTGGGTCATTCTCGTTGATGAACCTGTGTCAAAAGGTGACATCTGATGGCTCGAACTTCAATGAGTGGATGAGATACATTCGCATGATAACTCGCTACGAGGACAAAGAATATGTCCTCGACGAGAAGCTAGAGAAGATTAACCCATAAGAAGCTACTCCTGAAGAGCTGGCTGCCTTTGAGGCCCACGAGCGTGATGCAACGAAAGTTCATTGCATCATGTTGGCCACCATGAACCTCGAACTCCAGAAGTCCTATGAGGACATGTATCCATATGAAATGCATCAAGATTTGCTGGACAGGTACCACCAGAGCGCGAGGCAAGAGCGCTATGAGATCATCACCAACATGATCACCGCTAAGGTGGGAAGTGGAGAATCCCTAACATCTCATTTGCAAAGAATGCAAAGGTATGTTGATCGTCTTCTCAAACTTAATGTTAAGTTTGATGAGGATTTGGCTATCGACATCATCCTCCACTCCTTGCCTCCTTGCTACAACCAAGTCAGGATGACCTACCACATGAACAAGGAAGAGGTCACCCTGAGTAAACTCCAAGGGCTCCTGAGGACAGCTGAGAGCAACCTCAAGGACAAATATGTTGCATCATCCTCTACTGTAGCTGCTCATGTGTTGGCAATTGGCCAAGGAAAGGGTAAGAAGAGGAAGACTCCTTCCAAGAGCCACCATAAGGGTAAGACCCAAGATGGTTCCTCTTCTAGTGGGACCAAAGCAGGTTCTATTAAACCCTCTTCTGACCCAAAGGAAGCAGAGTGCTTCTACTGCCACCAGAAGGGCCACTGGAAACGAAGCTGCCCCAAGTATCTGCAGGATATCAAGGATGGGAAGATAAAGCCCACCTTCGCAGGTATGTATTTAATTAAATCTAATAACTCATCACTTGCTACTTCATGGGTCCTTGATACAGGATGTGGTTACCACATTTGTTCTGATTTGCAGGGGCTAAGAAAAAGTAGGGAAGTGGAGCATGGAAGAATAAGCTTGATCATGGGAAACAAGAAGTTTTCACCAGTAACCAAGATCGGAGTTTATTCCTTAGTGTTGAGTAATGGGTTAGGACTAGATTTGAGTAATTGTTGCTATTCGCCAGATATGGCAAGGAACATCATTTCTTTTCATGGATTGTTTAGACAAGGTTTCAGATATTTGTTTGATAATAGTAATGGTTCTATTAATGCTTATTTGAATGGTGTCTTTTATTTCAATGCATTACCTTGTAATGGGATTTATGAATCTGTGTTAGTTATTGATAATTTAGGAAATGATGTTTTGAATATTGATTCGTCCATAAGTTTGGACAAAGCATGCTTGTGGCATTGTCGCCTTGGCCATGTTAACAAGAAACGCATAGCCCAACTCCAAAAGGATGGAGTCTTGGAGTCATTCGACCTAAGGGACGATGACGTGTGTGAGTCTTGTTTACTTGGGAAGATGACCAAGTCACCCTTTACTGGCATATGTGAAAGGGGTGAGGGTGTATTGGATCTCATACATACAGATGTATGTGGACCCTTTAGATCCACCACAAGGGACGCTTGTCGCTTCTACGTGACTTTTACAGACGATTATAGCAGATATGGATATATCTACTTGATTAAGCAAAAGTCAGAAACCTTTGAGAAATTCAAAGAGTTTAAGAATGAAGTGGAAAATCAGCTGGGCAGGAAAATCAAGATGCTTCGATCTGATCGAGGAGGAGAGTACCTAAGTCTTGAGTTTCACGACTATCTAAAAGAGTGTGGAATAGTTTCACAATTGACGCCTCCTAGAACGCCACAATTGAATGGTGTGGCTGAGAGACGTAATCGAACCTTGTTGGACATGGTTCGCTCTATGATGAGTCGTGCTTCGTTACCAATCTCATTCTGGGGGTATGCCTTAGAGACTGCCGCCCATATCCTTAACTTAGTTCCCACCAAGAAGGTTACCAAGACACCTCACGAGATGTGGACAGGGAAAGCTCCCTCGTTAGCACATATCAAGGTTTGGGGTTGTGAAGCTTTCGTAAGACGAGAGACTCACGACAAGCTAGAACCTCGTAGTGAGAAGTGTTATTTCATCGGCTACCCACAGAAGTCTTTTGGCTATCTCTTCTATAGACCAAGTGACAATGTTGTCTTTGTTGCTAGGAGAGGGGTTTTCAGAGAGAGAGAACTCATAAGTCAAAGAGACAGTGGGAGTCAGATTGACCTTGAAGAGCTTCAAGAGTCAGGAGATGAAGGAACCTCTGACACTGGCATGCAACCTGAGGAGGAAACTCCGGTTGAACCAATTGACCAGTCCTTACCTCTTAGACGTTCAAGTAGAGTTATTGTTCCACCCCAGTTTTATGGTTTCCATATTACTACTGACGGGGACACATTTATTAGTGATAGTACACTAGTAAATCTGGACGAACCTAACAGCTACAAGGAAGCCATGCAGGCCCAGAGTCTGATAAATGGAAAGAGGCAATGGACAGCGAGATTCAGTCCATGTATGACAACCAAGTTTGGAATTTGGTTGATAATGTACCAGGTCGTAAGACGGTCGGGTGCAAGTGGATCTTCAAGAAGAAGACAGACATGGATGGGAAAGTGCACACTTACAAAGCGCGATTGGTCGCAAAGGGCTTTACTCAAACTCCTGGAGTTGACTATGATGAGACCTTTTCGCCAGTTGCCAAAATAAAGTCTATTAGGGTAATGCTCGCAATAGCTGCGTTTCATGATTATGAAATCTGGCAGATGGACGTAAAAACCGCTTTCCTAAATGGAAAGTTAGCTGAGGATGTTTACATGAATCAGCCAGAGGGCTTCGTCGATGCGAGACATCCAAATAGAGTGTGCAAGCTTGAGAAATCCATTTATGGATTAAAGCAAGCATCTCGCAGATGGAATCTTTGTTTTGACGAGAAAGTCAAAGAGTTTGGTTTTCTGCGAAACGAGGATGAGTCATGTGTGTATGTCAAGGCCAGTGGGAGTATAGTGAACTTCCTCGTATTGTATGTCGATGACATACTACTCATAGGAAACGACATCCCAACCTTGCAGGAGGTAAAGTCCTGGCTTGGGAACTGATAACTAATCTTAGAGTAAAGCTACTATTTACTCCTGGTCAAAGTCAACTTCAGTTGACCTGACTCGCCGAGTTGGGCCGCCAACTCGCCGAGTCCCTATCTTCTTCTTCTGCTTCCTACCCGATTCTACTCGCCGAGTTTAGCAAAGACTCGGCGAGTTCCCCTTCTTTAATAACATCGAGTCAATCTTCATCCGACTCACCGAGTTGTATGAACAACTCGCCGAGTCCACCTCCATCATATGAACATGTCCAGTCTACGACTCGCCGAGTTGTATGAACAACTCGTCGAGTCTGTTCTTGCGGGTAAGGAGATTGTCTTGGACTCGCCGAGTGTGTTCTTGCACTTGTCGAGCCCCATGATTCCTAGATTATGGCTATATCTTAATACATCGAAGCACTCCTCAGGACTTGTCCGACCTTGTTAACACTCGACTGGGGTTCATTTGAACCACAACAGAAAGGGGACTCAATACCCTGGACTCGCCTAGTCCCAAGAACGACTCGCCGAGTCGATAATGTCCATGCCTTATAGTTCGATTTCTGACGTACATCACTTAACCAAAAGGTAGATATGGGCTTCTAAGATCGATCTAGCACGTAAAGTTACGAATTTTACGTGCATGCATGGGAGTATATGCTTAAAGGACCCAAAAACGAGGTCTAAAGGGGTGCATGGGCTATCATGGCCATAAAGCTTGCATTCTCATGCCATGTTCTCGATTCCAGAACCTAGATCTGAAGGTGAATCGACTTGGGACGACCAGGTCTTAAGGATTAAGCTTGTTGGACCCAAAACTCCATAAAAGTGACAAAAAGGAGATCTATAGAACTATAAGTCAAGTGTTAAGCTTGATTACCAGAAAGTGTAGCAAAAGAGGGCTAGCTTCTGGATCTACTTCTTCTCCTTTGAACCTTGTCTCCTTCCTTCTTCTCTACCACTTCAAGAAAGCACAAAAATCACTCAAAATAGGATGGAATCACTCAAAATCACCGATGGAGGGTTAGGGTTTCGAGGGGGAATGTTCTAGAGGTGCTGGGGGTTGAGATGGGGGCTATAAGGACGTTTAAATAGGCTACAAACCCTTAGAATTAGGGTTTCATCCAGACTGGCGGACTCGCCGAGTCGGGAATAACAGACTCGTCGAGTCGCCACGCTCAATCCACGTGCAGACCCGCTGCTACTCGACGAGTTAGGGCTACAGACTCGTCGAGTAGATTCTAAAACAAGAAGAATAATAATTAAATATGCGTACCAGGAACGGGGCGTTACAATTCTCCCCTACTTATCCTAGACTTCGTCCTCGAAGTCTGCTGCCTCAGTAAACATCTCTGGATAGTGCTCCCTCATCTCCTCCTCAGGCTCCCATGTCCACTCCGAACCTTTCTGGTGCTGCCACTGCATCTTCACTAGCTGGACCACCTTGTTCCTCAAGGTCTTCGTCTTACGATCCAAGACCGCAATGGGTCTATCGATGTAATTCAGGCTATCATCAACCTAAAAATCCTCCAATGGTACAACTGCTGACTCATCCGCCAAGCACTTCCGCAACTGAGAAACATGGAAAGTGCTGTGGATCTGGCTGAGCTTTGCTGGAAGATCTAGTTGATAAGCAACCTGAACCACCCGGGCCAAAACCCTAAACGGACCAATGAACCTGGGGCCCAACTTGCCCCACTTTCGAAATCTGATAACACCCTTCCAGGGTGACACCTTCAGGAGGACCATATTACCCACCTAAAACTCCAAGTCCGAACGCCGCTTGTCGGCGTAACTTTTCTGCCGACTCTGAGCAGTCTGGAGCCTGCTCCAGAATTGCTGAATCCGCTCCGTAGACTTGAGTACCACCTCTGTACTCCCCATGACTCGTTGGCCGACCTCACCCCAACAGATTGGGGTCCTACACTTCCTTCCGTAGAGCATCTCGAAGGGAGGTCGGTCTATACTGGAGTGGTAGCTGTTGTTATACGAAAACTCCGCTAACGGAAGATATGTATCCCAACTGCCAACGAAGTATAGCACACATGCCCGAAGCATGTCCTCGAGAGTCTGAATCGTTCTCTCGCTCTGCCCGTCAGTCTGAGGGTGGAAAGCGGTGCTAAAATGGAGACAAGTACCCATCTCGTCGTGGAACCGCTTCCAAAATCTGGAAGTAAACCGGACATCTCGGTCTGACACCACCGAGACAGGCACTCCATGACGTGCCACTACCTCACGCACGTAAATCTCGGCCAACTTCTCGGCTGAGTACTCTCCTGGATCGGTATAAAGTGAGCGCTCTTGGTCAATCGATCCACGATGACCCATATCGAATCAACCCCACGTGTGGTCCTGGGAAGCTTTGTAATAAAATCCATAGTGATATCCTCCCATTTCCACACGGGAATATCCAACGACTGCATCTTGCCGTGCGGCCTCTGGTGTTCCGCCTTGACCTTCCTGCAGGTCAGGCACCTCTCAACGTACCAGGCGACGTCCCGCTTCATGCAGGGCCACCAATAATCCGGGCGAAGATCCCTGTACATCTTCGTCGCCCCTGGGTGGATGGAGAACCGAGACTTGTGGGCCTCATCCATCAACACTTGCCGTACTCCTCCCCAATATAGTACCCAGACCCTCCCATGCAGGGTCAACAATCCCCGACTGTCATAATCAAACGAAGCCACTCGGCCAACTATTCTCTCGCAGTTCTGGCGCTCCTCCTTCAGGCCCTCGACCTGCGCCTCCCTAATCTTCTCCAACAGTGGAGTACCTACTGTCATCCTCAAGCAGATATCTCGAATCGGAGCTGCTACCGCCTTGCGGCTCAGGGCGTCGGCCACTACGTTGGCCTTGCCCGGGTGGTAGAGGATCTCACAATCGTAATCCTTTACCATGTCTAACCACCGACGCTGCCTTATGTTCAGATTAGGCTGATCCATGAGGTACCTCAAACTTTTTTGGTCCGTGTAAATAGTACACCGGACCCCATAGAGGTAATGCCGCCAAATCTTGAGGGCGAATACTACAACCCCCAACTCCAAATCATGCGTCGGTTAGTTAGCCTCGTGAGGCTTCAGCTGTCTCGAGGCATAGGTTATCACATGCCCCCGCTGCATCAACACTGCTCCCATACCTGTGATCGAAGCATCACAGTAGACTACAAAGTCATCTACTCCCTCTGGCAGGGTAAGAATTGGAACCTCGCACAGTCGCTGCCTGAGTATCTCAAAGGCTGCCTGCTGCTCAGGACCCCAGCGAAACACTACCGACTTCTTGGTCAGTCGGGTCAATGGTACTGCTATCTTGGTGAAATCCTGGATGAATCTCCTGTAGTACCCTGCCAGGCCCAGGAAGCTACGAATCTCGGATGGAGACCTCGGGACCTCCCACTGCATCACGACCTCAATCTTGGTCGGATCTACTAGTATACCCTTCTGGTTGACAAAGTGCCCCAGGAACTGCACCTCGCGCAACCAGAACTCGCACTTAGAGAACTTTGCGAAAATTCTCTCCCTCCTCAAGGTCTCAAGCACCTCCCTCAAGTGCTCCTCATGCTGCTCCTGAGTCTTGGAATACACCAAGATATCATCAATAAACACTATCACAGACCGATCCATCATCGGCCTGCACACATGGTTCATGAGGTCCATGAACGCGGCTGGAGAGTTGTTGAGCCCAAACGGCATCACCACGAACTCATAATGACCATAGCGGGTCCTAAAAGCGGTCTTCTGAACATCCTCATCCCTGACCCGCATCTGGTGATATCCGGAGCGTAAATCAATCTTGGATAACCAAGATGCTCCCTGAAGCTGGTCAAACAGATCATCTATCCTCGGGAGTGGGTAACGGTTCTTCACCGTTACCTTATTCAGCTCTCGATAATCGATGCACATACGGTGCATCCCGTCCTTCTTCTTAACAAACAGGATCGGGGCTCCCCATGGTGAACTGCGCGATCTGATAAAACCCTTGTCTAACAGCTCTTGCAGCTGCATAGACAACTCCTGCATCTCGGGAGGAGCCAACCGATACGGTGCCTTGGCTATCGGAGCCGCACCAGGAACCAGGTCAATCCGAAACTCAACCTGTCTCTCAGGGGGTATCCCAGGCAAATCCTGCGGGAATACATCCGGATATTCTCGTACCACCGGTACATCATCAACCGTCGCCTTACCCTTATCCCGGGTATCTATAACATAGGCGACGTACCCCGCGCAACCTTGCTGGAAATAGCGCTTCGCTCTCGCTGCTGAACAAAGAATCGGTCTGCGATGTGGCCTCTCGCCCTGAATCACTAACTCTCCCCCACTAGGAGTGTGAACCCTCACTAACTGCAGCTCGCAATCAATCACTGCCCTATTGGGGCTCAGCCAATCCATACCCACTATAACCTTATTCCCTCGCAGGGGAATAGGAACCAAGTCTACTGAGAACTGCTCATCAAATAACTGTAGTACACATCCTCTATGAACTCTCGCGACCCTGACGGTCCTGTCGTCTACTATCTCAACGTTGAGTGGACCATCCAGCTCCCCCGGAGCTATGCTAAATCGCTTGCTAAGTGCAAGCGACACAAACGATCGGCTAGCCCCCGAATAAAACAATACCATGGCTGAAATGCCGTTCACTAGGAATGACCCTATAAACAACACATAAACATGAGTAATAATCAAGAGTAATAGAGGGAAAATGGAGAGAATACGTACCAGTAACCACATCTGAAGTCGCTCGCGCCTCCTCTGCTGTCAACTGGAAAGCACTGCTCTTTGCCACTGGCGCCTCAGCCCGGCCCTGACGGCCGTCTGTAATCCTCATAGTAGCAGGAGCGGGTGCCACCACCTTTCCTGCTGCTGCCAGACTCGGACACTGAAACTTCTTGTGTCCCCTCTGATTGCAATGGAAGCAAATCAGATCAGATGCTGTGGTGGTGGTAGTGGTGGTAGCTATACAATCCTTGCTCATGTGTCCCGTCCGACCGCACTTGTAGTAACCAGAACTCCCCGCCTTGCACGCCCCATCGTGCATTCTGCCACACTTGCCACACCGACTGTGGCTCTGCTGTCCCCTAGACCTGTAATCAGACACCTTGGGCTTTTTGCCCGAACTCACTGCACCCGTCGTCGCCTCTGGCTTCCTCTTTCTCTCCATCTCAAGATCAATCTCTCTCTCACGGGCTCTCACAATCATATCCTCCAGCGTCTTACAGCTGGAGCGGTTCACAAACTGGCGGATGTCACTCCGCAACATCTCATGTTATCGGGCCTTCTTCATTTCCTCGTCTGCCGCGTACTGAGGAACGAGAAGAGCCCTCTCCCTGAACTTGGCGATAATCTCCGCCACTGTCTCCGTCGTCTGCTGGAGATCCTGGAACTCCCTAGAAAGCTGCTGCACCTCAATAACAGGTGCGAACTCGGCCCTGAACCAGGTCACAAAATCCGTCCAGGTCATAACATCAAGAGCTGCATCATTCCCAATAACATGTCCGACCTCCTCCCACCAATCACGTGCCCTGCCCTTTAGAAGACATGATGCAAGTCGGACCTTGTCCCCCCCGGGACATCTGCTAGTGCGGAAAGCGTTGGCCACATCGGCCAACCATCTGGTACTCGCAATGGGGTCTCGGGCCCCTGGTAATCTGGAGCTCCACAAGCTCGGAACTCTCTGAATGTCAATGTGCGCGATCCCATCATGGCCGCTATCTCAGTACAGAACGCACCCAGCTTCTCATCCAGCAGCTCTAGGATACCCTCCTTGACCGATCTAAAGATCACAGGAGTCTGCTCAAGTATGCTACGCGTGACCTCGGAAGAGATGAACTCTCTGGTCTGCTCATCCAAATGCTCGGCTCCCGAACCTGAACCTGATCCCTCTTCGGCACCTGAACTGCCGACTGCTGGTCTAGGGCGTAAAACCACCATTCTGAAACATATAATAACAATCATCAGAAATACTGTCATAACTAGAGGGATCACTTCTACCACAAGTTTCCTGGTCTTGTCTCAGCCTTCCTTGATTCGAGTACGGATCCTCTACTTTCAGTAGTACGGGCCCATACTACCTTCCACATCTATCCGTACTTTCCTCAAGAACTGCCTTGACTCCACCAAGTCCCTTCTACTGCTACTGATCTCTACTACTCTCATCCTAGGCTTGCCCTAGGGTAATCACTGACCCACTCTCCACCATCAGCTGCGCAAGAAGCCCCTGCTTTCTTCCCTAACTAGCTCGCAAATACTATTACATATCGCTCAGACTAGATAATTCTTCGAATGAGAGATCCTACCCTACAACGGTTGGACTCAGACAAGAGCTGCGAAATAGGGTTAGACCTAACCTTCTGAAATTATTTAGTCCTTGCAATATGTAACTTAACATATTTGTTTACTAGTTAGCGAAAGACAGCTAGAACTCCTAAAAGCACAAAGCAAGCAGCATTCGGACATCGAGTGCACATAATCGAACATATACTAATCAGGCTATCATACTGACTAATCTGTACTAGCATGCAGTTCTCATAAAGCTGAACACATATAACAGGCACATAAGGCATCCTTCCTAGATCCTTAGTCCTAATCTAGCATGCTGTTCTAATAAAGCTGATAATCATAACATAACATAGTCTTGTATGGGTAATTTGGGAGTACTTACTTCAGCTCGACTGATTGCATGCACCACACCCTTTTCTCTTTTCAAAGTTCTTTTCTATTTTTCAAAATCCTTTTTGTAAAAATGATGCTCTTTTTGAAAATTTTCTATACCATCTCCTTAGTTTGAGTTCAGACGCACTCGAAAGTGTGCCCGAATCCCTCAAACCAAGGCTCTGATACCAACTTGAAACATCCCAAAAATACAAGCCAAAAATTTCATTTGAAAACATTACTAAAACCATAATATCCAAATATCATATAAGTAAACCATAAGTGGCGTGTCTCAAAATGTCATAAAATATGTCTCATATCCAAAACTGGTGTCAAGAACATGCCAAAAATATCAGAGCCTAACTCCCAGGCTAAATCTGTGGTGTGTGCCATGCCATCATCCCGAGCCCTTCCCCTTGCTAGCTAAAGTACCTGAAACCAAAACTGAAACTGTAAGCACAAAGCTTAGTGAGTTCCCCCAAACTACCACATACCATACAATAACACGTAAAACAACTACTAGGCCTTGCCCACTGTATCGGACCGCAGCCCGGAATAACTAACTTGGGCCTTGCCCACTACATCGGACCACAACCCGTAATAACTAACTTGGGCCTTGCACACTGCATCAGACCGCAGCCCGGAATAACTAACTTGGGCCTTGCCCACTGCATCGGACTGCAGCCCGGAATAACTAACTTGGGCCTTGCCCACTGCATCGAACCGTAGCCCGGAATAACTAACTTGGGCCTTACCCACTGCATCGGACCGCAGCCCGGAACTGACTGGATATGGCATAATATAATCATAACATATAACATAAACACATATATTGCATACTGCATCGGACCGCAGTCCGGAACTCACAACACATAGACATGCCTGAATCACAAAGACATCAGGCATACTGAACTACTTCTCGGGGCCACCCCGGCATCAGACCGAAGTCCGAAACTACTGAAATCTAAACGGGCCGGCATTGTGGTCGTAGACCTGTTCCTACTGGAAGGAAACTCACCTCGTGAAGCTGACTGCTGAAAAACTGAGCGCGAAACGTCTGACAGCTACTCTGGTAACTCCCCGACTACAATTCCCACAAAGGAACTTAGTCAGAACTGATAACTAATCTTAGAGTAAAGCGACTATTTCTCCTGGTCAAAGTCAACTTCAGTTGACCTGACTCGCCGAGTTGGGCCGCCAACTCGCCGAGTCCCTATCTTCTTATTCTTCTGCTTCCTACCCGATTCTACTCGCCGTGTTTAGCAAAGACTGGGCGAGTTCCCCTTCTTTAATAACACCGAGTCAATCTTTATCCGACTCGCCGAGTTGTATGAACAACTCGCCGAGTCCACCTCCATCATATAAACATGTCCAGTCTACAACTCGCCGAGTTGTATGAACAACTTATCGAGTCTGTTCTTGCGGGTAAGGAGATTGTCTTGGACTCGCCGAGTGTGTTCTTGCACTCGTCGAGTCCCATGATTCCTAGATTATGTATATATCTTAATACATCGAAGCAGTCCTCAGGACTTTTCTGACCTTGTTAACACTCGACTGGGGTTCCTTTGAACCACAACAGAAAGGGGACTCAATACCCTGGACTCGCCGAGTCCCAAGAACGACTCGCCGAGTCGATAATGTCCATGCCTTATAGTTCGATTTCTGACGTACAACACTTAACCAAAAGGTAGATCTTGGCTTCTAAGATCAATCTAGCACGTAAAGTTACCAACTTTACGTGCATGCATGGGAGTATATGCTTAAAGGACCCAAAAACAAGGTCTAAAGGGGTGCATGGGCTATCATGGCCATAAAGCTTGCATTATCATGCCATGTTCTCGATTCCAGAACCTAGATCTGAAGGTGAATCGACTTGGGATGACCAGGTCTTAAGGATTAAGCTTGTTGGACCCAAAACTCCATAAAAGTGACAAAAAGGAGATCCATAGAACTATAAGTCAAGTGTTAAGCTTGATTACCAGAAAGTGTAGCAAAAGAGGGCTAGCTTCTGGATCTACTTCTTCTCCTTTGAACCTTGTCTCCTTCCTTCTTCTCTACCACTTCAAGAAAGCACAAAAATCACTCAAAATAGGATGGAATCACTCAAAATCACCAATGGAGGGTTAGGGTTTCGAGAGGGAACGTTCTAGAGGTGCTGAGGGCTGGGATGGGGGCTATAAGGACGTTTAAATAGGGTACAAACCCTTAGAATTAGGGTTTCATCCAGACTGGCGGACTCGCCGAGTCGGGAATAACAGACTCGTCGAGTCGCCACGCTCAATCCACGTGCAGACCCGCTGCTACTCGACGAGTTAGGGCTACAGACTCGTCGGGTAGCTTCTAAAACAAGAAGAATAATAATTAAAAATGCGTATCAGGAACGGGGCGTTACACATGGATTAGTTTAGCTCATCTACATAATCATGGATCATTGGCCCACACTACAATAATCATTGATTTACATAATCAATCCCCATATATTTAATTAGTCTTTTTTGACCACAAAAATAATTTCAAATTAATTCTTGATTGATACTAATTAAATAACATGATTTCATATTAATATATTATACTTGTAATATATTAATAAACCATAAATAACTTTATTCTCAAAATCCGTCCTATCAAATTGCACTGGTGAAGGCAACCCAAAAAGGACCATGCTACAATCGGGTCAAGTACATCCCAGTTTTAGTTATGGGCTTATACACCAAATCCAACATGATGGTTGTTGGGTATGGACCATTCTATGTTTGATATGTATGGTATGAGGTATTTTGGGTAACTCACTAATCTTCATGCTTACGGTTTTCAGATTATGTTTTAGGTATTTCCGGATCGAAGGGGAAAGGCTCGGGATGATCGCATCGCACACACCATGTTATTCTGTATTTTGTTGACTTGATGCATTTGGATGATTATTGGCATACTCTGATTTTTGTATGGTTTTATGAACACATTTTGGATGATCGTTTTATTATTATAAAAAATGAATTTTTTGGCCTTAAATTTTGGGTCGTTACAATTTGCTATCAGAGCCTTGGTTTGAAGGATTCAGGCATACTCTCGGGTGTGTCTGAACTCAAACTAAGGATTTGATAGATTTTTCATAAAAGGAAATCTTTTTTAAAAATAGTTTTTTCTAATAAAAGAAAGGGGTGTGGTGCATGCAATCGACCGAGCTCAAGTAAGTTTTCCCAAAAATATCGATACATGTTTTATGATTATGCTTTGAATTGTGAAATAATGAATCGCATGCTAGACTAGGGTTTAGGATCTGCTCAGGATTGCATGATAGAATGCTAGGAGAGATTCCTTTGTATGCCTGCTGTATGAGCTTGTAGACTTTTATGCTAGTATTGATCAGTCAGTAATAGGATGGCCTGATTAGGTTATGCTTGTTTGCGATTACTTGATGCTCGAATGTTGCTTGCTTGGTGCTTTTAGGAATTACCATTAACATCGGCTAGCTAGTAACCTAATATGTTAAGTTACATATTATTGAGACTATATAATTTTAGAAGGTTTGGTTTTAACTCTATTGCGCAACTCTTGTTTGAGTCCAACCATTGTAGTGTGAGACCTTTCATTCGAAGAATTATCTCGTGTCAATGATATGTAATTATATTCGTGAGTTAGTTAGAGGGTGTTAGGGGAGTACCTTCTGGAGCTGATGGCGGAAAGTGATGTGGGGTTGCCCTAAAAAGACCTACGAAGAGATTCGGTGTTGGGGGCATTGTCTTGTTGAGGGTTGTATGTATAGATAAGGGAGTAACTTAGAGGATTCAGGGTGATCCTTGAAGACAGTACGAATAAATGTGGAATGTAGTATGGGCCCGCACTACTAAAAGCAGATGATCCGTACTCGATTCAAGGAAAGCTACGATAGTACCAGGAAGCTTGTAGAGTATGGGATACCTCTCCCTCTCTCCCTCTCTCTCTCTCTATATATATATATATATATATATATATATATATATTGTTGGATTAGGTGTCTCAGTTCATAACTATTTCTGGAATGTCCTTGACCCTGTTGGCATGGTCCATTTGGGTTGCATGACATTGCAACACTTGGATAGACTAAATGAGAGAAAGGACACTTATGGTTTATTAATATATTATAAGTTCTAATATATTAATAATATTATTATTTAATTACTATTGATCAAGAATTAATTTGGAATTAATTTTGTGATCAAAATTGAGACTAATTAAATATATGGGGTTGATTGTGTAAATCATCCATTCTTTTATAGTGGGCTAATGATCCATGGTTTATTAAGTTGGGCTAAAACCCATAAGGTGCTCCATGGATAGTCCATGGAGGTTATAAACCCATGGATCATGGAATATGAAAAACCATGCACATTAGGGTTTACATGGTGAAACCCTACTTGTGACACAACTATAAAAGGACCCCATTGGCTACCAAAATCGGAACTATGTGTAGAACAAGAGGGCTAGCCGATTTTGAGTGAGTGTGGACTTCTCTCAAAGTTATTCCAAGAGTTGTGGTGTTGTGTGAAACATTTGAGGCATCACACTTGAGGTGCTAGGCTCACAAGGTTCTCAAGGAATCCAAGCAACAAGAAAGGTATGTTCTCCTACTAGCTTTTATGTTTCAAAGTTCCCCATGCCATGCTAGTTAGGTTAAAAACCTTAGAAAAATCAAATTTGCATGTATCTTAGTAAAACATAGATCCAAGGTTTCTAGGGTTGCATGTACACCTTAGGAGTGTTAGAATGCTCAAAACCCTTCAGTGGTATCAGAGCCTAGGCTTGTTTTCTTGATACTTGATGCAAATTGTTGAAAAAACTCAAGATTTATGCATTCTGCTGAGTGAAATCGCCGAGTCCATGGGGGGACTCAACGCGTCCATGTGTTATTTCATCCTACTCGTTGAGTAGGTTCTTGCACTCGACGGGTAGGAGGCCCTGAATGCAGATTTTCGAGTTTTTCTGCTGGAAATGGACGAGAAACATTACCCTAAGCTGTTTTGGTCTTATAAAACTTGTTTTAGATGGTGTAATGGTTATGCTAATCCATTTACAATGCCTATTATCAAAATTTCAAGTTTTGTATGTGTTATTTATGATTCTTGAAATTGTTGATATGAATATTCATACACTTATGAGTTTAGAAGATCATAGGAATTATTTGCAAATAGTTTGTTAGTTTAATTCTTGATCTTGATGTGTTTTAATGGAATCCATAATTTTTCCTCAAGTTATGGATTACTAAAAGTCACTCCTTTTAAAGTCCATTAATGAACACATAGGTTACATAAAATGAAGAGTCTTCATTTTAATAAACTAATAACTCATAAGTTATGAAGTTGAAAAGTTTTGAATAGTTACAAAACTTGCCCTCAAGTTTTGGAACATGTAAAGCCACTTTAGAAAACTTTAGTTCCAACCCCTAGAATTTTAAAATTTAAAATTCAACCCTTATACTTAATAATATTATAAGTTAATAATATATATATATATATATATATATATATATATATATATATATATATATATATATATATATATATATATATATATATATATATATATATATATAAGAACAAGTCGTTTTACCGTTAGTAGGCCTCATTCACGAAGCCAGTCTATAAGGGGGTATAAGGTTGTTGCCTATAAAATGGTAGCTTAATGGGTGTCCACTCTCACCCACCGCTTCCTTGACTGGTGGAGGGTTGTTAGTCGAACGGGTAGGACAATGACTTTAAATCCTCATTAAAAGTATGATGGTTATAAAGTAACTAAATGTTTTTTTATAAAATCCCAATCTTAGTTAATTTAGGAAAAATGTGAATACGGTGTTAACCCATGAAATTACACTTTGCACTTTGTTTAAGTCGTTAGTGGAGCGTGTGTGGTTTACCGGCACACTAACCTGGACTTAACAAGGTAGGAAAAGGGTGGCTTAAGGTTTATCATAGATCGGTGGAGCGCGTGTGGTTAACCGGCACATCGATAAGGTGATAAACATTAAGAGTACCAAGTAGTTTGCATGGTTAATTCACACATTGTTCTGTGATCCTCGGCATCCCAGTCACAAAACTTGAAGGGCACAATCGAGATTGAAACATGCCATCGAAAAGTTCAATGAATCTCAAAAGAATCTAGGAGTTTCAAAACCAATTAGAAAACCTAATAATTTATTTCGTTTTTCATGGTGGAAATTGGTGAATCGTCATTCACCTACCTTCAAATATTTTATAGCTTGGATTACGACATCCCTCTTCTAAGTTATAAAATGTTGTGTTGGGTCCTAGCCTTAATATTACATTTGGGTGTCTTATTAAGGACTATCTTTATATCTAAACTAAACTTGTCCTTCTTTCTTTTCAGATGTCTTCCAACAATGCTGCTTCTGGCTCAAACCCTACCGGCTCGTTCTCTCTCATGAATCTTTGTGGAAGAGTCATCTTCGATGGTTCCAACTTTATGGATTGGATCCGAAACATCAGGATGGTCACTCATTACGAGGACAAGGAATATGTCCTCGACAACGAGCTTAAGGAACTTGATAAGTCGTCTGCTACTCATGAGGAGATCGCTGAATAACGGACTCATGAGAGAGATGCCACCAAAGTGGCATGTATCATGTTGGCCACGATGACAGCCGAGCTCCAAAAGTCCTATGAGGACTATTACCCTTTTGAGATGCACCAGGACTTGATGGACCGCTACCATCAAAGTGCTTGTCAAGAGAGGTATGACATCATCTCCTCCATGATAACAACCCGGATGAAGGATGGTGAACCCATCACGGGCCACATGCAGAAAATGAAAAAGTATGTGGACCGTTTGCTGAAATTGAATGTGAACTTCCCCGAGGAGTTGGCAATTGACATCATTTTGAACTCCTTACCTTCTTGTTATGATCAATTTCAGATGACATATCACATGAACAAGGAGGAAGTTACACTCAGCAAACTTCAAGGACTTTTGAAGACCGCGGAAAGTGGTCTTAAAGGTAAGTCGGTTGTTACTAATCCTACTCCTACTGCGGCCCCTGTCTTGGCAATCGGGCAAGGTAAAAGGAAGAAGAGGAAGAGCCCTTCGAAGGGTACCAAGGGAAAGTCCCTTGATGGATCCTCTTCGAGTGGAACCAAAAGAGGTTCTGTTACTCCTTCTGCTAACCCTAAAGAGGCTGAATGCTTCTATTGCCATGAAAAGTCGCACTGGAAGCGAAACTGCCCAAAGTATCTTCAAGATGTTAAGGATGGGAAAGTGAAACCCAACCATGCAGGTATTTACACTATATTGTCTAATAACTCACCCTATTCTAATTCTTGGGTCCTTGATACAGGTTGTGGTATTCACATATGTTCTGATTTGCAGGGACTAAGAAGAAGTAAGAATGTGGAGCATGGGAAGATAAACTTGATCATGGGGAATAGGGAAGTTACACCTGTCACCAAGATTGAAGTTTATTCTTTGTTGCTAAGTAGTGGGTTAACTTTAGATTTGAATAAATGTTGTTACTCGTCTGAAATGGCGAGAAATATTATTTCCTTTCATGGTTTGTACAAACAAGGTTTTACCTTTTCGTTTGATAATGAATGTGGTGGTATTAATACTTTCTTTAATAATGTTCTTTATTTTAAAGCATTACCTTGTGATGGTGTATATGAAACTGTGTCGGTTGTAGATAACCTAGGAAATAATGTATTGTGTATTGATTCTTCCACTAGCTTGGATAAAGCATCATTATGGCATTGTCGTCTTGGACATGTAAGCAAGAAACGCATAGACCAACTCCAAAAGGATGGAGTCTTGGAGTCATTTGACCTAAAGTCGGATGATAGTTATGAATCTTGTTTGCTTGGGAAAATGATATAGTCACCCTTTACTGGTACTTGTGCTAGGGGTGAAGGTTTGTTGGATCTTGTACACACAGATGTGTGTGGACCCTTCAGAACTGCCACAAGGGATGCTAACCGCTTCTATGTGACTTTTACTGATGATAATAGTAGATATGAATATGTCTATTTAATCAAGCATAAGTCAGAAACCTTTGAAAAGTTCAAGGAATTTAAACAGGAAGTGGAGAATCAATTGGGCAGGAACATTAAGATGCTTCGATCCGATCGAGGTGGTGAGTATCTTAGTACAGAGTTCCTTTTCTATCTTAAGGAATGTGGGATTGTCTCACAATGGACACCTCCCAGGACACCACAGTTGAATGGTGTGGCTGAGAGGAGTAATCGGACCTTGTTGGACATGGTTCGTTCCATCATGAGTCGAGCTTTGCTACCAATCTCATTTTGGGGGTATGCCTTAGAGACTGCCGCCCATATCCTTAATCTAGTGCCTACAAAGAAGGTTGTCAAAACACCTCATGAGATGTGGATTGGGAAGGTTCCCAATCTAGATCACATCAAGATTTGGGGCTGCGAGGCTTTCGTGAGGCGCGAGACTCACGATAAGCTCGAACCTCGAAGTGAGAGGTGTATTTTCATCGGCTACCCACATAAATCCTTTGGTTACCTCTTCTACAGACCCAGTGATAATGTGGTCTTTGTATCAAGGAGATGAGTCTTTCGCGAGAGAGAGTTCATAAGCCAAGGAAACAGTGGGAGGCAAATTGACCTTGACGAACTTCAAGAGTCAAGTGGTGAAGGAACCTCAAACACTAGCAATCAACCTGAGGAGGAAACTCCTGTTGATCCGACTGACGAGTCTGTACCTCTGAGGCGTTCCACGAGAGTTAGGAATGCACCTGAGCATTACTATGGTTTCCATATTACTGCAGAAGGTGATACACTTATCAATGATAACACACTGGTAAGTCTGGATGAACCTAAAAGTTACACGGAAGCCATGGCAGGCCCTGAGGCTGCTAAATGGAAAGAGGCTATGGACAGCGAGATACAGTCCATGTATGACAATCAAGTTTGGAACGTGGTTGACAATGTACCAGGTCGTAAGACAGTCGGGTGCAAATGGATCTTCAAGAAGAAGACCGACATGGATGGTAATGTACACACTTATAAGGCGGGACTGGTTGCAAAGGGCTTTTGTCAAACTCCTGGAGTTGATTATGATGAGACCTTTTCACCAGTAGCAAAGATTAAGTCTATTAGGGTTATGTTAGCCATTGCTGCATTTCATGATTATGAAATATGGCAAATGGATGTCAAAACCGCTTTCCTTAATGGAAAGTTGGCTGAGGATGTTTACATGAGTCAGCCAGAGGGTTTTGTCAGTACAGAGTACCCTAGTAGAGTGTGTAAGCTTGAGAAATCCATCTATGGATTGAAACAAGCACCTCGCAGATGGAATCTTTGTTTCGATGAGAAAGTCAAAGAGTTTGGCTTTTCGAGGAGCGAAGATTAGTCCTGTGTATATGTCAAGGCTAGTGGGAGTATAATTAGCTTTTTGGTATTGTATGTGGATGACATACTACTCATAGGAAATGACATCCCAACTCTGCAGGGAGTGAAGTCCTGGCTTGGGAAGTGTTTCGCTATGAAGGACCTTGGAGAAGCTGCCTATATCCTAGGGATAAGGATTTTGAGAGACATGAGTAAGAGACTAATTGGACTTAGTCAGAGTACCTACTTGGATAAGGTGCTGAATAGGTTCAGCATGCAGAATTCCAACAAAGGAGCATTACCGATCCAAAGTAACGCCAGATTGAGTAAGACTCAGAGCCCGAGTACAGAGGTTGAGATAGCTGAGATGAGTCGACTACCGTATGCTTCCGTTGTAGGCTCAATCATGTATGCTATGACTTGTACTCGTCCTGATGTGGCCTTTGCTTTGAGCATGGTTAGCAGATATCAGGGGAACCCTGGCAAGGCTCACTGGACAGCGGTAAAGAAAACTCTCAAGTACCTGCGGAGGACTAAGGACTGGGTCCTTACCCTCGGTGGGAGTGATGACTTGAGAGTAGTGGGGTATAGTGATGCTAGTTTCCAGACTGATAGGGATAATTTCCGCTCTTAGTCAGGCTGGGTCTTTACCTTAAACGGAGGAGCAATTACTTGGAAAAGTTCCAAGCAGGAGACAGTGGCTGATTCAACTTGCGAATCAGAGTATATAGTAGCAAGCGAGGCAGCAAAGGATGCTAGATGGCTAAAGAACTTCATTGGAGACCTTGGAGTTGTACCAGCTATAAAGGAGCCTATGGAGATTTTCTGTGATAGTGAAAGTGCAGTTGCCTTAGCCAAGGAACCAAGGGATCACGAAAGTGTTGGATTAATGTCGAAGTCCATAACTATAATTGGTAAGACTTGACCCGACCCGACCCGACATGGTCCATTTGGTTGCATGGCATCATGCATTTGGATAGACTATAATGAGAGAAATAACACTTAAGGTTGGTTAATATATTATAAGTTCTAATATATTAATAAGGTTATTTAATTAGTATTGATCAAGAATTAATTTGGAATTAATTAAGTGATCAAAAGGAGACTAATTAAATATATGGGTTGATTGTGTAAATCATTCATTCTTATATATGTGGGCTTGTGATCCAAGATTCCTTATGTTGGACTAAGTCCATGGGGTGACCCATGGATACTCCATGGAGGTTAAAATCCATGGAGCATAAGGAATGGGTAAAGTTATGAGTTACATGGTGTAACCCTAATAGCCACCATATAAAAGAATCCCATGGCTCAAGAAATCGTGCACTAATGTGTGAGTGTGAGGGCTAGACGATTTCAAGGAGTGTTCAAGTTTCTCTCAAGTTATTCCAAGTGTATTTGGTGTTGTGTGAACCATTTGAGGTGTCACACTTGGGGCACTAGGCACTCAAGCTTCATGATGACATTCTACATCAAAGAGGTATGTATTCTATCTTGTTATATTTATTATTTTGTATGCTAGATTAGGATAATACCTTGGATGTTCATAATTGTATGTATAATAGAGAAAACATAGATCCAAGGTATTTAGGGTTGCATGTACACTTAGGAGTGTTAGAATGCTCATAACCCAACAGTGGTATCAGAGCCTAGGCTTGTTTTCTTGTTATACTTGCAAAAGTAGCTGAAAAATCGAGTTGGATGCATATATTCGATTGTTTTGGCTGGAATTGGACTAGGAACATTACCCTAAGATGTTTTTGGACTTATAAAATTGTTTTTGATGTGGTAATGTTCATGCTAATCCAATTTCTAAGATAATTGTCATAATTTCAAGATTTGTATTATTTTGTATGTTCTTGCTAATTTCTTGAAGATTGATGATTTGAATTATCTTGTTCTTATGAGGTTCTTAGATTACTAGAAAAGTTGTGTGAAATAGTTGTTTTCAATCCATTTTAATCTAAGAGTTGATTCCAAAGTGTGTTTTTGTAACTTGTCGTCAAGTTATATGAAAAGTCACATTTAAGAATCATAAAACTCATAAAAGTTGGCAAAGGTTACAAAATGAAGAGTCTAGTTCTAATTAAATGGTTTTATGACTCCATAACTTGTCCTTAAGTTATGGAGGTTCAAGAGTCTCTTCATTAAATTAAAAAAAAAGGTGTAACCTTAATTAGTTCCATAAGTTACAATAAAAAAAAGTTATTTTTTTTTATTAATTAGTTTAAAGTCTTCCATAACTTGTCCTCAAGTTATGGAACTTGAAGAGTTTTAATTAAAAAAAAACTACTTTAAACTCATAAGTTATGGAATTAATTAGTTTTGAATAGTTTCAAAACTTGCCCTCAAGTTTTGGAATTTGAAAAGTTTTCACTTATGAATACTTTAATTCCAAGTTAGCCCTTAGAATTTTAAAAGTTAAAATTCAACCCTTATACTTTATAATATTATAAGTTAATAATATTTATATATATGTATAAGAGTAAAGTCAGTCTTACCGTTAGTAGGCCTCATTCACGAAGCCGGTCTATAAGGGGGGTATAAGGTTACTGCCTATAAAATGGCAATTTAATGGGTGTCCACTCTCACCCACCGCTTCCTTGACTGGTGGAGGGTCGTTAGCCGAACGGGTAGGACAAGGACTATAATTCTCCTTTCATTGAAAGTATTAATGATAAATACTAAGTAACTAAACTCTTATTAATACCCAATCTTAGTTACTTAGGAAAATGTGAATTTGGTGCTAACCCATGAAATTACACTTTGCACTTTGCTTAAGTCGTTAGTGGAGCGTGTGTGGTTAACCGGCACACTAACCTGGACTTAACAAGGTAGGCAAAGGGTAACTTAATATTTATCATAGTATCGGTGGAGCGTGTGTGGTTAACCGGCACACTGATTAAGGGGTAAATATTAAGGGTACCAAGTATATTTGCATGGTTATTCACACCTTGTTTTGTGATCCTCGGCATCCCAGTCACAAAACCTGAAGGGCACACTCGAGATTGAAACATGCCTTTGAACAGTTCAATGAATCTCAAAGATCTAGGACTTTCAAATCCAATTAAAACCTAATAAAATATTTCGTTTTTCATGGTGGAAATTGGTGAATCGTCATTCACCTACCTTCAAATATTTTATAGCTTGGATTACGGCATCCCTCTTCTAAGTTATAAAATAGTTTGTTGGGTCCTAGCCTTAATATTTCATATTGGGTGTCATATTAAGGACTTTAAATCAACTATCTTGAATATCTCCCAAAAAGATGTCTGGTCTAGACATTTATGATCTTCCCAAATCTCTTGAAACAAGCTTTCCTAAATGAAGATGATGTCCCATGGATATCATACTTCTTTCACCTCCTCCAATTATTCTCCCTAACCCACAAGTTCCTAAAAATTTTAAGGTCACTCAAGCCCTATTGGCAAGGCAAGGTCTAGGTGTGATCACATCTTGGAGATGTAGTCACATATTGACAAGCCGGGAGAGTTGGGTGTCAAAGTCTTGAGAAAGTTGGTGGCTCAACTACTTTCTAAGTCACATAGTGAGTTCTTTTGGGAATCCTATGAAACAGACTAAGACAAGACCCTTAATGATCTTATCTATTTGCTAAGATCAACTTCCTAAAACGCTATGGACATTGACAATGATGCCATTGGATATCCAGTAAAGCTCTCTCTTCCCAATGGAAAGGGATCGGCCATAGTCAACTCTGTTGACCCAATGGTAAAGAGAGAGGCGAAGTCTGAGATAGTCCCATTATCAAGGATCCATAGGTAACTATTGCCAAAGGAAGGGGCATTAGTTACGAAGCTGCCAAATTTACGTAAGGATGTTAAAGTCAATAAGTTTGGCTCTACTTCAGGTAAAGTCCATTGTCTAACTCTATTAAGTACATGCTGATTCTGATCGCGAAGATGGATTTCAATCACATGGTTCGGTGATCAGAATTTTGGGCTATTACTTAAGAGTTATGATATTTATATTGCTTAGGAATAGATAACAACAAGGTTTTCATATGGATTGTAAGGATAAGTTTTTCCGCAAAGTTTTAAAATAAAAGAAAAAGGTTTTGATTTTATTTATTTTAAGTATCCTTACAATGGCATTTGTGAAAAGTTGTTGCTTATAAGATTCCATTGATAGCAATATTGGAAAAATGGAGTTGATTCTTTCGGTTGTGGTAGTGTCTAATATTACCAAATAAGGAAAGATTCTCATCACCCAAGGTTCAATTGGACCGAAACTTGGAATCATGCAAGTTGTATAGTATGATGAATGAGAACTTTCAGCTTGGAAAATTAAGACTAATTCCTTATGTGAATAAGGAAAGGACTAAGGGATCGAGTACACATTCTTGTGCACTGGTCAAGTCCACCACAAAAGATCAAGAAGACTATTCGTCATGATTTACTTAAGTTCAGTAAATATGGTTATACTTATAAGTTTAAGTATAAGTCTGTAGCATTGGAGAAGTTTCAATGTGAGACGGAACGAATAAGAAGAATCAAAGTATGGCAGAAAGATAAAAGTTTCTCAAATCTGAAAAGATGGGAGAGTACTTTAGTATCATGTTTATGATCATCTTAATGATTAAGATACCATATCACAATTGGTCCTCTAAAGTCATCTTAGTGCATTCTTATGACTAAGAAGAGGAGTCATGAATTGTTGAAATGGTTAAATCAAAAAGATGAGTCATACTTCGTTCCAAAACAATTCTTAGAGTCATACTCCAAGATTGTAACTTGAGTGACATATCTTAAAGAGGTTTTGTTAACACTAGTCAAATGTAAGAGTAAAAGGTTATCTACTCTTGTACATTTGAAATTGGTAAGTTGTGATGTTTTGGATAAAACAGAGACCAACTTAGGCCAATTGTGTAAAGTGTTAGTCTTGATAAAGAATCTGCACTATCTCTTGAATATTTGACAAGGGAGTCTTATATGTCAAGAGGACAGTGGGAGTCTTAAAGCTCTTGAAAGTTTCAAGACTTAATCAAGAATAAAACCTAAAGTCCTTCACTAGCACACGACTTGAGGTTTATAACCTATCGTGTTGAAATTTTTGTGCCTATTCAAGTTGGCTTTGTATAGGAGTTCTGAGAGTTCTCAATTGGTTGCACAACTACTTGGAAGCAATGGCAGGCACCTGAGCTGCCAAATGGCAAGAATTTAAGATTGCACAAGTTTAATCAATATGAGTTTGGATTTGTCACTAACCTTGTCTTGTGATTATGGTTTTGACAAATTCACATGGATAAGAACACATACATTATTAAATCTAAGTGTCATAAGGTTTCTCTCCGATTCATGAAAATGATGGTGAGGAAACACTTTCACTAAGTAGATTTTAGCTAGATAGCAATTGTGATATTTGCATTCTCAAAGTCGTTAGTGGAGCGTGTGTGGTTTACCGGCACACTAACATGGACTTGTGAGAAGTGGCAAAGGTCTAAACAATTGAGACTATGATTACGGCATCCCTTTTCATCGTTCTAAAATTGTTTAGACACACATGTGAGCTATCTAAGAGAGGTGTATGATTTTGATAAAGTTTTATCAAAACAATCTAGTATCAGAAATCTGAACTTTGGTAAGAAAGTCGGCTGATTTCTGAGTACATGTCAAAGCTAGTGGGAGCATAAGTGTTATGCTAATAATCATCATGTTAGTGGGAGCATGATAATTATGACAAAGGTTGCAAGTTAGCAATGTTAGTTATAGAAAACAAAAGTTTCAATTCGTGAGGTTGCAGGGGTTGAAAAAGTTGTTTTGCTATAATTAAGGGAGAGGAAATTATACTTCATTTCAATTCTAAAAGCTTAGATTGAGATTTTAATCGTATTTAATCAAGGATATATATATGAATTTCATGTTGGAATGGCTCAACATAAGGAAATTCTATATATGGGTCCATTATTTGCGTTCTAAAATTCGATTATGATTACGGCATCCCTTTTCATAATCTGAATTTTGAGAACTTAACAAATTGAAATGGAAATATTATAGCAAACGACTGGTTTAGTCTTTATGTGAGACATCATGAATCGTGTCCCATATGCTTCAGATATAGGATCGATTACATGTGCTATATTCATCCTTTCTAAAATTTTCCAAATGCCTGGGGCATTATGAAGGGAAAAGGTCTAGAATTGGATATGACTAAAATGATTAAGCAATTGTCGAGGACAATCTAAGGTTTACCAAAGATTGGTTGCTCAAGGACAGTTGGAAGTATAATGTTAATTCTGGAAGGACCATATTGACATAATCTGTAAGGAGGCAACTCTTGTTCAGAAGTGATAGTCAAAATGGAATATGGAAATGTTTCAAAGTTAGAAATTATTCAATCTGTGTAAGATTAGGAAACTTAATGAAAGAAGGATGTTTGCAAGGAGCTGATCTCCTTTGGAATGCTCTGTAATGATTGTTGTCAAGTCTTTCTGACTTCGTGCATAATCATTAAGAGGATCAATGCATATAAGTTTAGAATCTAACAGATTTCAGTAAATGGCATGAATTTGGAATTCTTGCATTTGCAGTAAGGATTTGGGACTGTGAAAAGAGGATCATTGGAGTGATGTTCAATTGATCTATTTTACAAAGCAAAGATCATAGACAAACATAGTATGCATACTTGGTGTATGGCATGACTAGTGTTTAGAAAACATAGTGTACATGCTTGGAGCATGGGACAACTATTGTTTTAAATTCAAGTATAAAGTTGATAAAACCGAAACAATGAATAATGAGTAATCAGTATGGTGATAAATAAAAGTGTTTATTTATATTCATAGGGTTTGATACCATATTTGATTCATTTATTCTTGTGTTTCACTTTGCATGTTTTGACTTCCAGAATAACTAAGTCGCTCTTCCTGAATGATTAAGTTATTCAAACCATCCACAGTCGGTCATATGTTGGAAGTAGATATGAATCAAGACTGTCATGGGTTGGTTTGTAGAGGTCCAAGTTGGTGGACAAAGTGGTGCTACAACACTCATGAGTGCTCATAAGTTCTGAGTATTGGATTCAACCCGCGCTCATTTGAATCACTTCATGGATTTTATCACGAGTGATCATGAGACGATAATATCTTATATTCTTCAAACCTAGAGATATGAGTTGTTACTATGAGTTGGTTATACATTGATTGCACGAAAACGCATTGGTAACTCGATGTTATAAAACGTGCCTTTGTGTATGATTCAACAAGTAGTAGAACAAGCCATATGAGTCGAAGTTTATCCATTCCTTTTACCTTCAGGATAAAAGCGATATATGTGGGCCCCTCGATGATTTAAAGATGATACATGTGAGTGCTTGGCCAAGCCAGGACTGATTTGATTTGTTCAATCAGTCAGTCATCATGAATCGGAAATCGGGAAACAACAAATGGACAGAGAGAATGATTGATAATCCATGTCTCAGTCCATATGATATCTAGAATGGAGGAATATATGATCCCTTATCTAATGGACAAGTCATTGACAAAGGTCAGAGTTCATCGACAAGGTCAGAGTTCGACAGAAGCTTTTGAGAGCTACGATTGATGATCGGTTCCTGAAGTCATACGCAATAATAGTTTTAGACTTATCCAAGTGGGAGACTGTTGGATTAATATCTAAGTCCATAACTATAATTGGTAAGACTTGACCCGACCCGACATGGTCCATTTGGGCTGCATGGCATCATGCATTTGGATAGACTATAATGAGAGAAATAACACTTAAGGTTGGTTAATATATTATAAGTTCTAATATATTAATAAGGTTATTTAATTAGTATTGATCAAGAATTAATTTGGAATTAATTAAGTGATCAAAAGGAGACTAATTAAATATATGGGTTGATTGTGTAAATCATTCATTCTTATATATGTGGGCTTGTGATCCAAGATTCCTTATGTTGGACTAAGTCCATGGGGTGACCCATTGATACTCCATGGAGGTTAAAATCCATTGAGCATAAGGAATGGGTAAAGTTATGAGTTACATGGTGTAACCCTAATAGCCACCATATAAAAGAATCCCATGGCTCAAGAAATCGTGCACTAATGTGTGAGTGTGAGGGCTAGACGATTTCAAGGAGTGTTCAAGTTTCTCTCAAGTTATTCCAAGTGTATTTGGTGTTGTGTGAACCATTTGAGGTGTCACACTTGGGGCACTAGGCACTCAAGCTTCATGATGACATTCTACATCAAAGAGGTATGTATTCTATCTTGTTATATTTATTATTTTGTATGCTAGATTAGGATAATACCTTGGATGTTCATAATTGTATGTATAATAGAGAAAACATAGATCCAAGGTATTTAGGGTTGCATGTACACTTAGGAGTGTTAGAATGCTCATAACCCAACAGGAAGATCCAGACACATCGACAGAAAATACCATTTCATCACGCATCGAATAGAAGAAGGACTCCTCGTGGCAAAGAGGGTATCATCGGATGAGAACCCAACAGATCTCCTCACGAAGGGACTGGGTAGGGTTAAGCATCTTCAGCATGCGAGGCGCTGTTGGAGAATGAAAATGCTCTACATTGTTGTGTGTTTATTAGGTTAGAATATTTCCTTGTATGAAAAGCATATTCCCTCCACTAGTATATAAAGTGGAGGTGATGGTCATTTTATTGTATAAGTGTTCACTTTGTAGACTTTGTAGAGTAGAGAGTGTGGTGGGATCTCTCCCACCATGGGAGAGTTATCTCTCCCAACCCATGAGTGTTCTTGTAATATTTTATATCTCTCTATCTATCTACTACAGTTTTTACTCACATATTATGTTTTTATCATGTTCATACACGATTATCTTCTTGGAAATATCTTCCGCACCGATCCAATCGATAAAATGGGAACCTACAAGTGGTATCAGAGCGAGACCTTGGAGATCTCACGATTATTTCAAGGGAACGATCCCGATTGGTTTATTATCTTGAAGATTTTCATCATTGATGAAGATTGTCTCAGCCTTCGCAACTGAAAATCTTCTGTGAGTTATTTACTGTTTTATTGGTGATGTTGCTAGAAAAATAAAAATTTTGCTGCTACTGTTCAATACATTTTTGCTGCTGTTGAATTTGAGTTTATGAAAAGAAAAATATGTTTGCTGAAGAAGATGAAGTTCTCTTTAAAAAGGTGGTGTTTGATCTTATTATCCCATGCAAAAAGGTGTTTAGAAAAAGACAAAAATATGATTTTTGGGGTAAGAGATTGAACAGCTGGTCATGGATTCAGAGTATTTGATTTTTAGAGATGTTTGGATAATTATTTCAGAATGTACAAGGTGATTAAGCTGGTGATACAAGTATTAAATGCATGCTATTTTCGGAATGAATTTGGTTGTTGGTAGTTGTGGATAAGATTTTCCAAGATGTTATTGATTTTGGAAAGACTTGATAATTATGTTTCGGAGAGTACAAGATCGCTTTGCTGGCTGTACAAGTATTTGAAGCCTTAATTGATAGGTATATGGATCGAAATTTGCTTTTGGCTGCAGTAGAATTTTGATTCTTTAAAGGTAGTTGTGTGTGCATCTCACGTGAATTACCTGCTCAAATCATTCTTCGTTCTCAGCTTCTGTGAGTGACGTCCACGGCCCACTCATCTCACGCCACATCATCACTGCTTGAAGATCACTGTGCATTTAATGCACTAAGCTTTTGTCGGGTATCATACCAGCCTCAAGACCGGTCCCAACTACTTGATAAATGTGTGAGAAACTGTAACGCCCGTAGATCCGGGCTAGTCAATTTAGAGACGATAAGCATCAAAAATGACTTTTTGATGGAAGATTATTTAGAAGGAGTAATCTTAACTAAGTTGTAGTATATGTTACAAGGATTCCGTACATATAAAGAACGCCGAAATCCGAGTTATAACGAAGAAGTTATGACCGTCGAAGTTTCGCGACAGAACCGGCACGACACAACGAGACGTAAATAGTGAATTTACGTTAGAGCGATATTTGGCCTTAGCGATCTAAACGAAAGTCGTAGAATTAGTTAAACCGAGAGCGTGCATAAAAAGAACGCCCAAATCTGACTTCGTATGAGGAAGTTGTGATTTTCCGAAGTTTCGACTTAGCAGTGTGCAGCCCGAATACTCGATTTGAGATCGAGCAGTTTTTAGCCGAAACAATCTAAACTAGAATTGAAGATCTCGTTGATAGTAGTCCAACGGTAAAAAGACAGACGAAAACGGACGTCAGATGAAGGAGTTATGAATTTATAACGGAGTTTTCCTGTCCCGGTCTACTAAAAATAATATAATAAAATATATTAAAAATAAATTCAAAACTAGCCGACGGAGTCTAAACGAGAGTTGTAGAGCATAATCTCACCTACGCGTGGATATAAAGAACGTCGAAAACGGAGCTCGTATGCGAAAGTTATGAATTTCTGAAGTTCGGGGCGTGAACCCCAAGGCTGTGTCAGAGTCACGAGGTGAGCATTAGAAACTCACGAGGTGAACAGATGATGGACGTCTTCCAGGGCAAGTGGCCATGACGAACGCAATGACGTATCGAGCTCACGAGGTGAATATTAGAAACTCACGAGGTGAGCCAGTTCACGATGTGAATATTAGAAACTCACGAAGTGAACTCAGAAAATTCACCCTATAAATAGAAATCGAGGGTCAGCCGATTTTGGTTGCTCCTTCTCATCTCTCCCACTCCCGATACTCTCTCTAAGCTCTATTTTAACCCCCCGAATCCCCGGTGTTCATCCCGGGACCCGAAGCAAGTCCCGAAGCCCGAAGATCCCGAGAAGAAAAGAGTTTCCGAACCGAAGCTCTGCCCGCGAGAAGTCCGGTGTGTGAAGAGATCACAGTTTCACCGAAGGATACTACTTCTACAAGCCGTAGTGCTGCCCGATCATCTTCTGATCAAGTGAGTGTGTAGTTACTTTCTTCTAACACATAAATATTAAGTATTTACTATGATATACGTGTTATGTGTATAATATATTGTTGTTTATTTGAGATAATTGTGGAATGGATGAATTATATAAGTTTTAATGAGTTAAACTATATATGTATTTTGTATCTAAAAATATGTTGGGTAGAACATGGGTAGATGAGATTGTTGGTAGGTGATAAAAGATGGGTTGGACCATGAGATAAAAGGATAAAGAGATAAACTAGTTTTAGATCCGAGAGTATGGATCAGATCAAGAGGTTAGTTTTAGATCCGGGAATATGGATTAGGTAAGGAGGTAAATTTTAGATTCGAGAGTACGGATTATGTATTTTTGAATTATGTGTTCATTCGATAAGGTATCATGTGTATAGTCCCTTTTAGGAACGTGATTTTAGTACGAGTATTGATTAAAGTATGAAATATACATATGTATGTGAAGTATTTGTTATTGTCTGAAATACGTGTTAGATATATTTGATGATATACAAAGTGCGAATCGATTATGGTTCAATATGTGTTAAGATGTTTATATATGATATTATTACTTAAAACCTTGTGTTAAGTATACACTAGTTGGCGTTGCCTAAACGGAGATAGTATCAAAAATTGATTATAAGCATTGTAGGTTTGCCTAGTGATGGGTTAAGACTTAAATGGGATGTTTAGTTCAATTAAGTTTGGACATTGGATAGTCTCTTATTAAGAGTACGTGTGTGGTGAGATCAATGATCGGTGGAGTACGTCTTACGTACAAAAGTACATTTTATGTACGAAGTCCTTTTCAAAGCTCTGTGTCTTGGGTGCTGCTTGTGCCAGGGTACTATTATGTTCTCGGGTACGAGTCTTTCGCATACCAGAGTACTATAATGTGCCAGAAGTACTATCATGTACAAAGTCTTTTTGACAATTTTGTGTGTCGGTTACGGGAGCGTACGGGAGTACTCTAGTAGTATTTCCCCATACTTTTATTTTGAGAGAGCTTTGGAGTCAGCGTTTCTTTTATGAAGTGATCGACCGAGCTTCATATGTCAGCGTTTTCTTTCACGAAGTAATTAAGGGAACTTCGTAGACTGCCTAATAAAGTGTGTCAGTAATAGACCACTGCTAGGTATGTCTGGTGTTATATTGCTGGATAGGGTGTGTCTGGGGGTGAAATACCTCATGTATTCAGGCCACTGCTAGGCAAAGTTCGATGCTGGGATAGGTAGAGTCTGGGGGTATAATACCTCATGATAGTCGGACCACGCCTAGGCATTGTTATCTAGATAACTACCCCTGACTTAACTGTCTTGTGGTTCTTTCTTTTACGAATGAAGGTTCGTGGTGAAACTTATTCCATTCCCCTCATTTGATGTCTTTATTGATCCTCGTTTGCTGCCAGGGAATTTCCGAAGCAGCTTCGTCAGTTGTTGTTCATATCGATTCCTTAGGCTAGATCTCGTAAGATCATTGTATAGGGTCAGTGTGTGAGGATCGACGGGATGGGATAGATTGTTTTAGAAATATGATTTATAGGTGTTAATAATATTAGTGGTTTTGAAAGATCGAGATATACATTATTATCACATTGTTTGAACTAAGAGCTTTCGTACTCTGTGTTCCTTAGGTGATTGAATTCACCAGGGATATTTGAACTAAGTGTTCATTAGGTGTTTTTGAACTAGGCGTTCATTAATTATTGTGAACTACGTGTTCATCAGAGGTAATCTAGGAACCTTGGCAGCACTAAACTTTGTGCCAATTCCTTAGGGCAATCCTTAGGAATGAATGGGAGAAGGGTAAACGGTTCTTAGGGTAAATCTTTAAGAAATAAATGAAGATAATGGGGGTGGGTAATTGGATTGATTGTTTGATAAATGAATATAATAACTATATTATTGTGGGTTGAAAACCCTATATGCTCACCAGGCTCCCCAGCTTGACCCTCTCAGTTTTCTTTATATTACAGGTTATGAGACGAGAGCATAAGTTGGCTGACATAACGAGAGAATTTGGATTATAGGCCAGTAGTTATGAATAACTGTTGTAAGGTCTATTTTGTTCTGTTTATGCTTTTGGTCTGTATTGAACATGACATCCCGAGATTTTGTTATATAACGAAAATACATTTCTTTAAAGGAATGCTTTGATAAATTCTTATCATATTTTTGTTTTGGGAACAAATTCCGCAACTGTTTTCTTTAAAATATTACTCTGATTTTAAAAACAAAGCATAAACAAATCGGTCTTTTCTGGCCGTGAAATTGGGGATGTCACAGAAACACTTCAGCCATAATCAACTTAAGCTCCTTGTTTCATGTGCATCACATGCTTGAGTCCAACCCGGTCCCACATTTGTGAGCAATTACCTCCAATCATGCAACGCCACATCATTAAACTTGCAGCCCTTATTTTTGAAGTCAAACAATGCTTTAAAGGAAGCCTGTCGGTTGTCGGGTCAAATATGACCTTCTCTCTCTTATGCACACTTCGACACACATGCCTGCCACCGCTATTTCAAATCACTGTGACTTTCTTTTTCCTCTCTCTATATTTAAATACTTTTGTTGGCTAAAGACCATACAACCGTTCCGGACTCTCCATAGACCAGTTTAATGTATAACCACTCCGAAACCACTTTCTCCATTTCGGAACTTTGAACCTTTTTTAGTTCCGGTCCAACACCCATTCCAGAATTTCTTTTAAAAACCACTTCAAAACTTCAAAAAATCCGGACGAAAAAAAAAATCCGGACTATAATCTCATTTCGGACCTTTACCTTTTTTTTCACTCCTAACATTTTTCTATTCCTAACCTTTTTTTACTCCTCACATTTTCCGCTCCTAACCACTTTTCACTCCTAAACGTTTTTTTTCCATTCCTAACTTTTTCCACTCCTAACCCATTTTCCTATCTGAATCCACTTTCATTGTGGATCCACCTTACTCACTTCTTACTTTTTTAACTTCGAAAACTCATCCACTCTTTTCATTTTTTTTCTAAAACCAATTAATTTTATTTAAAACCCATTATTTTTTATGCCAACTATTTTATTAAAACCAATTATTTTTATTTTATACCAATTATTTTTCTTAAAACCAATTTTTTTTTATTAAAACCAATTATTTTTTTAACACAAATTTTAGCCCCATGGTTCAAGGCTTCATTCTTCTTGCTGATTATGAGTGGCGATACAGTTTGTTCAGAGATTATTATTTTTGTGTCTCACTTCTACCGAGCTACTTGCATTTTTACTCCCTTCGGACTATTTAGATATGGTCTCGGACCATTATTTGGAAGTTCGGGTTTGCATTTCGGTTTTCGGCATTACTTCAGTTCAGCATTATGATTTTTCAGCAGCGGGTTTATCATACATGTTCTACAGTGTTTGTTCAGTTCGGCAGTACATCACCAAGTCTACCCATGACCGAAAAATAATATCCTCGTTTTTACGGGTAGATGCTCACATCAAGGGGGAGCGTGCGATGCTCCATTATATCCGACATATTTTCTTTCCTGGTTTCATGATTATTTTTGATCTTTATTGCATTGCCGATCAAAAATAGGGGGAGAATCATGAGCATCCATTCTGGTTTATTATTGGAGTTTTGACGTTAGAGACATTTGAAGACGAAGATTCATTTTGTAGTGTGATGTGGCACTGATTTTTGGTCTTCACAAATCGACTTTTTGGCATTACTTGATGTTCTTCGGATTATGATTATTTATCTTCAGACTCTACACTTTGGGATGTCTCATTTGTGTTTGCATCCGGTTCAGATCTTATGATTGCTCGAGTTTGGATTTGCGATATTTTGAAGACGATGATTATTTTAGCGATGCGGCGTGGCACTTATTTTTGATCTTCCGATCAAATTTTTGGCACTGCTAGACCATGTCTTCGGATTCACATTATTTATCATTCGGACTTTATTTTTGGATGCTTCACATTTTCAGCAGGTTATTCTTCATAGATTATTTGGTGCATTATCATTCTATTTCGGAATATTGAAGACGTTGTGTGATTCGAGATTGTGCTCTTCGGTTCTACAGTCGAGGGGGAGACTGTGAACATGATTGGTTTTTGGGGACTAATCACATTCGAAGATTGGGATTTCATACTTTTATTCAGAGATTGAGGTTTCTCTGTTTGTTCTTTGATGCTAGAGATTCCATTGCCAGATTCCGAGATCACGACAGCTTTAGCTTTTCCGAGACGCTTTAGCACCAGACCCACCGGACCTGCCTATCGGATGTTCTGCCTTTTATCACTGCTTTACCCTCACCATTTCCGAGCATTTAGGGGGAGATTGTTGGAGAATGAAAATTCTCTACAATGTTGTGTGTTTATTAGGTTAGAATATTCCCTTGTATGAAAAGCATATTCCCTCCACTAGTATATAAAGTGGAGGTGATGGTCATTTTATTGTATAAGTGTTCACTTTGTAGAATTTGTAGAGTAGAGAGAGTGTGGTGGGATCTCTCCCACCATGGGAGAGTTATCTCTCCCAACCCATGAGTGTTCATGTAATATTTTATATCTCTCTATCTATCTACTACAGTTTTTACTCACATATTATGTTCTTCATGTTCATACACGATTATCTTCTTGGTAATATCTTCCGCACCGATCCAATTAATAAAATGGGCACCTACAGGCGCATAGGGCTAAAGGATGATATTAGTTTTAGAAATTAGATAGCTTTGAAATTTGTAAAGTGTAATTAACATTTGATGATAAATAAAAGTTGTTGTTTATTTATAAGTAAAGTGTTGCTATCTTCTGTCAATCGTTTACTATCATTTCATTTTGCATGTTTTGACTTCAAGAATAATTATGTTATGTTATATCATATTATTCAAATTCTCCACAGTCGGTCATATGTTGGAAGTAGATGTGAATCAAGACTGTCACGAAGCAGGCTTGTAGATGTCTAAAGTGTTGGACATAACAATGATTGCTACAGCATTCACGAGTGCTCATAAGTTCTGAGTATTGGATTCAACCCACGCTCACTTGTATTACTTCATGGAATTTATCTCGAGTGATCGTGAGACGGTAATATCATATAAGTCTTCAAACCTAGAGATATGAGTTGTTGACTATGAGTTGGTTATACATTGATTGTGCGAAAACGCATTGGTAACTCGATGTTATAAAACGTGCCTTTGTGTATAATTCAACAAGTAGTAGAACAAGCATATGAGTCGAAGTTTATCTGTTCCTGCTTGGATTAGAAGCGATATCTGGGGCCCTCGATGATTTTGTTGTGACCTATGTACCGGGCCCGGTCAGAACTAAATTGATGTGATCGATTAAGTTCTATGTCAAACAAATCAGAAATCGGGAAACAAACTGTTGGACAATAAGTACGACATTGTTCCATGTATTTGTCCGGCTGATATCTAGAACAGAGGATTATATGATCACTTATCTTAAATGGTGTATCATCATCATCTCAGTTCCACGAGACTTTGAAACAGCTACGATTGCTGATCGGTTCCTGAAGTCATTCTTGCAGTTATAGTTATTAGACTTATCCAAGTGGGAGACTGTTGGATTAGGTGTCTAAGTTCATAACTATTTCTGGAATGTACTTGACCCGGTTGGCATGGTCCATTAGGGTTGCATGACATTGCAACACTTGGATAGACTAAATGAGAGAAAGGACACTTATGGTTTATTAATATATTATAAGTTCTAATATATTAATAATATTATTATTTAATTACTATTGATCAAGAATTAATTTGGAATTAATTTTATGATCAAAATTGAGACTAATTAAATATATGGGGTTGATTGTGTAAATCAGCCATTCTTTTATAGTGGGCTAATGATCCATGGTTTATTAAGTTGGGCTAAAACCCATAAGGTGCTCCATGGATAGTCCATGGAGGTTATAAACCCATGGATCATGGAATATGAAAAACCATGCACTTTAGGGTTTACATGGTGAAACCCTACTTGTGACACAACTATAAAAGGACCCCATGGGCTACCAAAATCGGAACTATGTGTAGAACAAGAGGGCTAGCCGATTTTGAGTGAGTGTGGACTTCTCTCAAAGTTATTCCAAGAGTTGTGGTGTTGTGTGAAACATTTGAGGCATCACACTTGAGGTGCTAGGCTCACAAGGTTCTCAAGGAATCCAAGCAACAAGAAAGGTATGTTCTCCTACTAGCTTTTATGTTTCAAAGTTCCCCATGCTATGCTAGTTAGGTTAAAAACCTTGGAAAAATCAAATTTGCATGTATCTTAGTAAAACATAGATCCAAGGTTTCTAGGGTTGGATGTACACCTTAGGAGTATTAGAATGCTCAAAACCCTTCATATATATATATATATATATATATATATATATATATATATATATGTATATATATATATATATATATATATATACTTGTGTGTGTTTTGATGGTTTTAATTGTATATTTTCAGTATGGCGGTCACTCGAGGAGGATCTGGTAGTGGTTCTGGTGCCGAGGAGGGTTTGGATTCGGGCTTTGGGGCCGGACATGTGGATGATTAGATGCGAGAGTTCATTTCATCAGAGATTACCCGCAATATTCTTGAGCAGACTCTTGTGATCTTCGACACGGTCAAGGAGGGTATCTTTGAGATTTCAGATGAGCGCTTGGGCGCTTTTCGTTCTGAGATGGTGGCGATGATGGGAGCTCGCACTTTGACTTTTCGTGGGTTCCCCCATGTGGAGCCCGAAGTTTTTTGGGAAGAAGGACCCGATTGTGAGCAGGCGTTGGTTGATACCATTAAAACCATCAAAACACACACAAGTATATATATATATATATATATATATATATATATATATATATATATATATATATATATATATACTTGTGTGTGTTTTGATGGTTTTAATGGTATATTTTCAGTATGGTGGTCACTCGAGGAGGATCTGGTAGTGGTTCTGGTGCCGGGGAGGGTTTGGATTCGGGCTTTGGGGCCGTACATGTGGATGATCAGATGCGAGAGTTCATTTCATCAGATATTACCCGCAATATTCTTGAGCAGACTCTTGTGGTCTTCGACACGGTCAAGGAGGGTATCTTTGAGATTTCAGATGAGCGCTTGGGCGCTTTTCGTTCTGAGATGGTGGCGATGATGGGAGCTCGCACTTTGACTTTTCGTGGGTTCCCCCATGTGGAACCCGAAGTTTTTTAGGAAGAAGGACCCGATTGTGAGCAGGCGTTGGTTGACAGACGTCGGGAACACCTTCTGATCTAGACTTTGTCCTGAGGAGGCGAAGGTCCGACTTGCATCCTGTCTTCTGAAGGATAGAGCTCAAGACTGGTGGGAAGAGGTTGGAAACGCCGTGGGAGGCGAGGCGATTGAGTCGATGACTTGGGAGGATTTTATGACAAGATTTTGGGCTAAGTTCGCACCTGTGATTGAGGTCCAATAGTTGGCGAGGGAGTTTCGGGAGCTTCGTCAGACTCCGGTAGCGGAGATCACTGCTATGTTCCGTGAGAGTGTGATATTGGTTCCGCAGTATATGGCGGAAGAGGATATGAAGAAGGTGCGGTACCACGATATGTTGAGGAGCGATATCCGGCAGTTTGTGAGCCAATCTAGTTGCAGGACACTGGAGGATATGATATTGCAAGCTAGAGAGAGGGAGATTGACTTAGAAATGGAGAGGAAGAGGAAGCCGGATTAGGTGCAAGGTTCAGAGGGTTCGGGAAAAAGGCCCAAGGTTTTTGATTCGAGGTCAAGGGGCCAGTAGGGCCGAGACCGCTGCGGTAAGTGCGGCCAGACGCAAGATGGGACGTGCAGGGTGGGTGGTTCTAGCTATTTCAAGTGCGGCAAGACGGGTCATTTCAGCAGGGATTGCACTGCCACCACCACCACCCAGATATCTTATCTAATTTGCTTTCATTGCAATCAGAGGGGTCATAAGAAGGCCAATTGCCTGAGTTTAACAGCAACGGGACCAATTGTAGCACCCGCTCCGACGACTTTGAGCATCACGGATGGCCTCCAGGGCAAGGAGGATGCACCTATTGTGAGGAGCAGAGCTTTCCAGCTGACAGCCGAGGAGTCTCGTACAGCACCAGATGTGGTGACAGGTGTATCTCTTCTCCTTATCTCTTTATTTATGTTGATTTTATGCTTATATCTGTGTGTTTTGTTTTAGGATCGTTCCTTGTGAACGATATTTCTTCTTTGGTAATGTTTGATTCGGGGGATACCCGATCCTTTGTATCTCTTGCCCTCAGCAGGAGGTTTGTCGATGCTCTGGGGGACCTGGATTGGCCATTAGAGGTTGAGATTGCTGATGATCGTTCTGTCCGGGTATCGAGGGTTCATCAAGGATGTGTACTTGAGATGTGTAGTGAGTGGTACCCGATTGATTTGGTTCCTATTCCTTTGCATTGGAACAAGGTTATTGTAGGGATGGATTGGTTGAGCCCAAATGGAGCACTGATTGATTGCGAGCGTCAAATGGTACATATTTAGACCCCAAGTACGGGAGATTTAGTGGTCCAGGGAGAGAGTGTTCAACGCGGGCCGGTTTTATGTTCACAGCTGGGGCCAGACGTTATCTTCAACAAACCGAGGGTATTCCAGTCCGATGACTGAGTGGAACCGAGGGTATTCCAGTTCGATGATTGAGTGGGCCCACTGTATATTGGTATTCCAATCTGATGACTGAGTGGACCTGTTGTATATTGGCATTCCAGCCCAATGACTGATTGGGCTAGGAGGGGGTAATCCAGCTCGATGGCTGTGGGCTCGTGGGTATTCCAGTCCGATGACTGATTAAACCCAACATGCTTGTTCATTTATTATATGTGTTTGTGTGGTTGTACTTTGGGGGAACTCACTAAGCTTTGGCTTATGATTTTATTTTATTGTTTTATGTACTTCTGATGATCGCGGGAAGGAGAAGGCGTGGCCGTACACATCCTCTGTTTTATGGCTTTATATTTTTTGGGATACTCTGATATTGATAAACAATTTGGAAACAATAATTTTGTAATCATTTTGACTATGAGTTGTTTAATTTAAAAGTTTAAATTTGTCATGATTTTTTTGTTGTTACATCCCTGATAACCCTGAAATCCTAGATTTGAATAATAAAATAATACTATTTTATTCCTATTTAAATATAGTTTCCTTATCTGATTCAAGAGAATCTAGAACCCTCCCAAAAGCCTCTCAAAATAGTCGATAGGATGGAAGGCTCTAGAATTGCCTTCTTTGTTCAGCTATTGAACAATTGCAATTCAACCCTTGCACATTTTATTAATTCTATTTAACCCAAACTTAGTTCCAAATAATTATAATTAATTCTTAATTAATTATTACTATTTCTAATTAATATATTAATCACATAATATATTAATAAATCATTAATCTCTCTCTCTCTCTCTCTATATATATATATATATATATATATATATATATAAATCCAATCTATTTCTTGATTATGAGGGAAACTAAAAAATGACTTTATATAAATCCAAACTATTTCTTGGTTATGAGGGCAACTAAAAAATGACTTTACTTTTATTCACTATACCAATTCAGTTATGACCTTAGACACTTAATCCGATAGTCTCTCACTTGGATAAGTCGTCAACTATAATTGCAAGTATAAATCTCTGAATCACAACTAAAGAGTGCATTCCAAATCCACTACCGAACTCTGATAAACAAACATTGGCCCTAAGATAAGTGATCAACTATTCCTTCGTTCAACAAGATATCGTATGGATATGAGACATGGATACAAATCAATATCATGTCCAAGATTCTGTTTCTCAATTTCTAGTATAATCTTTTTTACCTAGTTAAATTAACCAAAATAAGCTCTTCAGTTAGCCCTAAATTTTTACTGTCCAATTAAACAAACTCTTAATTAAGATCAGAAAAGTTGTATTAAGATATGTGTAAAATTCCCAACAATACCTAATACTTCTCACAAGCTCAGAAGCATAAATATAGGAAATTTAAGTTTATATCAGAGTTAAATCCTAACACGGAACCAATCTGATACTTGTTACTTATTACTAGTTGAAAAGAACAATTATGGATTTTATTTACTGATTAACTAGATTGATTAAACCCTAATTAGGTGACCAGGCTAAAATGAATCAAAACCAAACATTCATTAAGTGCAAAACCGATAAATCAAGATAGAAGCTCACAATGAAAACCAAATATGATAACTGATCACATGAAAAGTACTAATCTATTGTAGAATTGAAAGTCATGATCCATAATCTTTGGATCTTCAGAAATCGCTGAAATCGGAGAGAAATTACCTTAGAAATCATCTTTTTCTTCGTCTGGAGTTTCAGGAATCGGCTTAGGTCCAAACTGATCAATGGGTTGTATTTATATGCAAATCAGAAGATTTCGGAGCAAGAAATCGAAAACCACGATCGCATTTATCAGAAAATGCGATCGCATTTTTGTTTATATGATCGCACTTTCCCCAAATTTTCCTCAGATTGATTTTTTTGACCCACAAAAACCTCGACCACTTTCTGCAATCACATTTTTAGATAAATGCAATCGTATTTTTGTTTTTTCTTAAACATGAAAGTCGTCAAATTTTTTTTCTAGCTTCCAGAAAATTTTAAATCTCGTCAATTAGAGTTACGAGTTATGAGATATGGTCAAAATACCGACAAGGGGTCAAAGCTGCCATCAACATCTTTTAGGATTTAGAATGTAGCAATCTATCTTCATAGGATTAATTCAATCGGATTTTTTCTTGACCAAAACAGCTTCAAAGCATTCCTCAGAATCCTTCATAAGTTCCAAGCTCCAATTAACTCCAATTCTCCAATAAACGCATCCAACGTTGCTCCCAAAGTACAACTCCACTTGAATTATCTGAAAATGACATAAAAATGCTAGCAGTACGGCAATTCTGACGAAAGACATGAGTTGAGCATTATTTAAAATAATGACATGCAAATGGTATTTATCAGCACGCTTTCCTCAAAATCTACCTATAAATAGCAGCCAGACTCTCTTCCTTTCCTTACTTATTTTCTCTCAAATCACTCTATCTAACTCTCTAAATCCCCGGGATCCATCTCTAAATCCCTGGTATCCAACCCTTTGAGTCTCAAATGTTTTAGCGAAGCGTTGCGGCATTAGAAAACCCGATAGGAAAAGTGTTCGGAGTCGAAATTCTGCCTACGAACTTTTAAAACTTTCCGGATATTGTATGGGTTCATACCCTTTCAATACATGATAAACATATCTCCTGAAAGTTTAAAAAAATTCTGTAACATCGTAAACTCCAAAACAATTTTTCACTTTTAAAAATATAATTTCATTCATAAATATTATCAATCTCCATGTATCACATATCAAATCCATAAAATTTATCCCAAGATCACAATACATAAAAACTCCACAAGTGTGTACTGATCATGCCGGCGCCTTCCCGCGATCCTCACTGGTACCTGAAACACATAACACAAAACACTGTAAGCATAAATGCTTAGTGAGTTCCCCAAAATACCACATATAACACCTATTAGCCCTTCGAGGCTATAACTCTGTGGGCCCACTGGCCCTAACTCTGTGGACCCCCTGGTCCTAACTCTGTGGACCTTCCGGTCCTCACTCTGTAAACTCTGGAATACACACAACACAAATCACATAGAAATAATGCAGTGCAACACATCACATACATAACATACAAGATACTCTGTCACATAACTCTACTTACCACTCAAGGTAAAGTATAGTGAGAAGACTCACCTCGGATAGCTCGGTAAACCTCGAACTCGGAAATACTGATCTAGCCTTCGCCTAATCACATCAAATAATTACTCTAATTAATACGATTTTCAAAGACTAGGATAATCCCTCTCTAAGTTTTCTAAGAAGGGTAAAAGACCATTCTACCCCTCCAATGGCTCATAAGTCCAAACATTGGCTTAACCTTAAAAGTCAACGAAGTCAACTCTAGTCAACGGTCAAACTTTGACCAGAATCGTCGAGTGAATCCGGGCGACTCAGCGAGTCCACGCGGGTCTTCTGAATCCTTCTAAGCCTCACTTGGCACGTCGAGTCCCTCCTCCACTCGCCGGGTTTTTCTGGAACGAATCGCGGGGCAACCCCGACTCGACTCGTCGAGTCCACTTATGAACTCGGCAAGTTGCTCCCATGACCACACTCAAATGACCTTCTGAGGTCAGATCTGCTTCTCAAAACTATAGATCTGATTTCCCCACGACCAATAACCACGTAAAGGTCGAATCTTGACTCACATGCAAAGCACCCAAGGCTTCTTTTGGTGAAATAACTACTAAAATGGCCACCTAGGCTAATAACCCCAAAGGAATGGCATAAAGCAGAGTGATAGGGGCTCTCTGGACCTCTTAAGGTCCAGGTCTAAGAATCATTTCACCTTGGGACCTCACACACTCCAGATTCAAGCTAAATAATGCATAAAGAAACCCTAGATTCAACTAAATCATCATAAATACGAGAATAAGCACAGATTGATACCTCCAACAACTTCCTCTGATCAAATGGAAGTAGATCCAAGCTCCCCAACCCGCCTAGCTTGTCCTTCCTCCTTCCTTCTTGCTAAAACACACAAGAAATGGTGAACAATGGCCTCCTTTCTCACTCACAAGACTCACAGATGCTCTGGTACTCTCAAGGACGAAGGTGTTGGGTTATGAGCATTCTAACACTCCTAAGTGTACATGCAACCCTAAATACCTTGGATCTATGTTTTCTCTATTATACATACAATTATGAACATCCAAGGTATTATCCTAATCTAGCATACAAAATAATAAATATAACAAGATAGAATACATACCTCTTTAATGTAAAATGTCTTCATGAAGCTTGAGTGCCTAGTGCCCCAAGTGTGACACCTCAAATGGTTCACACAACACCAAATACACTTGGAATAACTTGAGAGAAACTTGAACACTCCTTGAAATCGTCTAGCCCTCATACTCACACATTAGTGCCCGATTTCTTGAGCCATGGGATTCTTTTATATGGTGGCTATTAGGGTTACACCATGTAACTCATAACTTTACCCATTCCTTATGCTCCATGGATTTTAACCTCCATGGAGTATCCATGGGTCACCCCATGGACTTAGTCCAACATAAGGAATCTTGGATCACAAGCCCACATATATAAGAATGAATGATTTACACAATCAACCCATATATTTAATTAGTCTCCTTTTGATCACTTAATTAATTCCAAATTAATTCTTGATCAATACTAATTAAATAACCTTATTAATATATATTAGAACTTATAATATATTAACCAACCTTAAGTGTTATTTCTCTCATTATAGTCTATCCAAATGCATGATGCCATGCAGCCCAAATGGACCATGCCGGGTCGGGTCAAGTCTTACCAATTATAGTTATGGACTTAGACATTAATCCAACAGTCTCCCACTTGGATAAGTCTAAAACTATTATTGCGTATGACTTCAAGAACCGATCAGCAATCGTAGCTCTCAAAAGCTTCTGTCGAACTCTGACCTTGTCGATGAACTCTGACCTTTGTCAATGACTTGTCCATTAGATAAGGGATCATATATTCCTCCATTCTAGATATCATATGGAGTGAGACATGGATTATCAATCATTCTCTCTGTCCATTTGTTGTTTCCCGATTTCCGATTCATGATGACTGACTGATTAAACAAATCAAATCAGTCCTGGCTTGGCCAAGCACTCACATGTATCATCTTTAAATCATCGAGGGGCCCACAGATATCGCTTTTATCCCGAAGGTAAAAGGAATGGATAAACTTCGACTCATATGGCTTGTTCTACTACTTGTTGAATCATACACAAAGGCACGTTTTATAACATCGAGTTACCAATGCGTTTTCGTGCAATCAATGTATAACCAACTCATAGTAACAACTCATATCTCTAGGTTTGAAGAATATAAGATATTATCGTCTCATGATCACTCGTGATAAAATCCATGAAGTGATTCAAATGAGCGCGGGTTGAATCCAATACTCAGAACTTATGAGCACTCATGAGTGTTGCAGCACCACTTTTGTCCACCAACTTGGACCTCTACAAACCAACTCATGGCAGTCTTGATTCATATCTACTTCCAACATATGACCGACTGTGGATGGTTTGAATAACTTAATCATTCAGGAAGAGCGACTTAGTTATTCTGGAAGTCAAAACATGCAAAGTGAAACACAAGAATAAATGAATCAAATATGGTATCAAACCCTATGAATATAAATAAACACTTTTATTTATCACCATACTGATTACTCATTATTCATTGTTTCGGTTTTATCAACTTTATACTTGAATTTAAAACAATAGTTGTCCCATGCTCCAAGCATGTACACTATGTTTTCTAAACACTAGTCATGCCATACACCAAGTATGCATACTATGTTTGTCTATGATCTTTACTTTGTAAAATAGATCAATTGAACATCATTCCAATGATCCTCTTTTCACAGTCCCAAATCCTTACTGCAAATGCAAGAATTCCAAATTCATGCCATTTACTGAAATCTGTTAGATTCTAAACTTATATGCATTGATCCTCTTAATGATTATGCACAAAGTCAGAAAGACTTAACAACAATCATTACAGATCATTCCAAAGGAGATCAGCTCCTTGGAAACATCCTTCTTTCATTAAGTTTCCTAATCTTACACAGATTGAATAATTTCTAACTTTGAAACATTTCCATATTCCATTTTGACTATCACTTCTGAACAAGAGTTGCCTCCTTACAGATTATGTCAATATGGTCCTTCCAGAATTAACATTATACTTCCAACTGTCCTTGAGCAACCAATCTTTGGTAAACCTTAGATTGTCCTCGACAATTGCTTAATCATTTTAGTCATATCCAATTCTAGACCTTTTCCATTCATAATGCCGCAGGCATTTGGAAAATTTTAGAAATGATGAATATAGCACATGTAATCGATCCTATATCCGAAGCATATGGGACACGATTCATGATGTCTCACATAAAGACTAAACCAGTCTTTTGCTATAATATTTCCATTTCAATTTGCCAAGTTCTCAAAATTCAGATTATGAAAAGGGATGCCGTAATCATAATCGAATTTTAGAACGCAAATAATGGACCCATATATAGAATTTCCTTATGTTGAGCCATTCCAACATAAAATTCATATATATATCCTTGATTAAATACGATTAAAATCTCAATATAAGCTTTTAGAATTGAAATGAAGTATAATTTCCTTTCCCTTAATTATAGCAAAACAACTTTTTCAACCCCTGCAACCTCACGAATTGAAACTTTTGTTTTCTATAATTAACATTGCTAACTTGCAACCTTTGTCATAATTATCATGCTCCCACTAACATGATGATTATTAGCTTAACACTTATGCTCCCACTAGCTTTGACATGTACTCAGAAATCAGCTGACTTTCTTACCAAAGTTCAGATTTCTGATACTAGATTGTTTTGATAAAACTTTATCAAAATCATACACCTCTCTTAGATAGCTCACATGTGTGTCTAAACAATTTTAGAACTATGAAAAGGGATGCCGTAATCATAGTCTCAATTGTTTAGACCTTTTCCACTTCTCACAAGTCCATGTTAGTGTGCCGGTAAACCACACACGCTCCACTAACGACTTTGAGAATGCAAATATCACAATTGCTATCTAGCTAAAATCTACTTAGTGAAAGTGTTTCCTCACCATCATTTTCATGAATCGGAGAGAAACCTTATGACACTTAGATTTAATAGTGTATGTGTTCTTATCCATGTGAATTTTTCAAAACCATAATCACAAGACAAGGTTAGTGACAAATCCAAACTCATATTGATTAACTTGTGCAATCTTAAATTCTTGCCATTTGGCAGCTCAGGTGCCTGCCATTGCTTCCAAGTAGTTGTGCAACCAATTGAGAACTCTCAGAACTCCTATGCAAAGCCAACTTGAATAGGCACAAAAATTTCAACACGATAGGTTATAAACCTCAAGTCGTGTGCTAGTGAAGGACTTTAGGTTTTATTCTTGATTAAGTCTTGAAACTTTCAAGAGCTTTAAGACTCCCACTGTCCTCTTGACATATAAGACTCCCTTGTCAAATATTCAAGAAATAGTGCGGATTCTTTATCAAGACTAACACTTTACACAATTGGCCTAAGTTGGTCTCTGTTTTATCCAAAACATCACAACTTACCAATTTCAAATGTACAAGAGTAGATAACCTTTTACTCTTACATTTGACTAGTGTTAACAAAACCTCTTTAAGATATGTCACTCAAGTTACAATCTTGGAGTATGACTCTAAGAATTGTTTTGGAACGAAGTATGACTCATCTTTTTGATTTAACCATTTCAACAATTCATGACTCCTCTTCTTAGTCATAAGAATGCACTAAGATGACTTTAGAGGACCAATTGTGATCTGGTATCTTAATCATTAAGATGATCATAAACATGATACTAAAGTACTCTCCCATCTTTTCAGATTTGAGAAACTTTTATCTTTCTGCCATACTTTGATTCTTCTTATTCGTTCTGTCTCACATTGAAACTTCTCCAATGCTACAGACTTATACTTAAACTTATAAGTATAACCATATTTACTGAACTTAAGTAAATCATGACGAATAGTCTTCTTGATCTTTTGTGGTGGACTTGACCAGTGCACAAGAATGTGTACTCGATCCCTTAGTCCTTTCCTTATTCACATAAGGAATTAGTCTTAATTTTCCAAGCTGAAAGTTCTCATTCATCATACTATACAACTTGCATGATTCCAAGTTTCGGTCCAATTGAACCTTGGGTGATGAGAATCTTTCCTTATTTGGTAATATTAGACACTACCACAACCGAAAGAATCAAATCCATTTTTCCAATATTGCTATCAATGGAATCTTATAAGCAACAACTTTTCACAAATGCCATTGTAAGGATACTTAAAATAAATAAAATCAAAACCTTTTTCTTTTATTTTAAAACTTTGCGGAAAAACTTATCCTTACAATCCATATGAAAACCTTGTTTTTATCTATTCCTAAGCAATATAAATATCATAACTCTTAAGTAATAGCCCAAAATTCTGATCACCGAACCATGCGATTGCAATCCATCTTCGCGATCAGAATCAGCATGTACTTAATAGAGTTAGACAATGGACTTTACCTGAAGTAGAGCCAAACTTATTGACTTTAACATCCTTAGGTAAATTTGGCAGCTTCGTAACCAATGCCCCTTCCTTTGGCAATAGTTACCTATGGACCCTTGATAATGGGACTATCTCAGACTTCGCCTCTCTCTTTACCATTGGGTCAACCGAGTTGACTATGGCCGATCCCTTTCCATTGGGAAGAGAGAGCTTTACTGGATATCCAATGTCATCATTGTCAATGTCCATAGCGTTTTAGGAAGTTGATCTTAGCAAATAGATAAGATCATTAAGGGTCTTGTCTTAGTCTGTTTCATAGGATTCCCAAAAGAACTCACTATGTGACTTAGAAAGTAGTTGAGCCACCAACTTTCTCAAGACTTTGACACCCAACTCTCCCGACTTGTCAATATGTGACTACATCTCCAAGATGTGATCACACCTAGACCTTGCCTTGCTAATAGGGCTTGAGTGACCTTAAACTTTTTAGGAACTTGTGGGTTAGGGAGAATAATTGGAGGAGGTGAAAGAAGTATGATATCCATGGGACATCATCTTCATTTAGGAAAGCTTGTTTCAAGAGATTTGGGAAGATCATAAATGTCTAGACCAGACATCTTTTTGGGAGATATTCAAGATAGTTGATTTGAAGTCCTTAATATGACACCCAATATGAAATATTAAGGCTAGGACCCAACAAACTATTTTATAACTTAGAAGAGGGATGTCGTAATCCAAGCTATAAAATATTTGAAGGTAGGTGAATGACGATTCACCAATTTCCACCATGAAAAACGAAACAATTTATTAGGTTTTAATTGGATTTGAAAGTCCTAGATCTTTGAGATTCATTGAACTGTTCAAAGGCATGTTTCAATCTCGAGTGTGCCCTTCAGGTTTTGTGACTGGGATGCCGAGGATCACAAAACAAGGTGTGAATAACCATGCAAATATACTTGGTACCCTTAATATTTACCCCTTAATCAGTGTGGCGGTTAACCACACACGCTCCACCGATACTATGATAAATATTAAGTTACCCTTTGCCTACCTTGTTAAGTCCAGGTTAGTGTGCCGGTTAACCACACACGCTCCACTAACGACTTAAGCAAAGTGCAAAGTGTAATTTCATGGGTTAGCACCAAATTCACATTTTCCTAAGTAACTAAGATTGGGTATTAATAAGAGTTTAGTTACTTAGTATTTATCATTAATACTTTTAATGAAAGGAGAATTATAGTCCTTGTCCTACCCGTTCGGCTAACGACCCTCCACCAGTCAAGGAAGCGGTGGGTGAGAGTGGACACCCATTAAACTGCCATTTTATTGGCAGTAACCTTATACCCCCCTTATAGACCGGCTTCGTGAATGAGGCCTACTAACGGTAAGACTGACTTTACTCTTATACATATCCATAACTTGAGGACAAGTTATGGAAGACTTTAAACTAATTAATAAAAAAAATAACTTTTTTTTATTGTAACTTATGGAACTAATTAAGGTTACACTTTTTTTTTAATTTAATTAGAACTAGACTCTTCATTTTGTAACCTTTGCCAACTTTTATGAGTTTTATGATTCTTAAATGTGACTTTTCATATAACTTGAGGACAAGTTACAAAAACACACTTTGGAATCAACTCTTAGATTAAAATGGATTGAAAACAACTATTTCACACAACTTTTCTATTAATCTAAGAACCTCATAAGAACAACATAATTCAAATCATCAATCTTCAAGAAATTAGCATGAACATACAAACTAATACAAATCTTGAAATTATGACAATTATCTTAGAAATTGGATTAGCATGAACATTACCACATCAAAAACAAGTTTACAAAAACATCTTAGGGTAATGTTCCTAGTCCAATTCCAGCCAAAACAATCGAATATATGCATCCAACTCGATTTTTCAGCTACTTTTGCAAGTATAACAAGAAAACAAGCCTAGGCTCTGATACCACTGTTGGGTTATGAGCATTCTAACACTCCTAAGTGTACATGCAACCCTAAATACCTTGGATCTATGTTTTCTCTATTATACATACAATTATGAACATCCAAGGTATTATCCTAATCTAGCATACAAAATAATAAATATAACAAGATAGAATACATACCTCTTTGATGTAGAATGTCTTCATGAAGCTTGAGTGCCTAGTGCCCCAAGTGTGACACCTCAAATGGTTCACACAACACCAAATACACTTGGAATAACTTGAGAGAAACTTGAACACTCCATGAAATCGTCTAGCCCTCATACTCACACATTAGTGCCCGATTTCTTGAGCCATGGGATTCTTTTATATGGTGGCTATTAGGGTTACACCATGTAACTCATAACTTTACCCATTCCTTATGCTCCATGGATTTTAACCTCCATGGAGTATCCATGGGTCACCCCATGGACTTAGTCCAACATAAGGAATCTTGGATCACAAGCCCACATATATAAGAATGAATGATTTACACAATCAACCCATATATTTAATTAGTCTCCTTTTGATCACTTAATTAATTCCAAATTAATTCTTGATCAATACTAATTAAATAACCTTATTAATATATATTAGAACTTATAATATATTAACCAACCTTAAGTGTTATTTCTCTCATTATAGTCTATCCAAATGCATGATGCCATGCAGCCCAAATGGACCATGTCGGGTCGGGTCAAGTCTTACCAATTATAGTTATGGACTTAGACATTAATCCAACAGAAGGTAGCCGCAAATAAAGGGCCATAAGGTCCTTTAAATAGGGTGCAGGCCTGGGGATTTAGGGTTTCAGTCCACAGCGCGGACTCGTCGAGTCCACCCTTTCCGACTCGTCGAGTCCATTCATTAATCCAGTCAGCATTCGCAATCCTACTCGACGAGTCTAAGCGTCAACTCGTCGAGTCCCTCTCTTTAACTCAAAATAAATGATCAAAACATAATACTTGGAAATCCGGATGTTACAATTCTCCCTCACTAGAATCAGACTTCGCCCTCGAAGTCTTGCCCTGCAAACAACTCTGGATGCTGCTCCCGCATCTCCAATTCCGGCTCCCAAGTCAGCTCTGACCCTCTCCGATGTTGCCACTAGACTTGAACCAGGGGCACCTCTTTGTTCCTCAGAACCTTGATCTTCCGATCCATAATCGCAACTGGCCTCTCAACATAATTCAGGCTTGCATTCACCTGAATATCCTCCAATGACACCACCGCCGACTCGTCGGCTATACACTTCCTCAGCTGAGACACGTGGAAGGTATCATAAATCTGACCCAACTCCGCAGGTAGCTCCAAACGATATGCTACCCTGCCCACCCTGGCGGTCACCCTGAACGGACCAATGTACCGGGGCCCCAGCTTGCCCCTCTTCCTGAATCGGATCACTCCTTTCCAAGGAGATACCTTCAAGAGTACGAAATCTCCCACCTAAAACTCCAGCTCGGATCATCGCCTATTCGCATAACTCTTCTGGCGACTCTGAGCTGTCAACAACCTCCGCCTGACCTGCTGTATTTGCTCTGTCGTCTGAAGCACTAACTCAGTGCTACCCAACACTCGCTGCCCGACCTCTCCCCAACAGATAGGAGTCCGACACCTCCTCCCATACAGCAACTCAAAGGGAGGCATACCGATACTCGAATGGTGGCTGTTGTTATAAGAAAACTCAGCCAACGGAAAATACGTGTCCCAACTTCCTCCAAAGTCCAATACATATGCTTGAAGCATGTCCTCGAGCGTCTAAATCGTCCGCTCACTCTGTCCGTCTGTCTGTGGGTGGTATGCGGTACTGAATCGCACATCTCGATCTGACACAATCGAGATCGGTACTCCATGACGTGATACCACCTCTCTCACATACAATTCTGCCAGCCTCTCTGCGGAAGAGCTCTCACTGATGGCAAGGAAATGAGCGCTCTTCGTCAGTCGGTCAACGATCACCCAAATTGCATCGACACCCCTCGCAGTCCTCGGCAATTTGGTGATAAAATCCATGGAAATATGTTCCCACTTCCACTGGGGAACCTCAAGTGGCTGCAAATTGCCATGCGGACGCTGGTGCTCGGCCTTAACCCTGCGACAGGTCAAGCACCTCTCCACGAACCACGCAACATCCCTCTTCATACAGGGCCACCAATAGTCTCTCTTCAGGTCCAAATACATCTTAGTGGCCCCGGGATGGATCGAGAACCTCGATCTGTGCGCCTCCTCCATCAGAATGGTACGTGCCCCGCCCTCAAATGGCACCCAAATTCGACCCTGAAAGGTCATAAGCCCTCGGCTATCGGCAACGAACTCAGACACCTGCCCGATCACCCGCTCTCTCTTGCGGTTCTCCGGCCTCATGGCCTCAACCTGAGCCTCCCGAATGGTGTCCAACACCAGAGTCATCACCGTCAACCTCAAACAAACATCACGTATCGGGGCACTCTCCGCCCTACGACTCAGGGCATCGGCTACAACGTTAGCCTTGCCCGGGTGGTATAGGATCTCACACTCATAATCCTTTACCACATCCAACCATCTCCTCTGGCGCATATTCAGGTTGGGCTGATCCATCAAATACTTCAAGCTCTTGTGATCCGTGTATATGGTACACCGTACCCCATACAGATAGTGACGCCAGATCTTGAGGACGAACACCACAGCCCCCAACTCCAGATCGTGAGTAGGATACCTCGCCTCATGAGGCTTCAGCTGCCTCGATGCGTATGCTATCACATGCCCTCTCTGCATCAGCACCGCACCCAATCCTGATATCGACGCATCACAATACACTACAAAATCTTCCATCCCCTCCGGAAGGGCTAACACCGGGGCTTCCCATAATCTCTGGCGAAGTGTCTCAAAGTAGGCCTGCTGCTCTGGGACCCAACTAAAAGCCACGCCCTTCCAGGTCAACTTGGTGAGAGGAACAACAATCTTGGAGAAATCTTTAATAAATCTCCTATAATAGCCGGCCAACCCCAGAAAACTCTTGATCTCGGTAGGGGATCTCGGCACCTCCCAACTCATCACCGCCTCAATCTTGGCCGGATCGACCAATATCCCATTCTGGTTAACGAGATGTCCCAGGAACTGGACCTCTCGTAACCAGAAATCACACTTGGAGAATTTGGCGTAAAGCCTCTCCGATCTCAGAACTCCAAGGATCTCTCTCAAATGCTCCTCATGCTGCTCCCTGGACCTCGAATACACCAATATATCATCAATGAACACTATCACCGAACGATCCAACATCGGTCTGCACACCCTGTTCATGAGATCCATGAACGCCGCCGGTGCATTGGTGAGCCCGAAAGGCATCACCACGAACTCGTAATGCCCATAACGAGTCCTGAACGCCGTCTTCTGGATATCCTCATCACGCACTCTCATCTGATGATATCCAGACCTCAGCTCGATCTTGGCGAACCAAGACGCTCCCTGCAACTGATCGAACAAATCATCGATCCTCGGTAAGGGGTAACGGTTCTTGACCGTTAACTTGTTCAACTCCCGGTAATCGATGCACATCCGGTGTGAACCATCTTTTTTCTTTACAAAAAGGATTGGCGCTCCCCATGGCGAGCTACTCGGCCGAATAAACCCTTTCCCCAACAGCTCCTGAAGCTGTGAGGATAACTCCTGCATCTCTGGTGGCGCAAGGCGATAGGGCGCCTTGGCGATAGGCACTGCCCCCAGAACCAAATCGATACGGAACTCTACTTGCCTCTCGGGAGGCACACCCGGCAACTCCTCGGGGAAAACATCCGGGAACTCACGCACTATAGAAACCTCATCGACCGATCTCGGCCTCTCCGCATCAAACCTCGTATCCATCACATAAGCCACAAACCCACTACAGCCCTGCTGTAGGCTCTGCCTCTCTCTAGCGGCCGAACAAAACGCTGACCCCAAACGGGTACCCTTGCCGTACACCGTAAGAACTCCCCTACTAGGGTCTCATATGGTGACCAGCTGTCGCTCGCAGTCGATGACCGCTCCAAATCTGCTCAACCAGTCCATGCCCACAATGACACAGACATCTCCCATCGCAATCGGGACCAAATCAATCGGAAACTCAACGCCGAAGATCTCGAGTACACATCCTCGAATCACATCAGTGACATACACCGCTCTCTCGTCAGCTATGGAAACTCGCAGAGGTCGACTCAACGCCTCTCGACGGATACTGATGTGCTGACTAAAGGCTAATGATACAAAAGATCGACTCGCACCCGAGTCAAATAACACCAAGGCAGGTACAGAACTCACAAGAAAAGTACCCTCGCATGTTATAAAATAAGCACAATATCTCAAACTCAAAATAAATACATGAAAGAATACATACCAGCCACGACATCGGGCGCTGCGCGGACCTCCTCTTCTGTCAACTGGAAGGCTCTCCCTCGTGCCTTCGGTGCCTCGGCCTTCACCTGCTGACTCTCGGTGGCTCGTACAGTAGTAGGGGCAGATCCCTGCGATTCTCCCTATGCTGACCCCCGCAACTGCGGACACTCGGCCTTCCCGTGTCCGGTCTGGTTGCAGTGGAAACAGACTGCAAACCCCTTGGGGCAATCCTTGGCCATGTGCCCCTCCTTGCGACACTTGTAGCAAGACCCTGCTCTACAAATCCCCTCATGACCCTTGCCGCACTTGCCACAAGTGCGACCCTTCTGGTTCCCTGATCTCGAATCGGCGGGCTTGGCCCGCTTGGCTGTCGGCTGGGACTGTGTCGGTCGCCGATCCCTCCCCTGAGACTCCGCCTCCTCCCTAGCCTGAGTCTCAAGCTCTATCTCCCTCTTCCGAGCATTCGCCTGAAGCTCGGCAAATGTCCGGTACGACGAGTTCGCCACGAACTCACGGATGTCTCTCCTCAAAATGCTCAAATACCGACTCATGCGTGCCTGCTCGGAAGACACGTGCTCAGGGCAGAACATCGCCCTCTCATGGAACATCCTGGTGATCACAGTAACAGACTCAGTACCCTGCTTGAGGGTCAAGAACTCCTGGGCCAACCGTTCCCTTTCCACCGGGGGAATGTACTCATCACGGAACATAGCGGTGAACCTCTCCCAGGTCACTGCGGCAAGCTCTGCAGAAGAATAGTGCGCTGTCACAAACTTCCACCAGTCCTTCGCTCCCAAGCGAAGCTGGTTCAGCGCGAACCGAACTCTCAGATGCTCCGGACAAGAACACGTATAGAAGCATCCCTCGATGTCAGAAACCCACCTCATCGCAGCAATCGGATCCTGCGTCCCATCAAACTCTGGTGGCTTCGTGTTGCTGAACTCCCGGAACGGCAACGCATCACCACCCTAAGGTCTAGCAGCAGCAACAGTTGCGGTAGCTGCAGCGGCTGCAGCCTCAGTAACCGCTGCGTATCTCTCATCAAAGATCTCAATCAATGTGGTCTTAATAGACCCAAACATCTCCGAAATCTCTGCACGGATAGCCGTAGCCACCTCCTCGTGGATCATCTGACGAAGCTCCTCGTTACTCGCACCGCTGGTCTCTGGTCTGTGGCGTGTCCCAACCATGATGTCTCTGAAATACAACATAACAAATATCAGAGACTCGCTCGAGTATACTCACACTCGGCAACTCAGCCCTACTTGTTCCTTTGTACCCTAAGGATTCTTACTTGGACTGCGCACTGATCCGATGTCTTCAGTAGTACGGGCCCAATACTACCGTCCACACCGCATCAGTATTCACCCCAAGTCCTCCTCCTAGGATCCCAAATCCCAAGTACTCTACTCTTACTATGCATAGGCTACTCTCTAACAGACCTTTCATAAGCTCCTTGCTGCTATCTACTCACTCTCAAGCATCTCCCAGCAGCAAAACCCCTAGGCTAAGGCATCACGAATCAGGCCACTCTAGTCCTAATAAAAATACCTAGCCTACTCTAGCATGCATAACATATCATATCATATCTTATAACACATAATATAAGGGTATTTTGGGAAATCACCGTTCGGGCGTTGGCTGATCGTACACACTGCTCTGCTTTGCTCTTTTCAAAACCTTTTATTCCTTTAGAAAAATTTTGTTTTATTTCGAAAGGTTTCTCAAATCCTCAGTTTGAGTTCAAATGCGCCCGAAGGTGCATCCGAATCCCTCAAACCAAGGCTCTGATACCAACTTGTAACATCGTAAATTCCAAAACAATTTTTCACTTTTAAAAATATAATTTCATTCATAAATATTATCAATCTCCATGTATCACATATCAAATCCATAAAATTTATCCCAAGATCACAATACATAAAAACTCCACAAGTGTGTATTGATCATGTCGGCGCCTTCCCGCGATCCTCACTGGTACCTGAAACACATAACACAAAACACTATAAGCATAAATGCTTAGTGAGTTCCCCAAAATACCACATATAACACCTATTAGCCCTTCGAGGCTATAACTCTGTAGGCCCACTGGCCCTAACTCTGTGGACCCTCTGGTCCTAACTCTGTGGACCTTTCGGTCCTCACTCTGTAAACTCTGGAATACACACAACACAAATCACATAGAAATAATGCAGTGCAATACATCACATACATAGCATACAAGATACTCTGTCATATAACTCTACTTACCACTCAAGGTAAAGTATAGTGAGAAGACTCACCTCGGATAGCTCGGTAAACCTCGAACTCGGAAATACTGATCTAGCCTTCGCCTAATCACATCAAATAATTACTCTAGTTAATACGATTTTCAAAGACTAGGCTAATCCCTCTCTAAGTTTTCTAAGAAGGGTAAAAGACCATTCTACCCCTCCAATGGCTCACAAGTCCAAACATTGGCTCAACCTTAAAAGTCAACGAAGTCAACTCTAGTCAACGGTCAAACTTTGACCAGACTCGTCGAGTGCATCCGGGCGACTCAGCTAGTCCACGCGGGTCTTCTGAATCCTTCTAAGCCTCACTTGGCACGTCGAGTCCCTCCTCCACTCGCCGGGTTTTTCTGCAACGAATCGCGGGGCAACCCCGACTCGACTCGTCGAGTCCACTTATGAACTCGGCGAGTTGCTCCCATGAGAACACTCAAATGACCTTCTGAGGTCAGATCTGCTTCTCAAAACTATAGACCTGACTTCCCCACGACCAATAACCACGTGAAGGTCGAATCTTGACTCACATGCAACGCACCCAAGGCTTCTTTTGGTAAAATAACTACTAAAATGGCCACCTAGGCTCATAACCCCAAAGGAATGGCATAAAGCAGAGTGATAGGGGCTCTCTGGACCTCTTAAGGTCCAGGTCTAAGAATCATTTCACCTTGGGACCTCACATACTCCAGATTCAAGCTAAATAATGCATAAAGAAACCCTAGATTCAACTAAATAATCATAAATACGAGAATAAGCTCATATTGATACCTCCAACAGCTTCCTCTGATGAAATGGAAGTAGATCCAAGCTCCCCAACCCGCCTAGCTTGTCCTTCCTCCTTCCTTCTTGCTAAAACACATAAGAAACGGTGAACAATGGCCTCCTTTCTCACTCACAAGACTCACAGATGCTCTGGTACTCTCAAGGACGAAGGTAGCCGCAAGTAAGGGCCATAAGGTCCTTTAAATAGGGTGCAGGCCTGGGGATTTAGGGTTTCAGTCCACAGCGCGGACTCGTCGAGTCCACCCTTTCCGACTCGTCGAGTCCATTCATTAATCCAGTCAGCATTCGCGATCCTACTCGACGAGTCTAAGCGTCAACTCGTCGAGTCCCTCTCTTTAACTCAAAATAAATGATCAAAACATAATACCTGGAAATCCGGATGTTACAATTCCTTGCCATTCCTCATAATTCAAAATATGAAGAGGGATGTCGTAATCATATTGTGAATTGAGAATGCAATTAACACAACCAATATCCATGTTGATCTTCATTAGATCCTTAAAATCTATCAACGAAAGTGCTTCCTCATAATCATTTTCATGAATTAGAGCGAAACCTTTTGTCACCTAGATTCAAAGGTGCATATGTTCCTATCAATGTAGAACTTTAATTTTCAACCTACGGTCATAAGAGAAGGTTTAGGATAAACCAAACTCACATTTAGTTCTCCTTCATGGAATGAGCTTCGTTTAATCTAAATTTCAAGCCTTATGTCCTATCAAAGCCCACCAGTGCTTCCATGTTGTTAGCAACTCACCCATATTGATCATTGTACTTTCACTGATCAACGTTCTTAGCCTTTTGCAGTTAAATGAAAAACATAGAACTCATAGGCATTGCCAACTCAACTGGAAATGCACCTAAATTAGAATGTGTCAATAAACATAACAGGTTATCAACCTCAGGACGCGTACTAGTGATAACTAAAAGGATCATTTTCGGTTGACCCTTAAAACTCTCAAGATCAATACGACTCCCACTGACTTCTTGACATATAAGTTTTTCTCTCAAGAAACATTCCTTGACGAGCTAAAACAAATATTCAAAAGTTCGTATGAATTTCCGTCAAGAAAACACTTCATAGAATAGTTCTCAGTTTATCTTTTGTTTCTCGATCAACCAAAAGATCACAACTTTAATTCTAAATGTGTTATAGTAAGAAAACATTATTACTCCACACATTACTAGGTGTTGTTTTCATTTTTAGTTTTGAATTGAGTTTCAAGATATGATTCATAGTTACTAGAGCATGGCTCTAAATCTTGATTGGGAACAAAGTATGATTCATCTTATGATCGAACCATTTATGACAATGTTTGATTCCTCTTCTTAGCTATACAATTGCACTAAGATGTTCTTGGAGAATTAATTGTGATAAAATTCCATAATTACTAAGATGATCATAAAACATGATACTAAAGCATTCTCCTTTCTTTTCAGATTAGAGAATCTTTTATCTTTCTGCCTGATAGATTCTTCTATTCGTTCTGCTTCTCTTTGAACCTATTCAAAAGTATTAGAATTCTGCTTAATCATATAAACAAAAACATATTTACTGAACCATCAGTAAATCATGACGAATAGAGTGATCGTCCCTTGTGGTGGATCTGAAGAGTCCATATCAAGATATACTAGATCCATTAGTCCTTCACTTGCATCACATAAAAATGTGAGCAATGAATTAGTCATAATTTTTGTAACACCAGTCAAACTAGGTCAACATAATCACATGTGATTATGTTAAACAAGTAATATAATAAACTTACTTTGTAGTTCATGGCAAATTCTAATACAAATATGAACTTTTGTATCTACCTTATAGTATAAATCAAAGTATATGTCCATACAAATCTAAATCTGAATTCGCGTGAAGAAGTTATGATAAACTCTAACACTATAAATCTTTCTAATAATAAGAAATTAAAATATATTTAGAGTTAGCTATAGGAATCTAAAAGAGAGTTGTAGTACTCGGAAAGACCTATACTTGGATATAAAGAACGTCAAAAATGGAGTTCGTATGCAAAAATTATGACCCTCCAAAGATGCAGCTGTCTGAGAGCATGACACGTGTCAAGAAACCCTAATCTGACTGGACTCACGACGTGAGCATGCTTTCTCACGACGTGAGGAGTGGAACGGACATCTCTCAATGCTAGAATACATATGGCAAGGCTACGAAGCGATAAGTCAAAAGCTCACGACGTGAGCATGGATTCTCACGACGTGAGGAGTCAAATTGACACCTTCCGAAGCTAGGGACGCAAATGGCAAGTCTACGAGGTGAGCAGGCATGGATCACGACGTGAACATGCGTGACTCACGACGTGAGAGACCAAAAATCAGCCTATAAATATCAAGTTCCACCCTAAGCTTCCTTACACCTAAATCTCTTCTCTCTCTCTCTCTCTCTCATTTGCTGAAGGCATTCCGCTTCCCGAGCCCGACGATCACGAACCGATGACCGTTTCTAGTTAGATTACATAAAATCACGCTACTAGGGTCAGTTTTACGGCCCCACTTTTTAATTTTTTCGGGGGAAAATGCATGCTAAATATTATATAAAAGTATGTTCGTATCAACATAGATAGTTATATTTACCGGGATATAGTTGTTTTGTATCATATATACCTAGAATATATCGGATATGTTGAAAACATACAACCATTTTAAACTTTTTAGCATGTTATTATACTAATGTAGACCCTGAGTTATACTCGGGAGTTCTACATATATTATGTGTGATATAGCCCCGGAGATATACTCGGGAGTTATATATACTAATTGTTAAGTATATTATTACTATTGGTTTTATGTCAAGATAAAACCTGGTATATTACTAATATAGCCCTGAAGTTATATTCAGGAGTTCTATATACACTTGTTAAGTATGTTGTTATTATGGGTTTTATGTTATGATAAAACCTGGTTTTACGTCAAGTTATAGTTGTTGTACTGCCTAAGTGTTATAGTAATTAGGAGTATTGTTTAAAGTATAGTCTAGTAACTTAGGTTTTAGACACGAATATGCTTTCGCTATTAGAACCATAGGAGGTCGACAAAGTCTACATGAGCTATTTATTCATCAACTAATATTGGAAATCTTAGTGGAAATCCTCTGACTGTAACCGCTAATCCCATGTGAGCGAGGAAGTTGTGTGTATAGATATATGAGGGTTAACACCCCACTCGTGGTTGCTAGCAACAACCCAACGTTTTTCGGGCGACGAACGAACTTGCCCACTGTTCCAATGAGGAAGTGTGTGTAGATCTATGTGGGTTGACACCCCCACTCGTGGTTGTAGCTACAACCCAACGTTTCGGGTGACAAACTTGCCCAATCTATTTTATTCCGACGTCGATGAAGCGTGCGGAAATCTATCACAATGTGTGACACTTGTAGCACCATTCAGAGGTAGTGGCATCGTATTAGCAACGGTTATGGACTCATGGTAGTACAATTTTAGAAGCATTATACTTTGTCGATATACAAGTATGAATGTTAAGTATAAGTTTCCCAAACACTTATACTCTAGGAACAAGGAAATTGTAGGTATATTACTTATTCATTAAGTAAACAATTATACCCAACACACATACTCGTATAGAATTGAAATAAGATTTATACGTAGCGGTTTTACTCGTATAGAATTGAAATAAGATTTATACGTAGTGGTTATACTCGTATAGAATTGAAATAAGATTTATACGTAGCGGTTTTACTCGTATAGAATTGAAATAAGATTTATACGTAGCGGTTTTACTCGTATAGAATTGAAATAAGATTTATACGTAGCGGTTATACTCGTATAGAATTGAAATAAGATTTATACGTAGCAGTTTTACTCGTATAGAATAGAAATAAGATTTATACGTAGTAACCTTCGTTTGTCTGGGATTACGAACACTTATATGCATAGTATATGAAACTTATATGTATACTACTAAGTAAACCATTATACTTCGGATATATATATATATATATATATATATATATATATATATATATATATATATATATATATATATATATATAGAGAGAGAGAGAGAGAGAGAGAGAGATAGAGAGAGAGAGAGAGATAGGTTCAGGTGTTTTAACTAAATATTGTGTTATTGTATGCATCAATGTGGGCCAATCAAAATTTAAAATAAAAATAAATAAATAAATAAATAAATAAATAAATAAGGGTAAATAGGTAATTTGATAACTAGTTTCCACAAATAATATCCTATAATTATGGTAACCATTGACTCTTCTTACCTGTATTCCTAGTAAATCGCAAGAAGCACAGATATATTTATAACATTCAATCGACATCAAGATTCAAAACCCTAAATTGAAGCCAATATCGTTTTTTCCTTCTTCACTTCTCAAATCCGATCGACACCTCCCAAAATCGCACCTCCTCTTCTTCGCGTCTCCTCCCTCCGGTCCACAGAAGCCAAATGAAGAAACATCGGAGTTTTGCTCGTCTCTTCCGGCTGCGAGGTGTGATGTCCGGCTTCGCAAGGAGCGGCAGTGGCAAGGTGAAACCTCTGCGACTTTGTGTTCGATGGGAACAATAGAGAAGGAAGAAAATGAGGGGAAAGGGGGGTCCGATGGCAGCCATCTGTCGCAGGTGAGGACCTCGGTGGTGTTTGCTCGAAGATCACGATGTTTCCTTATTTTGGCAGTTCCAAATCAACCACAGGTAAAAATTTCTTTTTGGATTTTGTTTGTTTGTTTGATAGAAATCGTTAGGGTGTTTGGGTTTGCTGGGAAATCAATCAAAATGAAGGGAATTTGGGTTGGTTGATTCACAGGAAATGAAGAAGGAAGAAATTAGTTTTTTTTTTGTTTTAGCAGCCTCTAGCTGCGTCAACTTCTGTTTCTTAGAAGTAGTGATTTGGGGGTGGTGTGGTATGAACAATTTATGTATGTTGTTCATCGGAAATTAAAAGTTGTTTTGATGCACACCAAGCGCTCGCTAAAATGCTTCAACTGAATGATATTTCTTCGTTTATAGTATTCTATCAGAAAAAAATGTTTTTCTTATGATAATCATGAACATATTCTGTTAAAATGCCCCGAATTAATATAATTATTGGTAAATGAATTCCAATTCTACCAGAATGGAATCAGAAATTCCAATTATGCTGGAATGGAATATGGATATTTTCTCACTAATTTATTCATTGGATTTGTTTCCACAGAAGTTGATGCTTGAAGAACGGACCACAAAATTTGAACGACGCCTCTTAGCAACATTATTCTTTTAGAATAAATTAGTGTATTTGTTAGATTTTGATGTTTTTTTTCCCGATTTGAAAGTTTTTTAGTTTTATTCTATAACAATAAATGTAATTCTTAGCAATTGTTACATGTATTCTATAAGAATTAATATAATTTTTGTTTTAATTCTTCAATTGCTGGTTCGAGAATTTGTTATTCTACAAGAAAAATATGTTCAAGAATATTTTTATTATTTTATGGTTCAAAATTTTTTTATTTTTGAATATATTCAAACATATTCTGTCAGAATGTCCGAATTAAAAACCTAATAATTCGTAAAATCAGATTTTTAAAATTAATAGAATATATGATCCCTTAAAATATGCAAACTTCCTTTATTAAATCTATGTTAATTGACTAAAATACCCTTCTAGTTAAATTAGATGGTATTTTTCGATTTTTTTAATTCAATAATATGTATTAATCACTTTCTTAAAATAAGTAAAATGATTGGCCCATATTTATGCATACAATAACACAATACTTAGTTTGAATAGTATAACCTAGGCCTATATATATATATATATATATATATATATATATATATGTAACATCCTAAAATTTAGAAGTATGATTGCAGGACTTAAGTGTAAATTGAAGAAGGTACTCGACGAGTAGGTATGCTTACTCGTCGAGTCGAGTCGAAGCGGGTTCTGGTCGCGAGTTAAGTGACCAACTCGCCGAGTCGGTGGCTGGACTCGACGAGTTGGTGCTGAAAAGAGAAAACCCTAATCTTAAGGGTTGCACCTTATTTAAAGGACCATATGTCCTCCCTTCAGCCTCCTTATTGCCCTTGAGAGTCAGTAAACCCTAAAATCGTGTGAGCTTCCATTGTTAAAGAGATTTGAGCTTTGGAGGAGGAGTTTTGAGGAGGGAGCTTGAAGATCAAGAGGCTAGCATCAAGGGATTGGTATAGATCCATAATCTACTTCAGCTTGGGCACATTTTGGAGGTAACAAGCTGTTACCTTGACTCTATTGCATTTATATCTATTCAAGAATGAGATTTGGGGCCATTTTAGCATGTTAAGGATCTATTTCGGGTTAGGGGTCTAGATCTGAGGTTGCTACTTCAGATCTAGACTTGTCTTGGTCCAGAAACTCATAAAGTATCAGCCTCTGGCTTGTTGGTGAAGCATCCTTGTCTTAAACCTTAGCCCTAGATTGATTTGGGCCTATAGCTCTTTGTTTCCACGTAAAGTTTGCAACTTTACGTGAGAGTCATGCCCTAGAAGAGTGGATCTACAGTTTCGAGCCCATGCGTGACTCGAAAAGCCTCTGTATGAATAAAGGACTGAAGGGACTCGGCGAGTCTGTTATTGGACTCGGCGAGTCTGTTGAAGATAGGCATGGACTCGACGAGTTGGAGGAACAACCCGGCGAGTCTGTTGAAGATTGTCGTGGACTCGGTGAGTCTGTTCTTGGACTCGGCGAGTCTGTTCTTGGACTCGGCGACTCAGAATGCAAAACCCCAACCTCTTCTGGTTAAGACTCATATCAGCGAGTTGAGTGGTGACTCAGTGAGTTGGACATGATAGGACTCAGAGATTGTTGAACTCGACGAGTCATGGGGTGACTCGGCGAGTCGAGTCGTGATATGAGAGTTTTCTGAGTTTAGGAACTCGACGAGTCAGCGGGTTGACTCGGCGAGTAGGGTCAATCAGGAAGGTTGACTTTGGCCAGGACTTTGACTTTGACCAGTTTGACCTTCAAGGGTATTATGGTAATTTGGTATTTATGTCAATGGATCATTGATGGCTATAGGTGTTGGAGTTTGGGGCAGTGCTTCGGGACTATGCTTTCGTGGTTCGGTTCGGCAGTTGCAAGGTGAGTTGTCCTCACTATACCCAAGGGTCTAAGGCACCAAGGCCGGCCCTTTGATTTGTTATTTGAGATAGTTACTGCTGTGTTATGTTAGTTGGCATCCTGGTAGATAGGATGGCTATATGATGGTATGCTCTGTTAGATCGGTATTCTGGTAGATTGGATGTGGCTATGCTTAGTGACCTGTAGTTGGTCTGACTGTCTGTATGCTGGTAGGAGATTACCTGTTATATGTGCACGTGTTGAGCAGTAGTAGAGGGTATTCCATCCCGGTAGGATGATAGGGCCCTAGTATGTTGTCTTGTAGACTGTTATATGATTATTTAATAGGTGCACATGTTTGCTAGTATGTGGGCATTCCAACCCGATGGTTGAGGGCCAGGAGTATTCCATCCCGGTAGGATGATTGGACTCATAGTAGGTGGGCATTCCAACCTGATGGTTGAGGGCCTGGGGTATTCCATCCCGAGGGATGATTGGACCCATAGTAGCTATTATATGTATAGTAGGTTGGCATTCCAACCCGATGGTTGAGGGCCAAGAGTATTCCATCCCGGTAGGATGATTGGGCTCATAGTAGGTGGGCATTCCAACCTGATGGTTGAGGGCCTGGGGTATTCCATCCCGAGGGATGATTGGACCCGTAGTAGTTATTGTATGTATAGGTGTATGGGCATTCCAACCTGATGGTTGTGGGCCGAGAGTATTCCATCCCGAGGATGATTGGACTCGTAGTATGTTGGCATTCCAACCCGACGGTTGAGGGCCTGGGGTCTTCCAACCTGACGGTTGATTGGACCCATAGTATGCTGTTCATTGTTGTATGTGTATGGTTGTGTGTGTACGGGTATTTTGGGGGAACTCACTAAGCTTTCGAGCTTACGGTTTTCAGTTTATTGTTTCAGGTACATCAGGTGATCGTACCACTCCTCATATTTCATGATTTTGTGATTTGGTTCTGGGGATACTCTGATGTTTAAACTATTTTGAAAACAAGTTGTAATAACTTAATGGTTTTTGAATGGGTTAAAATGTTTTAAATTGGCCTGAATTTTATGGGTGTTACAATATATATATTCTATATGTTAGAAACAAGTATGAGTCAGAATGACACATTTAAGCTAAAATTTTATACTTTTGAAACTTGGAAAAAGTACTATTTTTAATCCGAGTCAAAACCTGTGGACTCACCAACTTTATGTTGACGTATTTTAAAATGCATGTGTTTTCAGGAATTTGATAAGCTGGAATAATAATATAACTTTCCATTATCAATAAAGGTATGTAGTTTATAATAACTCTTTTTTAATATTCAATATATGTTATACAACTGTGATACAAGGAATGACGTTACACCGCCCGGTGTTTCCGCCGCCGGCTGGGGGTGTGACAATTTTCCAATGAACAAGATTCTCATGCATCATGAAATTCGAATTGTATGACTCCCAGTTTTTGTCTGATTGAAACTTGGTGATGAGATTCCTTTTCACTTGGTCAAAAAATGACAATGCCACAAGCATGGTCTAGAAGAATCAATATCCACTATTAACATTACCATTATTAGAAACATAACCAACACTTTCATAAATTCCATTGCAAGGAAATAAGGCAACTTCATAAACCAAAACTTCATTTTATTGCTAAAAGGAAAATTGGAACTTATCCTTACAATGCATGAAATGAAAAACAATATTTCTAGACATTTCTGAAGAGTAATAGCAATCTATTAAATTTTCCTAACTCCCTAGTAGTATCTTCAAATTCTGACCAGCGAACCGTGTGACCAAAGTCCATTTCCCACGATCAGATTTAGCTCACTTCAGTTAAGCTTACTTCTTCCTTTTAGATCATGCAATACCATCAAAATGTGATCATCACATTATGTTTTAAAAGTCTAAGAATAAGAACTTATAAAACAATGGAGTTAGAAAATGGATGTACTTGAAGTAGAGTCATACAGATTGAATTTACCATCTCTAAGATCCTCCGGGTACTTTGGGTAGCTTCGCGACCATTGCCCCTTCAATTGGCAGTAGAAAAAAATGGACTCTTTGGGGTTAACACATGGAACGATCTCAGAACTATACTTTCTCTTAACTATACGATCAAATGGTTTAATCTTGGACGACCCCTTTCCATTAGGAAGAGAAATCTATTCAGGACCACCAATGTCACAATTGCCAATGTCCATGAAAACTTTGGAATTAGGCCCTACAAGCATCTCTGCTTTAGATGTGTTCTTAAGCATTTCTGCCTTAGCAACCACTAACATTTGGATCAGATTATTAGGGTCACATCGAGATTCCTCATATGAAAGTTCTCAACGAACTGACCATATGACTTAGGAAGCGAGATAAGAACCAAATTAATGGCTTGCTCCTTTGGAAATACGACACACATCCTATCATATTTTTCAATGTACAACTTCAATTTCAGAACATGCGCACACACAAAATATCCATCTTCATGTTTACATGCCAAAAGGGCTTGAGTTGTTTCATATCTTTCAACTCGTGACATTGGGAGAGTCACATGAGGAAGAGGTGGAAGAGTTGAAGAGAGATGATATCTAGTTCCACCATTTCCTAAAGAAGGGAAAACATTTTCACCTTGGCTTGAAAGTGGAAGATTATATCCATAAGATTGAAGAAACCCATTTCTATAAGAATGAGGAAAACCATTATTATCTTGATTTGACATCGAAAATTGGAAGAAGTGAGAACTCAAGTTAGTTGATTTTAACCCTTAATTATTAACTCATAATTAAATTAAGGCTAGGATCTATATGTTCGATTCGAACTTTGAAGAGGGATGTCGTAATCAAATTCGAATCTATTTTAGGTAGGTAGAACATTTCACAAATTTCAGTCACATGAAACTCCTAGATCTTTTGAGATTCATTGAATCTTATCAATGGCATGTTTAATCTCGATTATGCTCTTACCAGTTACTGGGATACCGAAGATCACAATTAAAATGTGAATAACCATGCAAACCTGCTTGACAACCTTGAGGTCATTTATCATTTCGAATTGATGTGTCGGTTAACCACACACGCTTCATCAATAATGATAATTTTTTATTTGTCCATCACCTCAACTTTATAGTCCCAAATTAGTGTGCAAGTTAGCCACGCACGCTCCACTAACAACATATAGAGTTATGTGTGTTTTCATGGATTAGCATACAATTTCATATTTTTCCTAAAGTAACTAGAGTGGGGATTTATAAAAAAGATTCTAGTACTTTAATAGCATTATACTTTTAAGATGTTATGTCCTATCAAATTCATTCGGCTAACGACCATCCACCATACAAGGGAGCGGTGGGTGAGAGTGGACACCCAATGACGGTCAGTTTATAGGTTGTTTCCTTGTACCCCCTTATAGTATGACTTCGTGAATGAGACGTACTAGCTATTTGACTGACTTGTTTGATACATATATTAAACTTTTAATCATATATAGTATAAGGTGTATTTTAAAACTGTTCAAAATACTAGGGTTTAAAATTAGTTTTCGAATTAAACTTTTAATAATTAATTAAATTTAAACAATTAATGATTTACCAATTATCCTTTAATTAAATAATTAAGGATTTAAATAATTATCTTAAATTAAAAAATTAACAAAATAATTCAAATTTGAATCATTAGAGATTAAATAATTACTTCACTTAAACAATTAATAAAATAATTCAAATTTAATCCTTATCCTTATCGAATGAATAATTATTTTCAATTAAACAATTAATCAAATAATTCAAATTTAATCTTAATCCTTAAGGATTAAATAATTATCTTCAATAATTCAAATTTAATTCTAATCCTTATGGATTAAATAATTATTTTCAATTAAACATTAATAAAATAATTCAAATTTAATCCTAATCCTTAGGGAAATAAGATAAACCCTAATGGAACCCCTCATTTTTCGAAAATAGGGTTAGGGAGGCTATGGTTTCAAGTAACCCTAGCAAAGTCGAAAGTCTCATGGGCTAGGGTTTATCGAAGTTCTTTGATCTATTCATTTTATGCACAATCAACAAAAAACTATGGCTCCGATACCACTGATGCACAATCAGCAAAACACTTAAACCCTTAAGTTTACATGCAACCTAGAAAAGATCTATGTTTTCTCTATTGACAACAATAATATATGAACATCAAGAAACCCTAAGGAAAGGCTATAGAAATCGAAATTCATATAGATCTAGGGTTACATACCTTTTTGGGTATTGTAGCAAATAATCACACCAATTTCTTTCTTCAAATGCCTTGGAAGACAAGCACCAGAAATTGAATGCCTTTAATGGTTTGTACCAAAACTCTAGCAACTAGAAGACTTGAGGAAAGAGGTGACAGGAGCAAAAACCGGCTCTATGAGAAAAGAATGAAGTGCACAAAAATAATATGCCAAAGGACCCTATTTATAGATGATATAGGAAGCCTTGGATAACCCTAATTTGAATATAATATTAATATTTCAAATTTGGTAATTATCCAACTTATTAATTATCCATAAGGAATATTCTAGAAACCCTAATTGTCCTCTTAAAACCGTCCAGCTCTAGGAAGGTTCTAGAATTCCATCTTGTTCAACTATTGAACAATTACAGCTTAAGTCCCTGCACTTTTAACTAATCCAATTAATCCCAAAATTAATTCCAATTAACTTCTGATTAATTATTAATTAAATAATACTATTTCTAATTAATATATTAATATATAATATATTAATAAATTATTTGTTACAATTTATTAATCATATAATAAATTAACAAATCAACTTCTCTCTCCAAAAGCCATTCTATTCAGTTACTAGTTATGAGGGCAACCCAAAAAGTACTTTGCTTCTAATTCAAGAATATACCAATTTAGTTATTGGCTTAGACACCTTAATCCAAAAGTATCCTTGTGTGCTAGGATATGGTTATGTCGAAGTATGCTATTAGGTTGTGATATGTTGTGAGACCCATAGACTTGTTAAGTTGTTGCTTGTAATACTATCTCTTTATATGTTAATATAATATGTTAAGGGCTGAGGTGCTCCCGCTTTGTGTAGAAGGCCAAGATGCGGACATTTCCGCTTTGTGCTGATTGCCAGGGGGTGAGTTGATGACAACAATAACTTAAGCATTGGGAGTCTAGATATTCATAAAGGGTGAGTTGATGGCAACAACAACTTAAGCGATGTGAGCCTAGATACTCACAAGGGCTAGGTGATGGCAACAACTTAAGTGTTGTGAGCCTGGATACTCAATGTATGTATGTATATGTATTATGATATATGTTATTTTGGGGAACTCACTAAGCTTCGTGCTCACCCAGTTGATTACAGTTGATTTTAGGTACTTCTTCGGATCGTGAGAAGGGCAAGGCTTGATTGTACACGCACATTATGTCTTCCGCATAATCTAATTATACTCTGATTTAAATGAAATTATGCCAAATAAAAATGAATTTTTTTATGAAAATCGGGACGTTACAAGTTGGTATCCGAGCCATGATTTGAGTGAATGGGATGAACAGTCGTGTGATTCCAGACTCAAAATAAGGATCTGAATATATTAACAAATCTTTTAAAGAAAAAGAAATTTATTCAAAATGAAAACAATATGATGCGTACAGTTAGCCAAAGCTCAGAAAGGAAAGTGATTCCTAAAATATCCATAATTGTTATATTGATTGTAATATCTGCTGATGTATGAACTATTAGAAATACATGCTAGTATGTAGGCTATGGATCTTGTCAAGAATTGAAGGTTAGAATTATCTGATACTTAATATGCCTTATAGCCTAGATATTTGCTTTTTATGTGCACATTAGCCTACATTGATATTAATTGGTAATTTGATAAATATGTTAGGTTACATGCTCCTAGAATTAAATAGTTATAGATTGCTTGATTTGGTGCTATTTTGCAGCTCTCGTCTGATTCTAATCGTTGTAGTGCTAGATCTTTCAGTCGAAGGACTGTTTAATTTTAGCAGCAGGTCATTGCACTCGTCCGATAATTATTTAATATTGGTAGAAGTTCTTCCTCAGCTGATAGTAGGGTGAAGTGGAGGGAATCCTAAAAGGAGAGTCTAGTAAGTATAGTGAGTGCTTAATAGGGCATATATTTATGAAGTAGGGCATCGTTAGAGACGCAAAATCCTAGTGGAGTCTAGGAAGATCTATTGTATGTACTCATTGGGACCCATATATATATATATATATATATATATATATATATATATATATATATATATATATATATATATACACGTATGTTTCGCAATCATTGTGTGTAGTATTGATAAGGGACTTGGAAACTTCGAGACAATTATTGGGATGAGTACACATAGGTGTGAAAGGTGGTAAAGGCCTATACTATCAAAATCATAGGATTCGTACTTGGACCAGGAATGGTCACAAACTACTAAGACACTGGTAGTTAGGTAGAAAGTGTCGCTAGTACTATACTTTCATTTTTGTTGTTTTTCTCATTACTTGTTGTATGATGATGTTTTGGTTCTAAGTTCGGGCCCAAGAGGCCATGAAGGATTGATTCCGAATAATGTAGATTTACGTAAGTGAGTGGGTTTTGAGAACCTTGTCTAACATAGTGTCAACTTTAGTCATAAGATTTAAGAAGGAGATGATCAGGGTGATCAACAGAAGGATTGCAACCTTCGTTGGGGGCTAAACGACCAATGGCTAGAGTTACTACCTATTGTGATTATATGTTGACCCCCAGGATCAAAGAAGAAAGAATCGGATTTTCCGTACAAGAAGAATAAGAGAAATGGAAGATGTCTTCGGTGTAGTGTTTGTCTCACGGATACAAAGATTTAGTTCACTATGAACCTTTTTGCAACAAAAGGTTATCAGAATATATGGTGAAAGCTCTATGATATTTAAACAGAATTGGGACCCCTACAAAGTAGTGTTCCAGAGCACGATCAGGTTCGGATGATGCAAGGCCACATGATTGGATTTCGGCCAAAGTTTCTTAAGCCATCATAATGGAGTTACATAGAATGATTGACCAGACCACTAACAGGTTGATTGCCAGATTGAAGGAACAAATTGTAGCTACTCGGAGTATTGGGAAGGGAACTGAAATGACATCATCAGATTTTGGAGACATAACTAGGGAAGGGGGAGCAGACGTATGACCCAGTTCTACTGACAAAAGCCAAAGAGTTTGGTACTGCTGAGACAAGCATTTGTGGTCCGGAGGACCACACCAACTGTGTTAATTGTAGAGGAACCAACATGTTTTCATGTAAGAATTTCAAGTTCTTCAAGTGCAGACAAAAAGGGCATGTATGGCGAGATTATACCAATGAAAAGACCCCAACACTTGCGGTTTCGCAGGAAGCAAAAGGAACAGTTTTGGTTCCGACACCTAAGGTTTTTCAATTGTCTAATGGATGTCTGGGGGAAAGGCACCCCATGACCAATAAAGGAGTTGTGATGTTTTCTATCAAGGAAGAATGAGTGATGTCAGTGGAGGTGTTTGATATGTCCTCAAGTATACTGATATGCCCATTTTCTGTATGTATGCATTAGTATGTAATCCAACAACCATCATTGTTGCTTGTAGAATTTTATTACGCAATAATATCCTCTTGTACCATTTGGTTATGCGTATGCTTTGTTGCAATTCTAAAACCACTTTCTACTTGTCGTGATCTTGTTCGATTTTGATTGTGTTATGTGGGAAGATCACTTATGTTGGGCACAAGCTATAATGCAATTATGAAAGCATCAAATTTATTTATATGAAAATCTAGTGTTTCTTCAAAGTCAAAAGGAGGTATGAATCACATAGGCAAAGCAAGTTTGGGCTTTGATCGGTCACGAGTAGCAACAGATGATGGGTCGAACCCAAGTGGGGCCGAACTGAACCTTAAGGCGAAAGTGTGAAGGGCATTTCGACTTACGATTTCAACGTTAAGGTCCGGGAGAGTTACGGCACAAGTGGGTGGAGGTTGTTAGTTTTAGTTTCGTTATAAGGAGTGAAAGAAGAAGGAAGTCTTCTACTAGAATACACATAGACTATAAGTACTTTTCAATGAAAGGTTGGTCTTCCCTCCCAAGCGTCTGGTAGAATTTAGGAATTGGCCAAATTCTTGGGTGCGACTCGGATATCAATGAAAGTTTGCGACTTAAAGGGTGTATGGTTTATCCTCGCAGCATAGGATCTGTTAGACAAGGAATTCAGTAGGTTGTATAGTTCGCCATAGGAAGCGTCAAGTACTTTCGTGTAGAAAAAAAGGATGGACCACTCAAGGGATACATCAAACTTAGAAAGTTTAGTTAAGCTCATACTAAGGATTTAGTTATCCCATGCCAAAGAATTACAATGGTAGGATCGATGTCAAAGAAGAGAGTGTGTCCTTCGTACGACCGTTTAAAGTCATTGACTGATGTGCATATAGGTAAAATATGAAACGCCTAGAAGGGGATCATTGAGGATGGACTATTTCCATTAAGAGACGCGGTAATACCTTCCAAGGGCTGTAGATGTATCAAGAGTATACATGATAGGATTGGTGGATCAAGTTGTTGATCTAGGATCAATTAGATGGTCTTGATTTTATCGGTAGTAAATGAGGTTAAATGAGAGTCCCTACCATGAATTAGTAAACATTTAGGTATAGGAGCGACTCGTTAAAACTTGTGTGGGCAGTTGTGGTTTCATCTTTGGAGATACCTCGACAGTTAGAGCGGTGTTGGGATGATACCAGTAGAGGTTCTACCTGTAAAGAAAGGATTTAAGGGTTTCGCTGAGATTTAAACTTGCAATAAGACGACAGAGTATCATCAGAGATCTACTCAAGCTTTTGGGTGAAGGGTTTAGGTTGGGATGATAGAGAACACAAACGATAGTAAGCGACTAGTGTAAATTTCCAAGATACGTTCGTTCAGTTAAGGGTCATGTTAGATAAATCATCGAGTGCGACTACGTATGCGTCTAATGATGCGTCAATGTAATTTTAGGATTCAAGTTAGACTACGTGTTTTGCTTAATATTTTCTTAAAGGAGTGAGTGTGAGTTAATATAAGACTATAATAGAAATATAGCACTCGTAGGTTAATATAGGGCGACAAGCTAGTTAGACTTTAGAGTCTGTGCTAGCATGTATTCATTTGTTAATGTGTCATTGTTGTCATATGTTATTGTGGTAAGCTACGTTTATGGTTAGTTATTCCTTTTGTCGATAAGCATAAGAGTTAATATAAATCTAGAACCAAATTTCAACATTCATAGGTTGACATTGGACAACAAATAGACTTTAGCATTTGTACGATGTAGATTAAGGACCTCGGATCGGTTGTAGCCTCAGAAGTTTTAGTAGCAGAGATCTGTTGTGATTAATAGATATCTAGGAAATATGATGAGTGGGTTCTTTTAGGACAATGGGATAATTGTTGTAAGTCTTCAAGACCACCGAAGGGTTGCTTGTGAGTCTTCATACTCGATGGAGATGATGACAAGAGCGGTCTGGCATCGAAATGTCAGTAGTTGGATAATATCACGACATGTCGTGAGCATGTGTAAGAACAAGTTACTTGAGCAGTAGTTGTACCTTGATACATGTAATGTAGTTAGAGCCTTGCGAAAAGGCTATAGGCGACCTAATATTCATTATAATCTAGTTGGTTTGGAAGATGGGCAAGCTTTATAATGAGTTCGTCACCAGTGTTGGAGTATTGATTCTAGAAGTTTTCAAACCAGTAAGCTCGCTTTAGTAACCTTGGTCAGATTTCAGGATGTTGGAACACCTGGACTAATTAGGAAGACCACTTCCAATCTAGGGTCGTGTTTGTTTTTAGGTTATACCGTAGAAGATTTCCGTGGGATACAAAGTTAGAACGGTATACCATAAGCCTTAATAGGGGCATGTTTCGAAAGATTGTTTTCCATTGGGATGTCATAGATAAATTTCCCAAGTTACTTGCTTTATAACAAGTCGACAAGTGTTCCTAGTTAAAGGAACAAATCGACATTTTACGTCTGAAGGCGATCGTCAATCGTAGAGAACAAATTCTAGAAATCCAGACCGACGAGTTCCCGATTTTTGGGAAACTTCGCAAAGAGTTTGAGGATAGATTTAAGGTAGAAAACAAAGTTCTACAGTTAAATAAGTGCAGATAGGTAAAATCAATGCGGAATCATTAGCTACGTCTCGAATTGACCTTGAGTACCCCAGTAATATGGTATTTGGGCATTATCTCAAGGTGTGCTAGGATTAGGATTTCAGGGACAAAATCTTTGTAAGTGGGGGAGAGTTGTAACACTCAGTTTTCACTCTACGATAGAATTTAATATAAACGGTTGGTTATAAAATTCGAAGTAGAAATATATTACTTTTTAGCCAAAGTAATTATTACGAAAGTTGTAGTAGTCATGATGATGATTATGCGGATATAAAGAAAGCTTAAATCTAACTTCGTATGAGGAAGTTATTATTTTTCGAAGTTTCGGTGCGACACAGAGATCGAAATTATAATCGGATGATTGTTAGCCAAAACAATATAACCGAGAGTTGAAGATCTCATAAATCTGAATTTGTTGATATAGAGACAGTCGAGAATGGATTTCGTATGAAGAATTAATTTTGCACGGTCTTTTACAATGTAATCTGCATAGACTGTGAATTTAAAATAGAGTGAAAATTAGTTGTTAAGATCTAAAGGTCTTTTATAATGTATGTATGTATATGTATTGTGATATATGATATTTTGGGGAACTCACTAAGCTTCGTGCTTATCTACTTTATTACAATTGATTTCAGGTACTGCTTCAGATCGTGAGAAGGGCAATGCTTGATTGTACACGTGCATTATGTCTTCCGCATAATATAATTATACTATAATTTAAATGAAGTGCTGCCAAATAAAAATGAAAATTTTATTATAAAAATCGGGACGTTACACTAATTACAGATGATGTCATATTATCTAACATATACCATCAATTAAATTCCAAATTCAAGGAGGCAAGGGGTACCAACTCCAAGATTCCTCATCCAGTTTACAAGCATGGTAGATAGATTATATGGAAACCCCATTAATTAGGGTTGGATATATAGATATCAATATATAATGTAAACATATTACATAAGAGTCCTTATATAATATACAAAGGAATAAATAGAGAATTAATAATTAATACACCCTGGTAGTTGGAACAAGAGGATCTCGAATGTTCAAAGGATTTCTAAAATCCAAAAATAACTGAGTAGGTATGCCCTTTATAAAAATGTATGCATATTGATAAGCTGAAAGAACATATAAAACACGCACATGACCAATCGCAACACGCTCCCTAACAAAATGTAAATCTATTTCCACATGTTTGGTTCTTTGGTGTTGAACTAGGTTAGAAGCTAAATACATGGCATTAACATTGTCACAAAAGACAAAAATGACACGCGGGAGAGGGAAATAAAGCTCGAGAAGGAGATTTCTAAGACATGTAGTTTCTACAACCACATTAGCTACCCCCGGTACTCGGCTTCGACACTAGAGCAGGATATGACTTGTTGTCGTTTGGAGGACCAAGAGGTGAAATTATTACCTAAATAAACACAAAACCCGGAAGTGGACTGATAGGTAGTAGGACAACCGGCCCAATCAACATTAGATTAAGAAACCAAGCGATCAACATCTGAACAATGAATGTGAAGACCATGATTTAAGGTACCCTTGAGATACCTTAATATACGCTTGAGAGCCTGAAAATGCAGGACATGCAGATCATCCATGAAGAGGCAGATCTGCTGAACAACATAAGAAATATCTTGAAGCGTGAAGGTAGGATATTATAAGGTACCTGCAAGACTACGATACAAGGTAAGGTTCGAAACAGGCTCACCATCGGAGGATAGCTTAGATTTGGTGTCAGCTGGTGTGTTATAAAGATTACACGTGACCATGTCAACACGTGTGAGAATCTATTGAGCAAATGTAGATTAAAAAAGAAAGAGGGTAAAAGCACTATAAGTAGCAGAAATACCAAGGAAGAATGAGAAAGAGCCAAGGTCAGTCATAGGAAACTCCAAGGAGAGTAGCTTGATGACATTGGATACCAGAGCCAGAGAAAAGGCAGTAAGAATGATATCATCCACATTGAGTAGCAAATAGATGATGTCCTTTCCGGGATGGAAGGTGAAAAGAGAGATTTTAGATTTGTTGCTATGAAACCTGAGGGAGGAGAGAAAAATAGCAAAACACTAGTATTAGGCACGATGAGGATGATTGATTCCATAAAGAGCTTTGCGAAGACGACAGACGTGATCAGGGAACTGAGAGTTGACATAACTAGGAGGTTGACGCATATAAACAATTTCAACAAGTTCACCATGAAGAAAATAAATTTTTACATCAATTTGGTGGATTGGTCAGTCTCTAGAGACAGAGATGCTCAAAACAGTACGAATGGTGGCGGGTTTGACGACAGGATTGAATGTGTCATCAAAATCAAGACTATGTTCTTAAGAGAAACCTTGAGAAAAAAATGAGACTTTGTAGTGCTCCAAGCGACCGTTGCTGTCAAGCTTGTGACAATACAACCAACGGCAGACCACAACATTATCATGCATGGGTTTGGGGGCGAGATCCCATGTATGGTTAGTGTGAAGAGTAGACATTTCAGGATCCATAGATGCACGCCAGTGTGGATCACATATAGCCTGAGCAGTGGAGCAGGGGATATGAGAGATATCAGAAGAGATAGAGATACTAAATATTTTCCATGGTTTTAGGTTACAGTACGAGATCTGGTAACCATCAGATGAGCGAATGGGGGAGGGGCGGAGAAGGATATGAGTTTGAAGAACTCCACGGAGATGATTCACTACTTGACTCATGGTTAGAGGAGTTGTGAGACATTGTATTGACATCGGGAGTAGAAAAGGTGGTGGTAGGAGATGAAAGTGAAGATGGTAAAGGAGAAGGATCATCTTCTGGAATGAAAGAGCCATAGTATTCTGGTAAGGGAGATGCATGAAATTCAGGAAATGGAAAATGATTTTTGTCAAAGGTGACATGATGAGAAAGAATCACTTTTTGAGTGATTAGGTCAAGACAACAATAACCACGATGATTAGTAGACAGACCAAGGTAAACACATGTTGATGAACAAGGACAAAGTTTGTGAGGGTGGTTGAGGAGATATTCAGGTAGCAAAGACAACCAAAAATCTGAAGGTGATCGTTAGAGGGAGAGAAACCAAAAAGGATTTCAAATGGGGTTTTAAGATGCAGTGTAGTCGTAGGAAGAAAACTAAATGTGTGGGCAATGGAAAAAAAAGAGCCTCAACCCAAAAATGAGGATGAAAGGAGGCTTGGATGATAGATGTGCGCATGATGTTGTTAATGGTTTGGATAGTGTGTTCAACTTTACCATTTTGTTAAGAGGTATAAGGACATGAGAAACGAATTTTAATTCCATGCTCATTAAAAAAATCACGAATGGTTTGTTTTTTACTTCACGACCATTATCGCATTAAAATAGTTGAATATCGGTTTTAAATTGGTTTACCATATAAGCACGAAAAGATTTAAAAGTAGAAAACACATAAGATTTGGCACATAATGGAAAATCCATAAAAAAAATGAGAAAATGCATCCAAGTAAAGAATGTAGTTTTTTAAACCACTAAGATTTGAAACAGGAGAGGTCCATAAATCAGAATGAATTAATTCAAACACACGACTAATGTTGGAGCATGTAAATGCTCTACAAATTATGAGTGATAGTTAGATTATTTATTCCCCTTATTGTATTGTTTGGTTTCTCTCTCCTTATATATAGAGAGAGTTGGTCATGTAAAATGTAAGAGTGCACTAACAATGTAGTTCTTAGAGAGAGAAAGTGTGGTGGGATTTCTTCTACCAAGGGAGAGTTATCTCTCCCAACCCATGTTCTTCATGTATTATTTTTATCTATCTTTTCTAGTAAAATCATGAAATTACTCATCTATTTTATGTTCTTCACTGTTATCGTTAAATCTCAAGTTGTTCTTATTATTCCGCACAAACCGATCGTCAAAATGGTCTACAACGATTGGTATCAGAGCCGTACCTTGAAGGTTCAAGCGACTAGTTCAAGGGAACGACTCTCGATCGGTGTTTTTTCTTCAAGATTTTTCCGATTTTTGCAAGAATTTTCGGGTTCAAACCGGAAATTTTTATGATGATTTTTTTCTATTTTTGGGTGTTTATTCAAACTTAGAAGAATAAAAAAAGTTGCTGATGTTCGTTCATTTTTCTGCTGAGAAAATTCGGGTTTACAAAGATTTATATGATGCCGTTGAAGAAGAAGAAGAAAAAGGGAGAAGAAGATTTTTTTGTGGTCTAAAAATATTTGAAGATCTTGAAGAATTTGTTCCAGGAAGTTTTTTTTCTTCTTGGAAATAACACACAAAACTCTTGGGCTTTATTGAAGAAAGTGGAGAAAAGAATTTTCTTTGAAGATTTTGCCTAGCAACTTCTTAAGCTCATCGTAAAAAAAGGTATGATATTCATTCCTTTCAACTCTAATATTGCTGTGAATCTTTAGTATAGAAGATATTGGACGTAATATGGTGTTTGCAAAAAGACACTTGTCCTCTTTACTCTTTTTGGAAAGAGTACTCCACACTTATTTTCCCTCCAAGACAAAAACCATGTGACTTTGACCAATCTCATCACCTTTTGTCCCTTAATTTCCCTACACACTCAACCTTTTTTCCTAGACCCATGCCTTGTCCCTTCAACGTTTTGTCTTCCCAACACTCCACCTCATCCCCTCATGTCTTAGGAAAGATTCCCCTTAATAAATATGAAGATTTAGGCTCTTCGGTATCAAATTTTCACAAAAAATAGCCTTTTTTTCGTCTTTAGCATGTCCCTCCTCGGGTCCCATACCATAGACCAAATTTATTTAAAAAAAAACTACCCTACCGAAGTCTCCTGAGAAGCCTCTACGGTACCCCTCTCAGTCTTGGTACTGGAGACCTTCTCAGCTACCGACGACCCTCTCACACTTGGTACCGGAGAACCCTCTTACACATATCCGAGGTACCACAAACCTGGTGCCATATTCGTGTCCTTTCCATGTTCCTTCGCCTACCGCAGTCTCCTCTCTTCTTTGCCTTCGCACCGCAGCCTCATCTTTAGCTGCCTCCTGGCACCGCAGACTATGCATACCACAATCTAACCTTTCATCCCTACCGTAGACCTCACCGAAGACCTTAGTCCTCGGTAGCACTTAAACATCCCGCCTCACTGACTATCCTACTCTACGGTACTCCTTGACCATTAGCCTTACCCACCACAGCCTCATGCCCTCTTCGGTACCTACTACTCCTTCCCATTTCAGACCCTCTCATACCGCATACCACCTCCTCCCTCCGCGGCTGTAACCCGCTTCCACCTCCTTCCTCCTCTTCCTTTCCTCCTCCCCTCTCATAGCAGCCCCTCCCCTTTCCTTTATTCTTTTTGCTTTTTTTAATTAACACCAATTTTTTTACACCAATTTTTTTCAGCCAACTTTTTTTAGCACCAATTTTTTTATTAATACCAAATTTTTTTAATATCAATTTTTGCCACAACCTAACCTTTGATAGTCACATTGGTTTCCTTCATGCTGATTATATTGGAAGAATTTTATTCTTTCCATGAGGATTACTCCATACCGTAGTCGGACATCATATTTTTCTTCGCGAGGATTGTACCGAAGTTGCGTCTGATCAACAAAATTGTTTCGCAACCTTCGCTTTATGGGATTTTTATGACTTGTCGCTCTTGATCTCCGGTTGACGAACCATGTATCTTGACCATGTGAACTTTATTTTCTTTTGAAGACCACTTCAAGAGTTTCGACATTGCAGTTTGGGTATATCGGTATTATTTTCCAGCACATCAGAGATCTTTTTCACATAGAGTTATTATTGTTACTTTAGTATTTGTTCGAGCAGTTTTTCAGCGACATAATCAACCGACTACATATGACCGGAGGGTATTTATTTTACTCTCATTCTCGTATTTTATCGAGACCCTTCATACATCTAGGAAGAGCTTGCATAGCTCTTGGTATCCGACACTCTCCATCCCGATGATTTGTTGATTTTTGATATCCGGTCATTGATTATCAAAAATAGGGAAAAAATATTATGTTATCATCCGGATATGTTTATGACTGTTTGATTTTGGATTTTCGAGACTTCTGAAGACGATGATTTATTTAGTGATGCGATGTGGCACTGATTTTTGGTCATCTTGATCAAATTTTTAGCTTCACTAGATGTTTCCCGGATCCAGATTATTTATTATTCAGACTCTACCACATGATGATTCCTTTGTGTTTGCATCCGGTTCAGATCTATGATTTCTCGAGTTCGGATTTGTGATATTTTGAAGACGAAAATTATTTTTGCGATGTGACGTGGCACTTATTTTTGATCTTCCGATCAAATTTTTGGCATTGCTAGACCATGTCTTTGGATTCACATTATTTATTATTCAGACTTCACTTTTGGATGCTTCACATTTTTAGCGGGTTATTCTTTTGAATAACTTTGGGTGTATTATGATTCGAGAACTAGAGATGTTTCATACTTTTTGAAGCTGAAGTGTGACTTGATTACGGGACATACAGTTCAAAAGTTATTGGTACACTTTTTGAAGTTGATCAACTTGGTTCACTGATTGCATCTGTGGATTGGAATCTCACTCTTCAGCCTTGGAGAAGCTTATGCCTTGGTACATAGAAGACTTTGACGACAGAGACTTCATCGCCCAATTTCAGACATCATAGACACTTCAGAGTTTCATATACAATTCAGCATTTGATTCTCATTATGTTTTATTTTATTACCACAATTGCTAGTCGGTTACTGTGTATTTTAGCCTTTTATCACTTATTTGTATCCATCATCATTTGCGAGGATTTAGGGGGAGGATGTTGGAGCATGTAAATGCTCTACAAATTATGAGTGATAGTTAGGTTATTTATTCCCTTTATTGTATTGTTTGGTTTCTCTCTCCTTATATATAGAGAGAGTTGATCATGTAAAATGTAAGAGTGCACTAACAATGTAGTTCCTAGAGAGAGAAAGTTCGGTGAGATTTCTCCCACCAAGGGAGAGTTATCTCTCCCAACCTATGTTCTTCATGTATTATTTCTATCTCTCTTTTCTAGTAAAATCATGGAATTACTCATCTCTTTTATGTTCATCATTGTTTATCGTTAAATCTCAAGATGTTCTTATTATTTCGCACAAACCGATCGTCAAAATGGGCTACAACAACTAATTTTGGTTTGAAATAAAGAAAACAGTAAACGATAGTGTCTTCCTTGTTGAAAATCATGACACAAAGACATGTTTTTACTATGACAAGAAATAAAATTACGCGACTTAAGAAACTAAAAAATAGTGGTGCTTGGATGTCCAAGTTTTCTTTGCCACATGTCGTGAGAAACAACAACAAGAGCAGAGGATGAGGTGAATCGAGCAGTAGACGGAAGCACATGGTAAATATCAAAGTGGTTGCTATCACATCATTGAAGGGGAGTACCAGTGCTAAAATCCTTCATAGTGAAACCAAAAGGATCAAACTCAACAGAAACATAATTTTCAATTGTAAATCTACAAACAAAAATAAGATTCTTGACCATTTTATTAGAAACAATAATATTTTTGAGAGAGAAACAATCATTAGAAAAAGGAAAAAAAGATTGACCCCATAGAATTAACCGGAAGTACATCACCATTGCCAACCATAATGAATTTAGAGCTACATGAAGTTAGGGAGTGTATTGTACCTTGATTTAAGGACATGTGAGAGCTTGCTCCCGAATCTATGTAGTAGTTGTTGTCATGATGTGGTTGGACAGACATTGCTTGGAAGACCGAAAAAAGATTTGTGAATTGTTGGTGATAAGCTTGACCACCGAATGCATGAGAAAGAGGTTGTTGTGGTGGAGTTGTGGAGCCGTAAACCTATTGATGCGGAGTCAAAAAGGGTTGCTGATGAGGTCCGAAGTTGGACAACACTTGATGTTGTTGTTGACTGAAGGCAGACATCAACTATAGAGGTTACTGGAACGACTGGACAACATCATGCGAAGGCTGCTGATAACCTCCGAAGGGCAGCATAAGCTGTTGATGATTAGCGCCAGCAGCCGTAGGCTACACAGGAGATCCGAAAGCGGTAGGAGGTAGTCCTAGTAGGCTGCCAAGCTGCATTTATGGAGTGGGGAGTCTGTTTTGATCTCCATACAAAGATGGAAAATGATCGGCTGCACCTTGAAAATTTGAAACATGAGAAGCACTAGAGGAAATAATAGTATTACCCACTCCTTAGAAGCTCCCAGCCCATTATTCTTGCCTTTATTAAATTTATTTCGACATTTTTCATGGTTCGATGAGGAGTAAAGAGCAGCCGATGAGGTAAGTGGAGTATCGCCAAGTAAGCCAGTTGCTTCTTCTCATGACTCATGAATCAAGATCATGTTTTTGGCTTCAAGGAATGATGAAAAAGGTTTTATATTTGTGATTATATCGACAATGATATGGTAGGAGGGAGGAAGTTGTCGAAGAATTTACATAACCAACTCAACATCATCAAATTGAGAGTTACAATAAGTTGTTGGAACATCCCCAGTGAACAAACCCAAAACAACCGTAGGCTACATCTTTCTAAACTCTCTCACTTTATTCAGTATCATAACATACAATATGTGACATCCCCATTTTCACGACCAGAAAAGACCGATTTTGTTTATGCTTTATAAAAATCAGAGTACCTCTTTTAATAAAAATGTTGCGGAATTGGTTCCCAGTAAAACATGATAGATACGTTATCAAGGCATTTCCGAAGAAAAGTATTTTTATTCATTTTGAAACATTTGGGATGTCATGGTCAATACAGAAACACAAGCATAAACATAACTTACATTCATTTACACTAGTGATTTATATCTCCTTAATCTCTCAGTGTAATGTAAGTTCATATCGACACCTGTGATACAAATAAACTGAGTGGGTCAGGTTGAGAAACTTGGTGAGTACATAGGGTTTTCAACCCACAATAATATAATTATTAAGTTTAAACAATCAAGCAATCAACCCAATTACCCATCCCCATTATCTTCTTTATTCTTAAGGATCTACCCTAAGAATCAGCTATTTCTCATTCATTCATTCCTAAGGAGTATCCTAAGGAATATGTACGAATTCCATCGTTGTCAATGACACATCTGTCAAACACAACTGCTAGTTCTGTCACTTAGGCGCAGCTGCCAAAATTGTGACATTCTCTACGAGGCGCATCTGCCGGTATTGCCCTTTAGGCGCAGCTGCCAGGGTTATCTCGTTTATATCCAGTATCGTTTCCGAGAATCCACTCGCAATACATGTCAATGGGTTTTTAGAGTACACCGGTGAACACATCGTTCACAACACCTACAGGTTGCGAGTCTGCTAGTGTTCCACTGGACTGTCTAGAATAGTCCGTGGTTGTCATCTATACTCTGCTAGATGACGGGGCCAGCATTTGGGTACAAGGCTTCTCACATCGTCCACCTCTCACCCTCACCTCATGGTCTATTTCACCTCTCACCTCATCATCCAACTCATATTTAATCTATTACATCTACCCATGTTTTACCCCAATATTTTCGTAGATATAAAATACATATACAGTTTAAATAATTTAAAACGTGTTATAAAATCGTTCATCTAGCATAGACAGCAAGTATACAGATAATATGCACACATAGCACGTAATTTATTTAAAATACTTCATATCTATGTGTAAGATGAAAGTAACTATGCACTTACCTGGATGGTGGTGTCTCTGCACTCGAACAGCGCTTCGTTACTTCTTAAAACAATTTCCCTCAACAAAACCTAGTATCAATACCACTAGGGTTTAGTCTAACGTTAACCGCGACTAATTAATAGTCTAGCTATTATTATTATTATATAAGCGTTAAACGATACTTATATAACCCATAATAATAGCCCAAATACTTATTATAAGGTCCTAATAACATTACTATATTAAAACATAAGCTATAATAAAGATATGTTAGGCGTAGCTCACTTACAGCGGGTTTTTCTCAAAACCGGGCTTCGCTGGAGCAGCGTTTCCGAGCCGAAAGGCTCTTTTCTCGGGACTTCGGGAGCCTCGGGGCTTCCTTCGGGTGCTAGGGGGTTTACCTAGACTTTAGGGGGGCTTAGGGAGCTTAGAGATAGAGTGTAGAGAGAGAAAGAGAGGTTGGAAGGTGTGAGAAATGAGGGTGCCCCGGCTCCCTTTTTATAGGCTGGAAATGCCAAAAACTCGTCGAGTTGGCCTCCAACTCATCGAGTTCCAGGCCAGGTGTCACCATCTGGTGGCTAGCCTTGGGGAGGAAACAATGGCCAGGATTGCGCCACGTCACCCGATTTCGCACAACAGCCTCCCGACTTAGAAAAATCATAACTCTCGCATACGAGCTCCGTTTTTGACGTTCTTTTTTTCCACGCGTAGGTAAAAACAAGATCTACAACTTTAGTTTAGACTCCGTCGGCTAATTCTCGACCAATATTAAATTTAACAGTAGGAGGAGATTAGACTGTTAAATGAACGCGAAGAATTCGTAACTCCTTCATACGGACTCCGTTTTCGTCTGTCTTTTTATCGTTGAGTTCCTATTAATGAGATCTTCAACTCTCATTTAGGTCGCGTAAGCCAAAAACCGCTCGAACTAAAATTCGAGTTTCGGGTCGTGCACTGTTATGCCAAATCTTAGAAAATTCATAACTTCCTCATACGAAGTCAGATTTGGGCGTTCTTTTTTTGTATGTTCTTGGTTTAACGTATACTACAACTTTTGTTTAGATCACTAAGGCTAAAAAGTCCTTTATCAAAAATTCACTATTTGCGTCCCCCGGTGTCGTGCCGGTTTTGCCGAAAAACTTCGACGGGCCATAACTTCTTTGTTATAACTCGGATTTCGGCGTTCTTTATATGTACGGAACCCTTGAGACATATTCTACAATTTGGTTAAGATTATTTATTCTAAATAATCTTTTGTCGAAAAGTCGTTTTCGACCCCTATTATCTCTAAATTGACTAGCCCGGATCTACGGGCGTTACAATTATCTCCCCCTTAGGATGATTACGTCCCGGAATCATCAACGAAACAGGGCTCACATGATGACTCCATACGTTATCTCTTCATCCTAAGTAATAACCGTAACTTTGATGTTTCTTCAGACGAGCATCTATCTCTAAGACTTCCTGCCTGCAGGCGGTGCCCGATCTTGGACCCGCTCTCTATCTCATGTTAGACTTTCAGTCATGATCTTCATGTCACGATCTCGATCTTTATTGGAGACTCCTTATTTAACAAACTTGAGATAAGTTTCTTCCTTCGATTATCATAATAGACCGATGGGTCATGTTCTAATGACCTCTCATCGTATGATGCATTGCTTGGACTCAGGTCTTTTAGAGTCAAATTCCAGAACAGACTATACCTTCCTTCATGTTCTAATCACATCTTAAAAGGTAGCATTTCTATCTACAAGCAACCGTCGCGATACCTCTACCGATCACTTCGATTATCTTTTACTTCGATCCTATGGCTTAAGTCAGATGTTACATCGAACTTGGTTCTCTGAACCACGTAACATACTCATCGTAGTCGGACTCAATTTGATATGACCACTAGGGTAGGAATAACAATCATCTTCTTAGTCATTACCGAAACAATGGTAACGATATATTTGAATAAAACGGTATCAATTACTAGCTTCTTGGTAACCTTGTGACTTTTCCTGATCCAAGCGTGAGTCCTGTGCTTCCGGTAGTATATGCATCTACTACCTTTCACACCTACTCATACTCGTCCCAAGTATTGTCTCGCAGTCCCCAAGTCCTAAAATCACAAAACAATTTAACACATACGAGTGTGTCCAAATAAAAAAAAATTCCCTAGACTCTACTAGGACTTCTTCCATGCACATCTTCAATCATCAATTCTGCTTCAACTCGGTTGGTATTGGAAATTCAAGACCATGGGATAATTTTATGGATTATACCAAGAATTCTTTCTTTCTGCCAATCGAAAGTGTACTTCTCCCATACTAGACGTATTATTTATTAGACGCATTCTAAAGGAAAGATACCTCTCTTACGATATCTTCTGATAGGTATCATTCACTATCGTAAGCCTTATTATTTCCTCTATTTTATTAGTCTATCATGGTTCGCATCACTTCCTGAACTTCTGCCATTGTGATAGGTTCGGGTGCAGGCGCAACGACCGATGCATGACCCGTCACATTCTTCGGCTCAGGTTGTCATCTTCCTCGGATATTTCCTAGTCTGTCTTCACCATGACGTTTTGTACACCAAAGTAGACATTCAGTGTACCGAGGCGAGAATTTAAGATAAGAAAGTTTTATTTACGATAGACGTATAAATCTCCCTATTACTCCGAAAAGTTACATGCCAGTTCTAATATCGTAATTAAACGTTTAGAAATCTGAACACATGAAATTTCCAGATCCGGTCGGCAATAGACCATAGATCCGAACAAATAATAGCATATAAGACATCTCTATAGCTATAACATAAAACATTTAGCACATAAAACATTTTAGGCATCTTTCCTAAAATAAACTAGTGCTCGTGTCTAAAATATAGTAGACACTCATCTCACAATCATCGCTTAGCATTCTAAGTTTAAGTCTAGAAATTTCATACAAATTCTTAGTTCGCTTAAACTAATGCTCTGATACCAACTGTGACATCCCCATTTTCACGGCCAGAAAAGACCGATTTTGTTTATGCTTTATAAAAATCAGAGTACCTCTTTTAATAAAAATGTTGCGGAATTTGTTCCCAGTAAAACATGATAAATACGTTATCAAGGCATTTCCGAAGAAAAGTATTTTTATTCATTTTAAAACATTTGGGATGTCATGGTCAATACAGAAACACAAGCATAAACATAACTTACATTCATTTACACTAGTGATTTATATCTCCTTAATCTCTCAGTGTAATGTAAGTTCATATCGACACCTGTGATACAAATAAACTGAGTGGGTCAGGTTGGGAAACTTGGTGAGTACATAGGGTTTTCAACCCACAATAATATAATTATTAAGTTTAAACAATCAAGCAATCAACCCAATTACCCATCCCCATTATCTTCTTTATTCTTAAGGATCTACCCTAAGAATCAGCTATTTCTCGTTCATTCATTCCTATGGAGTATCCTAAGGAATAGGTACAAATTCCATCGTTGTAAATGACACATCTGTCAAACACAACTGCTAGTTTTGTCACTTAGGTGCAACTGCCAAAATTGTGACATTCTCTACGAGGCGCATCTGCCGGTATTGTCCTTTAGGCGCAGCTGCCAGGGTTATCTCGTTTATAGACAGTATCGTTTCCGAGAATCCACTCGCAATACATGTCAATGGGTTTTTAGAGTACACCGGTGAACACATCGTTCACAACACCTATAGGTTGCGAGCCTGCTAGTGTTCCACTGGACTGTCCGGAATAGTCCGTGGTTGTCATCTATACTCTGCTAGATGAGGGGGCCAACATTTGGGTACAAGGCTTCTCACATCGTCCACCTCTCACCCTCACCTCATGGTCTATTTCACCTCTCACCTCATCATCCAACTTATATTTCATCTATTACATCTAACCATGTTTTACCCCAACATTTTCGTAGATATAAAATACATATACAGTTTAAATCATTTAAAACGTGTTATAAAATCGTTCATCTAGCATAGACAGCAAGTATACAGATAATATGCACACATAGCACGTAATTTATTTAAAATACTTCATATCTATGTGTAAGATGAAAGTAACTATGCACTCACCTGGAAGGTGGTGTCTCTGCACTCGAACAGCGCTTCGTTACTTCTTAAAACAATTTCCCTCGACAAAACCTAGTATCAATATCACTAGGGTTTAGTCTAACGTTAACCACGACTAATTAATAGTCTAGCTATTATTATTATTATATAAGCGTTAAACAATACTTATATAACCCATAATAATAGCCCAAGTACTTATTATAAGGTCCTAATAACATTACTATATTAAAACATAAGCTATACTAAAGATATGTTAGGCGTAGCTCACTTACAGCGGGTTTTTCTCAAAACCGGGCTTCGCTGGAGCAGCGTTTCCGAGCCGAAAGGATCTTTTCTCGGGACTTCGGGAGCCTCGGGGCTTCCTTCGGGTGCTAGGGGGTTTACCTAGACTTTAGAGGGGCTTAGGGAGCTTAGAGAGAGAGTGTAGAGAGAGAAAGAGAAGTTGGAAGGTGTGAGAAATGAGGGTGCCCCGGCTCCCTTTTTATAGGCTGGAAATGCCAAAAACTCTTCGAGTTGGCCTCCAACTCGTCAAGTTCCAGGCCAGGTGTCACCATCTGGTGGCTAGCCTTGGGGAGGAAGCAATGGCCAGGATTGCGCCACGTCACCCGATTTCGCACAGCAGCCTCCCGACTTAGAAAAATCATAACTCTCGCATACGAGCTCCGTTTTTGACGTTCTTTTTTTCCACGCGTAGGTAAAAACAAGATCTACAACTTTCATTTAGACTCCATCGGCTAATTCTCGACCGATCTTAAATTTAACAGTAGGAGGAGATTAGACTGTTAAATGACCGCGAAGAATTCGTAACTCCTTCATACGGACTCCGTTTTCGTCTGTCTTTTTATAGTTGAGTTCCTATTAATGAGATTTTCAACTCTCATTTAGGTCGCATAAGCCAAAAACCGCTCGAACTAAAATTCGAGTTTCGGGTCGTGTACTGCTATGCCAAATCTTAGAAAATTCATAACTTACTCATACGAAGTCAGATTTGGGCGTTCTTTTTTTGTATGTTCTTGGTTTAACGTATACTACAACTTTTGCTTAGATCACTAAGGCTAAAAAGTTATTTATCAAAAATTCACTATTTGCGTCTCCCGGTGTCGTGCCGGTTTTGCCGAAAAACTTCGACGGGCCATAACTTCTTCGTTATAACTCGGATTTCGGCGTTCTTTATATGTACGGAACCCTTGAGCCATATTCTACAATTTGGTTAAGATTATTTATTCTAAATAATCTTTTGTCGAAAAGTCGTTTTCGACCCCTATTATCTCTAAATTGACTAGCCCGGATCTACGGGCGTTACACAATATATATACACGTACCTAGCTGCCTACTCCATTTTTAAAGGGAAACAAACTCACCTAGTCAAAGCAATAAAACAGGAGCCAACTAAACCTATCTAAACTATTCTAAAAACGTGGCCAACATGGCCTTTACTTATTCATACTCTAAGCAAAAAGACTAAACTACCCCTAATAAAATTGTATGCTTTGAATCAGTCACCTCCTTTGACTAAAAGTCAGAATTAAACCCATCAATCATCCCCCTAATTCTGACTTGTCCATACTCCTAGCAATCACGACCAAGAGCCAGTTGCTGAACCATCTCCTTCACAATTATGCATCATTTTTTTTTCACAGTTAGAACAACTTCTACCAGTCATCACCTTGGCAGGTTTCTTCTTCACCTTCTCTTCTTTCTTCAGTCTAGTTTCATCGCTACTCGATTCATTATCAGCACAGCACCTCCGCCGGATTCTGCACCAGCAGCCCAATACCCACCGTGAAACACCACATGCTTCACAAACCTGCTGCACCAGCCGGACCATCACAGATCACACAAATCTTCTGGGTTAATTAAAGTCTTCGCCTTTTCTTCAAGCCTACCCACACACACTTGTAGGAGAACAATGTTTCCGTCTCCTGATCACACAGATCCATTCTTTTTTCTTCTCACGTTGACTTGCTTCTCCACACAGGTAAGCTTCACCACACAGGTTCATTTTCTTCTTGGTTCACCTAGAACATGGATTCAGCACATAGCTTTCTTTCAACTCTCAAAACACTCAATCACACAAATTTCTTGATTGAACTCGGCTCACAAAGAGGTTTGTTCGGGGCTCATACAGAACTTTGTTCGGCTCACACAGAGCTTCTACTTTCTCTGGACTCTATGGTTCACATAGAACCTCTTCATGATCCCACGATCTTCATACAAATCGATCCACAAATGCCAACCATTCACCACAGGTTTCATCAGAAATTTTATTAGGGGTAGTTTAGTCTTTTTGCTTAGAGTATGAATAAGTAAAGGCCATGTTGGCCACGTTTTTAGAATAGTTTAGATAGGTTTAGTTGGCTCCTGTTTTATTGCTTTGAATCAGTCACCTCCTATGACTAAAAGTCGGAATTAAACCCAACATCAGTCAATGCTTCAGCCAAGTTCTTTATGAAATGACAAAAAAACAGTAATGGTGGAGGACCCTTTTTTGTTGTTGCGAAATTGTTCTTGAAGTTGGAGCATTCATGACATTTTTTTTGTTAAGAAAGAACTCATGAAGCTTATCCCATAAATCTTTTGAGGTGCAATCGTCATTGGAGATAATTTGCAATAAGTTTGCATCACACATTGAATAAAACCACGAGTTTATCCTAGAATCAATAGCATTCCATTCCTCATCTTTATCTCATTGAGGTTTGGATTTTCCAATGATATGTCCATGACTTTAGCACCTTTACACATGTCCAAGAAAATCCTACGCCATAATCTGTATTTGGAGCCATCGACAAATAACTTGAAGTTAAACTGTGAGTAAACATTAGTAATGGCAAAGACTAATCGACTAGTACTTTGAGTCGAGCCCACGACAACAAATGAGTCAGCAGGAATATACATGATGAACCAGTGAAAAATACAAAAAATAGATTTAATTAAGACAATAGATAAGAGGCTAGAAGCTTACTTTGGGTAGACGGAAACTAAAGAACCAATGGTGCCTCCGTGTACAACAATGGTAGGGTAAAAACAACTTCAATGATCAACTAAAGGTTGCTGCGAGAGGATCGACAACAACAGTAAAAATCAAACAACACAACGACAGCAACAGCAGGTTTGCAAGGCAGTAAATCAACGACAACTATGAGGAAGAACATAACAAAAACGAGGAGAACTAGGAAGGCCACCGAAACAGTTTGATTGATAAAAATAAAAAGACAAACTTGTGTCTGATGTACGGTGAATCAAGAAGAGGCGTAGGGTATTATGGCTCGATACCATGATAGATTATGTGAAAATTACATTAATTAGGCTTACATGTATAGATATCAATATATAATGTAAAGATATTACATAAGAGCCCCTATACTATATACAAAATGAATAAATAGAGAAATATTAATTAACAATGGCCTAGTTTACAACAAGAAATCAACAAACAAAAACTACATCTCCAACTCCAAGAGAATAGATGCAAGATAAAGTGTATTATTACATAAAAGCCATAGTTCCATATAGAGAGCAATACGAAACGAAAAAGAAAAACAAAGGCATACACCATTGATACTAATTACAAGATCGTCCTAATGTTCCGAATCTGTTACCATTCTATTAGGGATATCCAAAATAGCATTATTATTTTTCGCCAATATCATAGTTATTTTGACATTTCTAAACATAACATCTAAAAATAGGGTACATAGTGTGTACATAAATGATATATCGTGAAATTACATATGGATTAAATAGTTTTTTAATCTCCAAAGTTGAGATTTTTTTAATGATATTGAAAAATATCCAAAGTTTAATAACATTTTAACATTGGATCCTACAAAAATAAAAATAAAAAAACAATATTGAATATTGGCCAAAGGTCCATGTGTATTCTTTTACAAAAATGGTCGATGTGTTTAAAAAACTTAGAAAAATGGTCTCCGTCTAATAGAAAACTAACAGATTACGCCCCTGCAAAACAGACATAAGTAGACTCCCAATCTCCCCCCCCCCTCCCCAAGAAGGAAGGGGCAATTTCTAGTTAGCATAAATAACCTAATAATTCAAACTTAAAATTTCAATGTTGAGACCCGCTTAATCCTGATTTTGTTCTCGAATCTCTAAACTACATCGAGTCGTCGACACCAACATTCAAATGAAATCCAAAGAGTAGTCTCATCTCACCAATTTGTAAGCCTCAGTTATCTCTCATCCAGGGATGAGCTTTAGAACCGGACCGGTTCGGAACCAAAACCGGTTTTCCTATATTATAAGAACCGGGAACCGGACCGCCGGTTCTAGCGCCGGTTCCGGTTCCGGTTTTTCAGTTATTTTTCAAACTAGAACCGGTTGAAATATTATAGATGATATGTTATCTTTCGGAGCCTGTAAATGATTTAATATTTAACCAAATTATGATTTTTTTTACATTCTAAATTGAAGTACAAACACTAAATTACATGATGAAAAAAGAATCAAGTAATTCTAACTTCATATGAGTGAGTTATGCACATTTTAAAAGCGGGACAGATTCCAAAAAAAAATGCTGAAACGGAAAATATGCAACATTGATATGCTGTCTTTCGAGGTATATAACTGATTCAATATCTAACCAAAATATGTGTTTTTATAGTCTAAAATGATTTACAAACACCAAATTACATGCCGGAAAAAAAAAGTAAGTAATTCTGACGTCATATGAATGAGTTATGCACGTTTAAAAAAATAGGACAGATTCAAAAAAACAAAAAAATGTTGAAATAGAAAAAACGCAGCTTCAATATTCTTTCTTTCGGGGCATATGTTTGATTCAATATCTAACCAAAACATATATTTGTATAGTAAAAAATGAATTACAAACTCCAAATTACATGTTGGAATAAAAATCAAATAATTTCGACTTCATATAAGTGAGTTATGCACATTTTAAAAAACGGGAAAATTGTCAAACCGGTTCCGGTTTTTATAACCGGGACCGGTTTTCATAAAAATGGAAAACCGATAACCAGACCTTGTTACCAATTCCGGTTCCGGTTCCGGCGGTCCTAATGCTCATTCTGCTGCTCTCATCTATGCCCTCTCAATGCGCGAGTAAGATACAATTCTCATCTAAGCCGTAAATTCCTTGTGTTTGTGAATTAATCATATTATGTTAGACTAAACTCATATATGTGGTTTGTATTTATGTATTCATGCCACTCACTTTTATAAATTCAACAAAAATTGTCTTTGCACCTTTGTAATAATAGTTAAGTATGTTAATTAATCAGGTCGTTGGGTCTGTGAAAGACTTTTGTAATAACGAATAAGTATGTTTACTAATCAGGTACCTAATACAGTTTTATAATCGAATTTGAAATCCATCCCTATAATTAAGACGCATTTTGTAGGAAATGACTATAGTAATATTATCAAACTTTTAAAGTACCGACTTTTAATTTTAGCATTTGTTTGACCATAAAAGATAACGCGGAAAGAAAAGGAAAGGGTGGGCTGGTCTTTATGCAAGATAGCGTAGCGTGGTTCAAAGACCAAACCATTTGGGAATATATTCATTGCTTTGGCATGAAGACCACCAATCGAGTGTCGTTTCGTTTCTACTTTGTATTATAAATACATGCACACCGCCTGCTTTATCTGACCAATCTAAGCTATTAACCTTCGGCGGAGTTGTTGACGTTTAATTAGCTGCTGCAGAAAGTAATCAATCAGGTAGAAGAAAGAAGGATGTCAGGAAACGATTCATATGGCACGTCGTGGGCTGATCAATGGGATCACAATCCAGATCCCATGCCTGCTTCTGCTAATTATAATAAGAAAACCGGTACCGGTGGCGGAGGGATGACCGGAAAGTATGGGAAAAAGATGGGGGAAGGATTTGGGAAGACCAAAGAGGTGGCTGCGACTGGTGCTAAGAAGGTCAAACAGGGGACTTCCGTGGGTATCCAATGGATTAAAGATAAGTATCAGAAAACCACCCAAAAACGTTGATTCGTATGCCATCTTTTGGATTTTTGGTTTATTTACTCTGTCGATTTTATGTTTTTTTTTCCTTAGTATCTTGTATGATAATCGATTTGTTTGTTGTATAAAAGGTAAATAAGTTATTGTTTATGGACGCATATAAGATTGTTTTGTATGGTATAGGATTTTTTTTGATTAATTTTATAGTGTTTTCTGAGTCGGAGATCATTGATTGTTGATTAATTTTATAAACTATTAATGTCTTAATTCGAGATATATTTTCAAATTTCAATCAAGCTTCTCTGTGGATTAAGTCGAATTTATGAAAGTTATTCTGAATGAACTAGTTTATCCCTATAAACCATTTACATTTTTTTGTCAAAACATGATAATATATGATAGAAGCTAGGGGCGAGCACATCTAGCTTTTGGAGTCGGAACTGTTTTGAAAGTGCCGGTTATGGACCAACTTCTGTTCTTATTTTTTTGGAACTATTATTCGCTAGTATGTATTGGTACCACTATAATTAGACATTTATGTCAATAACAAAAATAATGTAATAACTTTCCTGCTAGTATAACTCATTGCTGTTAAAAAAAAAGTGAGTAAAATTATGCAGAAACTTTTTTTAAGAGTTGACCAACTAATATACAAAATATGAACTAGTGACAAAATTCTTCATCCCTAATTCTTTTTATTTAACAAAAGTATATATCGTACATACAATATATATGTAACCTTAATTTTTTGTGGGTGAGCCAAGGCCGACTCTTGCCCTATATTGGCTACACCCATGTGTAGGAATAGTCTCAATATATTGTTTGTGCAAAAGACAAAGACATGTCCTATTTATCACTTGTCCTAAAAAATTATCGTCTATCCATTTATATTTTGTGTAACAAAAACATCCTATTGTACTCAACTACTTGATCTCAAAAGTTTCAAGTAGACTTATTAATAGTTATCATGATGAGAAGTTTGTAAAATATCTTCAATAAATCTGTCGAATTTTTACGAATGCTGATTTGATGGTTTTTTGTACCATGTGTGTTCTGAAAGAGCTAAATATTGTTTTGGGTTGAAAAATGCCTGATTTCGTAAAATTATAATAAAAAGATCAGTTCAAAAAGACTGATTTCATTAAAATTATAATAAAAGTGTCTGATAGTTGTATCAACTTGTTTTAACATTTGGATGGTCTCTATTGGATTTATATTAAAAGTGTTTGGTTAAAAAAAGACTAATTTCGAGCGGGGAATCAAATAAATTTATCATGACTTTATGGCTTTCATATGAGTAGGCGTGATGCAATAAAGAAATGTTTGGTTCAAAAAGACTGAATTAATTGAATCTACGTTAAAAAAAACGTACGTAAGAGCTCCATCCATCCAACTTTGGATGGTCATTATTGGACCTATTTAAACTTTAAAGCACATACGAAACAATCAAACGTCCATAAGTAAAACTATTGTGTCTATCTTTATATACTTTGTTTGGAGACTTCAAAAACTTATTAAATTCGTTTAAAATTGTCATTAGCACCCCTCTAACGAGACACGTTGCATTTTAATATTTTGTTTCTAAAAGTTAACTTATAACTAAATAATTTGCTTTATATATTTTATAGACTTATCAAATATTTAAATTATATATTTTAGAAATGTCTAAGACAACCGAATTGTAAAAATCGGTCCAACCGATTTGTAAACGAATACCCTTATTTATAGTTTAGTTTGACGAACAAATTAATTTATTTGCCCTACTATAATTTATACTAATTTTATTTTTATATAAAAATTAATAAATATATCTGAAATTAAATTTAAATAGCATATAACTATATAATCTTTTTCTTATCGTAGAAAAAAATATTTAATTTTTTATTATACTTTTAGTTACAAATCAATATAATTGAAATTAAGTTAATTATGTTTGGAAGTAAGGTATAAGCTAAAATTGATGATTTTGATCAATGATTAAGACCTTAAATGATAACTATAGGTGCTTATAAAGTGTTCATACAACACTAGAAGAGAAGTAAGGTGCTTTTAAGAAGCTAGAAGCCTAGAAAGGATAATGTGAGTTTTACCAAGAATACATATCCTCTAAACCTATTTTAAATATTTTGTCTTGATAATTTTATGAGATATTTTTTGTTTGCGATATGACTACTATAAGACAAGTAAATGTTGCATTCATGAAATATATTTTGAAATGATTATATTCATTAGGAAATTATTGTAGTGAATTGAAAACCGTTTGAACATCTTACTTATGCGTTCATATATGTATAGGTTGACTTGTATATGGACACTGGTCCTTAGGATCTCTAATCTTATTTTAGAGGATAATTAAGCATCCTTACATTTAAGGAAGATGATAGATGATTACCTACACGGTTAAGGACTTAAGGTAAGTATTTACCATATGGCACATTTCTCCTACTATATCATTATACTTTGAGTTTGTTTTCTATATACATATTAATTGAAATTCTTTATTTATTGCATTCATGAAATGTTTTGAGACAATAATTTTAAAATAAGGATAAGTTACCATGTTTTTCAATTGATTTAAGTCATGATCACGTGGACCCATGCCTTACTTGGGAATTAAGACTTGTGTAAGTCTTGACACTTGTTGAAGACTTGGTCTAATTTAGTGAGCATTATTTAAACTAATATTGATAGTATTTTTCTTTTTTGTTTTATTTACCAAAGAAAACATATAGTAAATAATTGGTAAAAAAAGTAGAGATAAAATTATAGGGAATATGACTTATTAAGGTAATTAACTTTTCGGTTTGTTCATATCTGAGTAACTATCTTTTTTTGTACACATCCAGATAACAAACTTGTTGGAAGTGATCACATATGACCATATAACCATAAAACTGTTCTAAAAGTTCCGGATTAAATTTTTATTGTAATGTTTATATATTTTTTGGGGAATATGACTTATTAATGTAATTAACTTTTCGGTTTGTTCACATCTGGATAACTATCTTATTTTTTTTGTACACATCAATGTAATAAACTTGTTGCAAATGTTCATATATGACCATTATGACCTGTTGTAGCAGGTTACATCCGGCTACATCAGGTCATAATGGTCATATTGGAACACTTTCAAGACGTTCGTTACCTAGATGTGTACAAAAAAAATAGTTACCCAAATATGGACAAAACGAAAAGTAAGAGTAAATTACACGAATGGTCCCTGTGGTTTGGGGGAATTTGTGTGTTTGGTCCCTAATTTATTTTTTTAACTCGGATGATCTATATTGTTTATTTTTGTTGCGCGCTTGGTCTCTGTCTTACCTAAAAAGACTATTGTGCTCTTATTAATTTATTTTTTTAATTAAATTTCTTATTTATGTATTTATTCTTTATATATTTTTTAAAAAAATTAATAGACCCCACATATATGTATCTCCTCACCATCCCATCTCTCATCCTCCTCAACTTCTATTTCTTTTCCATCTTTAGTGATATCGACGTCTTCACTATCTCTTCTTTTTTCGGTTCTTCAACTCCGTCGAATCAACACACGACCCACTAAAGATGAAGAGACAGTGGGTCGTGTGTTGGTTCGCCAGAGTTGAAGGACCACAAAAAAGGATGGTGAAGATGTCGATGTCACTAAAGATCGAAAGGAAATAGAAGTAGTGGAGGATGAGAGATGAGATGGTGACCGGTGAAACCCAGATTAAATTTTTCAAATGTGGTTTCAGGTTTACGGTGAGGAAATATAGATATGTGGTGTCTATTAATATTTTTAAATATGTAAAAAATAAATGCCTAAATAAGAATACCATAGGGACCATTAATAAATCAATCTCTCTCTCTCTCTCTCTCTCTCTCTCTCTCTCTCTCTCTCTCTCTCTCTCTCTCTTTTTTTTTTTTTTTTTAATTCGGGTTTAATTATGAGGGTTATGATACTAAAGTTATTTACCACCTTATTATTCTAATAAGTTTGAACTTTAATTATATAACTCCTATTGTTAAGTTTTTTCAATAGTTTTTTTTTTCATTAATTTAACTTATTGATCTGTATCTATCTAAAATGTTTCATAAAACTTCCTCATTTAGTTAGTAATTGCTTAAATATATTATACTTGAATATGAAATATTTTAAGTTAAGATTATGATTAGAATTTAATATATAAACATTTCAAAAATTAAGATTATCATTAGATATTAATATACAAATATTTCAAATTAAAAAATGAAAAATATCTAAAATTAAAATATACTTAAAGTGGTAAAAATAAAATATGATAAAAGAGGAAATTGTTAGTTGTTCAACGTTTTATAATATATCCATAACTCAATATATATTGAATGATAAATAAAAATACACAAAAACCTAGACACTCCAATCATATCAAATAAAAATAAGTGATAATCAATAATCAATGCTAAATAATAAAATGCTATAAATAAGTCTCTAGTATATAAAACTATTTTCTAATTCATTATAATATTCCGTTCCGATTAATTTTAAATATATACTGGAAGCAAATTAGCAGATAAAAGCATTAATAAATTAACTATACAAATCTAATATGTAATTAAAAATACCATCCTTTATATATATATATATATATATATATATATATATATATATATATATATATATATATATATATATATATATATATATATATATATATATATATATAGTTTTATTCTTATTATATTGCTTCAAGTTAAGGTTTAGTATATTTGCGATTTTAGAAATAAGAAGTTTGTAATGTAAAGTAATATTTATAATTTAATCCATAGTATTAACATAAATAACCTAATAATTCAAACTTACAATTAGTGTTGAGACCCACTTAATCCTAATTTTGTTCTCCAATCTCTAAACCAACAATACATAGAGTTGTCGACACCAACACTCAAGCAAAATCCAAAATCCAAAGAGCAGTTTCCTGTGAAGTTTGTGTCGGTTGTCATCTTATGAATTTGTAAGCCTTGATTATCTCGCATCTATGACCTCTCATACGCAAGTATCGTATGATTCTCATCTAATCCATAAATCCCTTATGTTGGTGATTAAATCATACTCCCTCCGTCCCAAAATTATAATCCATCTTTCTTTTTTGATTTGTCCAAAAATAATAGTCCACTTCTAAAAATAAATAATATTTTTACTAAAATACCCCTCATTATTACTTAACCAACTAAGCATTTAATGGAACATTAAATGCAAAGTAAGGACAAAACTGTTATTTTATTGTATAAAGTTGGTGATAATTAATGTTTCCTTAATCTGTGTGTTTTTTTGTCTATGGACAATAATTTTGGGACGGAGGGAGTATTATGGTAGACTAAACTTATATATGTGTGTAACACCCGTTCCTAAGTATTTTCATTTTCAACCCAAAAATAATATTTCTTACAAAATAGGTTGGCATACATGGAGTGTACGTCGGGCGCAAGTCTTTAAAGGGATCGTGAGTTTTGCTGAGTACGCAGGGCGTACACATGGAATATGTCGGGTGTACTCGTGCTGGTCCCAAAACCCTAAAATCTGGGGTTGTAACCCCTATTTAAGGACATTAACTCCTCTTAGACCTTCTTATGACCAGACCCCATCTCAAAACCTTAATCCTTGAGTGTGTGTTTTAAAGCTTTTAAGTGATATTTTGGTGTTCTTGGTGGTGAAGGAAGATCATTGGAGAAGTGGTGGTGCATTCAAGCTCTTGGATCCAGAATGTACACATCATTGTTCATCTACAGTATGTATAAAGTTCAAATCTCGAGGCATGCTTTACTAGATCTTGTTAGGTTACAAGTTTATAACCTTTTTGTCCTATGTAACAACGTAAATTTCCAAAACAATTTTTCATTTTTAAATCATAAAACAATATCAAAACATAATGTATCCAATGTCATCATCACAAAACAATTCTCAGAATCTCAACATAATCTCTATGAGTGTGTACTGATCATGCCGGCGCCTTCCCGCGATCCTCACTGGTACCTGAAACACATAACACACAACACGGTAAGCATAAATGCTTAGTGAGTTCCCCAAAATACCACATACAACACGGTCCAGTCTGTGTCGTTGGACCCTTCGGTCCGGTCTATATCGTTGGGCCCTCCGGCCCGGTCTGTTCAACACATATCATACATATAACACAATGCACATAATCTCATATATACACATAGCATACAAGACCCTCTGGTCTACACATAAATACCACTCTAGGTAATGTATAGTGAGAAGACTCACCTCGGGTATCTCGGATAATCTCGCACACGAAAACACTGATCTAGTCCCCGCCTAAACACATAAACAGTACTCTCGAATAAATAAAGGCTCTCAAAGACTAGATTACATCCCTTCCTACAATCCCACAGAAGGGTAAAAGACCATTTTACCCCTCCCTGACCCAAAAGTCCAAATGTTGACCAAAACCCTAAAAGTCAACGAAAGTCAACAGGGGCAGTACGTGGCGCGTACCAGCTCTTGTACGCTGGGCGTACTCCGGCGATCCATAATCAGGGTCTCAGACCCTTACGCTGCGCGTACTGAGTTTACGCCCAGCGTAAGTCTCAGTTTCATGCATTCATGGATTTTGGTCTTAATCGGTTAAGACATAAACTCAAACTCCAGATCTGACTTCTCTAAGACCACTTAATCCATAAAGTTGAGACCTTTAAGCCTTTGCATGGCTGTAAAGGTCCCTAATCACTTTAACACTTTTCCTTCTTTCTCATAAAGTCTAGATCTCATGCATGGCTCAATATTCACGTCCAAGATTGGATTTTTATGAACCTACAACTCATTTTACTCTGAAATATGGCAGATCTAGGCTTATGGAGACCATTTGCTCATAAAGTCTCCACCTTGGGACCAAAAACCCTAAAAATTAGTCCAAGAAGCACAAATCACAAATGACAAGGAAAGCTTTGAGCTTTTTACCTCAGAAAGAAGCTCCAACCTCTGTAGAACTCAGATCTACTCTTGTCCACCAACTTCTAGCTCCTAAAATGGCCTCCTCTTCTCTTTCACCACCTTGAAATGGCACTTTGAAGCTTAGAACACACACACACACAAGCTAGGAACGAAGGGTATCTCTCTATTAGGGTTTCACTCTCTGAAATGGTGGCTGAGGATAAGGCCTTAACATTCCTTTTATAGTGCACAAGCCACAATTTAGGGTTTGCATCTGAGCCGGTTACGCCCGGCGTAACCTTGGGTACGCCCAGCGTACCTAGGCGAGTCCGCGTCCAACTTAAGCGCATGAGTACGCGCAGCGTACTCTTCAGTACGCCCAGCGTACTCATTTGCCTTAATGTTTCCTTTAAGGGCCAAACTTGACAACTTGGAAAAGAAGAAGGGTATAAGAGATGTACCTGAATTTCGGGATGTTACATCCTAAAACCTTGGTCTAATGAATATGGTCTACTCCAGACCATTTGAGTTGTCCTTAGAGAAGTTTTTGAGTGTTTGGTGATATAAAAATGCAAGCTCGGTCTTTTGTATTCATCCATGCAAGAAAAGTTAGGGGGTTTTAAATGGTATTATAAGTTAGGGTTTTTAGATTTGATCTCTCTTTTGACATGCAAATGCATAAAATTGGAGACTTTATGGATTAGAGTGTTTTTTTAAGGTCAGATTTGAGGTTAGGATGAAAGGTCTTAATGAGTTAAGACCTTAAAGTTAGATTTTGAAGAACCGCTGGTTACGCCGTGTGTAACTGAGGTTACGCCCATCATAGCCTTTTTTGAGCTTGTCAACAACGTGGTGCTCTATGCCATGCATAGATGTGTAGTACGCCATACGTAAATAACAGGGGTTTGACTTTTGATTTTTTTTACTTTTAGCCAACTATAAGGGTTGGGTTGGAAGGGGCAAAATGGTATTTTGCCCGGTTGAGGATTAGTTTAGTATTTGGACTAGTTGAACTGGAGTAATTACCTTAATTGTTAATTAAGGTTAATTGATGTGATTAATAGGAGGAGTCTAGTACCGGCAGTTCGGGTAGAAATGTCTTTTTGATTAGGTAAAGACATTAGTAGATACCGTGGGCATTAAATTAAAAAATAGACTGAAATAAAAATAAAATAACAAAAACTTTTGCACAATCTCAGCCGAAGATGGTGATCAATTTAAGTTAATAACAGAAAAACATAAGTGTAGAAATTATTTACATCATTGATTGCAACCACTTCGATTTAGAAATAAGCACGAACTACTGAACGATTTAACAAAAAATATCAATGGAGGATGAGATGAGTGGCTGCTAAAGAGGGATCAGATGGTGATGCATGTATTATATATCAGCATTTGATAAAACAGACAAAAAGGGGTAAATAAAATATCATATCAATCAAATAGCTAACCACATCACTTCCAAAATTCATTATAACTAAAAAGTTATGAATTTTGTATAACATTTTGACATCTATTCTGTATAATTGGAGCAGGATTAATCAGATTATGAATATGTCTATCACCATTGAGCAATGCAATGATACAAGGCTCGTAAGACTGGAGCAGGATTAACTCTCATCATATTCAGCCAATTAACGATTTCAATTTGGAAAGTATGATCGCAATAGATAAAAAAAAAAAAAAAAAAAAAAAAATCAGAGAAAAGAATCGTGGATTTGAAGCAGCCGAAAAGTAACCCTAATCTACAAAATTGAAGGAGAAGACAAACCTCTGTGTTGCAAGTTGTGAATATATAATAATGAAGTTGTGGATATATAATAAATGTTATCAAACTTTTAAACAACAAACTTTTTATTTTAGCAATTGACCATAAAAGATAACGTGGAAAGAAAAGGAAAGGGTGCGCTTGGTCTTTAAGATACAGTTTTATAATCGAATTCTAGTGTCGTTTCGTTTCTACTTTGTATAATAAATACATGCACACCGCCTGCTTCATCTGACCAATTAATCCAAGTTATTAAGCTTCGGCGGAGTTGCTGAGTGCTGCAGAAATTAATCAATCAAGTAGAGGAAAGAAGGATGCCTGGGCCGTGGGTTGATCATTCTAAAGACTTTCCACCCATGCCTACGAAGAAAACCAGTATGGCAGAAAAGTATGAGAAGACCAAAGAGGGGGCTATATTTTGGTCCAAGGGGGTCCTACAGGTGGGTTTCGCGGGGGCCCAATGGATTAAAGACAAGTATCAGAAAACCACCCCAAAACGCTGATTCTTATAGTATGTCATCTTTTAATTGGATTTTGGTTGTATTGTATTAAAAGTAACACCATCGATTTTACGGGTTTATTCCATAGTTTCTTGTATGATGATCGAATCTTATCTTATCTTATCTCTATCTTACTTCTTACTATCTGGTAGAAGAGTCTATTTTAGCATAAAATCAGCCCTTGTTGACTAGATGGTTTAAAATCAGCCACTTAAAGATTTATGTTTCCATGTAAATCACAAGAAATTAGCAACCGATTACTATCCATAATTGAATCCGTTCACTTTATGAAACCGAACATATTGCTTGGAATTAACCCTGGTTGTTAGGTTTTCTTTCCCTTTCCCCTTCCTCACGTTCCAATTCTCTACCCAGTTGAATCTGATCATCAACTGTATGTATCCTCAAACCCATATTATTTAGGTAGTCTTGATTCAGTTCTATACGTTTGATTTTCCTAAATTCCGTATATATGTAAATGGATAGTAGTAAACTAGTAATTCAAAAAGGATTATGTTTTACTGCATGCAAACTGTTGGATGAAATGTCTTCAATTTCGAACACTTTTAACTTGTCATTTACATTTCACTCTCATTACCGATGTTGTCAATGTAGTTTCTCTTTTATCAATTAAAGCAATATACTTGCATATTCTAAATTAGTTGTTGACAAAACTTCAAAAATGGTCCATGTGGTTTCCGAAAATCTGAAGTTTGGTCCCTAATTTACAAAAACTTCACGGATAGTCCCTGTGATTTCAAAACTTTTAATGTTTAGTCCTTCCGCCTAACTCCGTCAGCTTTCTACCGTTAAGTGGGGGGCATTTTCGTCATTTCAATGCCCAGGGACCATTTATGACGTTTTCTCTTATTTTAAATAAAAATAAAAAATGAAATTTAATATGTAAATGGTCTCTCTCTCTCTCTCTCTCTCTCTCTCTCTCTCTCTCTCTCTCTCTCTCTCTCTCTCTCTCTCAAGAAGCATCACCCCAGACACCCTCTATTGTTGTTTTGCTCGACCCCTTCTTTCCCTCGAAGCCACAACTCCGGTGAGATAAGCTAGCAGTCGAGGAAGAGAGCCCACCGGAAAAATCGGTTGTCAACCTCTCCACCTCCCCTCGGTTGCTGATCAAACCCATGAACCCCCACCTGCTGTGTTGTTTCCGATCTGCTATTTCCCTCCCTTTCTTCTTCGTTTTTCTACCAACCTCTCCACCTCCCCTCCATGGCTTCTTGTGTGATGTTGCAGAGCATCGATATGTACATTTGAGTTTACAATCTGTACAACAAATTCAATCAATGAATCAGTTCGATTCATAGTTATGCAGACAAAATTCATCATCGTTAATGCATTTGAAAACTGTTGGGTATGCTAGATCGCCGGAAAACGAAGCTAATTCGACCTGGTTTATAAATAATGGAAGTTACCTGAGCAAAATCGGCGAATGCGATCAAGAGAATCAACGATAGGACCAAAAGCAAAGCGATGTACGGACGTCCTCCTCCTGCTATTTTATCTCTCTTTCACTCACTCACTGTAAAAAATGGAAATCTGATGATATGTGAGTGAGAAAGAACATATATAATGCTATGGAATGTAGATTGTGAATAAGAATTGAAATGAGATTTGGAATTGAAGCTCCCTACCTGATGTAGATTGTGAAGAAATGGGATTTGGAATCTGTCGATCAGAGAAGAAGAAATGAATGAGGGCAGAAAATGGTTCAGGGGTAATTGGGGTGATGCTTCTTAGAGAGAGAGAGAGAGAGAGAGAGAGAGAGAGAGAGAGAGAGAGATTATCTTTCTTTCATTTTTTCTTTTTTTTAATAAAAAAATTAAGATAATAAGAGAAAATCTCATAAATGGTCCTTAGGTATTGAAATGACGAAAATGCCCCTCACTTAGCGGTAGAAAACTGACGGAGTTAGGCGGAAGGAATAAATATTAAAAGTTTTGAAACCACAGGGACCATCCGTGAGGTTTTTGTAAATTAGGGACCGAACTTCAGATTTTCGAAAACCAGAGGGACCATTTTTGAAGTTTTGTCTTAGTTGTTTTATGGAGTATTCATGACCATATGTTTACATTGGTTGGAAACTCAACAACCTCTTTAGGGCTAACCGATAATAATGCTTTTCTTGGCCATGTGAGATCTTTCAAGTGCATCAATTCCATTGTGTTGTACAGGGTAAACCGCGACATAGGCTTGTACGAGTAATGTTTGTATAATTCTAGGAGTAAATTACACGAATGATCCCTGTGGTTTGGAGTAATTTGCGTGTTTACTCTTTAATTTTTTTTTGTTTAACTCCGCAGTTCCCTATGGTATAGTTTTGTTTCGTGTCCAGTCTCTATCGGACCTAAAATGACTATTTTACCCTTAATATATATGTTTTAAAATTTTCTATTATTATTTATCATTTTTCAATTTAAAAACAAAGTAAAATAAAAAAAAGAGAAAATTTCATATATATATATATTTCTAAACTTGAAGTATTACGTAAATATCCTTATAAACTTTAAAATTACGTGTATATCCATCTAAAACTATAAAAATTACATTTATATCCAAAGTCATTTTTTAATTAGGATTATATCAATTTTATATTGAAGAATTTATCTGAAATTCGAAACTATATATATGAGTTTACCAAAGTACCCTTCCCAAATTAAATCCCTAGGCAGATTCGTTCAATTACAATTTACACATATCTCTTAAGTTAGTTAAGGCACCTTCAATGTATGTATATAGTCTTCTTCATCACATATCTCATCTCCATCAGTGCAATCAGTTTGCATCTTCTAGCAATGTCGTATCTTCTTTCAATAATTTCTAATATGCATTCAATTAAGTGTGTATCTGCATTGGAATAAAACTTGTTCTTAAAATAGAGTTTCTTTCCACCTCTTATTATCATTGCATTCGATTAATTTTGTAATGTTTTTTCTGTCATAGGGGCCAACTCTGTATAATTTTTTCTATAATAAGGACCAATTTTGTAATGTTTTTTCTGCCACAAAGACCAAGTTTGTAATGTTTTTCTGCCACAAGGACCAAGTCTGTAATGCATTTTTGCTAGAGATACCGATTTTGTATTTTGTTTTCTGCAACAGGGACCATTCTATAATGTTATTCTACATAGGGAGCATTTTGATAATGATTTTCTTCCACAAGGACCAATTTGTAATTTGTTTTCTTCCATAGGTGAAGGATCCTGGAAATGGTTTGGTCTAGGCTTTCATTGTTTTGTGTTCAGAATGAGTCTGTTATAGTGTTTATGGATTGTTTGTTGATTGTTGAACTTTTTGTGTGTTTACGACCGTAAACTGTGTTTACGGCCGTAAACACGTTTACGACCGTAAACTTTGTTTACGGTCGCAAACCCAGTTTATGGTCGTGTCTTGTATATATAGAGGAGGTGTTAGTCTTTTAGTGGTTGTTGATGCCATAGAGTCCTATCGAGTTGTACCAGACGATTTTCTCAATATAATCGTGTGCAAGCTTGATTTCTTTTCATCTTATTCTTATTCTGTGATTGATTGTTGCTTAATTACTAGTAAAGATCCATATTTGGACCTTACAATTGGTATCAGAGCAAAAAAACGGTGTTAAAGCTTCTTTCAATCGATTTTTGGGCTATTTCAACCGATATCTTTGAAGTTCGAACCTGCTGTTAGTGTTTACGTAGTGAAGGGAATCGTTTCTACTGGAAAATCGTGTTCATAAGGGTTTTCTGGGAGTTTGCTGTCAACTGTAAACTCCATTTACGGTTGTTGAATCAAAAACATCAAGAATCGTAAACACTGAATCTTCATAAACCGTAAACCAAGTTTCGAGAACCGTAAACACATAAACCGGAAACTCACAAACCGTAAACTGTTCAACCGTAAACACAGTTTACGGTCGTAAGCTCAGAACCGTAAACTTCGTTTACGATCGAAATCATCTGGACCGTAAACTCGGTTTACGGTCGTAAACCCTTTCAACTGTAAACTCAAATTTTGAACTTAATTTGCTTAATTTGCTTAATCTCAAATGGATTCTCAAGGTCAAAATCATTTCCATGAACTTGACGCTGTTATGGGCACCACCACACGAATTCCAAGATTGATGTCTGCGGATGGTTTCCCCGAATGGAAGTATAGAATTGAAAAGTACATCAAAATGAAGGACTTTAAGGTATGGAGAAGCATTCTTAGAGGCCCTATTAGAATCACTACGACAGTTGCAGGCCAAGTGATTGACAAGGAGGTTGAAAACTACACTGATGAGGAGTTTGAGAAAATAGAAGAGCAAGAAAGAGCTTTAGCCACTTTAACCATGGCATTATCTCCTGATATTGCTCAAGGTTTTCGTGAGTACACTTCAGCTAAAGATCTATGGGAAGCCCTAATTGAAGTTTATGAGGGCAATGAGGATATGAAGGAGAGTCGCCAGGACATGTTGAGGCAAAAGTTCAACATGTTCAACTACATTCCAGGAGAGACTCTTGAGGCTCAATTGCAGAGGTTCACAACTCTCACAACGGATATGAACATATCTGGGATTTACTTGACCAAGTCATAAATCAACAAAAAGCTTCTCAATGCTCTTCCCAGATCATGGGATATGAATGTTGTTGTGATCAAGAAGACTAAGGATCTAAACCGCCTCACTCTTGCTGAAACCATGGCAATCATCAAATCTTGTGATATTGATGACAAACAGAGAGAGATCAATCACGTGAGCTCATACTCTACTACAAATCTTGGGATCTCATCCAACAATGCTCTTTCCTCAATCATGTCCTCTTCAGGTCAAGGGTTTATTGCTAAACCACCTCAAATTCAGACCTTCGCTGCTGCATCACCTATTCCTCATCCTCATAATCAACCATTTATCACCCCACAAGTTGTTCCTTCCCCAAATGTACCTACTGTAGCCTCTTCCTCAAACCCTAAGGATACTGATGAAAATCTGGCTCTAGCTACTGGGCTTGTTAACTGCTATAATGCTTTTGTAGCTGGAGAGCTTCCACCTCAGCTGTCATTTGCTGACCTGGACCAGATTCATCCTGAAGACGTAGAAGAGATGGACATCACGTGGCAGATTGCTATGGCTGTTTTCAGGGCCAAGCAGTTTGCTAAGAAGACTGGGAAGAGCAATTGGGGCATGAATGCTGACAAGAAGGTGGGATTCAACAAGAGCACGCTGAGATGTTTCAACTGCCACGAGCCGGGTCACTTTGCTCGTGAATGTCCTAAACCAGATCGCAGGGTCAACAACAACAGAATGATGGTAGCAGTGGGAAACAACCGTGCATGTGCTGCAGCTAATGGTGAGACCGCTATGGTCGCTCAGTCTTTTGACTGGGAGGACCAGATTCAGGCTTTGAACATTTCAGGGCCAGAAAATGCTCACCTTGCTCAGATCGATGATGCCTCATTAAAGACTGATGAAGCTGATCCCGAGGCAGAAATGATGGAGCTGCAGTTTGCTTTCATGGCGTCTACTTCTTCTGAGCCCAAGAGAAGCGAGGTAACCCTACCATCCTGTTCTTATGCATGTAAAGAATATGTTAAAGTTCTTCGTGATGAAGTCCAATTATTGCGTAGAGAAGTAGAGGACCTTAGATATGAGGGCTACCAACTTAGGAAAGGACAAAAGCCTCTTAAAGTCCAATTAGAAGCTAAGATAAACGATTTTAGAAGAATCCAGGCAGAGTACAGTGAGAAATGTGAACTGTACAATTATGTTAAAAGACAAAATGATGCGCTAACTGCCGAGCTTGATACATTAAAGAAAAGGTTTAATTATGCAAACTTTGCTTTTCAAAAATTTGATGGATCAAGCGAGGTAGTTGCCACCATGATTGATCACTGCATGGATTTTAAACGAAATCAGTCTAAGGGTTTAGGATATGATAGCGTGCCTCCTCCATATAATCATACCTATCAGTATCAACCCTTGTCCAAAGATGAGATTGCCAATGAATCTTTTATGGTTTATGGCAATCCATCTGGCTTCGTTTCAGGAGGATTTATAAATGTTGAAAGTACTGACGCTTCTTCTTCCTCTGCAGATCATCCTTTAGATCAGGCAAAGCATGGAGTTGGTGTTTCTGTTTCTGTTCCTATTTCTGATGTTTCTATTCCTATTTGTGATTCTGATGTTAAGACTGATAGTATTTTGTGTGATGTTCCTATTTCTGATTCTGTTGAATTTAATTTCTTTGATATGTTTGATGAACTTTTTGGTAATTCTGATGCTGGCAATTCTCATGAAAAACCATCAATTCCACATGTCATACCTTCTGAGGCACCCTCACTTATATCACAATCTGTCTCTCATGTATGCTCCTCTGAGAAAAGTAAGAGTGTCCATCAAGAAAATAAATCTGATAAATGTAGCACAAGTTCAAATAATAAACAGACTTGTTTTAATTGTGGCGTTGGTGGTCACATAGCTAGGAATTGCCATAACAGGATCTTTGTGAACTATCTGTCACCAAGAGGAGAGAACGAATCTCGAGGAAGGTCTTTAATTAGAAAATCCTCAAGAAATTGTTCTCGAATTGATGATTGGAAAGATGACCGAAGTAGAAAAAGAGCTGTTTTTCAAAAGAATAAAAAGGTTTTTATCAACAAAACTCAAAAGAGCTTGCCAAAACCGAACAAGGCTCCGCCAAGATCGGTTTCGTCAAAAAGCAATACTAGATCTTCAACCACTTCTGGTAGAACATCCAGAAGCTTTGTGCAAACTCCTAAGAAATCTATTTCAAAACCACAAGAGAATGTTGTAAAACCTAAACTTCAATGGAAGCCTAAATCACTTTCTAATCCATCTTTGCCACCCTCTGAAGTAATTAGGAATGAGGATCCTAGTTTGAAATCTTTAAATGTTAATTCAGAGAAAGTAAAAAGGAAACCCAGGACTGTAATGACCTAGGTTCCTAAATCTAAATGATTCCGCTCATTTTGCAGGGACAGTTGCGGAGGAATGTCGTTCGTCCCTGGTACGTCGACAGTGGCTGCTCCCGGCATATGACTGGAGACATATCCCAATTGAACGAAATTCAATCCTTTAATGGGGGTATGTTTCCTTTGCGGGCGGAGATGGAGGAAAGATCACGCAAAGAGGAACTGTTACAAATGGAGTGTTAAGCTTTGAGAATGTCAACTTCGCTCCCGAGTTAAAGCACAGCTTGTTGAGCGTTTCCCAAATTTGCGACAAAGGCTACTCCACCCACTTTACCGACAAGGAATGTATGATCTTAAAGCCAGGCATTGTCATCCCGGAAGAATGGATCCTCGTCAAATCTAAGCGGGATGGGAATGCTTACATTATTGACATGAACACCAATCTCCCTGAACAAGCCACTTGCCTCTTCTCAAAAGTCGCCGAACAAAACGCAATGCTGTGGCACCGAAGGCTCGGTCATGCTAACGCGAAAAACTTGAATCGTCTTGCCAAGAATGAGATGGTCCGAGGCCTACCCGTCAGAGACTTTATTACATTTGAAAAGTGTGTTTCCTGTGCTCAAGGAAAACACCATCGGAAACCACACCTGCCCAAGCATGTCAACTCAATAAGTCAAGTGCTCCAATTGTTACACATGGACCTATTTGGTCCGGTCAACGTCCTGAGCATCAACAGAAGCTCATACTGCCTCGTTGTGATCGACGATTTCTCTCGGTTTACGTGGGTTTTCTTCTTATCCAACAAAGCGGAGGTTGCTGACCTGATAAAGAAGTTCATGGTGATGATTGAGAAACAGACCAACAATCAAGTGAAAGCGCTTCGTACTGAGAATGGAACTGAGTTCAAGAATTCGGTTCTTGACCATTTTTGGGCAGAAAAGGGGATAGTGCGTCAATATAGCTCTGCTCACACGCCTCAATAGAACGGTGTTGCTGAAAGGAGAAATAGAACATTGAAAGACGCTGCAAGGACGATGCTTTGTGATTCCAAACTACCTGTTTTCTTCTGGGCCGAGGCGATTAATACTGCTTGCTACGTGCAGAATCGTGTTCTAATCAACAAAGCACAGATGAAGACACCGTATGAAATTCTCTATGGACACAAGCCCTCTGTCAGCCATTTCCGTGTATTTGGCTGCCCCTGCACCCTTCTTCATTTGGAATCCAACCCTAAATTCCACGCCAAAGCCGATGATTGTTACTTTGTAGGGTATGATGCGCGCACCGCGTATAGGGTTTACAACAAGAAGACTAAGTAGATAGTCGAATCCTATGACGTACGCTGGCTGGAGGAGAATGAAACAGACGCTCGAGTGGGTCCTGACTGGTTATTTGATTACACATCGCTTTTCAAATCTTTAAATGTGTCTTCAAATAGTTCAAGTGGATCCTCTTCTGGTTCGAAGATCGTGTATGAAGAAGAAGACGAAGAAGTTGTCTACAGACCTCCAACGGTTGAGGGGGAGTCCTCTGCTCCATCTGGGGAGGAGTCCTCTGCTCCACCTGAGGGGGAGCCATCTTATCAACCTAATAGTCCAGAGTCTAAAGTTCAAGATGGAACTCCTAATACTGATGTTACACCTCTTACACCCGTTGAAAGAGAGTTCATGTCCAGAGACGCTTCCGTTGTCAATCCAACGTTTATGGAACTCCTCTTTCCCGAAGAAATCGCAAATGAGTTTGTAGCAGATTCATCTAATGTGAATCAATCATTAAATGATGGAAGTTTCAATATTCACACTCTTCCTGTTTCTATCAATGATATCAGCCAAGACAATCCCTCACGTATTCAACGCAATCATCCGATCGATAACGTCATTGGCCAGCTGGGAGATGGAGTTAAAACCAGAAGTCAGAGTGGAGACGTTAATGCATGTCTCTACTCTTGCTTTATATCTCAAATAGAGCCGAAGAATGTTAACATGGCTTTGAATGATCCCAGCTGGGTGGATGCAATGCATGAAGAGCTGAATCAGTTTGAAAAGCTCGGGGTTTGGAAGTTGGTTGACTTACCGAAGGGCAAAAGGGCTCTTGAAATGCTTTGGGTCTATCGTAATAAGCAAGATGATTCGGGTGTGATCGTGCGAAATAAAGCAAGGCTGGTGGTTCGCGGGTTTCGACAAATTGAGGGTCTTGACTATACTGAGGTATTTGCTCCCGTGGCTCGGTTGGAGGCTATTCGCATCTTTCTCGCATATGCTTCCTACATGAATTTCACGGTCTACCAAATGGATGTCAAGACTGCCTTCTTGTATGGCAAGGTGAAGGAAGAAATTTATGTTGATCAACCCCCTGGGTTTGTTGACTCAAAGTTCCCTAATCGTGTCTACAAGTTGGACAAAGCATTGTATGGGTTACATCAAGCTCCTCGAGCATGGATACTCTCGCGGCACCATTGATCAAACTTTGTTTATCAAGCATGTGGGTAATGATCAGATACTAGTTCAAATCTATGTTGACGACATTATCTTCGGGTCAACCTGTCCACAGCTTTGCAAGGAATTTGAAGGTGTGATGAAGAAAAGGTTTGAGATGAGTTCTCTTGGGGAGATGACCATGTTTCTGGGGCTTCAGGTCAAACAATCTTCTACCGGAATCCTAATTCACCAAGCGAAGTATGTGGATGATATGCTGGAGAAGTTCGGGTTCCAAGACGCGAAACCTGCTCTTACACCCATGGCGGAGAGACCTTTAATGACTCCTGATCTTGAAGGCGAATCCGTAGATCAGACGTATTATCGATCAATGATCGGATCGCTTATGTATCTGACTGCCAGCCGCCCAGATGTAATGTTTGCGGTCTGTCAATGCGCACGCTACCAGGCCAATCCTAAACTCTCTCATCTTATTGCTGTTAAACGGATTTTTCGGTATCTCAAAGGTTGCCCAAAACTGGGCCTTTGGTATCCGAAAAATCCCGAATTTGACCTTTATGCTTTTGCAGACAGCAACTATGGCGGGTGTGAGCTTGATAGAAAATCGACTTCAGGAGGATGCCAATTTCTTGGAGATAGACTGGTCTCATGGCAGTGCAAGAAGCAGCATACGGTCTCAACCTCAACAGCAGAAGCGGAATATGTAGCTGCGTCTGCCTGTTGTTCTCAAGTCATATGGATCCAACATCAGCTGTTGGACTACGGTTTGAATTATCTAGAAACCCCAATTTTTTGTGATAATGAGGCTGCTATTCAAATCGCTAAAAATCCTGTCCAACATTCCAAAACCAAGCACATTGACATCAAAATTCATTTTATTAGAGATTGCTATGAGCGTTCGCTCATTAGGCTAGAACATGTTCACACTGATAATAATGTGGCGGACTTGTTCACAAAGCCTTTTCACAAAGCTCGATTCGATGTGCTTGTGGGATTTTTAAAAATGATTCGTTTTGAGGATTGTTTTTTAGGTTTTTCTTAGTTTAAATTTGAGCATTTCAGTCATTTCATTCTCTTCCATGCACAAATTTAGGGGGAGAAATAAACAAAAATCCAAAAACATTAAAAATTTTAGAAAAATCAAAAATATTGTCTCTAACAGTTTTGCTTGTTGATAAAAGACTGGGAAGTGATATTATCAAGTGATAACAGGCAATCTGAGTCTGCGTAACGTACCCAAAATTGAAGGGTCTTTACTCTGGGCTGATGCGTCGGTAGGCACAAAAGATTATAAATGGACTTGACTAGGCAGAGTTGAACTTAAGAAATTCTTAGACTTAACAAATCTTGACCTAGTTAGATCCGTTTAGCCTGACAATACGATGCTTGGATAGGTTGAGCAGGGAGATATATATGGGAATCGACTCGTCACATTAAATGAACCCGTACTTGGAACCGTGGATTAACTTCTCCTCGATGTGCGGATTCTGTCCTTAAATCCGGTATTGATGGGGCGACTGGTAAATTCCGATAAGTTAGGTCTGTAGAAAATTGTTTTCTTTCTCTTCCTATCTGTCAGTCATATGTTGCCTCCTCTGCGTGATTGGAAGAGATCCGACCTGGACAGCAACATATGCAAATCTATCTCTCTGCATATTAATTCTATGAAATTCTTCCCATCTGTTAGCCATATACTGTCTCCTTTGCGTGACTCATAATCCGACCTGGTACACAGTATATGCACCCTTCTACATCTTAATCCCTCTAAAAAATATAATTAATAATAGTCTGAATTCATCCTCTCTCTTAATGATTGTCTTCTCACCCGATGTAAGGAGTACTCTGGAAGTTCTTGATTACGGGGGCATATCTGGAAGCGGGAAACATGTTCCAGTACAATTAACAATTGAACTCTCAAAGATTGTCTATAGATCTCGCTGCTCAATTTAGGTGGACAACAATATCCCTGGTCGTCGTCAGCTGAATGGTCCTTAAGATATAGTATCTAGGAACTTAAGCTCACCTGTCTTGTAACAAATAGTAATGTCCAAAATCTGTCACGATTTTTCGTGTTTAAGTAGACCACAATACTTGCGATCGACCAGATAAAGATGTGAAGATGAAAGGTACCGACAAGCGGATTAAGGCTGTCTAACAACTTTGATCTCAGTGTCACAAGATCTTGTTAGTAGTGTTGAAATAAATTTTGTTTGTTCAAAATTTAAATTTTCCTTTGTTTTATTTTATTTTTAATTTTTATCCTAATTTTATTTTATTTTTTATAATTGTCAAAATTTATTTTTTAAATCCTTTAATTCTTAAATTTTAGAAATTAGTTTATTTTTAGTTTAATTTTAATTTTATTTTATTTTTATTTTTATTTTTATTTTTATTTTTATTTTATTTTTATTTTAAATAAATCCTCAAGAGATTCATTCTTAAAAATTTTATCGGGATAAAAGACTGGGTTTTACACTGTGTGGGAGACTGGTTATTTCGAGGAAGTATAAAACAAAGAGTTTACTTCCGTAAACCCTTTTCCACCTCCTCCTCTCCCTTTACAGCCGCAATCACATTCTCTCTCTCTACTCTCTCTCATCGGAATTTTTGTTGAAGTTTTTGAGAAATCGGCCTAGTACATCTCGAAGGTATGATGAATCTGACGAAGGATATGCTCTCTATTCGCCATTCCGACCAAAAACGAAGGAGTAATCGAAGTTTAAAGTTCTGTCGGCGTTTACTGTTCACGAGGAGTTTACGGTTTCGGATCATTCAAGAACCGTAAACCCAAAGTGGTCTTACGACCGTAAACCCGAGTTTTGGTCTTACGACCGTAAACCCGAGTTTTGGTTTTACGACCGTAAACCCGAGTTTTGGTCTTACGACCGTAAACTCAGTTTACGGTCTGTTGACCATCTTTGACCGTAAACTCCAATGTTTGACTATTTTGACCATAAACTCCAATATTTTGTAGTCAAACTAATTTTTAAAAAGCCAAAATAAATTGTCTAATTGAGAAAACTAAATGATTTAACTTGTTAAAATCCTGTGTTTTCTTACTTGGCTTGTTTAGTGCAAAAAAAAAATGGCCAATCTTAAGTTCGCGGATATGCACAATTTGGCGATCGTGTTGGATGATCCTCCAGTCGCTCATGCGGAGTTCAAATCCATGATCTACAGGCTAAGAGAGTGCTGCTTATCCTATGCCATCACAGTAAATCCCGTCATTTATCAAAACATCATCCGGGAATTTTGGCAAACTGTAAAAATGGAAAAGGTCAACGGAGAGATAACAATTGAAGCCATAGTCAAAGGCTGCAAGATCACTATTACGGAGGAGTACATCAGAAATACTTTGCTTGTCGTTGATGAATCTAATTTCCCTACTGAAATTGGAATTGAAGATGTACAAAGGGTTCTTGAGAGGATGGGATACGAGGGTATCTACCCTCCCACAGTGAAGAAGCTCCTGCATCCTTACTGGCGATTCCTGGCACACGTGTTCGTGAGCTGCATTTCTGGCAGGAGATCAGGAGCCGATGAGATCTCTCTCAGAAACATCGGGGCATTTGTCTCCTTGGCTGCTGGCATAAAGTTTAATTTCTCAAAGTTCATTCTTGATGAGTTCTCGGTGAACATTAATGCCATTACCCGGGGGACCAGAGATGCATTTCTACTTTATCCAAGGCTTATCCAAGTGTTTGTCGACGATCAGTTTCCAGAAATGGTCAAGGATGGTGACAAGTTGGATATCAAATCATTGGGCCCTCACACAGTTGGTCTTATCAAGCAAAATAGAAAGGGCAAAGTCGTTTTTCAAGGATTGCATCCTCTGGTCAAATTTGGAAAATTTGCTGAAATTGACGAGTCTTCTGAGTCGCATGGAACGTCAGAGAAAATGTCATCTGAGCCAACTTCCTCCGAGAGGGTCATTTCTGAAAATGTCATCACTGTCTCATATCATGAAGAAGAAGAAGATCCAGCTGTTAATGCTGATGTAGCTTCGGAACATGAATTGACATCCGCTTGGGTTCAAGAAGATTCTCACAGGGGGTCGGGGTCAGAAACTGACTTGTATGAAGACCTGGATCTCACAGGTTTTGACAATGATGAAATTCCTGTTAATTTTGGGAGTAACGAGGATTTCCTGATAGGGGTAAACCTCAATGAGTTGCTCGACAATGTCAATGAAGTTGCTAAGCCGAAAACTGAGACAAGGGAAGAAGAAGATGTTCTTGAAGCTACACCTCCACCAACCAAAACATCGGCGGAAATAGCAATTCCTATGGTGGTGACGTCAGGGATTCCTCCCCTTGATGTTGTCTTACCTACATATGCGCCGATGGAAAGTGATACTCCAGTCACTCAAACTACACCTTCTCCTAGCAAAAGACGAAGACTTGACCCAAGACTGGTGACTCAAAGTGCTTCAGCTCCACCAACAACCCCAGTCATAGTCTCAACTGAGCCAATCAGTGAAGGTCCCAGTACCTTCTACGAAACCGGTGGCTCGTCCTTCCCAACGGACTTCTCTCCTCCGAGGCCAGAGCACGGCGCTACCTCTGTCAAGTTAGCAACGCTCTTGGCCAGAGAACCATTTTCAACATCACCCGTACGTGGCAAAGGAATTTATATAGGGGGTGATAACACAGGAGAAAAAGGTCTTACACTTTTTGGTCTTCAGAAGCAGGTCGATGCTTTGAGTCAGAAAAATGTCGAGTTAGATCAGAGGAATATTGAGCTTGACATTAAGGTCGCAGGCCTTCAAGCTGAAAACACACAACTCAGTATTCAAATGGCAGAACTTAATGAAGAAAATGCTGCGAAGACCAAACAAATTACAGATCTCCAGACTCATTTTGGCCTTCTGACCGCCAGTTACTATGACTTGAAGAAAAAGCTGGAAGATAAGTTTGGGGGCGAATTCAAGTCATCTGTTGAAGAGCCATAGATTTATCTTCCTAATCAAGATGCTCCCATTGCTCCTACAACTATCAGAACCACCACCGTCGTAGACCGCTTTGAAATGGAACTAGAGCAAGCTCCACGTGGAAAGGCCTTAAAACGCAAGAAGTCGACCCAGGAATCTGAAAAAGGTCAACTTCTATTCAAACGAAGCGCAGATCATAAGGCGCCCTGGGATAAACAACAGGTTACTGTTACGGATCTGGGCGAAAATCGCTTCAGAGACATTTATGGTGACAGGTCTGGAATCATCTCATGGGGATTCCATGACACGATGAACATGTTCATGGTAAGGAGAAAGAGCGGCAAAAATGAATTATACAAAGACGCTCACGACTTTGACTCTTTTACCAAGATTGATCTTATTGAGCTGTCTAGGGCTCCTTTCTCCAATCCTTCAAATAATCCCAGGGCGAGCCAGTTTAAATCGTTTTTGGAAGATCAAGTTGCCAAAGGATTTCCTTCGATGAAGACTGCTCAGTCAATCGTCAAGGTTCACCCCAATGTGCTTGATCCCAAGACTGATCAGCCACTTAAACAAGTGATGTGGCCAGCTACCGCACAAGTGAAACAAGTCCCTGTTCTTCAAAACTACCCTAATGGTTCTCTTGCATCCATGCTGTATTGGGTATATGATGAATTAACAGATGCCGCTGTCATCAAGCTTAAAGATGATTGCATCCGTCTCTATGAGAAAAGGGACTTGCTTCAATTTCACAAATGGGACATTCATCATCTTGCTACTCAGCAGATTAAGGTGGCTGAAACAATATTCGAGCCCGCGGCGAAAGAATACACGGCGATGGTGGTTGAGATCATTGAAAATAAGATGTGGAATGGAGCGATGGGAACGTCGGATGTTCTGGTGGTCGACAAGGATTGAGTCTAAGCTAGAACCAAACCAAGGGGGAGATTGAAGGATTCTGGAAATGGTTTGGTCTAGGCTTTCATTGTTTTGTGTTCAGAATGAGTCTGTTATAGTGTTTATGGGTTGTTTGTTGATTGTTGAACTTTTTGTGTGTTTACGGCCGTAAACACGTTTACGACCGTAAACTCTGTTTACGGTCGCAAACCCAGTTTATGGTCGTGTCTTGTATATATAGAGGAGGTGTTAGTCTTTTAGTGGTTGTTGATGCCATAGAGTCCTATCGAGTTGTACCAGACGATTTTCTCAATATAATCATGTGCAAGCTTGATTTCTTTTCATCTTATTCTTATTCTGTGATTGATTGTTGCTTAACTACTGGTAAAGATCTATATTTGGACCTTACAGTAGGTACCAATTCTATAATTTGTTTTTTTGCTACAAGGAATATTATGTAATGTTTTTCTACATATGGACCATTTTTATAATGCTTTTCTGCCATAGGGACCAATTATATATATATATATATATATATATATATATATATATATATATATATATATATATATATATATATATATATAACACACACACACACACTAGCCGTTTACTCGCGCCAAGCGACGGGTGCGAATAATGTTTTTCAGAAATTAGTTTTTAAAGGCGATTTGTAACACCCAAAATTTTCAAACTAATTTAAACTTTTTAGAAGCATGCCCAATCCATTAAAACATTACAATTTGTTTTCAAAATATTATTTATCAGAGTATTCCCAGAAACATAAACAAAATATGAGGAGCTGTACGATCATGCCTTCGCCTTGCCGCGATCCCCTGATGTACCTGAAACAATAAAGTGAAACTGTAAGCGCGAAAGCTTAGTAAGTTACCCCCAAAATACCGATACACATACAATCCACATAACCATGTCAGCAATATCATAACATAACTGATGGGTTTCGAGCAATACATCATTCTTATGGTGTACATGCAAACCCTAATAGCTTTTGGATCTAGTTTGTCTAATGAACATGTAATTGAATATCCAAAGCTATAAACCCTAGATCTATCATAAGAACTGAAATAAGGGTTTAGTAATTACCTTTGATTGTTATATAGTAATAACAATCAATTCCTTGCTTTGATTGGCTTCAGAAAGCTTAGTGCCTCAAGTGTTGCACCTCTAATGGAGTCACAAACACCACTAAGCAATTGGATGAAGGAGAGAAGAGAGGGGAGGCACCAAAAACGGCTGTAAACCCTAAAGGAACACTTAACCACGTTTTTGGGGTATAGGGGTCCTTTATCTACATGTAGGCTATTAGGGTTTGCAACTAGGAAACCTTAATCTGACTGCTTAGGCCCTAAGCAGCCCATGGACTCCTTTAACATATCCCTTGGACGAATTCCTTATGGGCTTCCCATAGAATTCGTCCAACCTATATATTATTAGGTGATCCATAGCCCAATTGTAATTATCTTATAATTACAAATCCAGTCCCCTAAGTTTAATTAATCTCTTTTAGCCACTAAATTAATTCTTAATTAATTCTTGACTAATATTAATTAAACAATATGATTTCTCCTTTAATATATTATTCTTATAATATATTAATAAATCATAATTAAACCTTTCTCTTCTTAATTCATCGTACATATTGCTATGGTGAAGGCAACCCAAAAGGACCATGCTCACAATCGGGTCAAGTACATACCAAAATAGTTATGGACTTAGACACTAATCCAACAGTCTCCCACTTGAATAAGTCTAATAACTATTTTTCATAACTTCAGAACCTGATCAGCAATCGTAGCTTTCAAAAGCCGTTGTCAACTCTGATCTTATCAGATACGCGTGTCCTTTAGATAAGGGATCATATATTCCTCCATTCTCAAGATATCGTATAGACATGAGACATGGATTTAAATCATTCTCTCTGTCTATGTATTGTTTCCCGACATCTGATTTATGACGACTGACAACAGACTACAATTGAACACATCAACTTAGTCCCGGCTTGGCCAAGCGCTTAGGGTGTCATCACTAAATCATCGAGGGGCCCACAGATATCGCTTTTATCCCACTTTAGGTAAAAGGAATGGATAAACTTTGACTCAAATGCTTGCTTGCACCTACTAATAGAATCACACACAACAATAAGTTTTATAACACCAAGTTACTGGTGCGTTTACTTATCATCAATGTGCAACCGACCAGCAAATAACAACTCATACGTCTCGGTTTCAAGAATATACAATGTTATCGTCTCACTAATCACCCGTGATAAATCCATGAAGTGATTCAAGTGAGCGTGTGTTTAATCCAATACTTTAATCTTATCAAAGCACTCACGAACTCTGCAGCAAACTTGTGCTATGTGTAAACACTTTAGACAATCTGCAGACAGATTCATGACAGTCTTCCTTCATACCTACTTCCAACGTATGACCGACTGTGGAGGTTCGAATAACCCAGTTATTCTGGAAGTCAAAACATGCAAAGTGAAACGCAATAATAATATTGATCCTATATGGCCCCAAAACTTTTAAGCGTAAATAAAAACACTTTTATTTAAACACCATATTGATTACTCATTATTCATTGCTTACTGTTTCAGAAAATCAACTTATTACTCGAATTGTAACCACAATTGTCCCATGCTCTAAGCATGCACACTTTGGTTTCCTATGGTCCATACTTTGTGAAATAGATCAATTGAAAAACTTTTCCAATGAAACTCATTTCACAATCCCTAATCCTTATTATTAGTATAAGAATACCAAATTCTTGCCACTTTTAGAATATGTCAGATTCTAACATTTTATGCAATGATTCTTTCGTAATGTCATAGCACAAAAGTCACCAATACCCGGCTAATGAAATTACAAGGTATTCTATCGGAAATTGTTACAAGACAATTCCATAGACGTGAAGTCTCACATTCAAAGTACATTCCTTTGAACATCCTTCACGCATAAAAGTTTCTAATCTAGACATATTTCTTAATATCCAACTCCCATTAATGGAAACATTTCCATATTTGCCATATGATAACTCATTCTTAATAGAATCTTATCTATTCATAATAATGTCAATATAGTCCATCCAGTACTATACTTCCAACTACTCACAAGCGACAAATCCTCAGTGAACCTCAGATCGTCCTTTGATAGTTGTTTAATTATTTTAGTCAAAAACCGATTCTAGTCCCTTTTTCCTCTTAATGCCCTAGGCATTTGGAAAATTTTAGAATGGTCAAATATTATAGCATATGCAATCGATCCTATACCTAAAGCGTATTGGACACGATGCATAATGTCTCACATAAAGATGTGATACTTTATCATTCTTCTGCCATAATATTTTATGTGCAATGTTCCCACAATTCGAACTATGAAGAGGGATGCTGTAATCATAATCAAATTTTGAGAATGCACTATGTATCCTTGACTAAATTTATTAACATTTCTCGATCTAAGCTTTAGAATTTTGAAACGAAGTATAATATTCTCTCCCTTAATGATAGCAAAACAACTTTTCAACCCTTGCAACTTTGCAAAGTGAATCTTTGTTTTCTATAATTAATATTGCTAACTTGCAATACTTACCATAATAATCATGCTCCCACTAACATGATGATTATTTTCTTACCAGCATAACACTTATGCTCCCACTAGCTTTGACATGTATTCAGAAAACAATTGAACTTCCAGAAAACAATGCTTATTGAATTCCTTAAGTTCATATTTCTAATACATAATGCTTTGATAAGCCTTTATCTAAGCTTTTTAATCTCATACACCTTTGCCTTAGATAGTTCACATGTGTGTCTAAACAATTCAGAATTTATGTTACTAAGTCCCAGATGTTCAGACTAATTGCCAAATCTCACAATTCGAACTATGAAAAGGGATGCCGTAATCATAATCGAATTTGAGAATACAATTTTCATAATTGCTATCTTCTTAAAATCTCTCTTAGTGAAAGCATTTCCTCACAATCATTTTCATGAAGGAGGGAAACCTTATGTCACTTAGACTTTATGGTGTATGTGTTCCTATCCATGTGAATTCGTCAAAACGAAAGTTTACGACAAATCCAAAACCATATGGACTGAACTTGTTCAATCTTGATTTCTTGCCTCATGGTAACACGAGTGCCCACCATGTATTCCAAGTGGTTTAGCAACTCATCCTTACTTATCAATGTACTTTCCATTGATCAAGGTGTTTTGTCTTTATGCATTCAAATGAGAACTCATAGAACTCACATACATATTTAGCTTAATTGGAATGGCACATAAACAAAATAATGTTAACACGATAGGTTATAAACCTCAAGCCGTGTGCTAGTGATGATTAACTAGGTTTACTCTTGATTTGTTCTTGAAAATTTTCAAGACCATTAAGACTCCCACTGACTCCTTGACATATAAGATTCTCTTGTCAATAAACATTTCTTGACAAACAAATATTCAAGAGTTAGTGTAGCCTTTTGTCAAGTTTAACACTTCACACAATTGGTCTTGGTTGGTCTTTGTCTTATCCAAGACATCACAACTTACCAAATTCAAATGTGCAAGAATAAGAAAACTTTTCCAAATTCCACATTTGACGAGTGTTATAAACCTACTTAAGACTTGTCACTCAAGTCATAATCTTGGAGTATGACTCTTAAGACATGATATTGGAACGAAGTATGATTGACTTATTGATTTAACTATTTCCATAATTCTCGATTCCTCTTCTTAGACATGCAAATGCACTAAGACTCACTGAGAGGACCAATTGAGAAATATTTCTTAATCATTAAGACTTATCATAAAACACAATAAAAGGTACTCTCCCTTCTTCTTAGAATAGAGAAACTTTTATCTTTCTGCCTACTTGATTCTTCTTATTCGTTCTGCTATTGATTGAAACTCTTTCGATCAACTCAGAATTATACTTAATCTTATAAGTATAACCATATTTACTAAACTTTAGTAAATCATGACGAATATCTTTATCACTCTTGTGGTGGAATTGATCAACGCACAACCTAGTGTACTCGATCTCCTAGTCCTTCTCTTGACACTTTGCCAAAGAATTAGTCTAATTTCCAAATATGAAGTTTCTCATTCATCACGCAACCAAGTTGTATGATTCCAAGTTTCTGTCCAATTGAAACTTGGGCGATGAGAATCTTCCTTTATTTGGCAAATTCTCGACATTTCTACAAATAACATAATTAAGAATCAAATCCATTATTGCTAATAATAGAAACAATTAAACATCAATTTTTCATACACACCATTGCAAGGATAAATAAGTAAGACAAAATCAAAATTTATTTTACTGCGGAAAAATTTGTCCTTACAATGTAATTCAACTGAAAAACTATGCTATTACATATTTCTTATCAATCTATCCTAACTCTAGAGTAGCAGCTCAAAAATCTGATCTTCGAATCCATGCGATCGAAATCCATTTCTTCATGATCAGATTCAGCATGCTTCTTCCTTAAGTTTCCTCTCTTTTCTTTGATCCTGCAAAACATCAAAATGTAATCTTATCACATCATGTATTAAGAATAAAAAATAGGAACTTACAGAGTTAGATAATGGATTTTACCTGAAGTAGAGCCATATTCCTTGACTCTCCCATCTCTTAGATCTCTCAGGTAGTTTGGGCAGCTTCGTCTCCAATGCCCTTTCTCTAGGCAATAAAAGCAAATGGACTCCTTTGGCACAACACATGGGACAATCTCATGCTTAGTCCTTTCTGGACTTCCAATGTTGCCAGTGTCCATTGAAGTTTGGGAGTTTGATTCACCAGACAAATTTTCTTGACCAGCATGCTAAATCATTGATGATTCAGCAGCTATAAGCAAATAGGTGAGATCAATGAGGGTCACGTCATGGTTCATCATATAGTACTCTCTAACGAACTCACTATATGATTCAGGAAGCGACTGAAGAACCCAGTCAACAGCCAACTCACCTGAAATCTCGACACCCAACATCCTTAACCTGTCAATGTGTGACTTTATCTCCAAGACGTGTGCACACAGAGGTTTCCCATCTTCGTGTTTACTTGCCAATAGGGCTTGAGTGAGCTTGAACTTTTCAAGCCTTTGAACTTGTGGGTTAGGGAGAATAATTGGAGGAGGTGGAGGAAGTGAAGCATGACTCTCATTTCCTTGATCGTATCGTGGAACGTCATCTTCATTTGGAAAGCTTGTTCCAAGGGACTTGGGAAGATCATTGTAAGATTTAGACATCTACAAAACAGGAGAAAAATTCCAGTTAGTTGATAAGAATCCTTGATGTAACACCCAAATGAAACATCAAGGCTAGGATCCAACACAATACTCTACAACCTAGAAGAGGGATGCCGTAATCTAGTTGCAGAATATTTGAAGGTAGGCAAATGACGATTTACCAATTTCCACCATGAAAAACGAAAAAGAAGTTTAAGTTTTAAAAGAATTGAAACTCCTAGATCTTTTGAGATTCATTGAACTTTTCAATGGCATGTTTAATCTTGATTATGCCCTTCAAATTTGCGACTGGGATGCCGAGGATCACAAACAAGGTGTGAATAACCATACGAATCTACGTGATGCACTCAATGATACTATCACCTAATCAATGTGCCGGTTAACCACACACGCTTCATTGATCTATGATAAACATCGAGCCACCCTTCACTACCAATGTCAACCCCAAATTAGTGTGCCGGTTAACCACGCACGCTCCACTAACGTTTGGCAAGGGTGTGAAGTGTAATTCCATGGATTAGCATACAATTTCACATTTTGCCTAAAGTAACTATGATTTGGGAATTTGGAAAAACATTTAGTTACTTTGTACTTCATTATACTTATAATGGAAGGTTATTGTCCTATCCTACCCGTTCGGCTAACGACCCTCCACTAGTCAAGAGTGCGGTGGGTAAGAGTGGATACCCAATTCAATCGCCATTTTATAGGCAATTTCCCTAAACACCCCTTATAGACCAGCTTCGTGAATGAGGTCTACTAACGGTAAGACTGACTCTTTACTCATATATATATATATATATATATATATATATATATATATATATAATATTAAACTTTTAATGTTACATATATATAGTATAGGGTGTATTTTACACTTTTAAAATACTAGGTGGTTTTATTAACTTTCTCTTTTAATTAAACTTTTAATTAACTTAACAAAACCATGAGGGTGTAATTTGAACTTTTCAAAATACTATAGTTTTAGAATTTAAATATTACATAATTAAACTATTAATCAAAATTTTAAATTCCAAAACTTGAGGGCAAGTTTTGAAACATTTCAAAACATTAGGGTTTAGAATTTAAATATTTCAAAATTAAACTTTTAATCAAAAAATTTTAATTCCAAAACTTAAGGACAGGTTTTGAAACCTTTCAAAACATTAGGGTTCAACTATTCAAATTTCAAAAACAAAACTTTTAAGTTCAAATTTAAACTATAAAACCTAAAGGGGAAAATTGAAACTTTTTCACAAGATAATTCAAATCTAAATTACAAATAATCAATCTTTATCTAATAAAACAAAAGATTATCTAAATTTTGACAATTATCTTCTATTTTGGCAAGGATAATCTCCAAATATTGATAAAAATCGGATTTTATTGATAAAAAACGTTTTAGGTAATTATCCACAGCCAAAACAGGTCAAAATCCCGAAATCAGCTCCATCTGACTCGCTGACTCGTCGAGTCAGGCTTGGACTCGTCGAGTTCACTATGGACTCGGCGAGTCAGCCAGTTGACTCGGCGAGTTAAGTCGAAAAACCTCAAAAAATTTGATTTTCAGCCAATTTTCGATCAAATAAGCATCAAATTCACTAACAAACAGCCCTAGGCTCTGATACCACTGATGGGTTTCGAGCAATACATCATTCCTATGGTGTACATGCAAACCCTAATAGCTTTTGGATCTAGTTTGTCTAATCAACATGCAATTGAATATCCAAAGCTATAAACCCTAGATCTATCATATAAGAACTGAAATAAGGGTTTAGTAATTACCTTTGATTGTTATATAGTAATAACAATCAATTCCTTGCTTTGATTGGATTCAGAAAGCTTAGTGCGTCAAGTGTTGCACCTCTAATGGAGTCACAAACACCACTAAGCAATTGGATGAAGGAGAGAAGAGAGGGGAGGCACCAAAAACGGCTGGAAACCCTAAAGGAACACTTAACCACGTTTTTGGGGTATAGGGGTCCTTTATATACATGTAGGCTATTAGGGTTTGCAACTAGGAAACCCTAATCTGACTGCTTAGGCCCTAAGCAGCCCATGAACTCCTTTAACATATCCCTTGGACGAATTCCTTATGGGCTTCCCATAGAATTCGTCCAACCTATATATTATTAGGTGATCCATAGCCCAATTGTAATTATCTTATAATTACAAATCCAGTCCCCTAAGTTTAATTAATCTCTTTTAGCCACTAAATTAATTCTTAATTAATTCTTGACTAATATTAATTAAACAATATGATTTCTCCTTTAATATATTATTCTTATAATATATTAATAAATCATAATTAAACCTTTCTCTTCTTAATTCATCCTACATATTGCTATGGTGAAGGCAACCCAAAAGGACCATGCTCACAATCGGGTCAAGTACATACCAAAATAGTTATGGACTTAGACACTAATCCAACAATAACAACTGAAACGTCATGCAATGGGTCCACAGCTTTACAAGTTGGATTACCCCTGGGCCCTCAGTACGAGTCTGGAATGCCTACCGGGCCCTCAGCTCGTATCTGGAATACCATCGAGCCCTCAATACGAGTCTGGAATACCATCGGGCCCTCAGCTCGTATCTGGAATGCTCCCGAGTCCTCAGTATGAGTCTGGAATGCCTACCGGGCCCTCAGCTCATATCTGGAATACTGCAGGGTTTGTTGGCTACCGCACGGAGCAGTACAACCTCAACCCATCCCACCTAACATATCAACATATAACATAGCTACCGAGCATGCAATAATCATATAACATCACAGGTAGTCCTACAGATCTACCTAATTGGCATAACCACTATCATGCAAAACTAACTCATACTCAACATAACCACTATTAGGATAACATATCCAATGGGCCGGCCTTGGTGCCTTAGACCCCTTAGTATAGTGAGGATAACTCACCTCGCAACTGTCGTCTGAAACTAGAAAGCTCGACTCCCGGATCACCCACGCGAACTCCCCCACCTATAGTTACCATAAAACCCTTTTTCATAAGTTTCCAAATTACCAAAATACCATCAGAAGTCAACTGGTCCACTATTGCTCAAAGTCAAAGTCCACAGTCAAAGTCAACAGTCGATGTTGACTCGACTCGTCAAGTGTAGTTCATCGACTCGTCGAGTCCTTCCTGAACTCAAGAAGTTGTGAAATCCTGGATTGGCTCGTCGAGTTCCCCTTTAACTCGCCGAGTTCATACGTGCCCAAGAATTCGGAGAAACCCTAGCCGACTCGCCGAGTCTTCGAACGAATCGCCGAGTTCAAGGCAATCTTCAACGGACTCGCCGAGTTTGTTCATCGACTCGACGAGTTCAAAACCATCTTCATACGACTCGCCGAGTTGACTATGCAACTCGTCGAGTCCTTGCAGACCTTCATCCATGCAGACAGTTTTTAAGCCATGCCAAGGTTCCAGATTACAGATCCAAGCTTCTAAGGCATGTTTATCACGTAAAGTTGCAAACTTTACACGCATGCAAGGCCCTAAAGGCTCTAAATGACCAATCTAAGCTTCTAATGGAGCTTTACACCTTAGGAGAGTCTCATCCTTGCAAAAGCTAGAAACTTTATGGACTTAGGACTCAAAAGAGGTTCAGATCTGAAGTTTCAGCTTCAAATCTAGCTCCCATACCAAAATCCCTTAATGAATAACTAAAGAAAGCCCTAGCTCCACATATGAATGATTCTAGAAGAAAAGAGGTCAAGGTAACAGCTTATTACCTCCAAGGTGTGCCCAAACTGAAGTAGACTCTGGATCCACACGAAATCCTTGATGCTAGTCTCTTGATCTACAAGTTTCCTTCACAAAAATCACTTCTCAAATCTCCAAAACACTCTCCAAGCTCACACTCACGGAAATTAGGGTTTCTGGCTCTCAAGGGGTGATAGAGGACAGTGGGAGGCGCTAATGGTCCAATATATAGGGTGCAAAAACCCTGAAACTTAGGATTTCCACTGCCAGCTCCTACTCGTCGAGTCCCCCATGTCGACTCGTCGAGTCTCTCATTAAACGACGTGTCCTGGCCCGCTGCTACTCGACGAGTCACAGCGTCAACTCGTCGAGTAGACCTTAAAACATGAAATCTAAATGGAATAATAATGATGATACCAGACGGTTGGGATGTTACACGATTAGTTATTTTGCGCAAAAGCTTACGACATCTAAGCAATTATCAATAAGAATAATGCTAACAGAAACGAAATCAATAAAAATAAAAAATGAAATTTTGGGTTTGTTTAAAAATGTACATAAACACATGATTGATTTTGCATTATTAATCATGCAACACTTTTTTATACATCACATTTGATGTATAGACTTCACTTCCATTGAATGGTTTGTAAGACTTCACTGTCATTAAGAAACATGTTATATTTCAAAGAACACAATTTACTTTTTAATGAATCGTTTCATTTCGGTGTTTATTGTTCAAAAGAAAAGTGTTATTCTGGATTAAAACCCCGATTTAATCTTCGTATTTCCAGTATAATTATTATTTGTATTGTTTTTTGTCACAACAAATGGATAAGTGATAAATCGATGCTTAGTTGGAGACCCTTAATTGGTTTAGGTGGTCGACTTAGGTTAAACAACTAATCGGCGCCTAGTATAATATTTTTAATTGTATAAAAATTTATTTTTAAAAAAATAAGTTTTATCTATCTACTAACTAAATTAATAAATATAACAGTTTTTCTATTATTTACTTATTTTGTTAGAATATAAGTAATTTATTAAAAAAAATATTCATATATTTAAGTATCCTAAGAAAATAAATTTTTAAATTTTTAAAATTTTAAAATATCGGTGTAATATTTGAAAATTTGAAAATTTTGATGTAATTTTAAATTTTTAAAAAATTAAGTGCTTATGTGTTTTTAATTAGATTAGCTATTCATATAATTTGTCATATACTTCACTACTAGGTGTGATTTAAAAAAAGATTAAACATTAAAGGGTAAACAGAAAATATGTTTTAATGTACAACTTTAAAATAAGAAAGGAAGAAATGTGTTTATTGCAATTTAATATCCTATATATGATATTTAATACTTTGCATATATAAGTATATGATTTTAATTTTAAAAATTGAAACAAACAAAAAATTGACAAATAGATAATATTTATTTCAAAAATACCACAAAATGACAAGTATCAAAACTCATGCAAGATTGACATGTGACAATTCTATGAGGACGACTATCGGCATATAGAATAGAAGCAATATTTTGGTTGCTTAAACCACGGTTTAACAAAAATAAATAATCTTGACCATTTGTTAAGTCAAATTTTACTATTTTACTCAAAATTAACATATTGGTCAATTTTATATATTATACTATTTTTAAGATGTTATATATGGAGTAAATAAATAATTTGACATTTATCTTAATATTCGAGGCATTGATCGACCTTTAACAAAAGACAAAAGTTTGGACTACAAAATTTAAGCTTAAATATGAAAATGAAAAAAATTATATTTTAAGAATCTAAATGATAATCTAAGATATTAGACATTGAAATCTAAACTCTACTTAAATGTCAAATTAAATTTCGAAATCCAATATTGAATAATTCATTTTATCTTAGGTGTTGTTTGATTTACTGAAGCAAAAATTCATGAAGTCTGCGGACCACCTCTGCAACCTTCTGCAGTAGAAGAGGTGGACCAAACGGTTGCGGAGTGTAATAAAAAGCGTGTTTGTTTTTTTAATATCTGCATACTGCTGCAGATATTAAAAAATTAAAATAAACTAATTTTATAAACCGAAAATAGTTTTTCAATACGTAAAATTTAATAATGTATAACATTTCGGCAACAATTAATGATATTTCAGTAAAAAATAATGATATTTCAACAAAAAATAAAGATATTTTAGTAAAAAATAATTATATTTCATTAATAAATTATCATTATTGAATATAAAAAAATGAAAAAAAAAATTCAACAAGAATAAACAAAAAAAAACGAAATAAAAGGTGAAATAAAATTTCAACAACATATAATCAAAATTACAGCAAGAAAAAAAGAAGAAGAAGATGTTGGAAGAGGTTAGAAGATGCAGTACAAGTGTTGCGCCAAACAGAGCACGCGCAGAGGTTTTTGACTCCGGAGACTTCTAAAAAACAAACAGCTGCGAGATGAAAAGTGTTGCGCGTGTGCTGCGCCGCGCAGCAATAAGAGGTTTGAAGAGGTTTTTTCCAAAAAACAAACAGCACCTTAGTCATTGTGCCTCTATTTCTCTAATATAATTTTCTTTTAATATGATGTATTAAATAATTCAATGTCATACACATGTTTATAGTCATTCTAATTGAATGTTGTAATAAGATTTAAATGATGCAGAAAATAGTTCATCGGGATATTATTCTATTTAAAATATACAACACACCAAAGATATGATGCAATTGTTAAAGATTTAATTCAGTTTATAACACAAAATAACTCGAATTAAGGAGAACATATAGAAAGAGAAGAACATGTGAATGTATATGATTGTGTACACAAAAGGACCAAGTAGAGTTGTTCATGGTGGTCAGATGTAGGCGTGTAGAGAAGCAAGGATACCACACATATAATGGATCTCAACATTTTATAGCAAAACAAATGGATTCAATTCCAAGATATACACACCCCTGCAGACACATGGACAAATATTTAGACAAATTTATGAAATATAACCTTGGTAGATCGTAACCATCTTCCAAAATAAAATGAGGGTTCACAAGAGATGTTAAATGTTGATAAACCAAACTCAAGATTAAAAAAAAAAAAACAAAGTTAAGAATCACATAGTGCATGTTAATGGAAAAAAAATCATGAATGTTAAACAGTTTTCCTTCCAATTCTGAATATGTTCACTTATAAAAATTATAACATGTGAAACCATGAGTGCACAAGAATGGGAGGGGGATCTAAAAAATAATAATGATATATGATCTACTAATTCAAGTGGTGGTAGTTTTAGTAGGGAACATTTTTTATAAAAGACTCAAGTTTCTTATAATTAGAAGTAAAAAAATTGTACATAAACCCATAATTGAAATTAAAGAGAAACCCACGCATCTACATGTTCTCATGCATATATTAAACAAAGGACTCTAAGTTCTTATAATTAGAAGTAAAAAAAATGTACATAAACCCGTTACTGAAATTAAAGATAAACCCATGCATCTACATGTTCTCATGTATATATTAAACAAAGGAAAGTCCAAAGGAAAATTAGTTTTAGGGGCTATGGAAAAGGGGGAAAAAAGCAAAAATAGGGTGGTTGGTGTGTGTAAAATGCATTAGTTTTAATCCTACTAATTAAGATTAACTACTAGAACTACCTAATTAAAAACAAGTAATAAAAGATGGTTTTCTTTAGTTTTGCAAGACTAGAAACTTAAATAAGCAAATAAAACTTAAACAAAACAATTAACAACTAAAGCAAATAGAAGGCAACTAGATTCAATGATAAAAGAGACTTTTGTTCAGATTTGACTCATTTATTCCTATGTTTGATTTCATGGCAAGTGCAATGGACTAATATATCACTGGCTACCGATTCCTAATGTGATTCGATTCATGTTCACTATTAGTAATCCTTAGCAAACAGGTTAATTCAAACAGTGGCCAATTGGTTAAACTAACATGCTTCCTAGTATTTTATCCGGCTCAGGTAAGACTTGTAATATTAGCTAACTAAATTTGTCAATTCAATTAACTCATGTATGGTTGTTCATCATACATGCTTACACATTAATGTACTTATTTTCTAGTTAACCTTAGGTTCATATTCACTAATACTAGGCATACAATATTGTGTTCACAAAATTATATGATTCAAGCAATTAAGAAGATGTTCATGCAACTCATCAACTTGATTATTCACTGAAAAATAATTATTATCAACACATAAGGGTCTTTAACAAGCTTAACAAGATAATTCACCAAATCAAATTAATCCAAGCCATAAAATCACACCATATTCATAAATTCATCTACTTTAAACAGAAGTTATAAGCTTTTAACTCATATCTACAACAATTAACAACCTAAAAACGAAATCTAATGATGTAAACATAGTTTATGCAAAAGATTAAGAAAAAGAATAGTGTTTATTGCCTTTGATCTCTCCAAACTTGATGTCTAAGTCGAATTCTCGAAAATCAGAGCTTCAAGAACCTTTCTGATCGCCAATTAGTCGCCAAAAGTCTCGATGAGTTACTAGACCGACTCGATGAGTTCTTTACTTAAATCGTGTGTACGACATGTACGGTAAGGCACTGTTGGTTCTCGAATATTCTGACCTACTCGTCGAGTTGATGGCCAACTCGCCGAGTTCTTCCTCTTTTAAGCTTTATTTCTTTAAACTTTAATTCCTAAGCTTCCAATTGCTAGTTCTTCTTCTTTTTTCACTTGAGCATGTCTTTAAGCCTGAAAACATAATTTTAACATAATTAAGTACCTTTTGTTCATGAATCGAGACAAAATAGCCAAAAAGTATTAAGATATTATACAAAATAAATGATTAAATATGCACATATCAGTGGTCCAAGTACACCTGTTTGGTCTTAAATTGACACAGAGGGACCGTGTAGACATGGGAAAACAGGGGTTGAATTAGGCTGTCGAAACATACTTGTACATATCTAACAAGTGTAAGATATAGCAATGTACTTTTAACAATTTTTTTATATAATCCTACTTCTTTTCTTCCTATCGGATTTATGTAATTGTTCTCGAAAGGGGCCATTTAAAAGAAGGTGGTGGTTATATATTATCAAAGTTAGACTTCAAGCTTTAGTTTTGGAGGTTAAACAACTAAAATATGGAAGGGTAAATAGGTAATTCCACTTACACCATGAACACCTAGAGGTTTGGTATAGAGCCTATTAATGCATTAGTTACAGGAGATGGGGCTTGTGTACCATTTGGTTGTGACTGTCCATAAGCATGGCAACCAAACAGTCTTTTTATGTCTGGAAGAAACTTGAAAAAACAAACCATGGTAGTATATGATGATATTACCCTAAATTTCGAATGAAATCATACTAAAATACTAAAAAAAACATTATAAGATGGTGGTGAGTTAGTTTAGGGTTTATATATATATATATATATATATATATATATATATATATATATATATATATATATATCTTTACTCCTTATTATGCAAATTTGGTCAAATGCTGAATTTTAAGAGGTACAACTCTTAAAACATTATATACAACAACTTTATGCATTCTAAAAAAACCAGATCTTATCTGGTCAACCATAGAAAGAGTCAATTAAACATTAAACAAACTGGAACAAACTGTGCCAAATGAATCGGTCATCCCTTATCTTAAAGTCCATTGAACAGGTCAAACACTAAATTAATTTATATTTTGCATCCACTCTCTCAGTTCGATCACAAAGAGATTTCATTCACCACTCGGTCTCCATCGCATGTTGCTGTCGGAAAAAAAAGCATCTTCAGGTTCATTGCATCTTTTTATGATTCCGAGAAACCAATCACCGCCACCATTGGATCATTCTCCACCCACATCGGTCTAGAACAGTAAGAGAAAAAAAAAGCTAGGCTTTCTTTATCTGGGGTTCTTGCGATTTCTATTTTCTATGCAGGTAGAAACAACCCACTCTGATGCTCTCTCTGTTTCTCTTTAAATGCCATCAGACACCACCACCTATACGTATCGCTGCTTGTTGCTTCCTTTACCATCCAACCAATGAGGTATTTTTAGAAGAATCATAATTTCCCATCGGTTAGATACTTAACCCTTTGTAGAACCCTAATTGCTTATTTTTTATTGATTTGTAGGGGATTTGATTCCCCATGGATGTTTCTCTCGAAGAACCGCCATCATTATCTCCTCCATTGGCCACCCACCCACCCTGGAGATCGACGCCACCAAATGCCACTTGTTATTCTTTAACCGTTTATCGTTGTTCTTTATCTCTAGGATTTTAAAAGATGTGTTTGGATCTGGATGAAGATTAACGAAAAGATGAACCATTTAAAGCCTAAAGGGTTCTATGATTCAGTTGTTCATCAAACGTCTCTGATATACGATGTTTCAATTGCATAATCGTGTTGATAAGTGAGATGGAGCTTTTTAGTAGGAGTGACGATTAGGATTCTTGGTTGAGGCTGGATGAGAAATACATAGAGGTATGTTTATAGACTCAAACCTCTCAATCTTCATCATCTTATAGATTATTTTTGTAGAATTTAATTTTGTGTGATATGGGGTTTGATTTGGTTTCTTCGGATTCTGTTTCAAGGTATTCTTTTAATTCCCTTGCTTATTTGTACTTATTTGTTTCTAATGGATAAAGAATGCATGCCAATTGTTTGTGGAAATGCCCCAGTGAAACTAATCTAGGATTTTGCTTTTTTGCTATGAATTATGGTTTGCATATGTATGAATAGCATATCAATGATGCATGGTATTACTTAAATTCCATTTTTCATATTCATGGAATTATCTTATCTTTGGAACATTCTTGCTTTAGAGCCTGAAAATGACAGTACTTTTTTTTCTTCCAAAACTTTATGCTTCTAGTGTAATATTGAGTGATGTGAGAGAATTGAGAAGGGAAATGAAAAGTAAAAGATGTTGGTAAGGAACCTAGGTTTAGTTGGATTCACTCTACGTGTTGTACTTCACATTTTTCCTAGTTTTCTATATCTTGAACATGACACTTCAAATGATCCTACATTGTGATTAAAGAACCGGAAATGGCTTACCTAAGTTATTGTATTTATTGGTTTTGTATCTAATCTTACTTGCAGGCCAAGACCCTTGGTAATACAAGTTCCAATGTGGTAATCTCATTTTTTTAATTCAAGTTTACAAGTTGTTTTAATCATGATCATGTTAAGTTTATAATTGTTGTTGCTTAGTAGGACTGTTTGCTAGAATAATTGCATTTACATGGTGTGAGATTCGAAGATACCTTAAGAAAAGCGATTGGATTAGCTGCATGACCTCACTCTCCACATTCTCATTCATTGTCTTCCTTTTTTGTTATCAACATCTTTGCAAGTGATGTTGATTTGATGATGATTAGCATGATATTGGTGTGTGTGTGTATGTATATGACATTGACAACAAGTGTCTAACAAATGGAACTGGATCATCATTCAGGCTTCGAAAAGGCTACATATATACAATATTATTCATTAATTCATATATTGGAAGCTATTTAACCAATCTTTGTTACCAAAAATATTTTTTTATGGATGATGTTTTGAAGTTCTGGATTCTGTCAAACTCATTCCAGGGGCACTTTTGTTTGCAGAATTTTACTGAATTGTCCCATAGTGCTTCAGGCTACATCCTCTCTCAGGTATTCACTAATAACATGATAGATTTTCAAGGTATAATATCCTAATAAGAAAAAATTAAAATTATAATGCTAGAAATGGGTATGTTTTCCAATGTTGAAATAGAAAGAAATGAACTTTGATGCTAAAATAGTCAAATAAATGAAAGTATATTGCTATTTTGTTTGTATACCACTTTTGTTTATTTTCTTTTTGGTCAGAAGAGTAGTTTAAACATTTTTCTGACAAGTATTAATATTTATCTTAATTATTTTATACATTTTGTTAATGAGATTAAAATATGATATATAAGATTTTTTCAGTTGCTCATAATGGGAAATAACCTGAAATAAATATATTTAAGTTAATCACAATGCCTGTAGCATTTTCGGAAGTTTGCAGATTCAAGAATGGCCTTAAGGTGTTAAGGTTTCTCAAAGAGAGCATCGGTTAGCACTTGTCTCCAACTCTCTTATAAAGGAATTAAATAGTAATCGTTTTTTACTTTATTGTTTGAGTTTTCTTTTGATTTTATATATTTTTTAAAATTTGAATTTTTCCAAGTTGTTTTACTTAGCAAAAAGTTTTGATTAGATACAAAGAGGGATCATAGTAGTCTTACTTGGTTTGTTGCTGTTAATTTGTGATGTTGACATATTGTTGTGAACTTGTTTCTTGAAAATCATTACGATTTAAACCTTAAAATTATTTTGTTGCAAGCCCGGTCATTGGCATGTTCACAAAAGGTTAAATACGAAAAAGTAATAAACTTATAATCATTGTTACTGGTTTGGCACCCTTGTCCTCAAGGGGGTTAAAGTTGATTGTAAGTTCTTGATTCTTTATACATTCTAATTGGTTCTCTGTTTTCTTCTACATTTTTGGTGTTTGTTGTAACTCTAATATTTGATATTTGAAGTTTCAGTTTCTTAAAGAACTTGGAGGAAAGCGATGGAAGAAAATGATGATATGTGATCTTGGAAGGTTGGCCCTACCATGAAGGAGTGCAGGCTGCACAGGGCCTTAAATTTGAAGGGTCCAAATTTCCAATGAAGACAACAAATGAAATTCAACTTTTTTTTTCTTTTTGGATTTAGAAGATGGATAAAAAGATGAGGTTTGAGTTGGACTAAATGGTGCAATGATCTAATATCGACTCTCACTTTGTAATTCTTTTATGAATGAGATTTTTTCTTCTAATGGCAGGTAAACAACATATTCAAAGGGTGTGAGCATGGGTTGGATAATTTTCAAAATTGAGTTTTGGTGTTTTTGGCGTTCGACAATCACAGGTGTATGTGGTGTGCTTTACTGCTTTTGGTGTGAATGTTCATTTGACACATTTATTTTTTATCCCGGAATGTTTTAGTCCTATGAAGAATAATGTATTTAAAGTTGTTTGAAAGATTGGATTATATTTTAGGATTTCACATATGCTTCTAGACTTTGAGTAGATGTTTTATTCATTTTTATCAACATTTTCTCATGTACAAGGCTATTTGACTAAAAAAAGTCTTTATTGGTTTAAATTTTGGATTAAGTATTTTTAATAATATAAATTTGTTAAAAAAAATTTCAAATTTCAAATACTAAATAATACATATAAGAATTCATATCCGAATGTCATATTATATTAGTATTACTATCATGTATAATATTGCCGTTACTTTTATTTTTATTAACCTTTTATAAACAAACTCTATTAACTATTAATCAACTAAATTTGCATCAATTTGTTTAAAAATACAAAAACATTGTATTTTAGGACAACCGAAATTTTAATGTTCTATTTTTAGTCAATCCAAAATACTAAATGTTATATTCTAGATTAAATTTTAATGTTCTATTAAAAGTGTTAGATTACTAATTTATTTATAAATTAGTTGAATAGTTATCATTTATATACAAAATGTCAAATGACAAAAAAAATTGTTAGAAAAGAATAAATAACATATCAAAAATTGTCTACATGGAAACTCATACATCGTAGACGTTTGAAAATATTAAGGAACATATCAAAAATTTCCTAAAGGGAAACTACAAGAATTGTATATCCTTTGCAATATAACATTCTGAAACTATTTTCCGAAAGAAAATTACACGCAAAAAGAAAACTATTCACCGCCCCACGCATTCAATGCCCGTAGCATCCATCGTGATTCATCAATATCATTGATCAAGGAATTGATTTCATGTTCTTTGAAACGTGTTTCCAAAAAGAGAGATAGTCCGACAAATTTGTACAATATACTTTTCTTTCGAACTGAAAAAACAACGTATTTTAACCGAAATAGCTCTTGGTCAACATATGAGAAAGAGGATATTTTTGTCAATAAGTATTCTATGTTCGTTTGAAGATGATATGTTTCATTTCAAGCAAAATAGAAAACAATTTCCAACTCGATTATGTTTTATGATGATAGTCAAGGGACAAACAATTCCAAATGTAGGTATGTATCTTCCAAAATCGGTTTTATCACATGACCAACTTTATGTGGCACTGTCAGGAGGGATATCACGTGCCAATACAAAAGTATTAGTGAACCATGATGAACAATTCAACAGCAGTAAAGTCTACACATCAAATGTGGTGAATAAAAAAGTGTTGCATGATTAATAATGCACAATCAATCATGTGTTCATGTACATTTGTAAATAATTTCAAATTTTCATGTTAATTCTTATTGATTTTCGTTTCTACTAACATGACTCTTATTGATAATTGTTTAGATGTAGTAAATCTATTTACGCAAAAGAACTAATCCTCTGTAGAAACTAATTTCTGGAAAAAAAATATTCGCACCCGGCGCTTGGCGCGGGTAAATGGCTAGTATATATATATATATATATATATATATATATATATATATATATATATATATATATATATATATATATAAGTATATATATATATATATATATATATATATATATATATATATATATATATATATATATATATAGAGAGAGAGAGAGAGAGCCCCATGTTAAAAGAAATTACAGAAAGAACTAAAACTGGTCAAGAAACTCAAGTAGCAGCAGGTCTTCAAATCCTGAAAATGCAAAATAAGTAACCATTGAGCATACCTGGTGAAAAGGAATAACATCCAAAATATAATGATGGTATTTGAGAATCATTTTACAGAATAGGTACCTAGAACAAATACCAGCAAAGGTTTAAGAGTATTAAACCTTTGCTAAATCATCGAAATCATTATGAAGATGTAAGGCACTTTTAAATTAGGAAATATGCCATGGATTGTTCTTGCCGATGTGATGCTAGTGTTGGGTTGTTTTGTGATATCTCTTCGATTTCCTTGTGCTCCTTAAAATATATGTTATCTAATCATGGGACTACAATCTGTCAGTTGGGCCATGAGTCCCCAATTCAGAAAAATACACAACCACTGGTTAATTTCATGTTATAATTAGAACAACAAATCAACATAGAGACGCTTTTAATTTTTTACCTCTATGATACCACCCTATCTTTCTCTAGTCAAATCTTGAGGTATTACAAGGTAGATTGCGATGACACAAGCCAGCAAGCCAGGGTACAACCTTATTAGCCTACACAGACAAAGAGTTCCTTCATATAAGAAAGCTTATAAACTGAACATGACATTAATAAATCAAAAAATGACCTTCTAGGGTACAACCAGTAATACAACTTTCTAGTTAGACGCACCCCATAATGAGATGCCATTGTTAGCGCTGAACCATGAAACCGAGAATGAGATTAACACATTTCACTTCAAATTGATACAACCATCTAGGGTACTTACATATCAAATTGATCGATTATAAAGCCATCTTTAAGCAATTTAAGGAAGACTGAATGGTCATTTACATCCTCAATCCTGATATACTCATCATTCACTCTCTTCAGTTCCTCTTTCAACATGCGACGGTTATCTATACGTTCAATCTAAAATAAATTTGAAATCATAGGGTTTATTTAACCCTAATAAACAAAAAAGAAACCCAAAACAACAGCATAAGTAGTATTATGAAGTATTTACCTTCAACCATCGTATGGATTAGGAGCACAAGGGTGCCAAAGAAAAAGAAATCTGACAGAAAGAAAGATCTAAGAATGACACTGGAGTGGATATGTTTGTGTTTATATCTATGTCGTGGTAGAGGCCAGTGATTGGAAACAACATGTAACACTCATAAAATTCGTGAAAATTTTAAACTTTTAAAACATTCCAAAATCATCATTGTTTACAAACGGTTTCCAAAATAAGATTCATATCAGAGAAATCCCAAAATCGTGAAAAAAACATGAGGAGGTGCACGATCACGCCTTCGCCTTCCCGCGATCCTCAGAGGTACCTGAAACATAATCCAACAACTGTAAGCCCAAAGATTAGTGAGTTCCCCCAAAATACCACTACAAAATACAACAAACGCAACATGCATAAATGAGCCTTCAGCCTGACTCGTCCGCCTCGCAGGGCCTACATCCTATCTGGACTGCTCCCGAGCCTTCGGCATGACTGGACCGCCTCGCAGGGCCTAGAGTCTATCCGGACCACTGGTTGGGCCTTCGGCCTGACTGGACCGCCTCGTAGGGCCTTCAGTCTATTCGGACCGCCCCGGGTCTGTTGGCCTTCAGCACAAAGCAGTACCCCCTCAATCCGACCACACAATACATGTCGACATACACATAACTCATAAACATATAATCAATTAACAGGAAAGCGCAGATCATACATATCAATAAGCATAACATCATCCTATCTACCAGGATATCGATCTAACATATTACTATCACAACAAGCATACGAGAAACCAGGATAACAATCCAACAGGGCCGACATTGGTGCCTTCGACCCATAAGTACAATGAGGAAGACTCGCCTCTCAAGTAGTGTTGAACTGGTAAAATCCAACTCCACAACTAAGGTCTGGACTCAACAGCCTACAACCACCATATGACCATTCTATCAAAACCTCAAAATGCCCTCAAAGTCAAACTTGGTCAACTATGGTTAAGGTCAAGTCAACAGTCAAGGTCAACAGTCCATGTTGACCCAACTCGTCGAGTGCACATACCAATTAGTCGAGTTTCTTCAGTACTCAGTGAAACGGGGAAATTCCGAGCCAACTCGCCGAGTCCTCCGGACGACTCGTCGAGTTCCTTCAGCTTTCCAGAAAAGCAGGAAAACCCTAATTCAACTCGTCGAGTTGTAAGAACAACTCGTCGAGTTTTCCCAGCTTAACTCATTCAGCCCTTTTTCATCCATTATAACGCTCAAGAATGTAGATCTGGAACCCATGAGCTGGAAAAACCACGTAAAGTTGCTAACTTTACGTCCATGCATGACACCAAGGGGCTAAACTACTTAAAAATGACTTAACAAGGGACTTAGAACATGAAGGAAGCCTAGATCTATATAAAGCTTGAAACCTAAAGCTCATAGAGGCCATAAAATGCCCATATCTAAAGTGGCAACTTCCATAAATGACCAAACCCAAGAATGCCTCCAAAATGAACCCAAAATGACAATAAACTTCCAAGGAGGAGGTCTAAGAAATAAATGGTCAAGGTTTCGACTTTATACCTCAACATGGTTGCAACAACAGAGAAGATCCCGGATCTACAACATTCCTCTCAATCAAGCTTCTTCAAGCTCCAAACTCCTTCCAAAAGAACAGCAAGAAGCACTCCTCAAGCTGACACACACACAAAAATGAGACAAAATGCACGAACTAAGGTTTCCTGGACAGAGGGGGCGGATAAGGAGGCCATCCCAAGGCCATAATGCCTTTAAATAGGGTGCAACACCCTAAAAATTTGGGTTTCTCAACCAGCCGCCAACTCGTCAAGTTCTTCCTTACCGACTCGTTGAGTTGGTCCAAAAGTCTGCGGCCCCAAAAGCTTTCTACAAGTTAAGTTGAGGCCATTAACTTGACGAGTTCCAATGGGATTTTGATTTTTGCCTTTCATCAAATAAATCATATACCTGGAATTCGGGATGTTACACAACATGCGGCGGTGGGGGAAGCATTAGGTCGGCAATTTGATTGATGTGGTAAACAGGGGAAGCGACAAATAGTATTTGACCGCTTAGGGTTTCAGTGAGAGAGTAAGGCAGAGAAAGTGAACCACTTTTGGAGAGCGAGTGATAAGGTTTCGATAGGATTTCAAAAACACGGAATTCAAATTCTGACATATGATTGAATGGTGGGTGGTGGGTGGTGGCCATAGCTAGGTTAGATTTGGGGAGTTTTGGTGGTAGCGATGATCGGTGAAGGTGAAGGGTCCTTCCAGTGGTCCTCTTCCGAATATGTAGCTTGAAACTCGAAGTTTTGGAGGCTTTGATTGTGTTGGATATTATGGATGAAGGTGCAAACATGCAGAGATCATGGAGTATTAAATAAGAAGATTGAAACTGTGAGGCAGTGTTAAATGATGGCGGTGACAACGACGAATTTAAGCGTTTTAGAGAGGAAAAGGATTTGAATGAGTCTCCCATGTTTTAAGCAATAAATTTGGGAGATGTGATTTGAATTAGTCTTCAAACGAACCGTCCTTAGACTTATCTATTCGTTGACCAAATAAGTTTCAATGCATGATTTCATTATACACATTGTATTCTATCATTGTACATATCACACAAGATAAGATCGATTTTTTCTATAATGCATAACATTGTTGTATATGATGCTTTAAGGGTTATACCTCTTAAAATTCAGCATTTGAGACTAAATGCTTATTAAGATATATATATATATATATATATATATATATATATATATATATATATATATATATATATATATTGCAACAGGGAGTAATTGTAGTTTGACTAGATAATCAAAATATATGGTTTATGCTTAAAGTTTGTCAACTGTGGCTATGCTTATACGTAGTAGCTTATGTTTATGTGCAATAATAATAATAATAATAAATGTGATGGTTACTTTTTCTGATGTGCAACCCATTTTCCTGCAAAATAAACACAACCCTTTTGTGTGACTTACCTGATATGTAGTTATAATGAACAACCATTTTGCTGATTTTTTAGCTTTTAGTAGCAATGTAGTTTTTTTTTTCAAATTATATTGCAATGTACTTTAGCTTCTCTAAATTATAATCTTTACGGTTAACTTATATAAACCGATAACCACAACCAACTTAACCAATTCTATAAAAATATATAAGCATGTTTCTAGACAACGTAGATGTCTATATTCCTTGAATAGAACAGCTATCTCACACCCAAATAAGAACTCCTTCTCCCCTAAGAATTTGGAGATTGGAATTTAGAGAAACTAAAGTACATTGCCATAAAAATGAAAAAGTAACTTCTGAAAACTAATCATATTATTTGCATGTGAAAAATGAAAATTTATCCTATGAAAACATCATTTTATATATACATGTCTACAAAGGAAGCACTTGTAATCTAGAACTCAAATTGCCATAAAAGTTACAACTCAAATTCATTATACATGAAGCACTAGTAATGTAAGACCCGTTCCTCGAGGTATTACTTAATTTCTTGAGTTAATAATTGCTTTTGACTATCTTGGACAATGGATTCATTTGGAGTGGACTTAGGAAATGGGCCGAGAAGATGGGCCGCCCATAAGCCGTACGTCGGGCGTAACCTGGCGTACGCGGGGGTAATGGCCATTGGATTAGAGGGACGCGGGTACGTACGCCCGGCGTACCAAGAGGTACGCCCAACGTACGCTGACAGATGCTAAACCCTAATTTTAGGGTTAAGGACCTATATATACATCATTATAGCCTCCCCTTTTGGCCTCCTCACCTGTCCATCACCCTCAGAGAAACCCTATCTCGTTCATACCCTTCCTTGTGTGTGTGTTTGACATTTTGAGCTTATTTTGGCAAAGAAGGACTTGGAAGAAGAAAGGAAAGGTTGAAGAAGAAGCCCTTGAGTACCTTGAGCTCAAGGATCTGGATCAAGCTCACCATTTGGCACCAAGAGGAGGTATAAAGCTTCTACCTTTCCTCCTCAAAGTCTAGATCTAGGGTTTTCACGATCCAGAGTAGTATATGCTTGATTATGTGTACTCGATGCTCGAATGCTGCTTGCTTTGTGCTTTTAGGAGTCTTAGTTATCTTTTACTAACTAGTAAATGAATATGTCATGTTACATATTGCGAGGATTAAATAATTTCAGAAGGTTAGGTCTAGCTCTATTGCGCAACTCTTGTTTGAGTCCAACCGTTGTAGGGTAGGATCTCTCATTCGAAGAATTATCTAGTCTTAGTGATATGTAATAGTATTCACGAGCTAGTTAGGGGGAGGTAGTAGGGACTTCTTATATAACTGATAGCGGAGAGTGGGTTGGTGATTACCCTAGGACAAGCCTAGGAAGAGTTTAGTATGAGATCAGCAATAGTAGTAGTAGAAGGGACTTGGTGGAGTCGAGGCAATTCTTGAGGAAAGTACGGATAGATGTGGAAGGTAGTATGGGACTGTACTACTGAAAGCAGATGATTCGTACTCGAATCAAGGAAGGCTGAGATAAGACTAGGGAACTTGTCGTGTATCTGATGCCTCAAGTTATATTAGTATTCTGACGTTTGTTATGATATGTTTTCAGAATGGTGGTTTTACGCCCTAGACCAGCAGTTGGTAGTTCAGGTGTCAGAGAGGGATCGGGCTCAGGCTCTGGAGCCGAGCAGATAGATGAGCAGACTAGGGAGTTCATCTCCTCGGAGATTACGTGAAGCATACTTGACCAGACTCCTGTGATTTTTGGATCGGTCAAGGAGGGTATCTTGGAGCTTCTGGATGAGAAGCTGAGCGCTTTCCACACTGAGATAACGGCCATGATGGGATCGCGCACAATGACTTTCAGGGAGTTCAGAGAATGTGGAGCTCCCGACTACCATGGGGCTCGGGACCCTATTGCGAGTACCAGATGGTTGGCGGATGTTGCCAACGCATTCCGCACCAGCAGATGTACCAAGAGGGACAAGGTTAGGCTTGCGTCCTGTCTTCTGAAGGACAGTGCACGTGACTGGTGGGAGGAGGTTGGGAGAGCCATTGGTGATGACACAGTATTGGATGTGATGACCTGGAGCGATTTCACGACCAGGTTCAGGGCCGAGTTCACACCTGTTATTGAGGTGCAGCAGCTTGCTAGAGGGTTTTAGGACCTCCAACAGACGACAGAGACTGTGGCGGAAAATACCGCCAAGTTTAGGGAGAGGGCCCTTCTTGTTCTGCAGTATGTGGCGGATGAGGAGATGAAAAAGGTCTGATATCATGAGATGTTGCGGAGTGATATCCGCCAGTTTGTGAGCAGCTCCAGCTGCAAGACGCTGGAGGACATGATTGCGAGGGCCCGTGAGAGGGAGATTGATCTAGAGATGGAGAGAAAGAGGAAGCTAGAGGTGGCGCTTGGCGTAGTGGGTTCGGGCAAAAAGCCCAAGGTGTCTGATCACAGGTCTAGGGGCAGCAGAGCCACAGTCGTTGTGACAAGTGTGGCAGGTTGCACGATGGGGTGTGCAAGGCGGGGAGTTCCGGCTGCTTCAAGTGCGGCTGGACTGGGCATATGAGTAGGGATTGTACAGCTACTACCACTACCACCACCGCATCATCTGATCTGATTTGCTTCCATTGCAATTAGAGGGGACACAAGAAGTCCCAGTGTCCGAGTCTAGCATTAGTAGGACAGGTGGTGGCACCCGCTCCTACCACATTGAGGATTACAGACGGCCGTCAGGGTCGGGCTGAGGTGCCAGTGGCGAAGAGCAGAGCCTTCCAGTTGACAGCGGAGGAGGCACGAGCGACTCCTGATGTGGTTACCGATATGTATTTTCTCCATCCACCCTTTTATTACTTTTGATTATTACTTATGTTTATGTGTTTGTTTATAGGGTCGTTCCTGGTGAACGGCATTTCAGCTATGGTATTGTTTGTCGGGGGCTACCCGATCATTTGTGTTGCTTTCACTTAGCAAGCGATTTAGCAGAGCTCCGGGGGAGCTGGATTTCCCACTCGACGTAGAGATAGCGGATGATAGGATCGTAAGGGTCGCGAGAGTTCATAGAGGATGTACACTTCGGTTATTTGATGAGCAGTTCTCAGTGGATTTGGTTCCTATTTCCCTGCGAGGGAATAAGGTTATCGTGGGTATGGATTGGTTGAGCCCCAATGGGGATGGCAGGGTATTACAGGAGGTTTATCCAGGATTTCTCCAAGATAGCAGTTCCGTTGACCCGACTGACCAAGAAGTCGGTGGTATTTCGTTGGGGTTCTGAGCAGCAGACAACCTTTGAGACACTCAGACAGCGATTGTGTGAGGCACCGATTCTCACCCTGCCAGAGGGAGTAGATGACTTCGTAGTCTACTGTGACGCTTTGATCACAGGCATGGGAGCAGTATTGATGCAGCGAGGTCATGTGATAGCTTACGCTTCGAGGCAGCTGAAGCCTCACGGGGCTAACTATCCGACGCATGATTTAGAGCTGGGGGCTGTGGCGTTCGCCCTCAATATTTGGCAGCATTACCTCTATGGGGTCCGGTGTACCATTTATACAGACCATAAGAGTTTGAGGTACCTCATGGATCAGCTGAATCTAAACATGAGGCAGCGTCGGTGGTTAGACGTAGTGAAGGATTACGATTGTGAGATCCTTTACCACCCGGGAAAGGCCAATGTAGTGGCTGATGCCCTGAGCCGCAAGGCGGTGGCGGCCCCGATCCGAGATATCTGTTTGCGAATGACGGTGATTACTCCACTGTTGGAGCAGATTAGGGAGGCACAGGTTGAGGGCCTGAAGGAGGAGCGCCAGAAGTGCGAGAGGATTGTGGGCCGAGTAGCTTCGTTTGATTACAATAGTCGAGGACTGTTGACCCTGCATGGGAGGGTCTGGGTACCGTACTGGGGTGAAGTATGGCAGGTATTGATGGATGAGGCCCACAAGTCCCGGTTCTCCATCCATCCAGGGCGACGAAGATGTATAGAGATCTTCGATGTAACATACACGTTTTGAAATTGTGTTTTAAGTAAATAATATTATGAAATATTATGTGATATTGAGTATTGAGTTCTAACAGATAGTTTTTACTAGAAATGAAGTAAAACTATGTTTAGAATCACTCGAAAAATATTGGAAGTCTTATGAGATTCCAATTAAAAGTTAAAATATCGAAATTTAACGAAAATATAAAATTTGAAATAAGTAAAACTTTATTATTCAAAGTTTTAGATAATTTCATTAGAAGCATTTAGGCAAAAACCTCATCGAAATCCGAGTTATAACGAAGAAGTTATGATCAATCGAAGATCCGCGACAAAACCGGCACGGCACCGAATGACGTAAAAAGTGAGTTTTTGATAAACTACTTTTTAGCCTTAGTGATCTAAATGAAAGTCGTAGTATTTGTTAAACCGAGAATTTTCATAAAAAGAACGTCCAAATCTGACTTCGTATGAGGAAGTTATGATTTTTCTAAGTTTCGGAATAACAGTAGACAACTAAAAACTCGAAATAAAGATCGAGCGATATTTAGCCGACACAGCCTAAACGAGAATCGAAGGCCTCTTCAATACTAGTACAACGGTAAAAAGACAGACTGAAACAGACGTCGGATGAAGAAGTTATGAATTTTTAACGGATTTTCTTGTCCCGATCTGTTAAAAATAATAATATTAAAAATAAAGTCAAAATTAGCCGACGGAGTCTAAACGAAAGTTGTAGATCATAATTTTACCTACGCGTGCATACAAAGAACGTCAAAAACGGAGCCCGTATGCGAAAGTTATGGATTTTAGAAGATTTTGGAACAAATTCCGAGAATTTTCGCATGGATAAGATCGGCCACGTCACCTCGCTCCGAGCATGCCGCGTGTCCGACATCGATGAGCTGTGCAGCCGAGAATACGACACGCGTCGCTATTTGATTCGACCGAAGTCGCGGCCCTCTCCCCTTCCGATGTGTGGCGTCGCGCTGTAGCCTCCGAACTCGGACGCGTGCCTCCGTCCGAACCGAGCCACCTGTCGTTCGAACCTCGCCCCTTCTGCCGCGTGTACCGAGCCTCGCAGCCTTGCGCCAGATGCCCTCCTTTCCTCTTGCTTCAGATCCGAGGCTCGCACCTATATAAGGGTGCGAGACCTCCCGGGTAAATGTTAGAAAATTGTCACTTTTCACCCTTAAACTCATATTTTAACTACTTTCACTTCCCCCGAAGCCCCGGTATTATTTTTAACACCCGAAACACGCCCCGAAGTGCCCGAAGACCCCGAGAAATTTATCTTTTCGGTTTGAAGCTCAACCTTCGCAGAGCCCGGTTTTCAATAAATCTCCTGGTTTTTATACAAGAAAGCTATTTATAGGAACGAAGTGCTGCACAAATTACTATTTTAACCCCCGGTTATTTCAAGGTGAGTTCCATATATAGGAACAATTGTATGTTATGTGTTATATGTGCTATGTGCTTTTCAGTGTTATTATTCCGGGTTATTTTCCCGTGTTATTTTTATTTCTGCTATTTATGATAGCAAAGTTATACCTTTGACCATGTGATCAGTGAAATGACTTAGATTCACGGTGGTACTGGTACGTAGCCTCTGGCCATGTAGAGCATGTCTCCGTAAGAGAATGACTTCTATTCTTTGGCATTGGCAGATGGTTAGACAAGGCTATAAGCCTGAAATCTACCGAAATGTTTAAATCAGAAAGTGTATGTCTTCTGTGCCATTTGGGCCGAAGCTTTATTGATGTATATCAAGTATAGAAATTTTCATGTCTCATTGATCGTATATCTTTGAATCAAATCATTGATTGATATGGAAAGTTTGTCACATGATTCACATATGTCTTTGTTGTTCCTTGTTCCTCTTTGCTTCTGCCATATTGAAGTATATATATGGCATAACGTTATATTGTATCTATTATTGAACTCACTAAGCGTCACCGCTTACCCCTCTCAGTGTTTAACAATTGCAGGTAATAAGAATCCAGTATAGTCATATACTGTTGGAAGATTTAGAATAGTTTATACTATTACTTTTGTACTTGAGTTTACGTATGTATAAAAGCTTAAATATCCTGGGTAGTTATGTAATATACTAAAACTTAGTCGGTTTGTATCCAGTCTTATGTAATCAAATTATCAATGTAAAATATTGTTTTTATGAATATGCATGTAGCATGTTTTGGAGTAACAATTGTCAAGTATGAAAGTTTGGGTCTTTCAGAAATACGAAAGTTTATAAAGGGTTTAGCATCTGCCAGCGTACGCTGGGCGTACGTCTTGGTATTTCTGCAAAGGGTCCGATGTCGGGCGGGGCCCAATGCAGTGGGCGGGGCCCAATTTATGCCGGACTTCGATTCGATGCTGGGCGGGGCCCGATGCAGTGGGCAAGGCCCAGTATGTGTTATATGTGTCATTGTATGGTATGTGGTAATTTGGGGGAGCTCACTAAGCTTCGTGCTTACAGTTTTCAGTTTTGGTTTCAGGTACTTCCACTAGCAAAGGGAAGGGCTCGGGATGATCGCATGACACACACCACTGTCACAGCCTGGGAGTTTACTCTGATGTTTTGTTATGAGATTTTGATTTGAGACAAATACTATGATGTTTTATGGTACATGATTTATGATTTTACTTATGACTTTGGATGGTTTGTGATTTTAATAATGATTTGAAAACGAAATTTTTTGGTCATATTTTTGGGATGTTTCAAGTAATAGTCCAAAAATGGCCTAAAACTCCGAAGTAAACAAAAGTCAACATCCTCAGTCCGTATGCAGGGCGTACTGTCCGAATCAACATGATCGAGGGTCGTTCCTGACTATGCGGGGGCGTAGCCAGGAGTAAGCCCAACGTACACGGTCTGACCCTTAAGCTCTCAAATAAAACGTCTTATTCCTTTAAGACACTTATTCTAACCCCTGATCTGACCTCTAAAGAAGTCGTAATCCATAAAGTCTCTGACTTTAAGCCTTGTAATGGCTAAATAGGGCTCAATCTTCAAACCCTAACTTTCACAACATTCAAGGTCACTTAATTCATGCATGGGCCAAAGGAAACGATCAAGCAACCATTTTTACGAACCACATCATCCTAAAACACCTAAAATGACAGATAATTAGCTTTGGAGTGCTCCAACTCACAAAGATCCAAACTTTGGGAAAAATGACTCATAAATGACCATCAAATGAGATCTATAAGTAATATTAGCAAGGCATGGGCTTTATACCTTCAAAAGATGCACAAAGTGAAGGAGTTTCTGGATCCACAAGTTTGCATGCAACACTACATTCTTCAATAACCTTCTTCCTCAACAAGAATGCACAAAATTACCAAAAAGGCTCCAAGATCTTCAATCTCAAGGCTAGGGTTCGATATTAGAGCTTAAAGGGAGTGGAGGATGATTATAAGAGGTCTAAGGGTGTGATAATGTGTTTAAATAGGGGTGAAATCGTAAAAATTTAGGTTTGGCATCTGCTCGCGTACGCCCGACGTACTCCCTCGTACGCCTAATGTACGTTACCGCCATCCCGACTCACTTAAGGGCTTACGCCCAACGCACACGCCACGTACGCCCAGCGTACGTGGCTTAGCCCAAAATCCTCAAAACTTCAAACGATCATAACTTCTTTATTCCAACTCTGTTTTTGATGATCCTTATATCTACGGAAAGGTATCAAGGAGCTCTACAACCCTATCTAAAGAATTTTGACTTAAAAAACGCATCGAAGTAGAATCCTTAATTCGAAAAAAAATTTAAAACACCACTTCCCATTTTATCCTTTGATCCAAAGCACCACAAAACTCTTAGATCACACAATCTACATTACCCATATCCAAATGGGTCTAAACCTCTCTTCCCCCAAAGCCCGAAGACTTATGATACTTGATCTTCGGGTCACGGCCCCGAATTGTGAAACGACTCGAACCATGGTGTTACACCTTGGGATGGGATAAGATTATGGTTTCGTGGTCATACGGCTTGTCATTTTTCTATCAATGGTGGTAATACAACCATCACGTCGTCTGTTTCTTCGTATTCGACTGGAATTCACACATGAAATTTAACGCCTGCAGATTCAGGCTAGTCAATTAAAGACATATTTAGCGTTAAAATTGACTTTTTGATATAAGATTATTTAGGATAAATAACCATAAACAAAGTTATAGTGTATATGATAAGGGTTCCGTACATATAAAGAACGCTAAAATTCGACTTCGTATGAAGAAGTTATGCTTTTTCGAAGTTTCGCGATTAAACCGGTACGACTCTACGTATTGTAAAAAGTGAATTTTCAGTAGATTAATTTTTAGCCTAAGTGGTCTTAACAAAATTCGTAGTATTAGTTAAATCGAGAGTGTGCATATAGAGAACGTCCAAATCTGACTTCGTAAGAGGAAGTTATGATTTTTCAAAGTTTCAGTGCAACAGTATACGACTCAAAAACCGAAGTAGAGATTGGTTGATTGTTAGGAAAAACAATTTAAACAAGATTTGAAGATCTCGTCCATATGGTTCCGTCGATACAAAGACAGTCGAGAACGGATATCATATGCAAAAGTTATGAATTTTTAACAAACTTTAACAATCTAAGCCTGATAAAAATATAGCTTTAAAAATAATATCAGAATTAGCCGACAAAGTCTAAATAAAAGTTGTAGATCTCTTCGAGCGCTTTCTAGGGATATAAATAGCTTCAAAAATGGAGCTCGTATGAAGAAGTTACGACATTTTAAAAATCTAGAAATTCGTGCGCGCACGAAGTGCGTCGTACGTACTGATGACATGGCACTACGATAGGGTGCCATGTGGCATGGTTGGGAGCCGCTTCCTTCGAGAGACTCATTGACGTGGCCCCACAATAATGTGACATATGGCTCCATAAGAGTGTCACACGTGTCACTTTCTAGAACGGGGCGAGGTAGGCGAATGACGACGCTACACGTGGCAGAAGCTCAATGGAGCCACCCAGGCCCTAGTATGCGGCGCGCATACCTAGAGTGTGCAACGCGTAAGTCTTTTCTTGCCAATAAATAGCCGGCTTCATATATGCTTTGACCTCTACACCACGACACATTTTCTCTCTCGAGCGATCTTACCTTTCAAGCCATTTTTCTCTCGTTTCTGACTTGTGACAAAGCCCTGCGACACCCCTGAGTAAAAGCCTTCGAGTAGGAGATCCCGAGTCAGTATTCAGCCCACTTAGATTCCGGTTTTATGAAGAACCTCTGTAAGTTAAGCTACACTTAGTTCATGTTAAGTGTAACTTTTAATTATAGTAATAGTCTTTATTATGTATCTATAATTAAGGTTTATCAGTAATTCAAAGTCGTTATACTGACTAGTCTACTTATGGGAGTGATGTCTAGGCTGGATTTAGTGAGGTGTTTAAAGTGGGATTTCCAAACATACCCTACCTCCGATATGATCCAACCTGGTTATTATTTATTTAGATGTTGAATTAGACTTTGGGATTGTTGATAAATCTAAACCCTTAGGATAATAGTTCTATGAAGTATGAAATTAGACTAAGACTTAGGTCTTTTGGAAAAGGTGTGAAGCGAATCTCTGACCAATTCACCAATCACCAGACACTTTGTCAGGTGAGTGCATAGTCCCTTTCATGAACATGATGTAATAAAAGTATTAATTAAAATATTAAATATATGTTGGAAGTTATATGTCAATTATACGCTTATTGCCTGGATTATATGTTAGGATATATAACGTGCTATGTGCAAGCTAGATATCGTTCTATTTTATGTTAGGATAAACATATAATATTATTTAAGGTAAAAATTGTTGAGAAGATAAATGATTAATAATACCTGATACTCTTATGAAATATATATATATACACTAAGATAGGTTAGTGTCGCCTAAGAATAGAGTTGGTATTAAAAAGTTGGTTTCAGGCACTGTAATCTAGTCTAGGCATAAACTTAGACTTATGGAAGATACATAGTTCAATTAAGTTGATATTAATTAGTCTCATTAGGAGAATGTGCGTAACCTAGGAACAGAGAGTAAAGTTGTAACATCCATAAAAATCATGAAAATTTAAATTTTTAAAAACCAACCCAAAATCACAAATTGTTTACAACATAGCTTTCAAAATATGTTCTATATCACAATTTTCCCAAAATCATAAGTCCAAAGCATGAGGGTGTGTACGATCACGCCTTCGCCTTCCCACAATCATCTGAAGTACCTGAAATATAAGCCAAAACTGTAAGCCAATGCTTAGTGAGTTCCCCCAAAGTACCAACATAACACATAATAATAACAATAGCAAACAGCATGCACACAGAGCCTTCAGTCTGAATGGAACACCCCACCGACCTACAGTCTATCTGGTATGCTCACAGAACCTTCAGCATGAATGGTACGCCTCACCGAGCCTTCATCCTATCTGGAACGTTATGCGGGCCTTCGACCTAACTGGTACGCCCCTCTAGACTGCATTCTATCTGGGACGCCCTGGGTCTCTTGGCCTTCAGCACAAATCAGGACCGCCTCAACCCACATACCATCACATATCAACATATACCATATCAAACCCTAGATATCATATACATACAATCATACATATCTAACATATCACTAAGCATAACATCATCCTAGATACCAGGATACATATCCAACAGATCACTACAACATACAATCATGTGATAATTCAGGATAATAATCCAAAGGGATGCCCTTGGTGCCTTCGACCCAAAAGTACAGTGAGAAAAACTCACCTTGCAAACTGAACAGAACTGATGAGGTCCGACTCCGAATCTCATCTCTCTAACCGATACCTATTTCCACCAAGTGACCAATTCCATCAAAATCCCAAAAGACCCAAAAGGTCAAACTTGGTCAAATTCAACTGGTCAAACCCACTAAGTCAACTGAGTCAACCCAGCTGAGTCGACTCAACAAGGTTGACCAGTACGAATAAGCGGAGCGTACTCCAGAGGTACGCATGGCGTACGCGAAGCCTTGTAGTTGACTACTTGTAACATCCGGACTTCCAGGTATATTGTTTATTTATTTTTTTAGGGCTATTGAGCAACTCGACGAGTTGGTGCTACAACTCGTCGAATAGAGTCGCGTTGTGTCACGTGGGATTAATGATCTACACGGCGAGTCAGAGAGTCGACTCGCCGAGTAGACGCGGTGAAGTGAAACACTAAATCCCCGGGTTTGGGGCCTATTTAAGGGCACTTATAGCCTTATTTGCAGCTCATCAGCTGCTTACCTTCACTGAGAGAAACCCTAATCGCCCTTTGAGCTAATAGAGAGAGTGTGAGCTAATATTTAGTATCTTGGTGCATGTTTGGAAGAGAAGAGAAGGATTTCAAGCAAGGAACGAGAGGAGGCTGTTAGATCTATTGCTATTGATCCAAGAGCTTCTATAAAAGGTATAAAGTTTATACCTTTCTCATTAGTTTGGGTAGATCTCATATTATTGGTGTCACACCCCCAAACCGGAACGGCGGAAACGTTTAGGGGTGGATGACGTCATGTGTAGTATCACAATAATTGTATCATAGCAATCATAGTAAACACAACCATTACATTGAATACACATATGAAAAGGGTTCGGGTTGTCACATCATCCCCTCGTTAGAGGGAATTTCGTCCCGAAATTCAGACACAGAATACAAATCATGGACTCGGAAATAGATGAGGGTACTTCTGTTTCATTGAATCTTCGCGCTCCCAAGTGAATTCAGGTCCCCGCTTGGCATTCCAGCGAACCTTCACTATCGGGATACGGCTTTGTTTTGTTCGCTTTACTTCGGCAGAATGAGAGAACCATTCAAACATTGGAAGATATGTTGAGAGCCTGTGTCATCGACTTCGGCATGTCGTGGGACACTCATCTTCCCTTGGTCGAATTTTCCTACAACAACAGCTCTGATACCAATCTGTCACACCCCCAAACCGGAACGGCGGAAACCTTCGGGGGTGGATGACGTCATGTGTAGTATCACAACAATTGTATCATAGAAATCATAGTAAACACAACCATTACATTGAATACACATATGAAAAGGGTTCGGGTTGTTACAATTGGAGATTTGGGCTTCTTTTCTATCTAATATTGGGACTTTGAAGGTATTGAGTTCATATGGAGGTTTGGACTTCAGATCTGGACCTTGTGAGGTCCCTACAGTCCAAAGATCCCTGCTTTATTCAGACTTAGTAGAGCTCTTGAGTGAAAAACCCTTATTAGAGCATGTTCTTGGCATTTCAAGCCCAAAGTGCCATGCATGGACGTAAAGCTCGTGGTTTTACGTGATAAACGAGCCTTTATAGTTTAGATCTAGAGTTTGGGAAGGTTCTCTGCCTTGAAATCGTCTGAATGGACTCGCCGAGTCGATGAGCCGACTCGACGAGTCGGTTAGGGTTGTCCCGATGAGCTTGAACATGCGGAAGCTCAACGAGTTGGGGGTCAACTCGACGAGCTGAGTTGGACCTTCCAGAGACTTCTGAGGAAAACGAGTGGACTTGACGAGTCACATGGGTGCACTCGGTGAGTCGGGTCAGACATGGACTGTTGACTCGAGTTTGACTTCTGTGGACTTCAGGTTTTTGGTCGACATGGGTAATGGAGACCATGGAAGGGTAAAATGGTCTCTTACCCATTCCAATAGTTAGAAAGAGAGAGAGAGAGAACAACACTTGGTACATTTTGAGTATGAGTGGAGTATTAATTAGAGACAATTATTCTATGTGTTAGGCGGGGGCTAGTTCGAGATTCTGTGTGTGAAGTTGTTGCTTTCTAGCTTACAAGGTGAGTCTTCTCACTATACTTACCATGAGGGGTACCTTTGTGTGATTGAGATGTTTATTGTGCTTACCTGTGTATCTTAATATTCTGCATCATGTCTTTGTGATTTATGCTGAGTATTGTTATTATGAGCTTATTGAGTTGGGACCGAAGGGTCCCACTGAGACACATTGGCCGGAGGGTCTTATTGAGTTATAACCTATAGTGGCTAATGAGCTGTGTGTGGTATTTTGGGGAACTCACTAAGCTTCGTGTTTACCGTGTTACGTGTTATATGTTCCAGGTACTTCCGAGGATCGCGGGAAGGCCCCGGCTTGATTGTGCACACACACTCGTATTGGAGATATATTTTTGGAGGATCCTGGATTTGTGATAAACAATTTTTTTTTAAAAAAATGTGTTAATGTTTGATACTTGAGATTTTTTGAGAAATGCGACGTGTTATTATGTGTTTGAAAATGAAAATTTTGATTGAAAATTTACGTCGTGACACTACTCATCGGAGTGCTTGACCAAGTGCGCGAGGCGTACTCCCATGTATGCGGGACGTACCCACGTAGCCTCCAAACTCCAATAAGTGCTTAATGGCTTAAGAACTTAAGTCTATATTTCATACCTAAGGTCAAAATGCACTCTAGAGTCATAAAGTTTCCAACTTTATGACTTTACAAATCCAAAAAATGCTTAACACAACGTCTTAATCCATTAAGACCTTCTACAAGATGCATGAAGCAAAAATAACAAATGGGACCTCATTTTTATGGCTATGGACCCCTCCTAGGATCTAAAAGGACAACCCAAATTGACAAGAACAAACCATACACAAGATGAAACTTTTGGGACCAAAAAGTAACATAAAAACACCCAAGAATGAGATCCAACAAATAAGTCATCAAGGTATGAACTTTATACCTTCTAATGATGGAGAAGGATGCAAAACTCCCAGATCCAAGCTTGCTTCAAGCTTTCATGTCACACCCCCAAACCAGAATGGCGGAAACGTCTGGGGGCGGAGGACGTCATGTACAGTATCACAACATTTGTATAATAGTAATCAAAGCAACAACAACCATTGAATTAATAACATAAAGTTTACGTTGTTTTCAAAACATTGCCTAATTTACATTATAACTATAGCAAAAGATAAGATATAATACTACTATGCTCCGTCTTCGCAACACCTGAGAGGGTACATGTCTACAGTTTTCCTGAGAATACAAGTGATTTTGAAAGTGTGTCAACATTTAAGTTGGTGAGTTCATAAACATTTTTGTTATAGAAAGTATATCCTTTATTCTTTGGAAAATGTTACGGTGTTCCTCCAGAAAATCCTATATTTTCTTATTAGTTGAATGGAATGTAGTCTTAGTACCTTAAGACAAAAGTTGTATAAGTTTCTTACACTTAAAGAATGATGCTTTGAAATTATATAAGTAATCGTATTTGTTTCCAAAAAATACTATATTTTCTATAGAGATGAGTTGTGGTCTTTAATGTTCTAAGACCAAAAGATGTAAGTATAAATGTCATACTTAGTTTAATAACGTGTAGTTTTATTATTAAGTAAAACTAGTTGAAGAAGTGTTTTCCCTGTAAAATAATGATGTTTATCCTGGAAAATCCTATATTTTCCATGAGTTGAGTTGTAGTTTAATATGATCCAAGACCAAATGTACAAGTATTTTCAATACTTAAAATAGTTATAATTAGTTTTATTTATATATAAAACTATTTGAAGAGATGTGTTTTCACATAAAAATCCACGTATAGTCGTTTATCATGTGAGTTTTCATAACCGTGCTAACTAATGATTTGCGTGCCGCGACGTTCTTCAAGCGTCGTTATGTTTGATATTTGTCACCCATAACCTGCCGGTCATGTTGTAGCTAACAGCCAGGGTGTGGGGTCATCAATCCCGTATAGATCTATACACAAGTATCACGCTCTCCGGAAAGAGACTCGGGTTATAAAACAGGACTTGCTGGTATACCTTGGTAGGTACGACGAAGACATTGACTCACAAATTTCCAACGAGTTTACGTGTTTTTGACCTGTAAGTGCTCGTGTGTGTAATTGTTACCCTTTTTGTTGTGTTTATAACATATAAAAATAACCGTATTTTTATAAAATCGTTTCTTTGCCCTGAAAGGGTAAAATGATGTGAATGTTTCTCAAACTATACCTAATATAGTTTAAAAGATATTATTCCGTTGAAAATGATATTTGTCTCGTTTGAACGTGTTTTGCATGTGATTGTTTATAAATTTGGTAATATCGTTATTTCGCATGTTTGATATTTCTCTGTAAAGATACTTTAACGTAATAAAATATAAAACAATAATTTGTATATTAACACAAGTTTCTTGTGTTTTACTTGTATCCCCCCCCCTCTTAAAACATAAAAAAAGTTATGAAAATGTAGGGGTATGAACTCACTTGATAAAGGTGGTGATTTGGGCAGCGCTTCATTTATAGAAATGATTTTTCTTGACAAAACCGTGAGTTTCTGTTGAAAACCGGGCTTTACGCGGGCAGAGTTTCGACCGAAAAAGATTATTTTCTCGAGAACTTCGGGGCTCCGGGCTTTCTTCGGGTGTTAGGGAGGTTCCCTAAGCTTCGGGGGGTTTTAGAATGGCTTGAGAGGGTGTTTAGAGTAAAAGAGTGTGTAAATTAGCAACCATTCCTGGGAGGTCTCGCATGCCTTTTATAGGTGGCCGAACTCTCGCACTACGCTGGGCATACTTCGGTACGTTGGGCGTACCTCGGTACGCAGGGCGTACCTACGTACGTTGCGCGTAGTGAAGGAACGTGTTGCCTGATCGGAATCTGAGCTTCAGACGTGGCTGATACGTGTCTACATGTGAAGGAAGGGCGACGTGGTCAACCCGAGGCCAAGTTTCGGAGTACGCGGGGCGTAACCTCGTACGCTGGGCGTACTCCTTCGGAATTTATTTTTCAAACTTCAAAAATTCATAACTTTCACATACGAGCTCCGTTTTCGACGTTCTTTATATCCACGCGTAGGTGAGACCGTACTCTACGACTTTCGTTTAGAATCTGTCGGATAGTTTTGTATTTATTTTTAATGTTATATTTTTAACAGGCCGGGACAAGAAAAGTCCGTTAAAATTTCATAACTTCTTCATCTGACATCCGTTTTCGTCTGTCTTTTTACCGTTGAACTACTATTGACGAGATCTTCGATTCTCGTTTAGGTTGTGTCGGATAAAAATCATTCGATCTATAATTCGAATTTCGGGATGTACACTGCTGTGCCGAATTTTAAAAAAATCATTATTTCCTCATACGAAGTCAGATTTGGACGTTCTTTTTACGCACACTCTCGGTTTAACGTATGTTACAACTTTCGTGTAGATACCTAAGGCTAAAAAGCATTTTATTGTAAACTTACTTTTTACGTCACACAACGTTGTGTCGGTTCTGTCGCGAAACTTCGATAGGTCATAACTTCTTCGTTATAACTCAGATTTCGGTATTCTTTATATCTTCGGAATCCTCGTCACAATCACTACTACTTTATTCATACAAATCAAGTGTAACTTATATTTTATTTTTGATGCTTATTTTCAGCTTTATATCTTCATTACCTCAAAATGTGTTACAATGGTTGACCTTGATTATTACATTGTGAATTTACGGGTTGTTACATTTCAAGCTTCACCACCAGTTTCTTCTTCCTTTGGAACACACAAAAACTCACACTAAACCTTCTAAGAGCTCAAAAGTGGCTAGGGTTTGCAAGAGAACACGAATATGCTGATGGAGGCTGGTAATGAGAAGAGAAATGAGGCTTAATGTTGCTTAAATACCACTCAAACCCTAAAATTTATGGTTTCCTTATTTAACTAGTACACCCCGCGTACATAAGTGTACGCCCAGCGTACTAGGGCGCGCCCTAGTATGCGTAGCGTACACACATGTACGCTTGTCGTACTTCTCCTGCCAGAATTACGAAAATGCCACTAGGGCTTCAAGGCACTTTCTCTTGGGACTTAGGGACCATAATGGCATAAATAAAATTATAGGGATGAATTTAGAAGTACCTTAACATCGGGATGTTACAAAAGTTTTGTTCCATGACACTATCAGGTGTCGATGTACGGTAGCTCCGTATGGGATGACCAGAAATGGTGGGTCCCGATCAGGCAACTGTTAGCAGTATATCTGGTCATCTCTCAGAGTAGGATAACAACACTTGACCATTCTAGGCGGTCTTGTGAACTACGTTGTTAGTGTAGGCTCATAACCTACAAACGTAGATGAAAGGTAATACCTTATTTATCAAATTACTCTGAAGGCTTGGGCGCCTTAAGACTTACACCGGCCAAGGGAGCCCCCAGCTGTGTAGTCAAACCCTTACCTTAAATGGTTCATCGGAGAGATAATTCTCTCTGATAATCTTGGGCTAGGATTTGTGAGGATCGGTAGGAATAGATATGTAGGAATGTAAGACTGTATGGATTTAGTATGGTAACGATTGGTGTTGCGGATCTGATAATTAAGAAATATTATCATATCAATATTATGTATCTGTAACGCCCGGGTTTCGGGGCTAAGCATTTTTAGACAATGTAATAGTCTAGGTCAACTATTGTAACTCTTTTGATGTAATAAAGATGAAATATTTGAGTATTTTGTGAATTATGTGAGTTTATGTGCTTATTATTTTATGTATAATTAATAAAGAATAAAAATAAGCGTCAAAATGAAATGTTAGATAAACCCAATATCTATGAAGGATGTGGTAGTGGTCGTGACGAGGTTTCCGAATATATAAAGAATGCCAAAATCCGAGTTATAACGAAGAAGTTATGACCCGACGAAGTTTCACGACGGAACCGGCACGATACCGGGAAGCGTAAATAGTGAATTTACGATAAAGCGAGTTTTAGCCTTAGCGATCTAAACGAAAGTCGTAGAGTTCGTTAAACCGAAAGCGTGCATAAAAAGAATGCCCAAATCTGACTTCATATGAGGAAGTTATGATTTTTCTAAGTTTCAGCTTAGCGGTATACAACCCAAATACTCGATTTGAGATCGAGCGGTTTTTAGCCGACACAACCTAAACGAGAATTGAAGATCTCGTTAATAGTAATGCAACGGTAAAAAGAAAGACGAAAACGGACGTCGGATGAAGAAGTTATGAATTTTTAACGGACTAATCCTGTCCCGGCCTGTTGAAAATATAACTGTTAAAATAAAATCAAAATTAGCCGACGGAGTCTAAACGAAAGTTGTAGATTACGTTCCCACCTACGCGTGGATATAAAGAACGTCGAAAACGGAGTTCGTATGAAGAAAATATGAATTTCCAAAGTTTTTAAAATAATTAATATTTATTTATCTATTTATTTATTATTCGACCGGAGGAATCTACTTTACACCGGAGAAAAGGAAAAGGAGCCGGCAACTAATCGAGTACTGCTAGGTGACGTATGCAGTGACGTCGTGTACGCCCAGCATACTTTGAGATTACGCCCAGCGTACTGAGTACGCCCAGCGTACCTGAAGTTACGCCCAGCGTAATCGGGGTTTCCAGCCCCTATAAATAGAGACCGAGATCAGCCATATTTCCTTGCCATTCTTCATTCTTTCTCTCTAGATTTTGCCTTGGTTTGCGTGCCAATAATATCTCGAAGCCCCGATATTATTCCCGAGCCCCGAAGCAAGTTTTGAAGCCCCGAAGATCCCGAGAAGTGCAACTCTCGAGCCGAAGCTCTGCTCGCGAGAAGCTCGTTTTTTTGTGAAGATCTTCCAGGACTACCGAGGAATACTACTTCTACAAGTCGTAGTGTTGTCCGGTTATCTTCTGAACAAGTGAGTGTGTAGTTACTTTCTTCTAACGCATATTATGAAGTATTTATTATAAAATATGTGTGATGTGTATATTTGGTTGTTATATGTGTGAATGTATATTCACTTTCTTCTATCTCATATATATGATATATTATCTATGAAATATGTGTTATATGTGTATGCCTTATCTGTTATGTGGAATATATATTAAATGAACATGCTTTACAGGTTTAAAACTATGCATAAAAATATATATTTTTATCTACTAATATGTTGGGTAGAACATGGGTAGATAGTTGATGTGTGATAAACAGATGAGAGGCCTCGATGTTGTTGTTGATCTAGTCATCTAGCGGAGTATGGATGACGACCACGGACTCTTCTAGGCAGTCCAGTGGAACACTAGCAGGCTCATAACCTGTAAGTGCTGTGAACGACGTGTTCACCGGTGTACTCTACTCCCCCACATGGTTGCCTTTAGGACATCTATTGTTGAGGAAACCCCTTAGCAGTAATGTCCGTCCCGATGAACTTTCCTAGATTAGGTCCCTTTAGATAGATGTTATTTTAGGGACGTAAAGTGAGGATAACGGGAATGGGTAATCGGGTTATTGTTGGTCGGTAAAAATTAAATATAATTATTTATTGTGGGTTGAAAACCCTATATGCTCACCAGGCTCCCAAGCCTGACCCACTCAGTTTATTTGTATTACAGGAAGTGGCGCAAGGGCATAAGATGGATGAATCATCAAGTTGTTTTGTTTATGAGCCTTTATATGAATTCAACTGTTGAATTGCTTGTAATATTTGTTTATGCTTTTGGTCTGTTTATCGGAACATGACATCCCGAATATTGTTATAAAATGATTATGCATCTTTGATAAAATGCTTTGATAAACTTTATTTTATCATATTTTGTTTTGGGACAAATTCCGCAACTCTTTTGAATAAAAGAAAAAGATTTACTCTGAAAATATTTTTTAAAAGCATAAATAAAACCGGTCCTTTCTGGCCGAGATTTTGGGGATGTCACAGTTGGTATCAGAGCATTAGTTTAAGCGAACTAGGAATTTGTAGGATTTCTAGACTTAAACGTAGAATGCTAAACGATGATTGTGAGGTGTGAGCACTAGCTTATTTTAGGAATTGTGCCTAAAATGCTTTTATGTGCTAAATGATTTATGCCTTATATGCTGTTATTTGTTCGGATCTATGGTCTGTTGCCGACCGGATCTGGAAACCTTATGTGTTTAGGATTCTAAACGTACGACTACGATATTAGAACTAACATGTAAACGTTTCGGAGAGATAAGGATGATTTAAACGTCTATCCTGAATAAATATCTAAATTCACCTTATTCGGGGTATAGATCAAAATGGCAAGAACCCGCAGTGGAGCTGGAAACGCAAACGAAAATAGGAATCGACCACCTGTAATTGAGCAAATACCTGTTGTAGCTGCAGCACCTGGGCCAGTAACGATGGCCGGTGTACAATTGATGATTCAGGCGATGTTGGATAATCAGATGGAAGAAACTAGACGTCTGCTTCGACAAAATCGTGAAGAACTTTCAATCCAAGTTGAAGAGCCCGAAGTGAATGGAGGCCATCGGAAGGTGGAAACTTCAGTGGTACTGTTGGTCAAGCCAACCCACTAATAGTTAGGCAAAACCACCAGGATGGAGGAAATGACGGACGTGGATGCAAATACAAAGATTTCATGGCATCCAAGCCACCGAGTCTATCTGGAAGCCCGACGCCGGTGCAAATTATGGATTGGATCTCCGAAATGGAGACGATGTTTGAAAGTTGCGAATGCAGCAACAGGCAGAAGACCGCTCTTGCTATCCCGTTGTTGAAATCTGGCGTGTTGAGTTGGTGGAAGCTGTTAGCTGACTCTATGCCCAAGGGAGAAGCGAGTAAAATGTCTTGGGAAGATTTTGTGGAACAACTGAAACTGCAATACTGCTCAGAGCAGGACCTACTGGAAATCAATAACGAGTTTCAGAATTTGAAGAAGGGAAAGATGAGCGTTGCTGAATACGCTGCAAGTTTCACGGAGAAAATGAAGCTTATCCCATACCTAGTTCCAACAGAACTCTCAAAGGTCAATAAGTTTGCCTTTGGACTACCAGCGGACTATGGTCCAATGGTTAAGCAAGCAACCACGTTGAAAGCCGCCATCTGGGCTGCCAGAAATGTTGAGACCCAGATCAGGGAGAAAGGTCTGGAAAGGTCAGAGGTTGGTGAGAAGAGGAAGTTTGACGGACCCTCAGGGTCCAGCAAAAAGGGTAAATTCTCAAAGTCTAGTTCGAAAGGAGGTGGAGGAGGCAAAGTGAAGTGGTGTGACAAGTGCAAGAAGAAGCACTCTGGGAAGTGCGACGGAGGGGTCACTTGTTTCAAATGTGGGAAGCCTGGGCACTATGCCAATGAATGCACATTCACTAAGAAGGTTTGTTATGAGTGCAACGAGGAGGGGCACATTTCGAGGGACTGCCCAAAGAAGAAGGAAGCAGGAAGACCCAACATTCCACCAAAGCCGAAGGCTAGAGCCTTCCAGATGACACTGGAAGCTGCTAAGGAAGAAGCTGATGTCGCTTCAGGTACCTTTCTCGTAAACAAATTGCCTGCCCAAATTTTATTTGATTCTGGAGCCAACTACTCCTTTATTTCGCATGAATTTGGTAGAAAGCTAGCTTTGCCTGTCGATAGACTAGATAATGCCTTATTAGTCGAAGTTGCTAGTGGCAAGTTTGTACCTGTTAACCATCATATGAAAAACATCTTAATTGATTTGAACGGGAATAAGTTTCACGAGGAATTATTGCCTATCGAACTTAACGGTTTCGACATCGTGTTGGGAATGGATTGGCTTAGCACCAATGATGCGGAAATACTGTGCAAAAAGAAGATTGTAAAAGTAAACCCGCCTGGGAAAGAGTCGTTTATGGTGTATGGGGACAAACGCAGGGTAAATTCTGGAATCATTTCTCTAATGAAAGCCAGAAAATGTTTGACCAAGGGATGTACATCATATTTAGCATTTGTGATCGATGCTAAGAAGGAAAAGAAGGTGATACAGAGCATTCCTGTCGTGTGTGATTATCCGGAAGTATTTCCCGAAGATCTTCCCGGATTACCGCCTGATCGACAAGTAGATTTCCGTATTGACTTGTTACCAGGAACGACACCAATAGCAAAAGCACCTTACCGATTAGCACCGACGGAGATGAAGGAGCTGATGATGCAACTTCAGGAGTTATTGGACAAAGGTTTCATTAGACCTAGTTCATCACCCTGGGGAGCTCCGGTGTTATTCGTGAAAAAGAAAGATGGAAGTATGAGAATGTGTATTGATTACAGAGAGCTGAACAAGGCAACAATAAAGAATAGATATCTGTTGCCAAGGATTGATGACCTGTTCGATCAACTGCAAGGTTCAAGTTATTTCTCAAAGATCGATCTTAGGTCAGGATATCATCAACTGAAGGTGAGAGATCAGGATATTGAGAAGACTGCGTTCAGAACGAGATATGGACACTACGAGTTCTTGGTTATGTCGTTTGGACTAACTAATGCTCCAGCAGCATTCATGGATCTGATGAACAGGGTTTGTAAACCATTCCTCGATAAATCCGTGATAGTGTTCATAGATGACATTCTCATCTACTCGAAAAGCCAAGAAGAGCATGGTAGACACTTGCGGGAAGTGTTAGAAGTCTTGAAGAAGGAGAAGCTGTATGTTAAATTCTCCAAATGTGATTTTTGGTTTCGAGAAGTCCAATTCTTGGGTCACGTGGTCAACCAAGAAGGGATAATGGTCGATCCAGCAAAGATTGAAGCGGTAATGAAGTGGGAACAACCAAAAAGTCCCACGGAGATCCGAAGCTTTTTGGGATTAGCCGGATATTACCGAAGGTTTATCCAAGGATTTTCTTCAATCGCTAGTCCATTAACAGCGTTAACCCACAAAGGAGCTACCTATGCTTGGAGTGATAAGCATAAAGAAGCATTCGAGAAGCTAAAGAAGAAACTATGCGAGGCACCGATACTTTCTCTACCCAATGGAGTTGAAGACTTCGCTGTTTATAGTGATGCGTCTGGTGTTGGGTTGGGTTGTGTTTTGACCCAAAGAGAAAAGGTGATCGCATATGCGTCTCGACAGTTGAAGGAACATGAAAAGAACTACCCGACTCATGACTTGGAGTTGGCGGCGGTAGTTTTCGCTCTAAAAATATGGAGGCATTACCTCTATGGCACGAAGTGCAAACTTTTCACCGATCATAAGAGTCTCCAATATCTCTTTAATCAGAAAGAATTGAACATGAGGCAACGACGCTGGCTAGAATTACTCAAGGACTATGACTGTGAGATACTTTACCACCCCGGTAAAGCAAACGTTGTCGCTGATGCTCTCAGTCGAAAAGTCAACCTTGAAAGAAAAAGGCCAAGAGCGTTGAGAATAGAAGTTGTCTCGACCATTGTGGAAAGTATCAGGGAAGCTCAAGAAGAAGCCTCAGAGAAGAGTGACCGAAAAGAAGAACGTTTGGGAAAAACATTACTGTTTGGTACAAACAGTCAAGGACTAAAGGTATTCCAAGATCGGATTTGGGTACCTAAGACTGGAGGAATAAGAGATCTTCTGATGGAAGAAGTTCACAAGACCATGTACTCGATTCATCCCGGTAGCACTAAAATGTATAGGGACCTAAAACCCTACTACTGGTGGCCGACGATGAAGCTCGACGTTGTGAAATATGTGGTCGAGTGTGTAACTTGTGCAAGAGTTAAGGCACAACATCAGAAACCATATGGGAGTTTAGAACCCTTACCTGTACCCATGGGTAAATGGGAAGACATCACCATGGATTTTGTGACTAAACTACCCAGGACGAAGAACGGTCACGACATGATTTGGGTGGTCGTGGATCGTTTCACAAAGAGTGCACACTTCATAGCTGCCAATGAAAGGTGGTCTATGGATAAGCTTGCAAATGCTTACGTGAAGGAAATTGTGAGACTTCACGGTGTTCCTCTAACAATTGTATCGGATCGTGATAGTCGTTTCACGTCAAGGTTTTGGAGAAGTCTACAAGAGGAATTGGGTACGAAGTTATGTCTGAGTACAGCTTACCATCCGCAGACTGATGGTCAGAGTGAAAGAACGATTCAAACGCTTGAAGATATGTTGAGAGCATGTACCCTCGAGTTCCAAGGTAACTGGGATGAGCACTTACCTTTGGTAGAATTTTCCTACAACAACAGTTTCCACTCGAGCATCAAGATGGCACCTTATCAAGCTTTGTATGGACAAAAGTGTCGTACGCCTTCTTGTTGGCTTGAGGCTGGCGAAAAGCAGTTTATGGGCCCCGAGATAGTCCATGAGACTGCTGAGAAACTGAAGGTGATCAGGGAAAGGATGTTAGCAGCTCAGGATCGTCAGAAGAGCTATGCTGACAAGAGAAGACGACCGATGACCTTCGAAGTTGGGGATTCCGTTTTGCTTAAAGTCTCACCGTGGAAAGGACTTATACGATTCGGGAAACGAGGAAAGCTGAGTCCAAGGTTTATTGGACCGTTCAAAGTTCTTCAGAAGATTGGGAACCAAGCTTACAAGCTGGAATTGCCCGAAGAACTCGATGGTATTCATAACACCTTCCATGTATGTTATCTGAGGAAATTCACGGGAGAAGTTCCCGACATAATTCCGATCTCGGAGTTAAGAATGGATGAGAATAAGAGGCTAATCGAAGAGCCCGAGGCAATTGTTGACCGTAAGATTAAGAAGTTACGACGCAAGATGGTCGACTTAGTGCTAGTCCGATGGAAACATTCGAATGGGCCGAATCTCACTTGGGAGACAGAGGATGACATGATGAGTCGCTATCCGCATCTGTTTGCTGACGCATGATTCCGGGACGGAATCATCCTAAGGGGGAGAGAATTGTAACGCCCGGGTTTCGGGGCTAAGCATTTTTAGACAATGTAATAGTCTAGGTCAACTATTGTAACTCTTTTGATGTAATAAAGATGAAATATTTGAGTATTTTGTGAATTATGTGAGTTTATGTGCTTATTATTTTATGTATAATTAATAAAGAATAAAAATAAGCGTCAAAATGAAATGTTAGATAAACCCGATATCTATGAAGGATGTGGTAGTGGTCGTGACGAGGTTTCCGAATATATAAAGAATGCCAAAATCCGAGTTATAACGAAGAAGTTATGACTCGACGAAGTTTCACGACGGAACCGACACGATACCGGGAAGCGTAAATAGTGAATTTACGATAAAGCGAGTTTTAGCCTTAGCGATCTAAACGAAAGTCGTAGAGTTCGTTAAACCGAAAGCGTGCATAAAAAGAATGCCCAAATCTGACTTCATATGAGGAAGTTATGATTTTTCTAAGTTTCAGCTTAGCGGTATACAGCCCAAATACTCGATTTGAGATCGAGCGGTTTTTAGCCGACACAACCTAAACGAGAATTGAAGATCTCGTTAATAGTAATGCAACGGTAAAAAGACAGACGAAAACGGACGTCGGATGAAGAAGTTATGAATTTTTAACGGACTAATCATGTCCCGGCCTGTTGAAAATATAACTGTTAAAATAAAATCAAAATTAGCCGACGGAGTCTAAACGAAAGTTGTAGATTACGTTCCCGCCTACGCGTGGATATAAAGAACGTCGAAAACGGAGTTCGTATGAAGAAAATATGAATTTCCAAAGTTTTTAAAATAATTAATATTTATTTATCTATTTATTTATTATTCGACCGGAGGAATCTACTTTACACCGGAGAAAAGGAAAAGGAGCCGGCAACTAATCGAGTACTGCTAGGTGACGTATGCAGTGACGTCGTGTACGCCCAGCGTACTTTGAGATTACGCCCAACGTACTTGAAGTTACGCCCAGCGTAATCGGGGTTTCCAGCCCCTATAAATAGAGACCGAGATCAGCCATATTTCCTTGCCATTCTTCATTCTTTCTCTCTAGATTTTGCCTTGGTTTATGTGCCAATAATATCCCGAAGCCCCGATATTATTCCCGAGCCCCGAAGCAAGTTTTGAAGCCCCGAAGATCCCGAGAAGTGCAACTCTCGAGCCGAAGCTCTGCTCGCGAGAAGCTCGTTTTTTTGTGAAGATCTTCCAGGACTACCGAGGAATACTACTTCTACAAGTCGTAGTGCTGTCCGGTTATCTTCTGAACAAGTGAGTGTGTAGTTACTTTCTTCTAACGCATATTATGAAGTATTTATTATAAAATATGTGTGATGTGTATATTTGGTTGTTATATGTGTGAATGTATATTCACTTTCTTCTATCTCATATATATGATATATTATCTATGAAATATGTGTTATATATGTATGCCTTATCTGTTATGTGGAATATATATTAAATGAACATGCTTTACAGGTTTAAAACTATGCATAAAAATATATATTTTTATCTACTAATATGTTGGGTAGAACATGGGTAGATAGTTGATGTGTGATAAACAGATGAGAGGCCTCGATGTTGTTGTTGATCTAGTCATCTAGCGGAGTATGGATGACGACCACGGACTCTTCTAGGCAGTCCAGTGGAACACTAGCAGGCTCATAACCTGTAGGTGTTGTGAACGACGTGTTCACCGGTGTACTCTACTCCCCCACATGGTTGCCTTTAGGACATCTATTGTTGCGGAAACCCCTTAGCAGTAATGTCCGTCCCGATGAACTTTCCTAGATTATGTCCCTTTAGATAGATGTTATTTTAGGGACGTAAAGTGAGGATAACGGGAATGGGTAATCGGGTTATTGTTGGTCGGTAAAAATTAAATATAATTATTTATTGTGGGTTGAAAACCCTATATGCTCACCAGGCTCCCAAGCCTGACCCACTCAGTTTATTTGTATTACAGGAAGTGGCGCAAGGGCATAAGATGGATGAATCATCAAGTTGTTTTGTTTATGAGCCTTTATATGAATTCAACTGTTGAATTGCTTGTAATATTTGTTTATGCTTTTGGTCTGTTTATCGGAACATGACATCCCGAATATTGTTATAAAATGATTATGCATCTTTGATAAAATGCTTTGATAAACTTTATTTTATCATATTTTGTTTTGGGACAAATTCCGCAACTCTTTTGAATAAAAGAAAAAGATTTACTCTGAAAATATTTTTAAAAGCATAAATAAAACCAATCCTTTCTGGCCGAGATTTTGGGGATGTCACAGTATCTCACCAGGTTTCCTCAACCTGAACCACTCAGTTTATATGCATCACATGTAACAAGACTTAAGCTAGTGGAACTTGATTAGGATGCTAGTGATTAAGAGACAACATCTAATAGTATTCAGGACCATCAGGTCTTTATGCTATAACTTATGTATTTGTATTGATTATAATATCCTTAGAGTTTTAAAGTTTTGGAAACAAACATTTGTAATCAAAATGAACTTTTTTACTGGGATTTTCCGCAAATATAAATAAATGATTTTTAAAGCGTAAAGGAAATATTTAATTAGTTCTGAAAATTAGAGGATGTCACATGAAACAAAACCTCTCTATATGTTGATCGATATGTTTCCATTGTGAACTATGATGATACCCATGTATTGCAGTGTTGATATCTCAGTTCTGTGAATACCGCCACTGCATGAGAACAAGGTATACCTGCACTACTAGAAAAACAGTCTTTTACGACACGCAATGCGTGTCGTAAAACACTCAGACGACGCGCAAATGCGTGTCAAGGAAGGCCTTGTCATAACGAGAGACAACACGCTTTTGCGCGTCGTCTATAGACGACGCGCATTTACGACGCGCAGTTACGACACGCATTTACGACGCTCATTTACGACACGCAATGCGTATCAAGGAAGGCCCTGTCATAAAGGAAGACGACACACATTTGCGTGTCGTAACCTTACGACGCGCGTTTAGGACACGCATTGCGTATCATTATAGCCCCTGTCATAAATGAAGATGACATGCATTTGCGTGTCATAAACTTCAGCAACCATTTACAATATGCATATACGACGTGCTTTTACGATACTCTTTTACACATAATACAAAAATATAGAAAAAATATATATACCAAAACAATCAATTTCATCCAATAACATCATGTCAAAAAATTGTAATACATTGATATTAAAGGATCTAATTGTACATTGTTATTAAGAGGTTTTCCCTAACTATATAACCTAATACTACATTGCTATAAATGGGCACCTTCTTGTTTCAGTAACTCATCATTAAGCTGTCTGAAGAAGCTCTGAAACGTTTCCAATTTCCGTTGTGTCTTTTCCTATTTCCTTAGTTTGTGTACATTGTTGTAAGCAAATGTGTATTGAAGCACCTTCCATGCAATAGTACCCCCTTGACCAATACTAGTATCAAAACATAAAGCACCGTACTACACAAAAACCAACAATCAGTCAACAAAGAGTCAACATTCTTTAAAATACTATATGAAACAAAGAGTGAGCATCCGAGGGCCTCAAAATTGTTGGGGGCTATTATTGGAAATTAATCAAACATTAATTATTGGAGTTATATATATATATATATATATATATATATATATATATATATATATAATCTTTTTTGAAGAAATTGGGATAAAACCATAAAAATAAATACCTCCCTCAGATGGATCATAGAAAATGAATGATCCATAGCCTGAATAGGTTCATCATTAAACAACTTGTTTGCAGGATTTACTTTCACAGAAGTGCGACTTTCTGACCCACCAAAAATCGATGAGATTCCCCAACTTGTGCTTCATGGAAAAATACAAATAAATTCATTTAATTTTTTTTATGCTATTAAAAGGTTCTATAAGTTACATCTTGTTTTTGTTAAAACAAAAGGTTACCAGCTGTTGGCTTCTCAACCTCACCAACTGCTCGAGACCCTGGTTGATTATGCTGTAAACATGCAATTGGAAAGCTATGTTAACTTTTTTTTAAATTTAGAAAAAGAATCTGCTTCTCTAAAATATTCTCCAACAACAATGCTAAAACGGGTTTAAATGTTAAATGCAAAAAAGAGAACCTGTTCTGTGACAATTCCATTAACAGGCCTAGCAAGAATTGCACGTGACTTTATACCCCTTTCAGATTGTGGAGCTTTTTCAGACTCAACTCCATCCTACAAAATATAAAATCAATCAAAAAAAATATATAAGTAAACATGCAAAACCACTAAACTTACAATAAAACATAATATTATTAACCACACCTTTTGCTTCGACACTGTTGTTGCAAGCTTAAAAGATTTCACTTGCTGCAAGGTAACCTCCACAGCTTTACTCTCACCCACAAAATTCGGGTGTGAAGTCTTTATGTAATCCATCTACCCAAAAAAAGAAATATTTTCAACCATGTCACGATAAAAATAAAGAACAGAGATAATGATGCATACATCCATTTCAACTATGTGCCCAATCATGGTTTCAGAAGGCTGATGACCATCACGTAAAATGGTTTCAGAAGGCCTGTTGCATTTTGTATGGCAGTTCTGATCTCATCATCAGTCAAGTCCTCACAAGGGTCAACTTCCTGCAGCAGTAACTCGATTGATTAAATATATTTATTGCAAACTAAGGGATTTGGGCGTTAAATATTAATAGGTGAAAATGTGAAATGGATAATAAAGACACACCTCCAAACTTTTGACAAATATTGACTAGAAAATATAGTGTATTCTTGCTCCTCCTGACAACTCAGATGTTGACATCTCTTTGTTTTTACCCTCAATCGTTGAAGAAAAGGTTGTTTAAAGAAATCATGAAGATCATCTATGAGATTCACCAAACATGCACATGTACTCATTATTAAATATAAAAACAACAAGACCAGTATCACCTTCAGAATACTTTGAAAGAATATTTAGAAGAAGAGCTCCCATGCCAACCTATAAATCAGTAATAAACAGAAGTTAATAAGGTAAAAAGGTAAAAACTTGTCTGAAATAGAATTGATAAGCAGATTAAATACCTTAGACTCTGTAATCTCTCCATAACTAGCATGTTCTTTTGCTACAGAAACTAATGCAGCACTAATACGTGCCTTCAACCCTGGTAACACTGTTTTTATATGTTTCACCAAAATCTACAAAAGAGGACATAAGTTAATATAAAGTTTGATCCATAATGAGCAGATAAAACCCTAGTCCGGATTTACCTGGTTCAACTTTTTTGCCAGCCGGGGTACCCCACAACGATCTGCAAGCTCATTATACACCTACATTGTAAAAATTAGTTAAACCATATGAAAAAAAAGGGTTAGATAAATCATTGAAGGTAAAAAAAAAAGTTGCATATTGGACGACTGCGAAAGAATATATAATATTATTAACCACACCTTTTTTTGGCATAAAAATTATATATATATATATATATATATATATATATATATATATATATATATTAATAAAGTTTTTATTTTGAAAACAGGGTCTGCGTGTGGACGGCTTTTCTATTGGTTTTGGTGTATGTTCTATTCTTGGTGTATGTTCTATTATCAATAGATTCACAAGAATAGTTGGTGAATTGTTTGGTCTTCCAATTGCAATGCTTTTTATGCTACAAGCTATTAAAGTGAGTATAATTAATTAATTGCCTTTAAACTAACAAAACAAATCGTGATTACTTAAAAGTTAAAAGTTATCGAATAGGAGTTTTGGCTTGAATCATGTCTAAGATTTTGGAAGTTTAGAAACACCAAAGCACATGAAGTGTGAAAAAAAGGAACTCTGTGAAGGAAATAAATCAATTTAGAAACTTTCTTCTAAAATAAACAAAAAAAAAATAAAGAAGAATCATATTAAAAACCTCATCAACAAGGAGTGGGATAAATATGGTGAGCATTTTGGACCTAAGATCCACATGATCCGCCTCTTTAGTTGCCTCTGTTGTCCAATCAAATCACCAAATTTCAATGTTCTTGATTCCAACTCCTTAAACTTTTAAAAAATAAATAAGAAAAAGTAGTTTTTTTTTTAATTTGTCAAACCCGAGAGAAGTAGTTCAGCAATCTCCACACCAACAAGGCTGAATCTCATATATATCCAGATGCTAATCTAATGTTTAAATACAATTACAACATAGTTCAAAGAAAAAAATTATAAAAAAACACTAGTTTGGCTGTGAGTTTTTGTATTACCTGAAGGAAGTATATAGCTCCATTGACAATGAAATATGCAGGTCTGAGTTTATCTGCTGGAAGGCTTCTTGCCTGATATTCAGAGACAAGAACCAGATTTATTATTTATATCAACAAAAAAACATTACAACATTGTGACTAAAGATAATAAAAAAAGGATTACATAGTTTCTTAATTGTGAATACCTGATGGTATATCTCAGCCCAGAATAACACAAGTGACATGTATGTTGAGAAAATAGAAAACTAGGAAAATCCAAATTAAAGAGCTCTTACTATGGAAAGGCATATGAATGTATAAGAATCAAATATACAGGTAGATAAAAGGTAAAGAAACTATGAAAATGAGTAGCAACCTTACATCCATTAACCACAAAATTCATCAAGTGGGAAACTTTTTGTGTTGTCCATCCGTATTTTGGTACTCTCAATTGAATGCGAATAAGTTGCACTTGTGTGTTTATTCAGACATGATTATAGTCTTATACACTTAAGCAACCACAAATCATAAATTATATTTCAATCTGAAAAATAATTAAAAAAAAACCCAAATTAGCAAATGCTAAGAACAAATGAACAGACAAAACAGAATAAAATAAAAATCGAAATTGCACCTTGTTAAGTTGTGTTTCCACCATGTGGGCGGGGTTGTCCTCATAAATGCTAGCCAAGGAACGAGCCATGTCTTTATGCTTCCTTCATTTTGACTTGATTCTATTTCTCCATTTACTCGCCTCCCACCCTTATTATCCACAGGTGAATAATCATGTTCATAATAAGAAATCAATTGAGCTTGGGAATTAGGAGAAAGAACAAAAGAACACAAACCTTGGCATAACAGTTAAGCTACATAACATCTGAAATATTCCCTAAGCATGAAAGGTTGCACTTGTAACTTGTAAGTTTGAAATATATTTTGACTTTAAAGGATATCTAATTAGGTTTGCAAAGTTTACTAATCTTTTCCTATAATCTCTAGTTGATAATCACACCAACAATAGAAAACCCCCAAAAATTATCATACCCACAAAGCATATATAGACTAATTAATTCCAAACAGCTCAACTTTTAGCAACGATTAACACAATAAAGGATTACGTACTTGGTAAGTAGCTCTGCTCACAGGGACTGTTCATCTGGATCCCATTCAACCGATAGAAACTTGTAAGATCTTCCTTCCAAAATGAAATAATCCCAGAGAGTGAGACTAAAAGAGTGTGGGATCGAACTAATCACTTATACTGAGAGACGTTGTGTATTCACCTTCAAATGGAAGAAAAGAGAATAAATATAAGACTTCAACATATATGCAGAGAAACAAATCGCTAGAAGATGAATTTAGGTGAAAACGGGTGAACATTGAAGCTCTAAAACGAACTACAACCAAAATCTAACCATACCTCATGAACTGGAATCCAAATTGAAATATAATCCTATGATTTTGGTTGAAAAGACCCAAGAATCAAATGAAAGGGAACATATAATCGTCGTTCTTTCAAAGCCTGTAAAAGAAAAGATAATAAGGATGAATCATGTGGTGTTCAAGAGGAAGATGGAAACAAAACCCTAGAACGGAACCACGAGCTGGTCGGACCGATTAAAAAGTAAGGAGGTTGAGGAGAACCCTAAGATAAATAGTTAAACCCACCTCCAAGTCTTTTTGTGGCGGTGGCTGGACCTCTTGATAGAGGGTGACTCACCAAAGGGAATGGCGCTTCAAACCAAGCAGGATGTGGCACAGTGGCAAATAGCTTTGGGGAAACGCTTGGAATTTTTTTACTTATCGATAGAGATGTTGGCATGAGCGAAGAATGAGGTGAAGTTAAGAAAGGCCGCCCACCATTTTTTATTGGATGATGAAGGAGCTCATCGACATGTTCCCTTTTGAAAAATACAAAGCAATCAATCTGTAGCATCAATTTTACCTTGAACCTCCGATTTCTGATCTTCAACATATGAATGGTTCAAAAGCGCTAGTTAGAAATTATGAGGATATGGCAGAAATTGAACTCCGACATGGGAATGAGGGAGAAAACTAACTCCCATATGGGTTTCATTTTGAAAAACAGGTTTGTTGGAATGTTGGAGAAATCAAACCAGGTTTTAGGGAGAAGTTTTTGAGCCGATAACCTAAATAGTGAAGAGTGAATTTGGAATTAGGAGAAGTCGTACCATGTTTTAGGGGAGAAATCAAACTAGTTTCTTCCTTATTTTGGGAGGACGGACATGAAGAGATCGAGAAAAAAAATCCCTAGTTGGATGATTTTATGACGAGGAGGATGGACCCGGGGAGGTGACCCTATGCTCATCGGAGAAGAAGTAAGCCTGAAGTGAGATCGTCGATTGTTGCAGAGGCCTGGGAGAATCGATCGAGAATCGGAGAGCGTTTTGAATTTCCATGAAAAAGCCCTAGGAATTAGTGAATGAAGGGAGATACAGAGGAGAGATTGAAGAAGCGGGCACTTCAAAATTTTAGAATTTCAGAGGATTTCATTTTTGCCCTTTAAAAACGCGCGTTTGATAAAAAAAAAATATAAAGCGACATTTCTAGAGGACACACATTTAAAACAAGTGCCCTCCGTGTTTGTATTTTTTTTTGTTGGACATTAATTTTAAGGCACGCAAAAATGCGTGTCCTCTATCCTTCAAATTTTGGAAGGCTGACATTATTTTTAAGGACACACAAAAATGCATATCGTAATCAGCGAGTGTCATTGTTTGCGCGTCATTAAAGGGTATATTTCTTGTAGTGCTGATAATTATTGCCTTTTCCCACACGTGTAACAACGAGATTCCAAGTTTACTATACCATTTTTCATTTGGTCAGTCACCTCATATCTGCTTTGATCAATCTAGTATACCCGAAAACCGGAGGATTTGTTGATCCTCCTATCAATAACCTTCTCAGCATACTCAGTAATATCCTTTTTGCTTTCAGCTATAAAAAATTTGTATACATATCTTGTCATGCATAGTTTATTATACTAAAATTATCATGGAAGTATTATAATATAAATAGTTACCTCCAATGTTACGTCGTTGGCACCATCATTGTTGCATAGTTGCTTGAAAGAAATCAATCAACATTGTTATTGGTGGTTTCTATGCGTATCTTAATAACACATTGATGGACTCGACATTGTTTGATGTCATAATATTGTACCGAACCATAGGGAAACACGACCTTTCCTATTTCTCGTAATCGATTCTATCTAGCCATGTATGCCAATCTTTATTTAGTGCACAACGTAGCCTACCCAAGCTTTTTTTGAAATCAGACTGTCGGTAAGCTTTTGTAGCCTCCCAAAACAAAATCTTTGTTCTCTCTTGCTTGCCGATCTTTGCTCTCATATTCATCAACAAATGGTGACAACATAGTTTATAATATGCATTCAGGAACACGACTTGAATAGCCATTTCAACTGAATTGGCTCTGATATGATAGCCAAAGACGACATGTCCCCAATATATTTTTTGTGTCTTGATAAAAATCATATCCATGACTCCCCACTTTCGATACGCTGTCATTGTCCTCCACTAGAAACTGACACTCGAAAAAAATCCCATATACGTACTCATTCCGGAACAAAAACAGACAAATACCCTAATTTTAGCTCTTCGGAACGGACTTCCGGAATGTACGACCGTTCCAGAGTACAACCCAGAATACATTTTTTCTATCCAAAATGTTTGGGGTGTAATCTAATTCCTACCAACAACTCACATCTCATGAACGAAAATAAATGCTCAAGAATATCGTATTTTGGAATACTTTGAGCGACACAAATCTGAAATGTTCTTAAGTGTTTCGAAATAGGCTATTTCAGAGAAAGTAATTATTTTAAAAATAATAATAATAAGTTAGTTATTTCTATAAGGGTTAGTTTCTCAACTTTCTAAAAAAAATGTAATAAATAATATATTTACGGGTTAACTAATCAAGATCAATAAGCCATATGCACACAGAAAAGAACCAAAAAAATAGAGAAGAGTATATGTGATCCTTGTATGCAATGCGTGCCAAAATGAGAACATGAGAGGGTTTGGACATACAGAGATCGATAATCAGAGAAAAATGGAAATGAGAAAGTCACAGAACGGGAAAGAAGGGCAACATCGTAGTTCTTGCTGCTATCGGCGTTTGCTGATGCAACCACGCACCATCAATAAGGGACGACGTTAATCCCTCATTCTACCTGTGGCGTGAATTTTCATTGAACAATGAAATTACTTCCAATTTTTGCATGGTAGATAGATTCCTGAATGTATTTTTCTTATAAACTTCCCAATCGATTTATCTGAGCTCTAATTTTTTCCGAATGCTTTCCCTCTTCAATCCGCCATAACTTATTCAATCTGTTTTTTTTTTTTTTTTGAGTGTGTGTGTGTAGAGATCTGAGGAGATTTGGATTTATGGCAAATAAACTTGGGTTTGGTTGGCCTTTTTTTTTGTCAAATCGGGTATACGATTTGGGTTAATTTTCTCAAAAGTTTAGCGTGGATGGTTTTGTTGATTGTGCTTTGAGCGACTAACCATAAGTTTTCCTGTTGAGGGATTATTTGATCATCTTTTATTCTGATTGTCGTTGTCAGTTTTTTCCCCAGATTTATTCCCTCTTATATATGACCTTTTATTTTGGTTTGATGGAATCAGGGTTTTATACATGTTGACTACATTTTTTCCCCCGTTTGATACGCGTCTGACCGAGTCAAGTCAGACGTTTTTGGCTGACTCGGTCAGCAAAATCTGTTTGATAATCCAATTTTGGCCATCTCGGTCAAGTCAGACGTTTTTGGCTGACTCGGTCAGCAAAATCTGTTTGATAATCCAATTTTGGCCATCTGACTCGGTAAGAAATGTATGTCCGAGAAAGGAGTTGGGAGAAGGCTGACTGAGAAAGAAAGCAAAGCTTTCCAATAATACCCTTGCCCTTGGATAAAAATTCACAGCTCAACAAGTGAAATGGGAGGTTGCAGGAATTGAACTCGGGTCTCCTATATACAAACAATGGTGTTCACCACCAAGCTAGATGGTTTTTTGTGTTTTAATCTCTAAAAGAGTATATTTAATGTCTATTTTGCTGGAAGTTTTTGTATACATTATTATTAATATTGTTAATATTAATATTAATATTAATAATAATAATAATAATAATATTATTATTATTATAAAGAGCACGAGGGTAAAATGGTCATTTTGTATCAGTCAGCACATTCAGTCAGATGTACAATCAAACAACATGATTTCTTTCTCAGTCAGAATTTATTACTCAGACAGACATTTCCCAATCAGCACTTTCTCAGTCAGCAACTATTAAGTAATTAGTTTTGTTTATTGTAATTTCATTTACATGTTTGATTACTTGTTTATTCTAACATCCTACTATCATTTCTTTCTATTATATCATTGCACCTTATAAAGTAAAATGTTTCTAACAAGAAGAAATGAAAGTAGGATGACATATTAAACAAAGTAAGATGCTATATCTTGCAATTAACCGAAAAGTTGTAAAACATACACACACATCCAAAAGTAGAACAAAATCAATTTTCATTGCATAATTTTAATTCAAAGCCAAAATCGAACAAAACAGAAAATTGAAAGCTTACACAAAGGTAAAATACAAAATGGTCCCTTATAATTGAATCTTTTCTTAATTTCCGTCCTTTTTTTTCAAAGTAAAGTGCAATTTCTTGCTATACCGGAAAGAAATGAAAGAATGATGCTATAAATTGAATTATTTTTCAAAGTAAAGTGATATTTCTGCACAATAAACAACTATTTACACAGGAACACACATACAGTTTTTTTCAAAAAAATCTCAAATATATTTTAGAAAAGTACATTGGTATTTGTGGAATTTAAGTATTTAACGCTCCAAAATGCAATCTATTTCTGTTTTTTAGGATTTATAACAACACAATTGCATTTATTTTGGCAATTTCTACTAATCTAAAAGCACATGGTATAAGGGCAGTTTAGGTAAAAATAGACATTTTAGGTATTTTATTTGAAACAGGGACTGTTTCTATCAAGAAAAGTACATAGCTATAACAGCCTACACACATTTTGAAATAAACAACTATTTACACAGGAACAAACTTATGATTTTTTTTCACAAATTTCTCAAATATATTTTAGAAAAGTACATTGGTATTTCTGGAATTTAACACCCGAAAAAGCAATGTACTCGTTTTTAGGATTTATAACATCACAATTTAATATATTTTGGCATTTTTTTAATAAAACACATATGATATATAAAAATGACAATGTTAAAGGTTTTGGGGAATTAATACATAACACGTTCTAGTAGTATATTAAAGTTACAACAAAGGGTATCCAAGGCAGAATGGTAATTAGTACTATACTGCCTTTGGATTGATTATTTAAAAAAAACTAATGCCTATAGAAATTGAAAGTTGAAGAAGAAGCATTATATGATTACACAAACACACACACATGGCACGGCATACACACTTAGATATACACAGCATGAAATAGCATTATGCTTTTGTTTTTTTTGACAATTACATGATTAGACATGCACAAAAAAGTAATACATGTAGAAATCAAAACAGAAAGTAGACGTATTACATGCTTAAACATGCAAAAACAACTAATAATTAAACAAATCGATATATGAAGTACTAACATGATGTTCTTTGGTGTCTTTGGTGCAATTTTCGTGGTGAAGGAAGATGTGCAATCAAAAGATAACTGCGACGGGATGGCGATGAATATTATTGAGATTTCATTTAATACGGGGATTGGATGTATACATGTAACTGCGATTATTTAGCTCTTGATTGTTTGAGATACATTAAAAACTAGTTGTGAGACTCGTATATTATATTGGTTGATTAAAACAAAATGTTAAATAGGAACGATTAAATGAGAAGTTTATTTGAATTTGAAAATTGAAATAAGTGAAAATTATGAGAAAAAAAAACATACAAAAAGTAAATTAATCAAAATTATGTGTTTAGTTATTAGCTCGTGTACTAAATGGATTAATTATAACAAAATGTTAAACACAAAGGTTTAAACTGTAAATTTATTTGAAATTTAAAATTAATAGTTATTATGGTAGGTTTAATTTATGGAAACTAAATCTACCCTAATAAATAAGAATGATTTTGTCACATGTTATTCTCTCATTCAATTGGTCATATGTCATTTTGTCATGATTTTGAAATATATTTATTTTCCACTTATCAATTACTTCATTTTCCATTTCCAATATATCATTAATTTAGTTTCCATAAATAAAACATATCATAATGACTATTAATTTCAAATTTCAAATTTTAAATTTTAATTTCAAATAAATTTACAGTTTAAATCTTTATGTTTAATGTTTTCTTATAATTAACCCGTTTAGTACACAGGTCTGATAACTAAACACATAATTTTAACTTATTTATTTTTTGTATGTTTTTTTTTCTCATAATTTTCACTTAATTCAAATTTCAAATTTCAAATTTCAAATTCAAATAAATTTCCCATTAAATCGTTCATATTTAACATTTTGTTTTAATCAACCCGTATAATATACGAGTGGTTTCACAACTAGTTAATGATATATTGGAAATGAAAAATGAAGTAATGACAAGTGGAAAATAAATATATCTCAAAATTATGACAAAATGACATGTGGCCAATTGAATGAGAGAATGACATGTGATAAAATCATTCTTATTTATTAGGGTAGATTAAAAATATGACATATTTAAAGTTAGATTGTTCATTAGATAAGAAAGAAATCGAATTCCATTTTAGGATGGGATAATTATGGGATAATAATACTTATGAAGTAAATCATATTTCGAAAATATGACGTGATTTATTGGGATTTATTCACCTAGATAAAGAAAAGTGCTTAAAGAAAGTGTCGATTTATAGGGATTATTCAATAGGATTATGTAATACTAGTTTATAATCTGCGGAAACCATAATTATAAAATTAATTAAATTTTCATAGTAAAAAATCAAAATTATTAATCAATTGTTTTAAATAAATTATTTGTTAAAAGATATTTTTCTTAGTTATATAAAATTATAATCTTTAATTTAATTAAATACGTGAAATTATATTATCTTATAATTTGTATTAATTTTATTTTAATTTTTATCGTAATATTATTAATTTAATGCAAAAGAGGAGAGGAGAGGTGATATAATAATGTTATCAAACTTTTAAACTACCAACTTTTTATTTTAGCAATTGACCATAAAAGATAACGTGGAAAGAAAAGGAAAGGGTGAGGGATTGGTCTTTAAGATACAGTTTTATAATCGAATTCGAGTGTCGATTCGTTTCTACTTTGTATTATAAATACATTGACCAATTAATCCAAGTTATTAAGCTTCGGCGGAGTTGCTGAGTGCTGCAGAAATTAATCGATCAAGTAGAAGAGAAAAGGATGCCTGGCAAGTCGTGGGCTGAGCATTGTAATGACAAGAATCCACAGATGCCTGATGAACAATGGGATCGCAATGCACCTATGCCTGCTTCTTTTAATTATATGTTTAAAAAGAAAACCAGTAACGGTGGCGGAGCGATGGCCGTAAAGTATGAGAATACCAAACAGGTCGCTGTCAATTGTGCTAAGTTGGTCAAACAGGGGACTTTCGCCGGTATGCAATGGATTAAAGACAAGTATCAGAAACCCACCCAAAAACGCTGATTCTTATAGTATGTCATCTTTTAATTGGATTTTGGTTGTATTGTCTTAAAAGTTAACACCATCGATTTTATGGGTTTATTCCATGGTTTCTTGTATGATGATCCAATTGTTTGTTGTATGCATTAAAGGTAAATAAGTTATTGTTTATGTTAGATTTTTTGTTTCTAGTGTTTTCTGTATCGGAGGTCCTTGATGGCTGATGTGATTAATGTCTTGATTGGAGGTATATTTTCAAATTCCAATCAAGCTTCTGTGTAGATCAAGTCGAATTTATGAAAATTAGTCTGGTTGGCCAACAGACAGATCTGAATGAACTAGTTACTTTATCCCTATACACCATTGACATTTGTTACTCAAAACATGATTATATATGATAGAAGGAGATCTTGTGTTGTGCAGTGTTTGGTATGTATTTAACCAAGACATAATTAGAATAGGAGTGGTTAGTTTGCTAATAAAAAAAGAGTTTTATGTCAATAAGAAATAATGTAATATTTTTCCTTATAGTATTATTTCTTGCTGTTCAAAAAAACAAAATAAAAAATCCAAATTAAGAAAAAGTAGAATTATATGGGAAAAGTCTAGCTCTAATATATTATTTATGCAAAAGTCATTATTGTCATATTATCTCCGTCATCAAAACTAGTCTTAAAACAAATCTCTTGTCTGTGCATTCATATTACGTGTAACAAAGACAACCTAATGGACTCAACTACTTTGATCTCATAAATTGACTTATGAAGATGCGAAGTTTGTCAAAAATCTTCAATAAATCATTCATACTAAATCAAATGAAATTATATGAACTAGTAGGAATTACATGCGCCGTTGGCGCTGGATTGGATCTGGTTCACGTAAATGTTGTTAAATTTTTGTTTTGTATTTCATTGTATAATTAAAGGTTTTGGGCTTTTGGCAAGTTCCATAACAAATTAACAAAATAACAAAAAAATTCAATCAAGTATATACATTCGACCAAAAGATGTAACAAATGAACTTTTACTTCTGATACCTGTAAACCAAAAGATAGTCTTATTTAGTGTTATCTGATAGGGAAATCTTCGAAAAAACCCTTTTCAGGCGGTTTCGCAGATTTAGCCGGTATTCTGTCCTTTTTCGTTAGTTTGCTCAAAATTTTGGGACTTTTCCAAAAATTACTTGATAACCAAAATATTGGGACTTTTCTGAAAATTATCATGGAATTAATGGATATTATTATTAACAAATCATTTATAAACACAAAAAATATTTTTATTATAAAAAAGAAAATACATTTGTTGCTAATTTCTAGAAATAAATTGGTTGTCTAAGTACTCATCTATTGTTTGTTGACCACTCAAACTCTTTACGTTCCTCCTATGCATTGTTGTGGATCTGATGGTGAGATGTACTCAGTTAGTGTTCCTTTAATGTTGGTGTTCATCTTATGTTGTTTAACCTAACTACCACTCAACATCCATACCTCACATGTTAACAACCATCAGCTAACACACATCTATCAAATGCGAAAAGTGATCCATGAATGATAATTTATATGGAAACAAGTGAAGGGTGATTATCTATTTAAATTGTCAGTCAAAGTTTACTTTTCAGTCTCGATAGATGTGTGTAATTTGATGGTTGTTATCAGGTAATGTATGGAGGTTAGGGGGTAATTAGGTTAAAGAACATAATAAAATATCTATATGTTCAAGAATCGTTGTGTAATGATATTTTCTAATAACATGTGATCATATAGCGTCATGCCTAATAGCAAGTAGACACTTATGATTGTGTATTAATAAATATTATCAAATATTGTATTGGTCACGCCTAACAAGTTACTTCTTACTATGACACCCACAACGATACATAGGAGGAACATAAGGACTTTGAAATGGTCAACAAACAATAGAGAAGTACATAGTCAACCATTTTATTCCTAGAAATTAGCTAAAAATGTATTTCCTTTGTTTATAATAAAAAAATTTATATGTTTATAAATGATTTATTAATAATAATATCCATTAATTCTGTAACATCCCAAAAATACAACCCAAAATATTTTGTTTGAAAACTTTACTAAACCATAATATCAAATATTGAAAGATAAAAACCATGAATCGTGTATCTCAAAATGTCATAATAGATTTATCAAATCGAAACTAGTGTCAAGATCGTATCAAAATATCAGAGTCTAACTCCCAGGCTAAATTGTGGTATGTGTCATGCCATCATCCCGAGCCCTTCCCTTTGCTAGCTGAAGTACCTGAAACCAAAACTGAAACTATAAGCACGAAGCTTTGTGAGCTCCCCTAAACTACCATATACCATACAATAACATATAAAGCACATACTGGGCCTTGCCCACTGCATCGGACCGAAGTCCGGAACTAACTAGGGCCTTGCTCACTGCATCTGACCGAAGTCCGGAACTGCATCGGACCGAAGTCCGGAACTAACTAGGGCCTTGCCCACTGCATCGGACCGAAGTCCGAAACTGCATCAGACTGAAGTCCGAAACTGACTAGGGCCTTTTCCACTGCATCGGACCGAAGTCCGGAACTGACTAAACATAGCATAACATAATCATAGTATATAATATGAACACATATACTGCATACTGCATCGGACCATAGTACGGAACACATAACACATACCATGCCTATATCACAAAGACACAAAGCATACTGAACTACTGCATCAGACTGTAGTCCAGAACTAATGCTAACTAAACGGGTCGGCATTGTGGCCGTAGACCCGTTCCTACTGGAAGGAAAACTCACCTCGTAAGGTTGGCTGCTGAAATGCTGCTCGGAAACTGTCTGACTGCTGCTCCGGTAACTCCCCGGCTACAATTCTCAAAAGACGCTTAATCAGACACTGATAACTAATCTTAGGGTAAAATGACTATTTTACCCCTGGTCAAAGTCAACAATCCGTTGACCTGACTCGCCGAGTTGGGCCGCCAACTCGTCGAGTCCCTATCTTTCCTTCTACTCCCCTTCCCGACTCTACTCGTCGAGTTTAACCAAAACTCGACGAGTTCTCCTTCTTTACTGATATCCTGCCAACCTTCATCCGACTCGCTGAGTTGTATGATCAACTCGTCGAGTTCACCTTCAACATAAGAACACGTCCAGTGTAACATCCCGAAATTCAGGTACAGCTATGTAGCCCTTCTTTTATTCAAAGTGTCAAGTTAAGCCCTTAAGAGGAATTGGTAGCAAATGAGTACGCTGGGCGTACTCAAGAGTACGCTGCGCGTACTCATGCGCTTATTTTGGACGCGGACTCGCCTGAGTACGCTGGGCGTACTCAGGGTTACGCTGGGCGTAATGCGTCCATGTGCAAACCCTAATTTCTGACTTGTGCCCTATATATTGGATGCTAAGGCTCATTTCTCAGCCTCCATAGCAGTGAGTAAAACCCTAAGAGAGAACTTTTCATCGTTCTTAGTGAGTGTGTGTGATTTTGGAGCTAAAAGTGCCTTGGTGTGCTAGTGAAGAAGAAGGAGAGGAGTTTGTGGAGACTAGAGCTTGAAGTGCAAGTTTGGATCTGAGATCTACAGAGGAAGGAGCTGCATTTGGAGGTATAAAGTTCAAAACTTTCCTCTTAATTTGGTTTGTTGCTTCATGGACCATTTTAGGGTTAAAAGTCCCAAAGGTGGAGACTTTATGAGTGTAATGAGCTCCATGGACCTAGATCTGTCCCATTTCAGTGGTATTTGTGTTATAGATCCATAAAGTTCCCATCTTGGTCGTGGATATGAGATTATGCTTGAGTATTGGGCTTTCTAGTGTTAGGAAATGGTATATTTTGGGTGTTATTGACTTGTTCAGCCATGCAAAGGCTTAAAGTCATCGACTTTATGGATTAAGAGGCTTAGAAATGGTCAGATCTAAAAGTTAGACGTGAGTCTTAACTGTTTAAGACCTCAAGAGCTAAGGGACTGAAACTGGGATTTACGCCGGGCGTAATCCCAGTACGCGCGGCGAACGGGGTGGCGTTCCCCGATTCTGAGAGACTGTCGGGTACCCCCAACGTACACATCTGGTATGCGCAGCGTAACCCGGAGGGTTGACTTTTGGTTGACTTTTAGGGTTTGGTCTATAGTGGGGCCTTTGAGTTATGAGAGGGGTAAAATGGTCTTTTACCCTTCTGAGAGTACTAAGAGGAGGAATAGTCTAGCCTTGAGAGATGTATTGATTTAGAGTATTTATTTCACATGATTAGGCGGAGGCTAGACCCGATTTTACAGAGTTCGAGCTTTACCGAGTTACCCGAGGTGAGTCTTCTCACTATACTTTACCTAGAGTGGTAATTAGAGCTATGAGACAGAGTATTGTGTATGCTTTTGCATGATGTGATTTCTATGTGTTATATGCTATGTATGTTACAGAGTTTTCAGAGTTAGGACCGGAAGGTCCACAGAGTTAGGGTCAGAGGACCCATAGAGTTAGGGCCAGAGGGCCCACAGAGTTATGGGACTGGGGGGTCCCACAGAGACACTTTGACCAGAGTGTCAAACAGAGTTATAGCCTCGAGTGGCTAATATGTGTTATGTGTGGTATTTTGGGGAACTCACTAGGCATTTATGCTTACAGTGTTGTGTTATGTGTCTCAGGTACCAGCGAGGATCGCGGGAAGGCGCCGGCTTGATCAGTACACACGCGGGGAGATTTTATTATGATCTTGGGAGATGATGTTATGTGATACAATGGTGTTTTTATAACGATTATGAATGAAAACGTGTTTTATAAAATGTGAAAAATTGTTTTGAAAATTTGGGTGTTACATCCAGTCTGTGACTCGCCGAGTTGTATGAACAACTCGTCGAGTCTGTTCTTACGGGTAAGGAGATTGCCTTGGACTCGCTGAGTCAGGGCGTAGACTCGTCGAGTCCCTCTACACTCAAATCCATGTCTTAACTCACTGAGTCTTTACTCCACTCACTAAACAAACTCGCTACTACTGAACAGGGAATCTAAGACTCGCGACCTGACTCGCCGAGTCAGAAGAACGACTTGCCGAGTCCTTTGCATGCAGTTTCTATTTAGTCGATTCTAATCAGTTTTAGTGCATCGAATTCATAGATCTGGGTTTCTGGGACTATCTGAACACGTAAAGTTGCTAATTTTACGTGTATCTATGATGCAATGAAGCAATAACACTCAAACTTGGCTATTATGGGGGTTATTTGTCTAGAACAAAGCCATGGCTGCCAAAAGGTGGCCTTCTTGAGCTCCTGGAACTCAAGAGAGGCTAGATCTGAGATATAGCTTGATTACAAAGCTTCATCACTAGGGATTTGGGGTTTTTGAGCTCAAAACCATCAATTTGGGGACAAACTAGATCTAGCAATACAATAACCAAGATGAAAGCTTTATTACCAGAAAGGATGGCCAAAGAGGAGTATAATCTGGATCTACTTCTTCTTCCTTGAGTTCTTCTACCTTCTCCTTCCTTTTCTTGCTCAACAATGCACCAAGATTCCTTCACAAGGGCAAAGATCACTCACACACACTTCAAGGAGGCTAGGGTTTCGGGAATAAGTCTCTGAGAGGTGAAGGAGGCTGGTTTGGGGCTATAATGGTGTTTAAATAGGGTACACACCCTGAAAATTAGGGCTTCATCCAGGCTGGCGGACTCGCCGAGTCCGGAATATGGACTCGTCGAGTCGCCACGCCAACTCCACGTGCTGACCCGCTGCTACTCGACGAGTTAGGGCCACTGACTCGTCGAGTAACTTCTAAAATAAGAAGAAAAATAAGGTTTTAAATGCATACCAGGAAAGGGGCGTTACAAATTCCACAGTAATTTTCAGAAAAGTCCCAATATTTTGGTTATCGGGTAATTTTCGAAAAAATCCTAATATTTTGAGAAAAGTAACGAAAAAGGACAGAATACCGGCTAAATCTTCGAAATCGGGCAAAAAGGGTTTTTTCGAAGTTTTAGCCGGTATTATGTGCTTTTCTATAAACAAAAATTAGTTTGGGACTTTTTCATAAATTAGACTAAAATTATAGGACTTTTCTGGAGATTTCCCTATTTGATACAAAACCTAATACATCAAATTTTGTTATAAATCCTAAGTGGCAAATCTTAATGTAACATCACAACCGTCAGGTATTATTAATCTTTTTCCCATTTAGACTTCATGTCTAAGGTCTACTCGACGAGTTGGCGCATGACTCGTCGAGTAGCAGCGGGCCAGGACACGTCAATTAATGAGTGACTCGTCGAGTCGGCATGAAGACTCGACGAGTAGGAGCTGGCAGTGGAAACCCTAATTTTCAGTGTTTTGCACCCTATATATTGGACCATTAGCGCCTCCCACTGTCCTCTATCACCCTCTTGAGACCCAGAAACCCTAATTGCTGTGAGTGAGAGCTTGGAGAGTGTTTTGGAGCTTTGGGGAGTGACTTTTGTGAAGGAAACTTGTAGATCAAGAGGCTAGCATCAAGAATTCTGTGTGGATCCAGAGTCTACTTCAGTTTGGACACGTTTTGGAGGTAACCAACTGTTACCTTAACCTCTTTTTCTTCTAGAATCATTCATATGTGAAAACTAGGGCTTTCTTTAGTTATTCATGAAGGGATTTTGGTATGAGAGCTAGATCTGAAGTTGAAACTTCAGATCTAAACCTCTTTTGAGTCCTAAGTCCATAAAGTTTCCAGCTTTTGCAAGGATGAGACTCTCCTATGGTGTAAAGCTCCATTAGAAGCTTAGATTGGTCATTTAGAGCCTTTAGGGCCTTGCATGTGTGTAAAGTTTGCAACTTTACGTGTTAAACATGCCTTAGAAGCTTGGATCTGTAATCTGGAACCTTGGCATGGCTTAAAAAGCGTCTGCATGGATAAAGGTCTGCAAGGACTCGGCGGGTCATATGAAGATGGTCGTGAACTCGTCGAGTTGATGAACAAACTCGGCGAGTCCGTTGAAGATTGCCTTGAACTCGGCGAGTCGTTCGAAGACTCGGCGAGTCGGCTAGGGTTTCTCCCAATTCTTGGACACGTATGAATTCGGCGAGTTAAAGGGGAACTCGACGAGCCAATCAAGGATTTCACGACTTCTCGAGTTCAGGAAGGACTCGACGAGTCGGTGAACTACACTCGACGAGTCGAGTCAACATGGACTGTTGACTTTGACTGTGGACTTTGACTTTGACAAGAGTTGACCAGTTGACTTCTGAGGGTATTCTGGTAATTTGGAGATTTATGAAAAAGGGTTTTATGGTAACTATAGGTGGTGGAGTTCGTGTTGGTGATCCGGGAGTTGAGCTTTCTAGTTTCAGACGACAGTTGCAAGGTGAGTTATCCTCACTATACTAAGGGGTCTAAGGCACCAAGGCCGACCCATCGGATATGTTATCTTAGCAGTGTTAGATGTTGAGTATAAGTTAGTGCTGCATGCTAGTAGTTATGTCAGTTAGGTAGACCTGTAGGACTACCTGTGTTGTTATATGATTATTGCATGCTAGTGGTTATGTGGTATGTTATATGTTATGTAGGATGGGTTGAGGTTGTACTGCTCCGTGCGGTAGCCAACAGACCTTAGGAGCATTCCAGTTACGGGATAAAGGGAGACTCGTACTGTGGGCTCGGGAGCATTCCAGTTACGGGCTAAAGGGAGACTCGTACTGTGGGCTCGGGAGCATTCCAGTTACAGGCTAAAGGGAGACTCGTACTCTGGGCTCAGGGGTAATCCAGTCTGTAAAGTTGGGGACCCATTACATGTTGTTCAGTTTGTTATGATATGTTTATATGGACTGTATGTGTATCGGTATTTTGGGGGGAACTCACTAAGCTCTCAGGCTTACAGTTTCAGTTTATTGTTTCAGGTACATCAGGGGATCGCGGCAAGGCGAAGGCGTGATCGTACAGCTCCTCATGTTTTGTCTATGTTTCTGGGAAAACTCTGATATTATACATTTTGAAAACAAAGTTGTAATGATTTTTAATGTTTTGAAATGTTTTTAAAAGTTTAAATTGGTTTGAATTTTTGGGTGTTACACTTAAATATTTTATTTTAACTAAATACATAATGTTAGTTTTGACTTAATTTAGATTAAAATTATTTCCAAAACCGATTTGTTCTTGAATGAAGACGATGTGTTCATCAATTCATTGTTTGTTTGGAAGAAATTATCCATAAAAAAAATCAACTATGTTCTTCTTTAGAGTAATATGATTGTAAGTAAATAAACATATACAAGAAAACAATATACCAGATTATACATAGTCCTATATTTGATTAATTTATCCTTATAGACAATTACTTAGATTCATATTTGTGTGGTGCAAGGAGAGTGATACTAATCCAAGTCATCAATAAAAGCATCAGCCAACTTGTCACATTTAGCCTTTAAACGGATCTCAATCTGACGAAGAAGTGGCATTTGGTATTCTCCCACATCCTACAACAGTTTATCCATATTGTATAAAACTATAAGCACATATCAGGAACATAGGAAAAAAAACTAAACAAATAGCAACACACCTAACTTTTACTAATAAGGGAGGAAAAACACATGGTCAACTTACCATAGGTAATGACACATGTTGGACGTGACTTAACTAAACCCAAAAAAATTGGTTAAACTCAGGGACAAAAAATATGAAATTACTCTTGATTACCATATTTTTTGGCTCATTATTACCTATAATCACTTGATTTTTTTACTCCAAGCAACCACAAATTGCTTTCACCACATATAAATATAATTACTTTTAACAGCAGATATACCAAAAATCTTTTGAACCATATGATAATCTACGTGATCTTTGAGGAAAATAAAGGGTATCTGTCAAATTAAAGATACCGATACTTTCTACTTGATCCTTAAACCATTCAACGGATTGTTCTTTTGATAAATCAATGCTTTTGGGTGTGTTCCAATAGCCACCTATGCATATTACATCTTCAATAAATATAAGCTATACCAGTAAACACATTTTAGCATATTCAAGTCTTGGAATAAAATTTAAAGTCTTAGGAATAAATTTTGAAGTCTTAGGAAGGGTTAATGTCATAAAAACCCTTAACTTTTCAGGGTTTTGTCGGTTTTGCCCAAAGTTGAATTTTATTAGGGGTGGCAAATCGGCCATCGTGTCGTGTTTTTGTCTGACATGACACGACACAACAAGGTTTTTTGTAACATGACACGACACAATGTCATGTTTTTTTCAACCAACACGAAAACGAACCGATTAAAAAACAACAAACACGACACGACACGATAAAGATGACATAATATAACAATTAATTATTTAATTAATACTTAATCATACATAACACGAAAAACACGACTGACAAATGCTAAATCGTGTCAATTTCGTGTCGAATTTTGAACACGAACACGACACGACGTCGTGTTTTTTATACTTGACACGAACACGACACGAACACGAATTCGAGTTTCAGTTTCATCCCAATTTCGTTTCATGTCGTGTATTTTTGTCGTGTCGTGTCATCAATTGACACCCCTAAATTTTATGTCCGTTTTTACCCTCAAATTTTCGAAAAAATGTTCGGTTTTACCATTTTACCGGTGATAACCGGTTTTCTAGGTTACCATAATATTAACTTCACAAAAAAACCCTTAAGTTTACAGTTTTTTTTACGTTTTTACCCTTAAGTTTATAATTTTTTTACACTTTTAGCCTAAGTATTTTTTTTTCATAATATACGTATTCATGTAAAAAAATCGTATTTATATATGAAAAAAATGTTTAATTAAATACCGTATTTACATTTTTTTAATGTTATATATATATATATATATATATATATATATATATATATATATATATATATATATATATATATATATATATTTGTGTGTGTGTGTTTGCAAGGTTATACCATTTAAAAAAGTAAAAAAATATTTTTAGAATTATGAATACATATTTTATAGATATAGTTTTTAGAAGTATAAATACATAGTTTTATATGTTTAGAAATATTAATATGTATCTATACTTCTAAAAATATATGTATATACTTATAAAAACGTAAAAAAAAATATTTGTACTTCTAGAATACATATTAATATTTCTAATATATATATATATATATATATATATATATATATATATATATATATATATATATATATATATATATAAAACACCGTAAATTTTCAAACAAATTTTTCATTTTCAAAATCATATAATTCTCATAAACATAGTTCACAAATCTCCAAAATGACAATTTATCAAAAACACATGTTCATAAAATTGTTTAAACACGATCCAGGATCCTCAAAACATAACTCCGCCTCATGTGTACAATCAAGCCGGCGCCTTCCCGTGATCCTGAGAAGTACCTGAAACACATAACACATAATACGGTAAGCACGAAGCTTAGTGAGTTCCCCAAAATACCACACATAACTCATTAGTCTCTCATTGCTATATCTCAAATAAGACCCTCTGGTCAATGTGTCTCAGTGGAACCCTCCGGTCCCACAACTCGGGCGGACCCTCCAGTCCTAACTCAGTAAAGCTCAGAATAATACACAACATAAATTACAAAGACATAATGCAGGATATCACACTACTCAATATAAACACACAAGACCCTCCGTTCACACAAAATCACCACTCAAGGTAAGTATAGTGAGAAGACTCACCTCGTAAGCAAGTAAATAAACCTCGTACACGAATCACCGATCTAGCCTCCGCCTAACACATATGATAATTATCTCTAATTAACACTCCAGTCACAACTCTAAATAAACCAAAGGCTATTCTCTCTCTCCAACTCTTGGAATGGGTAAAAGACCATTCTACCCCTCCATGGTCTCAATAATCCCTGTCTTGACCAAACCCTAAGGTCAACTGAAGTCAACACTCGAGTCAACAGTCCATGTTGACCCGACTCGTCGAGTGCATCTATGTGACTCGTAGAGTTCCCCTGTTCCTTCAGAAAAGTCGCGAAAACCCAACTTAACTCACCGAGTTGTCTCATCAACTCGTCGAGTTACTTTTGTCCAGTCTCGTAGGGGAAAACCCTAGCCGACTCGTCGAGTTGGCTCATTTAAGGCAGATTTACAACCCCAGACTCTAAATCTAGCCTCCCAAGGCTGAGATACCACGTAAAGCTCCAATCTTTACGTTCATGCATGGCACTTAGGGCTTAAAATGCCAAAACAAGTCCCATTTAGGGTCTTAAGCATAAAAGCTCCTCTATGGCTGGATAAAGCTGGGACCTTTGGACTCTAGGGTCCTCATAAGGTCCAGATCTGAAGTCTCAATCTCTTGGTGAGTTCAACACACTCAAAGTCTCAAGGAAAGATGGAAAAAGCCCTAAAAGTCCATGAAAACGAGATCTAAACACAAAAATGAGCAAGGTGAAGACTTTTTACCTTCCACATAAGCTATAGATGAAATAACACCAGATCCAACAGCCTCTTCTCGTTCCTTGCCTTGATACTGTTCTCTTCTCTTCAAAAGGTGCACCAAAATTCCCAAAGATTAGCTTTCTTTCTCTCTTAGCTCAAAATAGGCGATTAGGGTTTCACACAGGGGAGTAAGGTGGATGGTGAGGCGGAAATGAGGGCATAAGGTCCTTTAAATAGGACCCAGCACCGTAGAATAAGGGTTTCCTCTCACAGCGCCAACTCGCCGAGTTGGTCTCTCCGACTCGTCGAGTTGGTCATAAAACCCACGTGGTCAATCCGCCTCTACTCGACGAGTTGGGGCATCCAACTCGTCGAGTTGCTCAAATAACTCATAAATTAATATATAAATATTATACCTGGGAGTCGGGATGTTACAGTTCTCCCCCACTAGAATCAGACTTCGCCCTCGAAGTCATGCTCCGGAAACAACTCTGGGTACTGCTCGCGCATCTCGGACTCCGGCTCCCAAGTCCACTCAGATCCCCTGCGATGCTCCCACTGCACCTTAACCAATCGCACCTCCTTGATCCTCAGGGTCTTAACTTTTCTATCCAAAATTGCTATCGATCTCTTGATGTAATTCAGGCTAACATCTACCTGAATGTCCTCTAAGGGTACCACCGCCGTCTCATCAGCTATACACTTCCTCAACTGAGACACGTGGAAGGTGTTATGAATCTGGCTCAACTCTACAGGTAGCTCCAACTGATAGGCTACCTTCCCCACTCTAGCAGTCACTCTGAAAGGACCGATATATCTAGGACCCAACTTTCCCCGCTTCCTGAATCGGATCACCCCTTTCCACGGGGATACCTTTAGGAGGACAAAATCTCCAACCTGGAACTCTAGCTCGGATCGTCACTGATCTACATAACTCTTCTGGCGACTCTGAGCTGTCATTAACCTCTGTCTGACCTGCTGAATCTGCCCATTCGTCTTGAGCACTATCTCAGTGCTACCCATCACTCTCTGTCCTACCTCTCCCCAACAGATGGGAGTCTGACACCTCCTCCCATATAAGAGCTCAAAGGTAGGCATACCAATACTGGAATGATGGCTGTTGTTATAAGAAAACTCAGCCAAGGGCAAATAGGTGTCCCAACTTCCTCCGAAGTCCATAACACATGCTCGCATCATATCCTCAAGCGTCTGAATCGTCCGCTCACTCTGCCCGTCAGTCTGTGGGTGGTATGCGGTACTGAAGTGCAATCGGGTACCCAACTCCTCATGAAACCTCTTCCAAAACTTGGAAGTAAAACGCACATCCCGATCTGACACTATCAATATCGGCACTCCATGTCGTGCCACCACCTCTCTCACATAAATCTCGGTCAATCTCTCTGCAGAAGAGCTCTCACTAATAGCAAGGAAGTGGCACTCTTCATCAACCGGTCCACAATCACCCATATCACATCGACACCTCGCATGGTTCTTGGTAATTTGGTGATAAAATCCATGGAAATATGTTCCCACTTCCACTGGGGAATCTCTAGAGGCTGTAACGGGTCATGTGGACGCTAGTGCTCCGCCTTAACCCGACGACAGGTCAAGCACCTCTCAACTACCCATTCCATATCCCTCTTCATACAGGGCCACCAGTAATCTCTCTTCAGATCCAAATACATCTTAGTGGCTCCTGGATGGATCGAGAATCTTGATCTATGTGCCTCCTCCATCAGTATGCGCCGAGCTCCACCTGTATATGGCACCCAAATCCGCCCACGGAAAGTCATAAGCCCCCGACTATCCGTCTCAAACTCAGAAACCTGTCCGGCCACTCGCTCCCTCTTGAGGTTCTCTGGCCTCACAGCCTCCACCTGAGCCTCTCGGATGGTATCTAGGACTGGAGTCATCACCGTCATCCTCATGCACACGTCTCGAAACGAAGCACTCTTTTCTCTACGGCTCAAGGCATCGGCTACCACATTAGCCTTGCCTGGGTGATATAAGATCTCGCAGTCGTAGTCTTTCACTACATCCAACCACCTCCTTTGTCTCATATTCAGGTTGGGCTGATTCATGAGGTACTTCAGGATCTTATGGTCCGTGTATGTGGTGCACCGGACTCCATACAGATAGTGGCGCCAGATCTTGAGGGCGAACACCACCGCCCCTAGCTCCAAATCGTAGGTGGGATACCTCATCTCATGAGGCTTAAACTGCCTCGATGCATATGTTATCACATGCCGCCTCTGCATCAACACTGCACCCAACCCTGATATAGATGCATCACAGAAGACTACAAAGTCCTCCACTCCCTCGGGAAGGACTAACACTGGAGCTTCGCACAATCTCTGGTGAAGAGTCTCGAATGAGGCCTGCTGCTCGGGCCCCCAGGCAAAAGTAACACCCTTTCGGGTCAATCTGATAAGAGGAACAGCAATCTTGGAGAAATATCTGATAAATCTCCGATAGTAGCCGGCCAAACCCAGAAAACTCCTGATCTCGGACGGGGATCTCGGAACCTCCCATCTCATAATTGCCTCACTCTTGGCCGGGTTGACCAATATCCCATTATGATTAACGAGATGTCCCAGGAACTGGACCTCTCGTAACCAGAAATCACACTTGGAGAATTTGGCATAAAGCCTCTCAGCCCTCAATACTCCAAAAATCTCCCGAAGATGCTCATCGTGCTGCTCTCTGGACCTTGAGTACACCAGAATATCGTCGATGAACACGATCATCGATCGATCCAACATGGGCATGCACACCTGGTTCATGAGATCCATGAACGTTGTTGGTGCGTTGGTGGGCCCGAAAGGCATCACCACAAACTCGTAATTCCCATAACGAGTTCTGAAGGCCGTCTTCTGGATATCCTCCTCGCAAACTCTCATCTGATGATATCCAAATCCCAAATCAATCTTGGAAAACCAAGATGCCCCCTGCAACTGATCGAATAAATCGTCGATCCTCGGTAGTGGATAACGGTTCTTGACCGTCAGCTTGTTCAACTCCCTATAATCGATGCACATCCGGTGTGAACCATCTTTTTTCTTGACAAAAAGGATCCGTGCTCCCCACGGTGAGCTACTTGGTCTGATGAAACCCTTCCCCAACAGCTCCTGGAGTTATGAGGATAACTCTTACATCTCTAGCGGTGCAAGGCGATAAGGTGCCTGGGCAATAGGCGCCGCTCCCGGAACCAAATTGATCCGGAACTCCACCTGCCTCTCAAGAGGCACACCCGACAACTCCTCGGGAAAAACATCCAGGAACTCGCACACTATCGGAACCTCAGCGATAGAACTCGGCATCTCTGTAGCAACCCGCATATCCATCACGTACGCCAAAAAGCCCCTACAACCCTACTGTAGACTCTGTCTCGCCCTGGCAGCAGAGCAGAAATTTGATCCAGATCTGGTACCCTCGCCATACACCGTAAGCACTCCCCCACTAGGGTCTCGTATGGTCACCATCTGACGCTCACAGTCAATCACAGCTCCAAACCGACTCAACCAATCCACGCCCACTATGACACAGACATCACCCACCGCGATCGGTACCAGGTCTATCGGGAACTCAACACCAAAAATATCTAGTACACATCCTCGGAATACATCAACAGTGAAAACCGCATGCTTGTCGGCTATAGAAACCCTCAGAGGTCGACTCAACGCCTCACGTCGGATACTGATGTGACGACTAAAAGCTAAAGACACGAAGGATCGACTCGCACCCGAGTGAAATAACACCAAAGTAGGTGCAGAACTCACAAGAAAAGTACCTATATACAACACAGAATAAGCACAACAAATCTCAAAATAATATAAATAAGGAAATACGTACCAGCCACGACATCAGGTGCTGCGCGGACCTCCTCCGTTGTCAGCTGAAAAGCTCTCCCACGAGCCATCGGAGCCTTGGCCTTCACTGGCCGACTATTAGTAGCACGCAAAGCAACGGGAGTGGAACCCTGGGCTGATCCCTGAATGAGCTGCGGGCACTCGGCCTTCCGATGGCCGGTCTATTTGTAGTGAAAGCAAATTGCAAACTGTAACACTCATAAAAATCATGCCGAAAAACTTTTTAAAACATTTCAAAACCCATGATTATTACAAAACTTGTTTTCAAAATAGTATAATGTCAGAGTATCCCATAATCCCATCATAAAATCATATAATGTGAGGAGGTGTACGATCACGTATTCACCTTCCCGCGATCGTTAGAAGTACCTGAAACAAAATCAACAATTGTAAGCCCGAAGCTTAGTGATTTCCCCCAAAATACCAATGCCATACAGATATAACCATATCTATAAGTCCCAAATCTTCTTGTGTATCAATCAGATCCATTTGATGGTGCGGAATCCCAATCAAACGGATGATGCCAGATCTAATGAAGAAGAAGGAGAAGAAGAATATGATGAATCTTGTATGATTTGATATGAATGAGGATCCAGATACAAGATTCACACACACTAACACACACTAAAGCTCCTCTCTTCTCTCTAACTTTCTCTCTCTACAATATGCTCTCACTTCTATCTTACACATGCACTCCTCACCCTATATATAGTAGACATGGGTTGTGAATGGGTTTACGGCCGTAAACCTGTTCACGGCCGTAAACACAACCGTAAACACGTATACGACCGTACACACCAAGCTGTTTACGGTCCTAGACATAAAAATACATTTTCCTAGAAAAGTAAAGTATAAACCATATTTTTGACCCAATAATCTCCCCCTTGGTTTATAGCTTTCTTTTCTAATTGACCCAACAAAGTCCCCCTAAAAAGGTAGCTGGCTTTTCCTGTTAATCTTCATTAGGATCTTGGCTTCAGCATTAATCTTCAAATTCTTCACAACTTCAAGATGAGCTTGATGAATCTTCAATGAATGACTTCATCTTGAGTAGTTGGGTTTTTCTTCAGAATTTGACTCTAAACGCACATTGGATGAGGACGCTTTGTGATAAGATTCTTGAAAGATAGCGCTTTCAGCTTGAGAATCTTCAGAGAGAACAACAGAGAGAACTAATCTTCTGGATCACTTCAGCAAGAATAGCAACAGACTGATTGAGGAGGCTTCAATGCAATCCGTCACATAACCTTCAAGTGCAGCTTCACCTTGCTTCTGGGGCTGAAAGATTGAATGTTGAAAGAATAATATTCATTTCTTGCTCCTTCGAATGACAATTCTTCGATGATCACGGATGAAGCCTTGGCTCAGAAATCTCGATATAATCTCCATTAGTCTCATCTATATCTGAATTCACTTTTCAAGACAAAACAAAACTAAAAGAAAACTTAGCACACAATATTTTTTTATTTTTCATATTTTCTGAAATTTAAAAAAACAGAAACAAAAATATTTTTTGGATTTTTGATTTTTTTTTTCTGAACAAGAAACAAAACAGAAATAACACTATTTTTGGATTTTTTCAACTTTCTGATTTTTGTTTGATTTTTGATTTTTTTTTAATTCTCCCCCTAAATTTGTGCATAGAGGAAAACTATGAACAAATTTAACAAAAGCAAAAATATTTGGGATCAAAGTTGTCAAGCAATCCAATATCGTTTATCAGCACACGCCTGCATGTCTAGATCTGGTCAATCACCGGTATTGTGGTCCACTTAAACACAAAGGATGTTAACAATTTGGACAGATTATAGGTGACAAGTCATTGTGATATATATTCCTAAATGGACATTTAGCTGACGACGACCAAGGATATTGTTGTCCACTTAAATTAAGCAGCAAGATCTACAGACAACTTATTTAATGGTTCAATTTTAGATGTGCTAAAACATGTTTCCCACTTCCCGATATACCCCGGTAATCAAGAACTTCCAAAGAACTCCTTACTTTAGGTGAGTATTCAATCATTAAGAAAGAAGTCGAATATAGAAGTGCATATGTTGTATCCCAGGTCGGATGTCTTCCAATCACACAAAGGGGACAACATATGGCTAACAAAGATAGAGGGATTGAGAGGTAGAATGTTGCATATGCTGTGTCCCATGTCGGATCTTCCGATCACGCAGAGGGGACAACATATGGCTAACAGATAGAAAAAATTTCATAGATAATGAGGTGCGTAGAATTAGAGTTGCATATGTTGCAATCCAGGTTGGATCTCTTCCAATCATGCAGAGGAACCAACATATGACTGACAGATAGAAAGCAAGAAAATAATTTCCTACAGACCTACTTTATCAGAACCCCCCAGTCGCCCTATCAGAACCAGAATTAAGGACATAAGTTTGTACATCAAGGAAGAGTTAAGCCACAGTTCTAGATGCGCATTAATTTAGTGTATCTCGTGGGTTCTCGTGTTTATCTCACTGCTCAATCTACCCGAGCGTCGCATGGTCAGTCCAAATGAAACTATCTAAGTCTATATTGTCTAGTCCTTTCATGGTCAATCGATGTCTAGTCCTTTTGAATCCTTTATGCCTACCGGCACATTGAATACAGAGTCTAGACAATTCGGCTTAAGTGCATTACACGCATCATAAATTGCCCTTTAGCACTATACTTCATATCACTTCCCAAAACAACCTACTAAAGAAATACATATAAGGAAATTAAAGAAAAATGTCTTTGAAATGAAACAGTGTAAGATAAACTCAGGAGTATAGAGAAGAAAACGCAAACCGTAAGTCACCGATTGAAGTTGCATCCAGAAGGTCTCAGAACAGCACGCATAATCTCAAAACAGATCCGAAAATTCTTCACATCATTAAGCACTATCCCCATGAGTGATCCCCTCATTTCTTCCTTTCCCGCAAAGGACACATACTCTCAAACAAAGTTCTGAGTGTTGTACAGTTGAGAGATGCCTCCTATCATGTGCCTGGAGCAACCACTATCAACAAACCGAAGTCTGATGATATGCCTCCATAGCTGCTCCGACACAGAGCAGGATTAGTTGGTCTTTGGAACCCAGTCCATTTTGAAATTGGGCTGACCTTTGGCATCTGTTCAAGGAACTCTCTCCCATGACATATCCTGTTTATCACAAACAGAAGATGAAGAAATATTAGACGCATTAGATGATGTGGGAGATTGAACCTTTGGTACCCATCTGTAGTCGGATTTAGCCCATTTCTTTTTCGATCCGATGGGTGCCTCGGTACTTGATTTTGAACTTGAAGCCAATCGTCGAGATGACTTTGACCTAACCGGTCTTGATTTCACTGGAGCATCTCTTGGATTGGACTTCTTGGTCGGCATTCCCTTCTTGCCCTTGGGATTTTGATTCTTGGCCTTTTGCGCGTTCCATTCGTCATTGTCTGAACGTGACCTTGGGGGGTTTCTTTTGGAAAATCTCCCTCTTGGCGCGTTCTGCCATCCTTGTGCATAGTAGGGAACGTATGCGCGATTAGGACAATTTCTGGCAATATGTCCAGGTGTTCCACAGTAAAAGAAAGTCTGCTTCTTCACGTAGGAGTTGATTCTTTCTGCCACTGGTGGCGTATCCATGCCTTGTCTCTTATTGTTCCCACAAGCACAATTACAGCAAGCACTCTGTTTCGCTTGTTTTGGTGGCCTGTACTTCTCAACAACAGGTTGATCAGAAGTAACTGAGTTAGAAGCAACAGATTCAGAGTTCAAGGAGTCATTTGTTTGATAATCATCAGAATTTTCAGAACTAGAATTAGTTTTGTTCTCCTTGTCCTCATCCTCTACTACTTTACCTGCACAAGAAGTAGAAGCATTAGAATCGTTCATCTCAACACTTTCTTTCACAACCACGGCAGAATTATCAAAGATATCATCAAATATATCGAAAAAATTTAAGTCATCAGACTTTGATACATTTTTATTATCAGACACACTCTCTTCAGCAGCTTGCTTGCAATGACTTAGTGGTTGATCTGCATAAGAAGTAGAAACATTAGTACTCTCAACCTGAGGACCACATCCCGGCACAAATACAGCAGGTTTGCCATATTTGAGATGTGGCTCTCTGTCCATTTTCTCTTTTGTCAAAGGGTTATACTGATAGGTGTGATTAAAAGGAGGAAGCACTTTATCATACCCTAAACCCTTTGACTGATTATTTTTAAATCTCAAACTATTTTCCATCATTGATGCAACTACTTCACTCGACGCATCAAATTTTCTGAAATTAAAATCCGCATTTTGAAACTTATGTTTTAATGCGTCAAGTTCAGTAGTTAACTCTGGAAGTTGTTCTGTTACATATCTATAGTTTGCACATTTATTGCTATATTCTTCTTGTAGTTTTCGGAAGTCCTTGGTTTTGGTCTCTAATTGTTCTTTTAGGGGTTTTTGACATTTCCTAAGTTGATATCCTTCGTATTTTAGGTCCTCGTTCTCTCTGCGTAATAATTCGATATGCTCAAGTAAATTTTTAACATTATCAATGCATGTTTGAGAACAAGAAAATTCATTGACTTTGGTGTTTGAAGAACTCATTGTTTTAAAAATATGCCCTTTGACTAAAAACTCAAAAGTCAACCTTAAAAGTCAAATTTAAAAAGTCAAACTTAAAAGTCAAACCGAAAAGCTAAATTTGAAAGTTTGAAGGTTAAACGAGAAAGTCAAAGTTTAAAGTCAAAGGTCAAACTTTAAAAGTTAAAGTCAAAATTTTAAGTAAAAAGTCAAAAATAAAAGTCAAAAATTAAAAACTAAAATTTTCGGTTGAAAATGTAATTTAAAAATAAAGAGAATTGATTTTTGGGTTAAAAGTGTTAAATTTGCGAAAATAAAGAAGTGCAGATACGACATTTGAATTAAGAAGCGAAGGGATATAACATCTAGCAAGCTAGATGAGTTGATAAGGCGTGTGGCTGATGCAACAGGTGACCCGGGTTCGATCCCTGGCAACACCCAAAATCGATTCTTTTTTAATGGAAGCACGCTGCAAACTTTGGACCCTCTGATAGAAGACTCCTGCTGGCCGAGATTGCGATGCGAGGACGAGGCTGAGCCGTGAACACCGAGGACCGCAAACGAGCAAGCCGTAAACTCCGAAGGCCGTAAACTGCTGAGTCGTAAATTCTGAGGCGAAGCTGTAAACTCCGACCATAAACTATGAGGCCGTAAACTCCAAGGCTGTAAACTCCGGCCGTAAACTCCGAGGTTGTAAACTCCGGAAACCCTAGCTGCTGGCCGTACACGCCACCACCCCCTCGCTGGTTACGACCAAAAACAGCGTTTTTTCGACTTTGTAGCTCCAAAACTCTATCAAAAACCCCTTTTTATCAAAAAACACGAAGAACAAACCCCCCTATTTTGCCAAGATCTATCCAAAAATGCAAAAATCCTTCAAAAATAAGATTAAATAAGCTCCAGATCTGACAAAAATTGATTGATACAACCAAGCTCTGATACCACTTGTAAGTCTCAAATCTGCTTGTGTATCAATCAGATCTGTTTGATGGTGCGGAATCCCAATCAAACGGATGATGCCAAATCTAATGAAGAAGAAGGAGAAGAAGAATATGATGAATCTTGTATGATTTGATATGAATGTGGATTCAGATACAAGATTCACACATACTAACACACACTAAAGCTCCTCTCTTCTCTCCAACTTTCTCTCTCTACAATATGCTCTCACTTCTATCTTACACATGCACTCATCACCCTATATATAGTAGACATGGTTTATGAATGGGTTTACGGCCGTAAACCTGTTCAGGACCGTAAACACAACCGTAAACACGTATACGGCTGTAAACACCAAGCTGTTTACGGTTCTAGACATAAAAATACATTTTCCTAGAAAAGTAAAGTATAAACCATATTTTTGACCCAACAATATCATATAACAAATACATCATGCATAATGAGCCATCAGTCTGACTGGACCGCCTCGCAGGCCATCAGTCTATTTGGACCGCTCTCCGAGCCATCGGTACGTCTGGACCGCCCTCTCGGGGCCTTCATCCTATCTGGACCGCTGTCGGGCCTTCGGCCTGACTAGTATGCCCTAACTGGGTCTGCAGTCTATCCGGTCCGCCCTGGGTGTCTTGGCCTACAGCACAAAGCAGGACCTACCTCAACCAATCCTAATCCCAACAAACATGTGCACATAATATCATACGCTAGCATGCAATAACAGATAGTCATACAGATCTCACAGATCACTAACATGGCAACCATCCTATAACCAGGATACCGATCTAACCGATCAATGACATAGCAACCATCCTATAACCAGGATACCGATCTAACCGATCTCTAACATAGCAACCATCCTAAAACCATGATGAAATCTAACAGATCAATGACATAACAACCATCCTAAAACCAGGATGAAGTCTAACAGATCAATGACATAGCAACCATCCTAAAACCAGGATGAAATCTTACAGATCAATAACATAGAAACCATCCTAAAACCAGGATGCAAATCATAAAGGGCCGGCCTTGGTGCCGTAGACCTTGTTGATATATTAAGGAGAACTCACCTCTCAAGTAGCTCGAATCGATAAAGTCAACTCAACCAAATGCAGCTCCAAATCCAACACCTACATCCACCGATGACTTACTTCCATAAATTCCCAAATTACCAAAATACTCCCAGAGGTCAAACTGGTCAACCCTTGGTCCAAGTCAAAGTCAACGGTCAAAGTCAACAGTCCATGTTGACCCAACTCATCGAGTGCAGCTAGCAACTTGTCGAGTTCCTTAAGAGTTCAGAAGGTCATAAAACCCTCACTGACTCGCCGAGTTTCCGACCAACTCGTCAAGTCTATGCGTGTCCAGAAGTCGGGGAAACCCTAACTGACTCGTCGAGTCCTCGTACTGACTCGTCGAGTCCATGCAGAAACCTTACCATGGGAAAATCCTTCCCAACTCATCGAGTTCCTTATCCGACTCATTGAGTTCATACAGTCCCTTTCTTGTCCAGATGTTTTCGATCCATTCCAAAGTTCCAAATGGTAGATCTAGCCTCCTAGGGCCTAGTTATCATGTAAAGTTGCAAACTTTACGTGCATGCAAAATCTTAAGAGCCAAAACCAAGCTAAAGAAGAAGCTTAAGACAATGGAAGGGCCATAGCTTGACAAAGGCTGAGACTTTATGTCAATAAGGGGCTAAAGGGGTCCAGATCTAAAGTTGCAACCTCAGATCTTGCCCCAAATTCGAAATACCACCACAATACCCTAAAAAGGGTTCTAAACCCATGAAACAAGAGATCTAGCTAATAGAGAGCCAAGGTAACAACTTGTTACCTTCAAAATGATGCTGAGATGAAGTAGAACTCGGATCCACAGCCTCTCTTTTCTCCAACTTCTTGTACTTCAAGCTCTTCCCACCACAATCCACCTTCCAAGCTTAATATCACACCAAAATGAAGTGTAAGCAATGATTTAGGGTCTCTGGACTCACAAGGGGGCTGTAAGGGAGGCTAAGGGGGCAAGTGACCCTTAAATAGGGTGCAAAACCCCGGGGATTAGGGTTTCTCATTCCAGCTCCAACTCGTCGAGTCGGGTTCACCGACTCGTCGAGTTGGTCACTTAAGCCACGTGGCCAAACGCGTCTGTACTCGACGAGTCGAGGCACCAACTCGTTGAGTAGATCGTTTGAGATGGACATAAAACTGTAAAGTTATATACCTGGGAGTCGGGGTGTTACACAAACCCCTTGGGGCAATCCTTCACCATGTGCCCCTCTTTGCCACAGAATACCACGGAATCCTCAATTCCCTGCGGGAGGGTCAATACTGGGGCCTCGCATAATCTTTGTCGAAGGGTCTCAAATGTCGATTGCTGCTCAGGGCCCCATCGGAAATCCACCCCCTTCCTCGTCAGACGAGTGAGGGGTACTGCAATCTTGGAGAAATCCTAAATGAATCTCCGATAGTACCCTGCCAAACCCAAGAAACTTCTGATATCCGAGGGAGATTTCGTAACCTCCCACTGCATCATGGCGTCGATATTGGCCGGATCGTCCAATATCCCATCCTGGTTAACGCGGTGTCCAAGGAACTGAACCTCTCGTAACCAAAACTCGCACTTCGAGAACTTAGCATAAAGTCGTTCTCGCCTCAAAACCCCTAGAAGCTCACGAAGATGCTCCTCATGCTACTCTCTGGTCTTGGAATACACCAAGATATCATCAATGAACACAATAGTGTAACGATCGAGCATCGGCATGCATACCCGATTCATCAAATCCATGAATATTGCAGGCGCATTGGTGAGCCCAAATTGCATCAACACGAACTCGTAATGCCCATAACGAGTCTGGAACGCGGTCTTCTCCATGTCCTCCTCTCTCACTCTGACCTGATGATACCCAGACCTCAGATCTATATTGGAGAACCAAGATGCACCCTGCAACTGATCAAAGAGGTCATCAATCTGCGGAAGGGGATAACGGTTCTTCACCGTTAGTTTGCTCAACTCCCGGTAATCAATGTTCATCTGGTGTGAACCATCCTTCTTCTTCACGAACAAAATCGGCGCTCCCCACAGAGAATTGCTCGGTCTGATGAACTACTTGCCTAGCAGCTCCTGCAGTTGAGATGACAACTCCTGCATCTCATGCGGTGCCAAGCGGTATGGAGCCTTGGCAATAGAGGCCGCACCTGGCACAAGGTCGATCCTGAACTTGACCTGCCTCTTGGGAGGCACACCGGGTAACTCCTCCGGAAATACATCTACGAACTCCATGACAACCGGTACCACTAAAACTGAGGTCTGATACCCAACACGCATATCCACTACATAAGCCAAGTAGCCCACACACCCATGCTGAATATACTGTCGAGCCCTAGCTGCAGGACAAAACCCTGAACCCATCCTGGTGCCCTCTCCATAGATAACCCGTTCTCCCCAACTTGGGGTTCGAACTACCACGTGTTGGCCCTCACAATCAATCATAGCTCCGAACCGGCTCAGCCAATCCATACCCACAATCAAGCAAACATCCCCCATGGGGATAGGGATCAGATCGATCGAATAAGGCACCCCCGAAGATCTCCAAAACACAACCTTGATACACTGATGATGCAGAAACCCCGTGTTTGTTGGCGATAGAAACTCGCAACGGACACTCTAACTCCCTAATGAGCATATCAAACTCTCTACATAACGATCGAGATACAAAGGACCAACTCGCACCCGAGTCAAACAACACTAGAGCAGGAAAAGAGTTCACTAGGAACGTACTTAACAGAGGCATATAAATAAGCATTATATAAAACATAATCAACAAAGTAATGGATAGAAACATACCAGTCACAACATCTGGAGCTGCTCTGGCCTCCTCGACAGTGAGCTGGAAAGCATGACCTCGAGCCCTCTGGGGCTCCACCCTGCCCTGACTCCCATTAGTGATCCTCAAAGTAGTCGGCGATGGATCCTGCGCCAGCCTAGCAGCTTGCGAGGGACAGTTGGCCTTCATATGGCCAACATGGTCGCAATGATAACAAATACTGGAGCTGAGTGTTGGGGCCTGCTGGAGGCAATCACTCGCCATATGGCCCTACCGGCCACAATTGTGGCACTCAGAAGATGATCGGCAAGCACCCTCATGAACCTTGCTAGACTTCCCACAAGTGCGGCCCTTTCGACCCCCAGATATGACATCATCGACCTTGAACCTCTTCGGTGTTGGCTGCGACTGCTTCGGGGCCGGTCTCTCCTCCCTCGTCTGAAGCTCCATCTCAATCTCACGATGTCTGGCGACCTCCCACAAATCCAGCAAAGAACCATAGCGCTGGTTGGACACAAACTGTCGGATCTCCGTCTTGAGCATGCTCAAGTAACGGGTCGTCTGAGCATGCTCCGAAGCAGCAAACTCAGAACAAAACATGGCCCTTTTGGTGAACATCTTGGTGATCTCCGTCACCCACTCCGTCCCATGTCTCAAATTCAGATACTCCTGGGCCAACCTCTCACGCTCCACCAACGACACATATCTGGAGAGGAACATCTCCGAGAACTGCTCCCAAGACACATCAGCATTCTGCTCAGAAGAAAACGAACTAGTAGCAAGTCTCCACCAATCCTTCGTTCCGGACCTCAGAAGGTTCAGAGTGCACCTGACCTTCTGGTCAGCTGGGCAAGAACAGGTGAAAAAGCATCCCTCAATCAGACAGGCACCTCATGGCTATTATCGGTTCCTACACTCCATCGAAAGTCGGGGGCTTCATATTGTCGAAGTCCCGATATTGAAAAAACGACCCGATCCAACCCCTGCAGCCGCAACGACTGCAGTGGCAATAGCAACAGCAGCCTCGGATAAAGTAGCATAACGCTCATCAAAGTAATCAACCATGGCGGTCTTAATAGACCCAAACATCTCTAGAAACTAAGCTCAGAAGTGATCAACAACCTCCTCCTGCAGGATCTCCCTGATCCTGTCATCCAGCGCAGCTGACCCACCCTGACTGCCAGCTCCCGATCCCGATCCGGACCCAACCTCAAATCATCTCGTAGTCACCATACTGAAAATAAAACAGGGGGATATCAGATAAGACGCATATCATATCATGGGAACCAACTCCCAACAAGGCCCTAGGGGTTGTGACTTCCTTGTTGCGCGTACGGGTCCTGTGCTTTCAGTAGTACGGGCCCATACTACCTTCCACACCTACCCGTATTTGTCTAAGAGGATCATCAAAACAACCCTAACAATACACACTAGCATAATCATACACTCAATCCTCACTCCCTAGAGTAAAGGCTAAACATCTCGAAACTGGTCGGCTGACCCCACACAACTCATCCATGAAACTTCCACCAACCCTATAGTACTCGTGTATGCTAATCATATATAACGTTGGATCCTATAGACAGTCGAATATCTGATCCTACCTTAAGCCCTTCATCAAACAAGAACAGGAAATAAGGCCAAACCAAACATTCTCAGGCTATAAAATCTTAGTTATGTATAACCATGATGCATACACTAAGCAACTACAGTAACGATGTCAATTCCATTGAAGAAGAACCCTATGTTATCAGGCATCCTATAATCAGGAAATTCTATCATGCAAATGATGGGTTTTGAGCATTCTAACACTCCTATGGTGTACATGCAACCCTAGAAACCTTGGATCTATGTTTGACTATGATACATGCAAATAATTATTTTTCCAAGGTTCTTATCCTATCTAGCATGGCATGGGGAACTTGAATCAAATAAAGCTAGTAGAATTACTTACCTTGTAGTTGTAGTTGATTGCTTGGAGTTTTAGAGCCTATCACCAATAGTGTGGATGCCTCAAATGGAAATCACAAATCACCACAAACTTGGAACTTTGAGAGAATAGTAATCACCTTCTTGAAATCGGCCCTCTTACTTTACTCACCACAACTCATGTGATTTCAAGAACCAAAGCCTCCTTTATATAGTGTGGTGGATTAGGGTTACATTCATGTAAACCCTAATACCCATGTCTTTTCATTTCCATGAGATCCATGGGTTAAAGCTCCATGGAGTATCCATGGACTTTCCATGCAAGCCTAGCCCATTCCAAATAAGCATTAGCCCACACTATATAAATACAAGAGCCCATATTTAATTAGTCATCCTTTTGATCTCTAAATTAATTCTAGATTAATTATAGATCAATACTAATTAAATAATATGATTTTATATTAATATATTAGGACTTATAATATATTAATAAATCATAAATTATACTATTCTCAAACGATTATCCATAAATTGTTCGGGTGAAGTGCAACCCAAATGGACCATGCCGAGTCGGGTCAAGTACATACCAAATATAGTTATGGACTTAGACACTATAGCCAACAGTCTCCCACTTGGATAAGTCTAATAACTATAGTTGCAAGTATGACTTCAGGAACCGATCAGCAATCGTAGCTCTTTAAACTCTGTTGAACTATGAAGCGCCATTTTAGATAAGTGATCATACAATCCTCTGTTCTAGATATCAGCCGGACAAATACATGGAACAAGGTCTTGCTTATTGTCCAGCATTTGTTTCCCGATTTCCGATTTGTTTGACATAGAACTTAACTGAACACATCAATTTAGTTCTGACAGGGCCCGGTACATAGGTCAAAACAAAATCATCGAGGGGCCCAGATATCGCTTCTAATCCAAGAAGGAATAGATAAACTTCGACTCATATGTTTGCTCTACTACTTGTTGAATTACACACAAAGGTACGTTTTATAACATCGAGTTACCAATGCGTTTTCATACAATCAATGAATAATCAACTCATAGGTAACAAATCATATGTCTAGGTTTGAAGACTTATATGATATTACCGTCTCACGATCACTCGAGATAAATTCCATGAAGTGATGCCAGTGAGCGTGGGTTAAATCCAATACTCAGAACTTATGAGCACTCATGAGTGTTGTAGCCCCGCTTTGTCTAACATCTTAGACCTGTACAAGCCAACCCATGACAGTCTTGATTCATATCTACTTCCAACATATGACCGACTGTGGAGAGTTTGAATAATATGATATAAACCATAACATAATTATTCTGGAAGTCAAAACATGCAAAAAGAAATAATAGTAAACGATTGACAAGAGATAGCAACACTTTACTCATAAATAACAGCTTTTATTTATCATCAAATGTCAATTACATTTTACAAATTTCAAGATTATCTAACTACTAAAACTAATATCATCCTTCAGCCCTATGCTCCGAGCATGCTGGAGATGCTTAGCCCGAGTCAGTCCCTTCGTGAGGGGATCTGCTGGGTTCTCATCCGATGATACCCTCTTTGCCACGAGGATTCCTTCTTCTATTCGATGTCTGATGAAGTGATATTTTCTGTCAATGTGTCTGGATCTCCCATGATCTCTTGGTTCCTTGGCTAAGGCAACCGCACTATTGCTGTCACAGAAAATCTCCATTGGCTCCTTTATAGCTGGTACAACTCTAAGGTCTCCGACGAAGTTCTTTAGCCATATAGCCTCCTTTGTTGCCTCGCTTGCTGCTATATAGTCTGATTCACAAGTGGAATCAGCCACTGTCTCCTGCTTGGAACTTTTCCAAGTAATTGCCCCTCCGTTTAGAGTAAAGACCCAGCCCGACTGAGAGCGGAAATTATCCCTGTCAGTCTGAAAGCTAGCATCACTGTACCCTACAACTCTCAAGTCCTCACTGCCACCGAGGGTAAGGACCCATTCCTTAGTCCTCCGTAGGTACTTGAGGATATTCTTTACCGCAGTCCAGTATGCCTTGCCAGGGTTCCCTTGATACCTGCTAACCATGCTCAAAGCAAAGGCTACATCAGGTCGAGTATATGTCATAGCATACATGATCGAGCCTACAACTGAAGCATAAGGTATTCGACTCATTTCTGCTATCTCAGCCTCAGAACTAGGGCTTTGTGTCTTACTCAATCTGGCGTTACTCTGGATGGGTAACTCTCCTTTCTTGGAATTATGCATGTTGAACCTTTTCAACACTTTGTCCACATAGGTGCTTTGACTAAGTCCAATTAGTCTTTTACTCCTGTTTCTCAAAATCCTTATCCCTAGGATATAGGCAGCTTCTCCAAGGTCCTTCATAGCGAAACACTTCCCAAGCCAGGACTTTACTTCCTGCAGGGTTGGGATGTCATTTCCTATGAGTAGTATGTCATCCACATACAGTACCAAAAAGCTGACTATACTCCCACTAGCCTTGATATAGACACAAGATTCATCTTCACTCCTTGAAAAGCCAAATTCTTTGACTTTCTCATCAAAGCAAAGATTCCATCTGCGAGGTGCCTGTTTTAATCCATAAATGGATTTCTCGAGCTTACACACTCTACTGGGGTACTCTGTACTGATAAAACCCTCTGGCTGAACCATGTAAACATCTTCAGCCAACTTTCCATTAAGGAAAGCGGTTTTGACATCCATTTGTCGTATTTCATAATCATGAAATGCAGCAATGGCTAACAGAACCCTAGTAGACTTAATCTTAGCCACTGGTGAAAATGTCTCATCATAATCAACTCCCGGAGTTTGAGAATAACCCTTTGTAACCAGTTGTGCCTTATAAGTGTGTACATTACCATCCATGTCGGTCTTCTTCTTGAAGATCCATTTGCACCCAACTATCTTACGATCAGGTACATTGTCAACCAAGTTCCAAACTTGATTGTCATACATGGACTGTATCTCGCTATCCATAGCCTCTTTCCATTTAGCAGCCTCAGGGCCTGCCATGGCTTCCGTGTAGCTGTTAGGCTCATCCAGATTTACCAGTGTGTTATCACTGATAAGTGTCTCACCTTCTGCAGTAATATGAAAACCATAATAATGCTCAGGTGCATTCCTAACTCTGGTGGAACGCCTCAGAGGTATAGATTCTTCAGTCGACTCAACAGGAGTTTTCTCCTTAGGTTGAGGGCTAGGGTTTGAGGTTCCTTCACCACTTGACTCTTGAATTTCCTCAAGGTCAATTTGCCTCCCACTGTCTCCTTGGCTCATGAATTCTCTCTCTCGAAAGAATCATCTTCTTGCTACAAAGACCACATTATCACTAGGTCTGTAGAAAATGTAGCCAAAGGATTTCTGTGGATAGCCGATGAAAATACACCTTTCGCTTCGGGGTTCGAGCTTATCGTGAGTCTCGCGTCTCACGAAAGCCTTGCAACCCCAAATCTTGATGTGGTCTAGATTGGGAACTTTTCCAGTCCACATCTCGTGAGGTGTTTTGGCAACCTTCTTTGTAGGGACTAGATTAAGGATATGGGCGGTAGTCTCTAAGGCATACCCCCAAAATGAGATTGGTAGCGAAGCTCGACTCATCATGGAACGAACCATGTCCAACAAGGTCCGATTGCGCCTCTCAGCTACACCATTCAACTGTGGTGTCCTAGGAGGTGTCAGTTGTGAGACAATCCCACATTCCTTAAGATAGTCAAGGAACTCAGTACTAAGATACTCACCACCACGATCGGATCGAAGCATCTTAATGTTCCTGCCCAACTGATTCTCCACTTCTTGCTTAAACTCTTTGAATTTCTCAAAGGTTTCTGACTTATGCTTGATTAGGTAGACATATCCATATCTACTAAAATCATCAGTAAAAGTCACATAGAACCGATTAGCATCTCTTTTGGCGGTTCTGAAGGGTCCACATACATCCGTGTGTATGAGGTCCAACAAACCTTCACCCCTAGCACAAGTGCCAGTAAAAGGTGACTTTGTCATTTTACCAAGCAAACAAGATTCACAACTATCATCTGACTTTAGGTCAAATGACTCCAAGACTCCATCCTTTTGGAGTTGGCCTATACGTTTCTTGCTTACATGTCCAAGATGACAATGCCATAAGGATGCTTTATCTAAGCTAGTGGAAGAGTTAATACACAATACATTATTTCCTAGATTATCTACAACAGATACAGTTTCATACACGCCATCACAAGGTAATGCTTTAAAATAAAGAACATTATTAAAGAAAGCATCAATACTACCATTATTATTATCAAAATAAAAGGTAAAACCTTGTTTATACAATGCATGAAAGGAAATAACATTTCTTGCCATTTCTGGCGAATAATAACATTTATTCAAATCTAATGTAAACCCACTATTTAGCACTAAGGAATAAACTCCTATCTTGGTGACAGGTGAAGCTTTCCTGTTTCCCATGATCAAGTTTATCTTTCCCTGCTCCACATTCTCACTTCTTTTTAGTCCCTGCAAATCACAACATATGTGAATACCACAACCTATATCAAGGACCCAAGATTTAGAATGAGGTGAGTTATTAGACAATATAGTGTATATACCTGCATGGTTGGGTTTTACTTTCCCATCCTTCAAATCTTGCTGGTACTTTGGGCAGTTTCGCTTCCAGTGCGATTTTTCATGACAATAGAAGCATTCAGCCTCATTAGGGTTAGCAGAAGGAGTGACAAAACCTTTCTTGGTTTTGCTTGAAGAGGAGCCTTCAAGGGTCTTACCCTTGGTACCCTTAGAAGGGTTCTTTCTCTTCTTCCCTTTGCCATGCCCGATTGCCAAGATATTGGCCGCAGTTGGAGTAGGAGTAGGAGTAGTAACAACCGACTTACCCTTTAGACCACTTTCGACGGTTTTCAAGAGTCCTTGAAGTTTGCTGAGGGTGACTTCTTCCTTGTTCATGTGATATGTCATGCAGAATTGATCATAACACGATGGCAAGGAGTGCAAAATGATGTCTATTGCTAACTCCTCAGGGAAGTTCACATTCAGCTTCAGTAAACGGTCCACATACCTTTGCATTTTCTGCATGTGGCCCGTGATGGGTTCACCATCCTTCATTCGGGTTATTATCATGGAGGAGATTATTTCATATCGCTCTTGACGAGCACTTTGATGGTAGCGGTCCATCAAGTCCTGGTGCATCTCAAAAGGATAATAGTCCTCATAGGACTTTTGGAGCTCGGCTGTCATGGTGGCCATCATGATGCATGCCACTTTTGTAGCATCTCTTTCATGTACCTCATATTCAGCAAGCTCTTCAGGAGTAGCAGTTGGCTCGGGTACCTTCAGCTCCTTGTCGAGAACATATTCTTTGTTATCATACCGAGTGACCATCCTGATGTTTCTGATCCAATCTGTAAAGTTGGACCCATCAAAGATGACTCTCCCACAAAGATTCATGAGAGAGAAGGAGCTAGTAGGGTTTGAGCCAGAAGCATTGTTATTGGAAAACATCTGAAAAGAAGAGGGAATAGATTAGATTAGATATAGAGATAGTCCTTAACAAAACACCCAAATGTAATATTAAGGCTAGGACCCAACACAATATTTTATAACTTAGAAGAGGGATGCCGTAATCTAAGCTATAAGATATTTGAAGGTAAGTGAATGACGATTCACCAATTTCCACCATGAAAAACGAAATATTTAATTAGGTTTTAATTGGTTTAGAAACTCCTAGATTCTTTGAGATTCATTGAACTTTCTTCAATGGCATGTTTCAATCTCGAGTGTGCCCTTCAAGTTTTGTGACTGGGATGCCGAGGATCACAAAACAAGGTGTGAAGTAACCATGCAAATTACTTGGTACCCTTAATGTATTACCCCTAAATCGATGTGCCGGTTAGCCACACACGCTCCATCGATACTATGATAAACATTAATTCACCCTTTACCTACCTTGTTAAGTTCAAGTTAGTGTGCCGGTTAACCACACACGCTCCACTAACGACTTAAACAAAGTGTAAAGTGTAATTTCATGGATTAGCACCTTATTCACATTTTCCTAAAATAACTAAGATTGGGAATTCAATAAAGTTTAGTTACTTTAGTATTATCATTATACTTTTAATGAGAATTTATAAGTCATTGTCCTACCCGTTCGGCTAACGACCCTCCACCGATCAAGGAAGCGGTGGGTGAGAGTGGACACCCATTAAGTTGTCATTTTATAGGCAACAACCTTATACCCCCCTTATAGACCGGCTTCGAGAATGAGGCGTACTAGCGGTAAGACGACTTGATCTTATACATATATAAATATTATTAAACTTATAATATTATAAAGTATAAGGGTTGAATTTTAACTTTTAAAATTCTAGGGGTTGGAACTAAAGTTTTTAATATGACTTTACATGTTCCAAAACTTGAGGGCAAGTTTTGTAAACTTTCAAAACTTTTCATTTCTCATAACTTATGAGTTAATGGTTATTAAAAATGAAGACTCTTCATTTTTTGTAACCTATGTGTTCTTTTAATGGTTATTTATAAATGTGACTTTTGGTTATCCATAACTTAAGAACTAGTTATGGACTCCATTAAAACACATAAAGATCAAGAATTAATCTAATTTATTATTAGCACATAATTTCTATGATCTTCTAAACTCATATGTTTATGAATGTTCATATCAAAAATTTCAAGAATCATAAGTACATATACAAAACTTGAAATTTTGATACGAGCTTTTGAACAAAACTTCGATTTTCAAGTTTTTTTTTTGCATCAAGTATCAAATAAAACAAACCAGGCTCTGATACCACTGATGGGTTTTGAGCATTCTAACACTCCTATGGTGTACATGCAACCCTAGAAACCTTGGATCTATGTGTGACTATGATACATGCAAATAATTATTTTTCCAAGGTTCTTATCCTATCTAGCATGGCATGGGGAACTTGAATCAAATAAAGCTAGTAGAATTACTTACCTTGTAGTTGTATTTGATTGCTTGGAGTTTTAGAGCCTAGCACCAATAGTGTGGATGCCTCAAATGGAAATCACAAATCACCACAAACTTGGAACTTTGAGAGAATAGTAATCACCTTCTTGAAATCGGCCCTCTTACTTTACTCACCACAACTCATGTGATTTCAAGAACCAAAGCCTCCTTTATATAGTGTGGTGGATTAGGGTTACATTCATGTAAACCCTAATACCCATGTCTTTTCATTTCCATGAGATCCATGGGTTAAAGCTCCATGGAGTATCCATGGACTTTCCATGCAAGCCTAGCCCATTCCAAATAAGCATTAGCCCACACTATATAAATACAAGAGCCCATATTTAATTAGTCATCCTTTTGATCTCTAAATTAATTCTAGATTAATTATAGATCAATACTAATTAAATAATATGATTTTATATTAATATATTAGGACTTATAATATATTAATAAATCATAAATTATACTATTCTCAAACGATTATCCATAAATTGTTCGGGTGAAGTGCAACCCAAATGGACCATGCCGGGTCGGGTCAAGTACATACCAAATATAGTTATGGACTTAGACACTATATCCAACAGCAAATTCCTGAAGATCCCTAGCCTATCACTAGCATGATGTTCTAACATATCACAATATCAAACAACAGTGTGGTATTTTGGGGTCTACTTACAGGCTCCGGGTGATCGTACACATCGCATCCTCCTTGATTATTTTGAAAACCAGTTGAAAAAATCGTTTTTAAAAATCTTTTACCTTAGTTTGAGACTGGATTCACACGAGTGTTCCTCCAATTCACTCAAACCAAGGCTCTGATACCAACTTGTAACATCCATAAAAATCATGAAAAATTTAAACTTTTAAAACCAACCAAAAATCATAATTGTTTACAACATAGTTTTCAAAAAATGTTTTATATCAGAGTATTCCCAAAATCATAAGTCAAAAACACAAGGAGGTGCACGATCACGCCTTCGCCTTCCCGCGATCATCTGAGGTACCTGAAACATAACCCAAAATTGTAAGCCAAATGCTTAGTGAGTTCCCCCAAAATACCAAAATAACAAATAACACATATACAATATCAGCATGCAATGGGTCCACAACTAACAGACTGGATTACCCCCCGAGCCCACAACATAAGTTTGGCTTGCCCTCAGGCCCACAGCTTAAGTCTGGCTTACTCCCCGACCAGATCAGTCCCTGGACTGAATACCAATGGGCCCTCAGTATGAGTCTGGATTGCCCTACCCGACCCTCAGCTCGTATCTGGAATGCACATGAGCCCTCAGTATGAGTCTGGCATGCCCTACCTGGCCCTTAGCTCATATATGGATTGCTCCAGGGTTTTTTGGCTACCGCACGAAGCAGTACAACCTCAACCCAACCCGCATAATATGTCGACATATAACAAATAATATCATATACATATAATCATACAAACAATATCACAGGTAGTCCTACAGATCTACCAACTAGAATATCAGAACTAGCATGCACATCAATCCATACTCAACATACCAACTAATATCAGGTTATCAAACCAATGGGCCGGCCTTGGTGCCTGCGACCCGCAAGTATAGGGAGGAAAACTCACCTTGTAGCTGAACAGAACTGATGAGGCCCGACTCTAAATCTCAGCTCTCTACACAATACCTATATCCACCAAGTGACCAATTCCATCAAAATACCCTCAAAGTCAAACTTGGTCAAAGTCCAAGTCAACTGGTCAAACTCACTAAACTAACTGAGTCAACCCAGCCGAGTCAACTTAACCAAGTCAACTCAACAAGGGCTGACTCATGCGAGTACGCGGGGCGTAACATAGAGGTACGCTTAGCGTATGCGAAGCCTTGCATTGACCAGCTTACCGGGTGGCTGACTGAGTACGTGGGGCGTACTCCCACCTACGCGGGGCGTAACTTCGCCACCCTAAAACTTCATTAAATGCTCAATGGCTTAAGCACTCAAGCCCATACATCATATCTACGGTCCAAATGCACCCTCGAGTCATAAAATTTCCAACTTTATGACTTTCCAAGTCCATAAAGTCCTTAACACAAGGTCTTAATCCATTAAGACCTTCTACAAGATGCATGAGACAATTCTAGCCATTGGGACCTTATTTTTATGGCTTAGGACCCTTCCTAGGGTCTGGAAGGACAGCTCAAAACGACAATAACCAAACATGCACAAAATGGGACCTTTGGGACAATAAAAGCAACATAAAACTCCCAAAAATGGGATCTAACAACCAAGACATCAAGGTATAGACTTTATACCTTCTGGAGCTTCACAAGAAGCCGAAGATCCGATATCCACATGCTTGCTCACTTCAAGGCTTCTTGATGCAACTTCTTCTTCTTTTAACACACCAAAAACACACTCTTGAGCTCAAAACACACACAAAGGGGCTAGAGTTTTGTAATACCCCGTTTATTAAATAAATAAATAGATGAAGTTAATAAATGAATAGAATCCCTAAAATCATTAATAAATTAGCAAGGTGTTGGTTTCGAGGAGTTAACCGTCATAATTTTAGAAGTTGGGGGTTAAAAGTGTAAATTCAGGATTGGTATTGTAAATATTTATGAATTCAGGGGTTGCATGGTAATTATTGGGACTTAATTTGAAGATAATTTGTAGAGGAGGGGTTGTTGGGTAATTATTTGGATTTATTATGAAAAGAATTATAAAAGTAATGGCTAAAAGGTAAATTTTGTATTTAAAATGAAGAGATTGTGAATGGGAGGGACCGGTTCTGCCATTTTCGCTATCAAGTTTGTGTGGAGCGGGTTTTACATCGTGCCTTCCATTCCCATTTGATAGAGCGCCATTGAACAAACCCTAACCCTAAGGACTAACCAGTCGCCACCACCTTGGAAGTGTTCTTCAGCCGCCGCCCCTGCCGTGACTGAGCACCACCCTACCACAACAACCTCGCCATCGAACGTCGCCATTGCGACACCCGCTGCCGGAGACGTTACGGATAACTGGAGCACCGACAAAGAACGACGGAGGCGCTGTTCGTTGTGTGCGGGACGTGAGCAACCATGAAAAATTCCGGTAAGCCTAACCTTCATCTCTCTTCTCCTCTCCGTCGTCCCTCTTGCTGTTGTTGTCGTGAATGCCATTGCCGCCGTCGGTGGCTTTCGGGCTGTTGTGGTCGTCGTTTCCGGCGATGCCAGCCGTTTAGGATGTGATTGGATGGTTAGGTGTTCGATGGTATATGTTTTTATTGTATTTCTTGGAATTGTGTGCGTTTTGTGGCCGGAAAACCCACTGCTACCACCTCACGGTGGTGGCTGCCACCCATTGTCATTTTTCTGCCACCCTTGGCCGCCACCAGTCACCGTAGGAGGTGGCTGTGTGTGTGTATATTGTGTGTGAAGTTGTTTATGCAATTTTAGGCATGAACCATCACCACCACCATTGGAAATGGTGGATATCGCCGCCTGCCGCCGTGGGCCGCCGCCGACCACCACTACCCGAGGTGGCAGTGGGTGGTGCCCGACCTAGTGGAACCCTAATGGACCTAAACAGTTAACCTTGGACTAGGCCGGTTCGTTATTGAGCTTGAAAACCCTAATTAGGGTTTGGAAAACCCTAATTTTAGAAACTGTTGGTTTGGACCTATCAGGACCAGTGGACTGAAGTTATGACCTATGTTGATTCCTTTGTATGATGGCTCAGTGGAATAGTGGACTTAATGGGTTAAGTCCTTAATGGGTTAAGTGAGAACACTTAACCCTAATTGTCATTTCATGTGAAAACCCTAATTGTGTTGGGTTTAGAGTTGGGCCTTTCTGTTGAGCCTAGATGCCTGGACTCTTGATGGGCCAACTATTAACAATAAATGGACTAGAACACTTGGATTAGGCTTAAGGATAAGGCCCATTGGAAATATTTGAGCCCAATTTGGAAAATTGGGCCATAAATGGGCCATACTCTGGGCCTTGATGATTATGAAATATTGGACCATCAGAATGTCAAGTGTTGGACCAAGAATAAATGGTTGGGCCTTAGGGTAAGACCAGGTAGAGGGTTGGGCCCAATTTGGAAAATTGGGCCATAATTGGGCCTTGGTTGATTATTTGACTTTTGGGCCTTCAGAGTATGAGTTTGGCCTTTATCTTGGACCAAAATAGGTTAGGGGTAAAATGGTCCTTATACCCTAAGTGGGGATTTTAGAGTTATGCATTGGAAACCCAAATGGTTAATTGGGTTTTATTTTGATGTTGACAGTTCAAGGATCTGTCAGCTAGCAGCCAGAGATTTATTCGCGGGACTCCAGCAGTGCGAGGTGAGTCCTCTTCTAGTAGGGACGGGTCTAAGGCACCAATGTTGGCCCGTGTAGTTTATATGTTCTTGATAGGAACACGGAGTGTGGGTGGGGCCCGTATCTCATTATTACCAGAGTATAGATATCAGTCATATTGTTGGATTGCTATACTTGTTGTCTGTGTGATATATGTATGAGGTTGTTTATGTATGTGAGTGTGGGAGGGGCCCGTATCTCATTATTATTCGAGTGTGGGCGGGGCCCGAATCTCATAGTAGCCGAGTGTGGGCGGGGCCCGAATCTCATAGTATTATTTGAGTATGGATATGTGACTGCTTGATAGAATTAGATATACTTGTTGTATGTGTGATACTTGTATGCATGTTAGTAGCGGAGTGTGGGCAGGGCACGAATCTCCTAGACAGTGGAGTGTGGGCGGGGCCCGAATCTCCATGAGAGTGGACGGGGCCCGTATCTCCTAGTTGCATGTTATGTGTATGGCATGTGGTAGTTTGGGGAGACTCACTAAGCTTCGTGCTTATGGTTTTCAGTTTTGGTTTCAGGTACTTCCGTTTTCAAAAGAGGAGCTCGGGATGATTGTAGGGCACACACCATTTGTTCAGTCTGGGATGTTTATACTCTGATATATTGACAGATGTTATGATATCCTTGAGATACACGATTTATGATTTTTACATGTTGAATGATAATTATGGTTTTATTAATGATTTAAAACGAAAATTTTAGAATGTATTTTTGGGATGTTTCAGGTTTTGCAAAAACGTCTAAAAGGATGTGGAGGCTGAAAAGGTGGAGAGAGAATGAGCCATAAGGATGCTTAAATACCATCCAAACCCTAAAATTTAGGGTTTCCTCCTGACATTAGTACGTCCAGCGTACATAAGTGTACGCCCAGCGTACTAGGGCGCGCCTTAGTACGCTCAGCGTACCCTTATGTACGCTTAGCGTACTCCTCCTGCCCAAAATTACAATATTGCCACTAGGGCTTAAAGGAACATTCTCTTGGACTTAGGGACCAAAATGTCTTATAATAAAGTTATTGGGATGAATTTAGAAGTACCCGAACCTCGGGGTGTTACAATATGATTATATGTATACCGGGCGGGGCCCGATGACTGACAGATATGTATACCGAGCGGGACTTGATGTCGGACGGGACCCATTATGTGTTTATTATGTATGGTATGTGACATTTTTGGGAACTCATTAAGCTTTGTGCTTACGGTTTTCAGTTTATGTTTCAGGTACTTTTGGTTTGAAGGGGAAAAGCCCGAGATGATTGCAGTGCACAGACCACCTCATTCCGCATTTTATGATTACTCTGAAATTTTATGATGTATTTGATACACTTTGTGTGACAACCGTCAATTTTTGGCCAAGTCAAAGTCAACTAAAGTCAACAAGTCAAACCGGTCAACTCATCTAACCCTTGTATGTTAGGGTTTCCATTATGATTCTTATTGTACTACTCGCAATCTTAAAATAAAGTATCACTTAGAGTTTTCACGTGTTCGGAAATTCTAAACCCTAATCAGGGCAAGTGATGAAACTACTAGATAAAACATTATTCCTTAACCCCCAGGGGCATATAACAATCATCACAAGACTTAACGAGATGTACAAACCTTGTGTTACAAAGCCAAACACTCAAAAAGGTCACAAAAGTAGTCTCTCCAAATCTCTTTCACTCTAACTCTCCCAAAACTCTCTAAGAAGGAGAAATCTCTCCAAGAATGTCAAATCTCTCCACGTATGCGAAATCTCTCCCAAATCTCTCCAAGTATGAGAAATCTCTCCAAGTGTGTGAAATCTCTCTCAAAAGTTCCTTTAACTTTTTACAATCATTCGGGCCATCCCGACCCTTAACCGGGTCAAAAACCGCTTAAAACGGGGTAAAAACGGGTAAAATAGACTTAAGGACCCGAAACCCCTCTTAAAGGGTCGAACCCCTTTAGGGCCGAAGGTCCCTATAGGGACCGAACTGCTGAAGGACCGAAGCTGCCATGAACCGAACTTACCTTCGGACCGAACCCTCCCTCTCGGGCCCGAACCTCGGACGAACCGAACCCGAAGCCTTCGCTTCCTACCTTCGCCTTCGGGCTATTTCGCTTCTTACCCTTTCGCTTCATTTCGCCTTCGGGCCCAGCAGCATCAGGACCGAACCTCGGCCCAGAACCGAGAGGACTAGCAGGTAGGCCAATTTCACCCGGTTTTCGACTAGTTTTGCATTTTAGGCCCGTTTTTAATTATTTTAACGCGGGATTTTCACCCAAAACTTTATTTTAACATATAAGGCCCCATATTTATTAATTTATCACGTTTTTGGGGATAAATCTTATCCAAGAAGAGTGGGTGAAGTACAAGAGGTGGAGTGTTGACTTTTCTTTAGTTTATGACACAAGCAACCACCCCCACACCCACTCCATGACCAGCCACACTCATTCCACCATACCTAGGTCATGTCAATGTACTTTTCATCATTTCCAGCCATTTCCCACGTTCTTAGAGATGGAACATCCACCCTCTCTCCTCACACTTCATTCATTCTCTCATTTTCCACCAAGAATCACACTCCAAACTCTCTCATCTTTCTCTCTCAATTTCGGGAACTTCAAGGCATACTCCAAGGCTTTTCTCCTTCATTTGTGTTAGGTCTTCGAATCTTCAAGCATCTCCCAAGTGTTCTTGAGTTGAACACTTCTTTTCTCCATCATCCATCTACTGAAATCACTCAAGGTGAGTTCATACCCCTATCTTTTCATGTTTTTCTTAAGTTTTAAGGGGGGGAATACAAGTTAAAACACCAAGAACACAACTAAACTCATTTAACAGCCTTCATCAGAAAAGTTCAACTCCATTCACGGACTGTTTTGGTCAACTTAAACATTTTAGTTTTCAAAACTGTATTAGGTGCAAATAGTTCAGGTTCATACCTTTAAAATGACTATTTGCACATCTCCATACGATTTTTCTACGATTTATGGTGATTTTTACAAAACTTTCTATCATTTCAGAAACAAATTCGGACCAGTCTGTGAATATGAACATTTTAACACAAGTTAAAGATTTCTAAAAATCATAGTAAAAATTATGAATAAAATAGACACATTTTGTGAACTCTCAGAATTTACGGAATCAGTTTTTAACTTCGTATGATTTTTCTAGGATTTTTCTAAAACAGTGTAGAAAGGTAGAAATCTAGATAACAGCTTATAACTTTCATCACACTTTGTAGCTTGTTGAGCAAAGTGTTAATATTTGAAGATTTCATATTTTACATGTGTTTCTTGTTGTGGTAATATTATATAACAGAAAATACTCACTAAATTGTAAGAATCCTCCATTATTACCATTAGTACAAAAATAAGGCACGATAACACATAGTTATATTTTGCTATACATTCGACTTACATAGGAAAGAGTCCTTGTACATCATAAACAAACACGCTAGAACTATAATAGGTATAGTTAGGTTCACTATCACTACCACTATTTGGTGAATTATGATATGTATAGTTTATGTTCACTACCACTACCACTACTTGATAAACTATAATATGCATAATTCATGATCACTATCACTACCACTATTTGATAAATTATAATATGCATAATTCATGAGCACTATCACTACCACTATTCGGTGAATTATGATATGTATGGTTTATGTTCACTACCACTACCACTATTTGATAAACTATAATATGCATAATTCATGAGCACTATCACTACCACTATTTGGTGAATTATGATATGTGTAGTTTATGACCACTACTACTACACTCTATCTAGCACTGTTAGCTTCCAGCCATAATTACTAAGTGTATATGCTAGAGTTATACAGAATTTAGTCATGATCGACTTAGAATTGGTGGGCCCGCCTTATCTCCTGTTCCTTGTTTGGTTGTGGACCTAGGGCAGACCCATTACATTCGACGGTTTATTTAACTCAAATTTTATATAACTTATATACACTTAGAGATTATATAAGGAAACTATAGGAAATTCTAGGATGCACTAATTATTAATATAGAAACTTATGATTCACTCTTTAAGGAAAATATCGGATTTTCTTTGGAAATATACCTCTATTAATACTACATTACGTCTAGAATTGTTAGGCCTCAGCTATGATTGCTAAGTGTATATGCTAGAGTATTATAAGAATTTAGTCACAATCAACTTAGAATTGGTGGGCCCGCCTCATCTCCTGTTCCTTGTTTGGTTGTGGACCTAGGGCAGACCCACTATATTCAACGGTCTATTTAGCTTAAATCTTATATAACTTATATACGCTGGACGATTATAGAAGAAATCTACGGGTCTTTCTAGGGTTCATTATCACATAACATAGGAACATTCTTTTCACACTTAACTAAGAAAATATTGGATTTTCTGGAAATCAAACTCTATCGCTTTTACAAGGAAAACGGTTTCTTCCTCAAACAAAACTCTTATGAACTCACCAACTTAATTGTTGACACTTTTTTTCAAAACTACTTGTATTCTCAGGATATCAGTGAAACAGGAAAACATCAGCGCTTTGAGGATGGGACGTTAAATCGTCAAACAGTTTATTTTGTCATCATAATGTAATTGATTTTGAAACATGTAAACATATACTTTGGTGTAACTTTTTCAATTATATTTATGATGGTTGTATTTACTTTGAGCACTATTATACTCGTTGTTGTGATGCTTTACATGAAGTCCTCCACCCCCGGACGTTTCCGCCATCCTTGGTTTGGGGGTGTGACAGATTGGTATCAGAGCATTGTTTATAGTGAACTAAGTATATCGAACCACATAAGATATACAAACTATAAATGCATTGGGACTAAGGTCTCTGATGTAACATTTTCAAATAACTATACTTTTAGAAATAAATAGTTTTCTTGTTAAAAGTATACATGCATGCATACATACTAAGGTCAACATCATACTAGGACAAAACAAAAGTTATGATTGTTGAATGGCACGAGTAGGCTTGGGGATGTATGGTCAGGTCTGGGAATGACATAGCCTGATCAACTATGTCTCACCCAGAAGTGATTAGCATATGCCCGTGAATGGTTGTGTTGTTGCAACAAGTCTAAAAACTTACCAACTCTATCTACAAACAAACACTGAAAAACATAAGTCAAACATTAAAATACTATAGGAGTATTTTGTGATATGTGTGATGTATGTGGTAATTTGGGAAGATCACTATGCTTTTTTCTTACAGTTTATGTTTATGGTTTCAGGTACTTCCAGTTCAAAAGGGAAGGGACCGACATGATGGCACAACATCCTCTCCACATGATTTCCGCACTTGATGTATTTGTACTCTGATGTTTTGGAATATTGTAATGAATGATAGCTTTTGATACAATCAATTAATGAAAACCAATGGTTTTAAAATGAAAAATTTTAGTACTGTTTTTGGGTCGTTACATCTAGGTTTCTAGAAGCCTCCTGGATGCAGATAAGGAAAAGATTTGAATTGAGATTAAATCTATTATTTAACTCAAATTTGGATTTGCCTCTAAGTTACCTAAACTATAAATAGGACCCCCAAGACCAACAAATTTCATTCATACCTTTACCTACAAGCTTAGGAACGAAATTTCTATCGCTCTCCTCCCTCTCCTCTTTATTCTAGGGTTTTGGGTGTGAGCCATTAGAGGCATCATACTTTTGATGCCTGCTTTCTAAAGACACGGAGGAAAGGATCAAATATTTATTTGCTATAATAAATCTAAGGTTTGTAAACCCTAATCCTTCTTGTATTTTCGAAATACCTATGGTTTATTAGGGTTCTTGATGCTCATTGTTTATTGCTATCAATTAGAGAAACATAGATCCAAAGTAGGTTGCATGTGAACTTAAGGGTTAAGATTTTCCGCTTTACATGTTTTAGTAACCTACAAAACCCATCAGTGGTATCAGAGCCATTGTTTTCATATTGATTGTGCATAAAATGAATAGATCAAATTAGGGTTTATCGAAAATAAACCCTTTGCATTGAGAATTTCAACTTTGCAAGGGTTTCTTGAAACCCTAGCCTCCCTAACCATATATTTGAAAATTGTAGGTTACCTTAGGGTTTTCTTGTTTCCTTAATTATTATTCTAATTGCCTTAAAATTTGAACAATTAAACCTGATAACCCTTAACCCTAATTTCGAAAATTAGAAGGGTTTTGGATTAGGATTAAATTTGAATTATTTTATTAATTGTTTAATTGAAAAGATTTATTTAATTCGTAAATTATTTAATTAATTTAATTAATTTTTTAATTAAAAGATAAAAATTAAATCATAACTGGTTTAAATTTAATTAATTAAAAGTTTAATTCAGATAATTAATATTTAAACCTTGTATTTTGAAATGTTTTAAAATGCACCTTATATATATATATATATATATATATATATATATATATATATATATATATATATGGTAGGAAGGTAAGAAGTTTTTTTTCTACATATTTTTTTGACGAACAAAACAAATGAATCACTAGATGAATAAAAAATAACACAATTCACAAAAAAAAATTCTCAAAAAAACATCTCGATGATTCATTTATACAATGATTTTGTTGTTATTCACTAAAATTGTCATAAAAGTGATTTTTTTCTTAATTTACTTAAAAATGAATCATAAAGATGTTTTTTTTGGAATTTTTTCTTATGAATCATCTAATGATTCATTTTGTTTGTTCGCTAAAAAAATATGTAGAAATTTTTTTTTTTACCTTCCTACCAAAATTTTCCTTCTTAAGAAAACTTTTTACCTTCCTACCAAAATTTTCCTTCTTAAGTGATCTTGACTCTCTCTCTCTCTCTTCTCTCTCTTCTCTCTCTCTCTCTGTATGTATGTATATATATATATATATATATATATATATATATATATATATATATATATATTAAACGTTAATACTATATGTATAAGAAAAGTCAGTCGAATCAATAGTAAGTCTCATTCACGAAGTCATGCTATAAAGAAGGTATAAAGAAACGACCTAAAAAAATGACCGTTGAATGAGTGTCCTTTTCACCCACTGCTCTCATGTGTGGTGGAGGGTCGTTAGCTGAACGGATTCGATTAGACATAATCAGATTAAAAATATAATCTATAAAGTACTAGAACCTTCTTTTAAAATCTCACTGTAGTTACTTTAGAAAAAATGTGAGGTTGTATGTTAATCCATGAAAACACACATCATTTATTTATGAGTCGTTAGTGGAGTGTGTGTGGTTAACTGACACACTAATTTGAGACTATAAAGATGAAATGATGAAACAACTCATGTTTATAATTGTTGATGGAGCGTGTGTGGTTAATCGTCACATTAATGAGAAATTATAAATCGATCGAAGGTGTTTAAGCGGGTTTGCATGGTTATTCACATATTAATTGTGATCCTAGACATCCCAATTACAATTGGAAAGAGCATAATCCGAGATTAAACATGTCATTGATAAGATTCAATGAATCTCAAAAGATCAAGGGGTTTTATATGACTGAAATTGGTAAAAACCTTACCTACTTAAAATAGATTCGCAATTTGATTATTGCATCCCTCTTCAAAGTTCGAATCGAAAATATGGATCCTAGCCTTAATTTAAATTTTGGGTTAATAATTAAGGATTAAAATCAACTAACTTGAATTATTTCTTTTCCCACTTTTAGATGTCTTAAGAAGATAGAAATGGTCTTCCTCGTTTTTATAAAATTAGTTTTCCTCAGTCTTCTAGAGATGGTCTTCCACATTCAAGTAACGCTGAAATTGTCTTTCCTTCCTAAGGTAATGGTGGAATTGGACATCATCTCTCTTCAACTCTTCCACCTCCTCCTCCTGTGACTCTCCCAACATTACGTTTTCCTCAAGTTGAAATATATGAAACTACTCAAAGCCCTATTGGCATGTAAACACAAAGATGGAAATTATGTGTGTGTGCATGTTCTGAAAATGAAATAGTACATTGACAAACTAGGAGGAATGGGTATCGAATTTCCGAATGAGCAAATGAATTATAGTCTAGTTGTATCGTGTGTTGACATGGTTCCCCTCAATCCAGGTGGTTGAGGGTTCAAGTCATGTCGGAGACAGTGGTGTAAGATAGGAGTAGAGTAGAGTATGTGTGTGTGTGTGTGTCGACGTTCTAAAAAAAATTTTAAAAAAATAAGTAAAAGTTATTTTAAAAGATTATTATGAATTGCATATACATTTGGTGTTTCATAAGCACATGTTTTCAAACATTAAAAAATAACTTACTAGCTTATTGTATTTTGGTACCGAATAAACTAATTCAAATTCTAATTTAATTCCATATAAATCGATAAACATTTTTTACTAATAAAAGATAAATTGTTTTAAATAATCAATCACAAACATCTCTTTTAAATATGGTGTTCATGGATGATTAAATGAACAGAAAACATATTTCGGAAGGTTAATTGAGACTATCGGATCATTCATTTCTTGAACCTAAACCGAAAAACCAGGTTAACCGGTATTCGGTTAACCGATTTTTTCGGTTCAGTTATCCAGTTAACCAATTAACCAATTAACCATTACTAATTAATAAAATATGTTAAGGTTACCGGACCCATAAGAAATTTTCTAAAATAGAATGAATTACAATGAATAATCCATATAATTTTTTTAATTATATTGTTACTTCTATTAATAATGAAATTTGGATGAATTATCAAATATACGTGGAATATGGAAAATAATATCGACTAATACAAAAACATATTTTTTAATTAGTAGATAAAAGATAGTCAAATATTTATTTATTTATGTGAAATGGTGATGAAACGCAAATGACAATTTTAATCTATATCAACCTATGTATATTTATAACAAATGTTAATGATGACAATTATGGGTTTAAAATGAAAAATGTAAATAATATGACAATTATTAATTGTAATTGGAAATTTCTAAGAAATAATTTGATATTTACATAAACATCTAAACATAAATAATATTTTAAAAAATAGAAAATAAATTTTCGGTTTTTAGGTTCTGTTTTTCGATTTTCGGATATTTTGAACATCCCTACTTTTAAGTTGGTGATAATGTGAAGGTGTATCTCATGGTATTTTCACATGTGGTATGGGTCAATTATATACGACTAGTGCCTTTAGTTGTGTTTAAGATAATTCTTCTGTTATTATCTAATAATCATAATTTGTTAAATAATCACATGGGTTTATTTTTAATATAATTTTTTTTTGAACGGCAAATCTACATTACTCTTAGATTACTCCTAATACCACATATGTCTTCAATAATACTTGAACCCTCAACCTCTAGAAGGGAGGCAACACCGGGTACTGCTGTGCTAGAAGTCCTTTATATAACTCTTTTGTTATATTTTAATAATCATATTTGTTAAATAAATAAATAAAGCTTTTGCTTTTCCAGCCCTACCTTCCTTTTTAGGCTGTGGTTTTTTTTTAATGAAACTCGGTCGTTTCCCAAAAAAATGATTTGTTAAATAATCACATGGTTTTGTTTACGACAATAAATCGCAATCATGTATACATTAAATTAAGTAGGAAATGAGGTGTATCCACATACCTCTCCACATATTACCTCGGAATCAACCAAGGATGTTCTTCAAATTTTTGTTGAATTAATTCAAATGAGTTACCACTCGTAAAACGATTGGAACTTTGGTGTTATATCCTACATGGGAGTTGTCGAATGAAGCCTATAGTAAAATGTCGTATAATAATCTTTTGTTTGCAAAGTAGACTTTAGAAAATTTACTATTTTGATGAAACTATGGTTGTCAAAGTCGCGATCTTAATCGTAGGATCGTACGATCATACGATCCCAGGTATGAAAAACGAGTCGGATCGTATTTGGGTAGGGTTGCAGGTAGGATCGGGATCCGATCCGATCATACCTTCCCTTGATTTTTTATTTATTTATTTTTTTTGCAAATGATTTTTTACCACTTTATGTCTTTTACCATTTACCAATTTACCGTTTATCATTTTGTGTTGTGACTTATGACTAATATTTTGAAGTTATTATAACTTTTGAACGAAAAAATGAATGTTTGAAATATTTCTCATGTTTTAAAATTATAAATTAAAATTATGTTTTATTTTGTGGGATTTTAGGATCTCAATCCTGATCTTGCAAACCCAAAAACGATCATACGTAGAATCCCGATTTTGACAAACTTGGATGAAACTATTTGAAGATTAACCCAACTACAAAAACTTTTCATGTGACAATTACACAAAGACATTTGGTGATTTAGAGGGTGTTTGGCAAATCAGTTTATTAGTTTATTACCGATTTCATATAGCTATAAGTTAGAAAAATGTTTGGATAAAAATAGCTTACAACGGTGGCAAACCGTTAATAAGTTAATTTTTTCATAAATTAACTTCCTCTAACTTATTAGTTTATAAACTAATAAGCTAATAAGTTATTAGTTATCAATATTTTTTTTTTCTTACAAATTTGAGAATCTCGATTAATTCCTAATTTTATTTTATTGTATTTTTTTTATTCTATACATAATAAAAATACAAACCATAAACGAAACTTCAATTATTCTGTTTAATCTAGAATCGAACCTCGAATCTATAAAATTGTATAATTGAAGATTCGTTTTTTATCATTCAATAAGCATCTTGTATTTCATAAAAATTAGGAGCAATATAATCCTTACGTAAAAGGCCATCCGCTAAACACCCTATTTAAAACATGATTCTTTAACCATAACGTAGAGTTTTTTTAAAGAAGGTTCTTTAGTATGTGGGCCCAGATGGGCCTATTGGTCAAAACGGCCATCCTTGGTATTTCTAGAAACCTACTCGGTATTTACCATACTACCCTTGACTTAACTTGTTCCAATATATAACATACAAATACAATAAGTTTGTGTCTCAAAAACCGATTTTACTTAAAATAATTAAAGGGGTAATATCGAGAATTGAAACCTAACTGGATAAAGCTATTTGACTTTCAAACCTCAGGAGTCAGGTCATCCATCCAGACATTTCCTAGATCGTCGGCGTGCGCATCCTAAAGTTGAGATGCTAACAAGCGCACACAAACCCACTCTATATATATATATATATATATATATATATATATATATGACATGAACATGATCTATTGCATTTATACATAAAATCTTCATCAACATATTTTCTTTCGGAATTGACGTTCCAAATCAAAAACAGAAGTCGACATGGTGCTAGACAACAGTTATAATTCATGGGCCGATCAGTGGGATACAAGATCAGAGTACGTGAATCCCACAAGCAAGAAGAACAACACAGTGAAAGAAAAGGTCGGTGATGGCTTAGGCAAGACAAAAGCGGTGGCTTTAACTGGGATGAAGAAGGTTAAACAAGGAACAAGTATTGGGTTTCATTGGATCAAAGAGAAGTACAACAAATCTGCTAATAAACGTTGATGATTGATCCATTATATATAAGGATATCTTTGTATATCATCTTTGTATTATTCTGTACATCCATGTTTAAAGATTAGTGGTTTGATGAATTTGGCTTTGTTTCTATTCTTAGTCGAGTTTTAGTTCATTGTTTGATTGATTTTATATAAAATATGCATTTGTGTTGCTATAAATGTTTTTGTATCATATCAAATATATACATATAATTAAAGACTTAATATATGATTTAAACCTTGACATGAACGTTCTTCGCAATATACAAGAAATATAGCATTTACCTATTACATCAGTGTGACAGTGTAATAGATATTATTTAGTTTCTATTTTGAAAGAATATAACTCTAAAACCGGCGAATAATACAATACATGTTATATTTAAATGGAAATTTAATAATCTGCGTTCCTAGCTCTTTTATGTAATTTGATATACAAAAGGGAAAATGACTTATAAGGATAAGAATGTTTCAAAAATGTTCAAAAAAGACCATTGAAGTTTATCTGTTTAACTAAAGCCATTGTATTAAAAAGACCACCCGAGTATAAGTTTTGTTCAAATTCAACCTAATGTTAACAGGTTGTTGTGGGTTATAAGATGATTTGGATTAAAACTTGATGAGTTGGCCACAAGACATGGGATAGGAGTGGGTGACATGGCATTTGTATTTTTTCTTCTTTAAATTCGGATTAGGGCTACAAGGAAAGGAACGATGACTTTTTCTTCTCCTGCGTTTCTTCCACTGCTTCATCTTCTTCTTCGTGTCCTGTAATGGCTTCATCTTCTACTAAACCCATAATCTTAACCTCAAGCTCAAACATTTCGAAAACAAATAAGGTTTTTGATGAGGCTTACCCTTATGGTTGTGGGTTCCTGTCGTGTATTTGGACTTCATCTTCTTCTTGTCAGTTTTGGTTATAGCATTTTGGGGGTTGACAACATCACAAGATACCTGTTTGCAGTGGCGAATCTAGAACAAAATATAACGTGGTTCCAAATTAAGTGAAGCCGATAAAAAAAATCAACAACACTTGTGAGGGGTCGGGTCGGGTCGTGTACGATTTAATGAAATATAACTGAAAAAACCGATCAGCCACCACCAATTAAAATTTTTAAAAAAACCAACTGAAATATAATTGAAAAAACCGAACGATTTAATGAAAAATTAGTTGATTATTAGTGCATTGATACCTTATTGTTTGATAAAAAATATATATTATATTTAACCCTATATATTTAACAGCACAAATGCCTCATATAACTTATTTTTTGCCCCCTTTAAAATGGTTTTTTAAGACATTTTTTAGAAAAACAAACTCAAGGTAGGTCCTCTATTTTTTTCTAAAGTAGTTCCTAATTTTTGTGGTATATATATATTATAAATGAAATTCAAATTTTAGGTAGGTCCTACGACCTACCTTCTTGTATGGTAGATACGCCCTTGCCTGTTTGGTTATATCATTATGGTTACAGACCTGATGTCAAGGTCTACCCGTGTTTAGAGGCTTGTGCATCATTAAGAAGTATTTAGAGGTCACCTGTGACCAAACTCCTCCTGTATACGGTGCATATAAATTCTGAGGCTAATTTAATTGTATAATTTGGAACCAAATTAACCCCACAGAAGGCATAAGATATAAAAAATGAAATCTAATTGGACAATTTGACATCAGGTCTGTATAATTAACATTATTTAGAGACCCATGTATAATACCAAATTGACATATACCAAACTAACCTCACATATATATACCAAACTGCCCCTGTATAATTTGTTGCAGATGATGTATCTGGACAGAAGAAAAACAGATTGTGCAGTATTATACATGCATACATAACTTCATGTTTGGTCACAATACGAAGATTGTGAAATGTTTCATTGCAACGAACCTCTGCTCTTTTTTCAATGTATTCGTCGCCCCCAACTTCTATTGCTTGTGTCGCAAGAATGGTTTCATCTTCATCATACTCACATATCGCTCTTCCTTCGTTTTTGATAATCATATTATGCAGTATTATACATGCATACATAACTTCATGCATTTTTTCCTCGCAGAAAAAAATTGTTGGTTTTTTCAATATAAACCAATGTTTCTTGAGAGCTCCAAAAGTCCGTTCGACATCCTTCCTAGCTCTTTCTTAAGCTTTCTTGAATTTTTTCCGACTAGTATCATTCGGACACGTCTCCAAAATAGTTGGTTTTTTCAATATAAACCAATGTTTCTTGAATTTTTTACGATTTAACAAAAACTGCATACTCAGGATAGATCCCATCAATTAGATAATAACCATATTTATATGGTGTTCCACGCAATTGAAAAGAAGAATCCGGTGCAGATCTGTTGTATATGTTGTTAAATATAGGTGAACGATTAAGAACGTTAATGTCGTTAAGGTCGTTAAGGGATCCATGAGAACAAAAAAAAACATGCCAAATCCATTGATACTGTGATACCACCGTTTCAAGTATGACCGTTGGATGCCCATGATCATCTCGGGTAAATTGACCATGGTGTGAGGTAGGGCAATTTTCCAATGCCCAATGTAGAAAATCTAAACTTCCTAACATTCTAGGAAAGTCATTTACGCTAGCATAATGAGATTGCGATTTCATGATGTCATTGCGTGTAGGCTTACATAAATATTTTGGACCATAAAACTGAATAATAGTTTTGCCAAAAATAGTGTAGACTATCTCGTGTAGTCCTAGCTGACATCCTAAAACTCTCGTCTAACGCATTAGGAGGGATGTCATATGCTAATTGACGAAGTGCAGTTGTGCATTTTTGTAAAGGGGTGAAACCGGGTGTACCTCTAGCATCGGGTCGTTGCTCGAAAAAATCACACTCCCTCGTTAGATCTTTGACTATACGTTCGTACAAAGGTTTGAACATTCTGAAGCACCTTCTGAAGTAGTATCATTGAAAAGTGGCATTTTCTTAAAAGTAGTCTTGTATCAAACGTTGGTTTGTATCTTCACGATTTCTACAAATAAATCTTTGGGTTCTCCGTTCAGCACTGCCGGATACGCTACTATATGCCGCTTCATACGTTTGTTCCGCAAATTTAGCAGCAACAACAAAAACATCGAACATAACATCAAATTCTTTAGAAGAAGCGGATTAAGACTTTTTTTTTTTTTCCAGAGGTAATGTAGTAGAAAGATAAAACAAATGTGAAGGGTTGAAAGGTTTATATAGAAGTTAAAGGTTAAAAGGAAAAAAAATTAATAAATTAAAAAAATAAAAAATCAAATTATGACCGTTTGCAACGGTCAAAAGGTGTGACCAATCAAAAACGTCCGAGAAGTGCTCCCTCCTACAGCCGCACTACGGCCTCAGCCGTACCCATACCGCACCTAAGGGGGGGTGTTTACGCATACGTGGCACAAGACTACGACCTCATCCGCAGCCCACTCCGTCAGGTCTCAGCAGAATTGTAGCTATGGATCACCCCAATAATTCAAGATTTCAAGATATCTCAATGATTTGTCATTCCAACAGGTACATAATTATTAATTATAATCTGTAAACTTGATTAGTTATCATAACTTCATAACAAAATAAATTCATGTAGCAATGTTTGTCATTATAATATGGGCTTATATCAATTGTAATCACAAATTAACAAGCATGTCTATCATGATTAAATCGGCTTTAATGAGGTTGGCTTAGTATAGTGATTCTCTATGTGAAGAAAGTGACATTTGATTGTATATATAGCACAATGAAAAAGCATGTTGGTATGGAGAAAGCATCGGACTCTATAATTTTGTTTCTCTGTTGCAAAATTATTGGTATTCAAACCTAAAAATCTTTTGTTTTTTGTCATGTGCTCTTTCTTGGTTTCAAAATGATAACATGCTTAGACACTCGCTCTATCTCTCTCTTAATTTCGACTCCTTGGTTTTTTGTTGTTAAGGAACTCCTTGGTCCAATTGATCCAACTGTAGAAATCGATTTCGAGAAGAGAGAGGCAATAACGTACATGAAGAAGAACATAACCGGTTGATCAATCGACCCAAGAAGATCGAACCCTAGAGACGTTCACAAGTTCTTCACTCCCTCCCGTTCATGATTCTATACTTCTTCCCTTCCGTTACGTTGCTGAGCGTTTGATATTTCCCCCTTAATCCACGTAAGATTGCCAGGTCATAATGCATTTTTCCTTAATTAATTTTCACAGCCAAAATTTTCGTGTAACCTACACATGTCTGTTACCAATGGGTAAGATTTGAATAAATCGTTTACTTTCGTTTTTTTTTTTTTTACAACGTCTTTAGTTGGATGGTATTTTTTGAACAGATCAAACTTTGATGGTGTTTTTTAAACAATTTTGAAACTTAACTATCCTTTGTAAGGCGCTGTTTGTTTTTTTGAAGCAAAAATTCATAAAGTCTGCGGACCACCTCTGCGGCCCTCTGCAGTAAAAGAGGTGGACCAAACGGCTGCAGACTGTAATAAGAAGCGTGTTTGTTTTTTTAACATCTGCATACTGCTGCAGACATTAAAAATTAAAATAAACTGATTTTATAATCCGAATATAGTTTTTTAATACCGAAAATTTAATAATGTATGACATTTCGACAATAATTTATGATATTTCAGCAAAAAATAATGATATTTTAACAAAAAATAAAGATATTTTAGCATAAAATAATAATATTTCATCAACAAATTATTATTATTCAATATAAAAAAAAGAAAAAAATTCAACAAGAATAAACAAAAAAAAATGTGAAATAAGATTTCAATAATATATAATCAATATTTTATCAAGAAAAAAAGAGGAAGAAGAGGTTGGAAGAGGTAGGAAGAGGCAAAACAAGTGTTGCGCGAAGAAGAGCACGCGCAGAGGTTTTTTAATCCGAAGACTTCTGAAAAACAAACAACTGCGAGGTGAAAAATGTTACGCGTGTGTTGCGCGGCACAGCAATAAGAGGTCTGAATAGGTTTTTTCCAAAAAACAAACAGCACCTAAGTCATTTTCGCTATAAAAAAGTATGATGGGGAAGGTTCTGGATCACATGGAAATATAGAAATTGAGCAGTTTATATTGGAAAATAACAAAAAAAAGGTAGCTAGGAAATGTGGACGTAGGTAATGAAGAATAGGCTGCCCAATGACCACGCTGCCCGTGCACTACCATCTTCTAGAAGCAACAGTCCAACTGCCAAGACATATAGAGAGAACGTGATTATAGAAAAAAAAATGTTTTCTTTTATCATAACAAAATTATAAAATTATTTCATATAATAAATATAAATAATACTTATATTCTACATCAATAAATTGAACATATGATATTATATGACGCCACAGTTTAAAGCGATTTTATTTTGTAGTGTATATCATCAAATTAAATGTTTGTCTCAATTCGTTTAAAGTTTCGTTTTCAAAATACGATCTGGATAAATAGATAGATCTCTAGACATGAGATGGCAGGTGTTTTTTTTTTTTTTTTTTTTTTTTTTTTTTAACCAGTCGTGTAATAGGAACAATACGTAGGTTTTGTGGCTTTAGCCGAAACAATTCAATTAGCTAAACGGGAAAACGTGACATGGTTTTATTAAATAATATATCAATTATCAAAAGACGTATCAGATGATATAAGTTCAAAGATACATATTTAAAGTTAATTACAAAATAGTTTGTAGGAATATATATCTAAATTATGTTTTATTGGTTCTTTGTCCACAAAACATTTCTAAAAGTATCTTAAAATAAAAAATAAAAAGAAATATTTATACATGGTTTCTATCAATTTAATAAAACTATCATCTACATATCAAGTCCTTAATTAACATTAAAAGAATTCAATATTTCACAACCTCTAAAGCAAGTAAAGAATTGTTTAAAGTTCAAAAAGTCAACTCTAGTACCCCTAGGTGGCAGATGTTTTGCCTTTTAGATTGATGGTTCCGAATTCTAATCTGAATGTTATCAAATTCTAATAATTTGATGATACTAAATTTTAAATTCTGACCACTAACCAACGGTTTAAAAAAAAATATAAACTCAAACCCCAACACAACCTAATCCATTGTCACTCAGATTTAAAATGGTTTTAATTTCAGCAGCAAACAATCAAAAACACATAACCTGTGATATTACTTTTAAATCTATATATTTGTTTACCATAAAACTTGAATCCTTAACCATTTTGAAAAATGACATCATCAAATGTAACCTAACTAGCTTTACATACATTTAATTATTTCATGTGTAGCCTTCTGTTGGAGACAAAGAACATAATAGTTATCTTTATAAAATTACAAAATAAATAGATTGAAAAAGGGTAAAACATTACAAGTTATATCATTAAATCAATATAGCATATGGGTAGACACTGTATTTGAACGTTGTGCCAACAAGTTACACGAATAACATAAGAAAAAATAATTAAAGTATCTTACAAATAAGAAAGACATTATATAAACTTAAATGCGAGACCTTTTTTATGAATAACAACTTTCTATCGGTACCAAAAATTACAATAACAATATAACATAACAATAACAATATACATATAAAATAAACTAAATAGCAGTATTTATATTAATCTATAAACCAACTTCACCATTTAATTTAATAATGAGGAAAATGCGTAAACCCTTCATGACTTCATCCACTTGATCAATTGTCTACTAATTATACTTATATAAAAAAGCAAAACGTGGCATGCTTAAAAAAGTAGTTAAACGAAACGGAGAAAGGGCAATACCGTCATTTTCAAAGGTCAAAATGTTTGACTTCAAACACGAGCCATCGACACCTAAACCATAGAAATCTAGAATATAAATAAATAGCCATCTAAAGTTGAAATTCATCGTTCAAATTACATATATACCCTCCAAACCATCATCTCTCTATATAAACACCAACAATCTACATTAATCTCCATTAGTTCAACCTCAAGCAATAAATACTTTCACCTCTCTCTAATCAACATTACTTCCCATCGTTCATCAAATTGGGCGTCTTTGAAAGAAACTGAGTATCAGTATACAAATATTTGATCAAAAAAATCAAGAAAATGGCACTAGACAACAGATATAACTCATGGGCAGATCAGTGGGATACAGAGCCAGAGTACTACAATGGTTATCCAGGAAGCAAGAGCAACCATGGTAGTGGTGGTGGCATTAAGAGTAAGGTAGGAGAAGGGTTTGATAAGTCAAAAGCGGTAGCAGCAACGGGGATGAAGAAGGTTAAAAAAGGAACAACTCTTGGATTTCATTGGATTAAAGAAAAGTGCCACAAAACCACTCATAAATAAATAGTGATCGATCCATTAAGGTGCATATTTGTCGGTATTGCTCATGTTTGTATGATATTTGAGGATCTTGGTAGGGTTTTGTTCATATTGATATTTTTAAGTTTGTTGATGGTTATGTTATATTTGTTCGTTAATTCATTGATGTAACACGATAATTTAGTTTTTTTTTTTTACTTTTTATTTTCCAGTGAACTCGGTATCTTAATTTATTGCATGGGTGGCCTAGGGTGGGTCTCTTACTCTTGTAGTCTTGTATTGAAATTTTGCTGCAAAATAAAAACTATATACCAAATGTAGCAATTTTAACGTGTGGTAAGAACGTGTCTAGTTTGGAATGGAAGGACAAGTGGTGGCTATAGCTCTCATTCATCGCTTAGGATGCACTGAGTGGGAAAGAATCACCAGTGGTACCAGACTACCGGCGGTACCATGGCTCCGCCCCACAATGAATTCAGCTACCTCAGGCTTGGCCGGCCTCACCAGTCACCACCACCTTCAACCCGTTCATCTCTTTCTCTTTCAGCTTGAACCATATGCATCAAAACTTGAACAGTGGGAGTGATTTGGGAGAAATGGATTATTTGTGTTGTGGGTCAGAGAGATGAAATTGAGAGGATAAATAAAAGATGATGTCACGTCTAGGTATCTAGTGGATTGGGAGGTTGAGGGGGGACTCTCTCTACCTTGGGGCATGTTTGGTTCACTAATTTTGAAGAAAGTTGGATGAATTTGAATGTAAATTCCAATAAAGTTGCTTTTGTTTGACAAAATCAAAGAAAATGAAATTCGCTAGATTCCATTATGTTATATGCTTCAAGGAATTGTTCATTATTTGACTAAAGAAAAAGATTTTAGATGTCATTCCTTATGTTTTATTACAAATAACATAATTACAAAGATAAAAATACACTCTCATATTCTTTTAATTTTAGCTACAACCCATCAAATAAAAACACATTATTATCATCTCTCTCGCAGCCTACCACTCACCCAACCCAACCCCCACACACACACCATGACACTACCAAATAATCCATTTCTCCCAAATCACATTATCACCAAACGAACCGAACGTTCGGCGAATTTTTTGGCGGGAAATTCGTTTATGTTCGTTTATTTAATAAATAAACGAACATGAACACAAATTTTCGTTCGTTTAGTTAAACAAACGAACATGAACAATAGTCTTTCTTGTTCGTTCATTTATGTTCGTGAACGTTCTTTATGTTGTTCGTTTAAGTTTATTTATGTTCATATATGTTCAATTGTTTTTTATTATATTACTATATTATATATTCGTTTATGTTCATATATGTTCAATTGTGTTTGTTTAATTTATTTTTGTTCGTTTATGTTCGTTTGTTTATGTTCATTTAGCATATTCACGAACATGAACACATCAAATTTTTAAACAAATGAACATGAACAAGAAAAGTCGTTCGTTTATATGTTCATGTTCGCGTTTGTTCGGCTAACTTAAACGAACGAACATGAACAAGTCATTGTCTGTATTCGTTTGGTTCGTTTACAGCCCTACCACCAACCCATTCAAACATATACCCACCCACTGTCACCCTTACCTCACCCACCCCAACAACCACACCCATACCCACAATTACACGAAAACACACATGCTTACGACCAGGGACGAACCTACTTGGTATTTCGGAGTGGCACACACGACCCCTCAAAATTTACCATCAAGTGCAAAATTTAGTATAAATTCGTTAAAATATGTCATAATAAAATCCGTCACGAATTCATTGGAAATCCGTCACAAAGTCTTAATTAGTGTAAATTTAATGTAAATATGTCGATATAACCATTTTAGTGACATATTTTGTGACATAAACTATTGTGAAAAAATAAATTTTTATTAGTAGTGCAACCCTTAAAAAATATTATAGAGCCCCTATTATTTTTTGTGCTTCTTACGCCTATGCTTACACGCTCATGCATATATAGACTAACGTGAATACACATGTTTTCCTTTTCTTTTTTAACTCTTAAAATTCGCATCTAGCTTATGCCTATATTTTCGTTTTATAAACCTATACTTTTGCTATATATTACATGCAAATTTACATAGTAACAAATTAACAAATATACAATAATTCATTAAAAAAAATGGAAAAATGAGTTTTTTTTTAAGGTGATTAATAAAGCATGTGTAAGTCATTGTAAGAAAAAATAGAAAATCTTTCACCCTTTTCAAATACCCAAAATTATTTCTCATAAAAACACCAATGTTATAAAAAATATATACATAGTACTCCCCTTATATATTTTATTTGTATTATGTAAGTTTACTATCTTAATTACCTTCTTTTGTTTTTTTACTTTTGACTATTATGTTAGGGGTGTTCGTTTGAATGGATCAATTCGATCCAATACAATCAACACAATCAAAATTGATTTTGGTTTTAAAAATATAAATATAAATAATTCAAACCAAATTCAAATATGGTATGATCCAAGAATATTACAATTTAGTTGGATCGTCTTTATAACTCAGTTTACAAGAGCTATGACATTTTAAAAAAATATATAACTTAAGTATCAGCGCACTCTATAAAAGAAACTAAGAAAAATGTTTAGTTGTTAATTAAAATTTAGAGTAAATTACACGAATCGTCCTTCGTGAAAGTGTCAAAAAGCAAATTCAGTCTCTTTTTCAATTATTTTTAATATTTATGGTTAGTTTTAATTTTTTTTTTTAATATTTTAATTAAATTTGTTTATTTATTATTAATTATTTTTTTTTGAAAAAGATAAAGGGCCCCACCAAATACACATACACCCTCTTTTAATAAATACTCTCTACTCTTTAAATCCTAGAACCTAGAGACCCTTTCTCATTTTCTCCATCAGAAACCAACGGCCACCTCCTCCCAAATCGAAAACCATTATCCACCGTCGTTGACTGTCATTGCCCATCGTTGGCTACCGTCAGAAGCCACCGCTTCTCTCTCTCTCTCTCTCTCTCACACACACACACACACACATACATATATACATACAAACACACAGAATCTTCGGATCTGTTAAAACTCTAATCGTCGACAACCAACGCCCTCATCAGATCTATTAACATCGTCGACGGATATTTGGACCACCAGAAAGTAGCCCCTATTTTTTCTCCCTCTTTTCATCTGGTTTTTGTCCCTCTCGTCACCAGATCTACACAACCATGACCTTAGATCTACGGCTTCGATGGGTGAAGAACAAATTTGTGGGTTTCAACAGGTGAATAACAAATCTGATGGTTTCAATAGCGGCGCTATGGTTTTCAAGTGGCAATGATCGTGCAAGGGTTTAAGAAGAAAGTCAAGGGAGATTAAAGGGGGAGAAACCGACAATGGTGATGTTATTTCTGACTGCGTTCCACATCTCCGACGGAGGTGGTACTTGTCGGATGTGAACAGAGGAAAGGAAATGAGGTGGTGGTCAGTGTGGAGGTAGTCCATAGGGTTTCTGATGGTGGTGTTTAAGTGTTCTCCAACAATATATATATATATATATATATATATATATATATATATTAGTTTATAACCCGTGGGAACCACGGTAACAAAATTAATTAAACTTTTATAGTAAAAACTTAAAATTATTAATTACTTATTTTAAATAAATTATTAATTAAGAGATTTTTTTAGTTATATAGAGTTATAATCATTGATTTAAATAAATATATAAAATTACATCACTTTATAATTTGTATTGATTTTATTTTAATTTTTATTCTAATCTTATTAATTTAATGTAATTAGAGTGAGAAATTTAAAATTTGAAATTTGAAATGGAGAATAAATAGGGTGATACGTAGCAAAAAAAGAATAAAATATGCATTAATTAGGTGGCCTAATATGGTGACGCATGTTAAAAGAAGAATAAAACTATTCTTTTATTAGAATAGGGATATATATATATATATATATATATATATATATATATATATATATATATATATATATATATATATATATATATATATGAACGGGTGAGAAATTATAGGAGATAGTAAAGTTGAAATTCCTGTTATGCCCTTCTAACCATTTAAAAGTTACATTTTAATGCCAACAGTTTAAGAATTTTTCATAAATCCCTCTTTCAATAATGACTTTAGATTTAAGTATTTAAATAGTCCAGATTTGTTCTCGCGTTCTCAACCTTTTTAGTGTTCTCATTTGATTCTACTAATATATATATATATATATATATATATATATATATATATATATATATATATATATATGCTTAGGTTATTGTGTTTTTACTAACTATTGTGTGCCAGAATGCACAGATCTGGATCACCGGATGGAATAAAATCAAAGGTCATGATCTGAGGTCTATGATATTACAATATGGTAACATGTACCATATAATCACACAAATTTCAGCATAAGGGCATTTTAGTCAATTAACCTATATTAAAAAAGGAAATTTTTGGATTTTTAGGGATAATTAATTCCTTTATTTTTAAAAATCTGAATATTTTAAATTAGTTCAAATTTAAAAGTCCGATTTTATTCTGTCAGGATGACAGAATGCCAACAATAAACTAGTAAATATATTTTCAATTTTATTCTTGCAGAATACATTTCCAATGCAGTTATATTTGATAATTGACCTGATTTAAGAATAAGATATTATTCATATACAACCAACTTGGGTCTATGCCACCACCACTACCACCACCTCTGACACCGGCCGACCCCACCATTGTCACCTCTGTTACTTATATCACCGCCACCTCTGTCACCACCACCTCTTCTGCCACCAACTGTCATAATCATTTATGATTACTCAATCTCTGAACAGACATATATGTATAATCATTTATGATTAGGCATATACGTATAAACATGTATAATCCTATATGATTATACCTCTCTGCCATATAATTATTTATGATTAGGCATACCCTGTTGCTGCGGGTACACTAGAGCATTAGAGCGGCAAATGAGAAATATGTGGCTGGGGTTGAATCTCAAGATCTCTATTTTTTTTTTAATCCCAAGTGAATCGTCCCCTATATATATATATATATATATATATATATATATATATATATATATATATATATATATATATATATATATATATTAGGTTTAATGTTTTAAAAGGGTTTGGTGGACCCATAATTTTAATTAAAAAATTTTAATAATTTCATGTATAAAGCATGGAAATTTAAACTAACGTGGAATGAAACATACAACTTTAACCAAACGAAGAATAGTTCTAGTTAATTTTTAAAAATAGAGATCAAGGGGGTGTTTGGCTTGTCTTTTTGAGAGGGAAAAGTCATTTTTGGAAAAGTTACAAAAAGTCAGGATTTTCTAACTTTTCCAAAAAGTCAGTTTTCCTTATATCCAAAATCCAAAAATAGCTTTTAAAATGTTTTTACCAAACATCTTTTACCTTTTATAATTTAGAAAAATGACTTTTGTCTCTCAAAAAGACAAGCCAAACACCCCCCAAATGTGTTTTTTGGCACCTTATTGATGGACGATTTGTGTAATTTACTCTAAAATATATAAAAATTACAAAGAAAAATATATTATAATTCAATAATTTACAAATAAAAAACTTTTATGAAGAAATACATGTTAAGGTTTATAATGGACGAAACTTTCTAATATAATAATAATAATAATAGTAATAATAATAACAATAATAAACTTGTTTTAGTAAGTGATTAAAAATATATAATAAAAACAAAAGATATAAATAAATTGTTATTCGAGTTTTTTAGATTATTAGTTTCTTATGTTATCAACAAAAACCAATATAAAACCCAAAATATTACTTCATTTTTGGTGAAAACCAATCCATATAATGTGTCCTAATTGTCAAATTTGATTTATTCAAGTAATGAACCACTCTGCTAACAACGCCAGAGTGGTTCACTGGCATCAAAACATTATTGAATATTTCTTGTTAATAATTGATAAAAAAATGTTATATCATTCTATAAATGATTCTATATCTTTTAATATGGGATAGAAATTTAAATATCATAAAGTTTATTTATTTATATTACTAGATGTGAGACCCATGTATTACATAGGTTAAATAAAAAAAATATCAAAGTGTAAACATTAAGTATTTTTTTAAAATTAAATTTTAAAATAAGGAAGGAAAAAACATATTTATTGCAATTTAATCATATTTATTACATTTAATACTTTACTTATATAAATATATGTATTATGTGACTTTTTAATTTTAAAAATTAGAAAAACCTAGAAATTGACATGTGGATATTATTTATTTCAAAAATACGTTTCTGTTCAAAATTACCAATAAGGAGTAATAATTAAACATTCAATTACATAGTTTATTAAAAAAAATTAAGGGTGAATTTCATATATACCCTTATTAAACGTCTAAATATCATATTTGCCCGACTTAAATTCTAAATATCGTATTTGTCCTTCTTAATGTTTTAAAATATCGGATTTGCCCAAATCTATTTTTTAAACAGTTTTTATTATTTAAGAATCATTTTTTATATATTAGAATCATCAAAAATAAAAAAAATAACCAAATAGACCATAATACCCTTGCCTACTAAATCACAAAAATCCATTACCTGCGACATTTGGAATCACGATCCATATATGTAACCCTGCCTCTTTTTTTTTTCGCGCCTTCTACCAATAATTTGTTGTAGTCGTATACCCATCAGGTAATTTTAAGTTTTGTATGTATACGTATGTACAGCTTAAGAAGGAGTTTAGCAGTGAAGTCGAGTCTGCAATTGCTGCATTTATAGTCTATCCTCTTCCATTGGTCATGCAGATTTCACGCATCTCTTTAAAGTCGCAAATTAAGAAGCTAAAAAATATCGTTCACAGAATCGGTTACTTAGGGTGGTTAGTATCTATTTGTAAATTATTCAACAATAATCCCAAAATATTAACAAGCAATGCAATTATTATAATCTGTATGGTTTCCACTTTCTCCATATTCTAATATATATTGTAGATCATCAGTAGTTCCACAACACCAATGGCCCACAAACCAAAACCTCTCCATATTTGATGTGATTTACCTACAGTTTATTCATGTTTATACCTGATCAGTCTGCGATTTACCTACAGTTTATACCTGATCAGTCTGCGATTTTTGAAGCTATCCGTAGTTCTAATCATGAATTGAATAATCAATCAACAAATACAAAACATACAACTACATGATGATTATACGATTTGCAGCGGAAAAAAAAAGAAAGTGTTACAATATCGATCGTGATTCCAATTGACGCATGTAATGGATTATTCTGATTTAGAATGCAAGGGTATTATTGTCTATCTAGTTATTTATTTATTTTTTGATGATTTTAATATATAAAAAAGGATTCTTAAATAATAAAAACCGTTTAAATAATAGATTTGGGCATATCCGATATTTTAAAATATTAAGAAGGGCAAATACGATATTTAGAGTTTATGCCGGACAAATACGATATTTAGACGTTTAATAAGGGTATATACGAAATTCTCCCAAAAATTAAATACCACATCCATTTGTTGTATATGCTTGTGTCACTATATATATAGAAAAGTGCAATAATTTGCTTGTATTTTTTTGTTCATATGATAAAAAAAATGCAGTTGTCATCGTTGATATGTCAGGTGCATTACTAGAAGCGTATGATGAATTACATAGATGCTGCTTCTTAAGCACTTCCAGAGAAGCAGAAGAGACCAAGGAAAATATAGTCAATTTATAAAGGTCATCATGTTTGACCTCAAATACCAGTCATCCAACAAACAAAACAAACAATAAAGAAAGATACAGCACCCAAAGTTGAAATTCAACATTCAAATTACATTTATACCCTCCAACCAATATCTCTCTATATAAACACCAACAATCTACATTAATCTCCATTAATTCAACATTACTTCTATTTGTTCGTCTTAATTTGGCTTCTTCTCAGGAAATTAAGGATTTGTATACAAAGATTTGATAAAGATCAAGCAAAGAAAATGGCACTAGACAACAGCTATAACTCATGGGCAGACCAGTGGGACCCAGAACCAGAATACTACAATGGTTATCCAGGAAGCAAGAGCAACCATGGAAGTGGCAGCAGCATTAAGAGTAAGGTAGGAGAAGGGTTTGATAAGTCAAAATCAGCAGCAACAACGGGGATGAAGAAGGTTAAAAATGGAACAACACTTGGATTTCATTGGATTAAAGACAAATACCACAAAACCACTCATAAATAATTAGTCATTGATCCATCAAGATTCAAGGCACATATTTTATTTGTTAGAATGGATCATGTTTGTATGATATATATTTGTTTGTTAATTCATTGATGTAACAAGATAGCTTTTTTCCTATTTTGCATTTTTCCAAATTTAATTTAATCGAATAAAAAAAAGGAACATCGACTTACCTTTTTCTTGATACACTAAAAACTTGTTATCATAATCTGAAATGACGAGGGAGACAACCACATTTACTCTGTGCTCTAAGTATCTCTTGGGCAAAATCTTGATTTCCAGTAAGCAAAAGCCCATTCAAGATCCGATTGAAGGTAAATTTTCTAGGAACAAAACCTCTGTCCACCATTTCTATCAACAGTTTCCCTGCCACCATTAAATCATCTGATCTCTTCCTCACAAACATTGCACTGATCAAAATATTGTATGTATCCAAATTGGGCAAACATTCACCACTACCCATTCTCTCAAAAACTTCCAAACTCTTTTCGATTTCACCTTCATCACAATAATACCTAATGATCACATTGAAAATTTGAACATTTGGTTCACATTCATCTTGTTTCATTTTGTCCAGATACTCCATTGCCTTCTCCATCTTTCCAACATGACACAATCCTCTAATGAGTACACTGTAAGTTGTTGAATTAGGTGTATAGCCCTTCTTTAACATCTCTTCAAACACTACAATGGCGTTTTCCACAGTGTCTTTCTTGCAGAGAACTTGAATGAATGCAGTGTAAGTGGCAACAGAGGGAAGAATCCCTGTTTCAAGCATTTCATCAAACACCTGGCGTGCCTTTTGGATCTCACCTGAAACTCCAAAACCGTGAACCATTGTTGTGTAAGTAACAACATCCATCACACATTTTCGACGTTTCATCTCCAAGAAGAACTGCCAAGCTTCTTTAATCTGGCCCGCCTTGAAATACCCATTAAGGATTATGTTATACGTCTTGAGAGTTGGCTCGAGACCACTCTCCACCATCTCCCTCAACACCTCCAATGCTCTAGGCGTTCGCTTAATCAAACAAAAACCATTCGCAATGATGTTGTAACTGATTGTATCTGCTTTGAATCTTCTCTTTAAAACCTTAAACAGGTTATAGGCCATTTCAGCTCGTTTAGACTTGCATAATACATCAAGAAATGTATTGAAGCTATTCAAGTCTTGTTGGCAGCCATGTTCGTGCATCGACAAGAACACTCTTACGGCTTTGTCGGGTTTTCCAGCGGATACGTACCGCTCGGTTATGATCGCGAATGTTTTCGGGTTCGGACCGAGCCTTCGTTTCTGCATACGGGCGACGAGCGTCCAGACGGTCTTGTAGTCGCGTAATCGGGCGGCAATGTCGATGGCGTGGTCAAATGAGGTGGTGGAGTGGGTGTAGATGGGATGGCGTTCGAGGAGCCTGAAGAATTCAAGTGCTTTGGGGCCATGGTTCCAAAGGCGTTTTAGGATTTTGTTTACCAGGTCCGTAGTCCAGCAGATAGAGTTGGTTTCTAGATTTTGGCTTAGGGTTTGTGTGTCTAACTTTAGGATGAGGTTGGAAAGGCCGGCGGCATCATCTTCTTCCAGCGGCGGCGGTGAAGGAGGCGTGGTGGTGGTCAGGTTGTGAAACGACGATTTGAATTTTAAGGAAAATACGACAGAGGAGCGATTTGTCGTGTGAAGCCTGCTAACATTTCCGATCATTGTCTCCGACCGACCACCATCTCAGTCGCCTTATTTCTCTTGGAGTATCTGTACGGTAGCAAAAAAAACACCCTCAGGTATAACGAAATTGCAAAAAATTACCTTAGATGGTATTTGGCTTAGCTTTTGAAAGGCAAAAAATCCTTTTTTGTAAAAGTTGGAAAAGTCACGATTACGATTACGTGACTTTTCAAAATGACGTCATTTCCTCTATCGTAAAAGTTGGAAAAGTCACTACTACCAAACATCTTTTTGACTTTTAAAGAAAAATAAAAGTGAAAAATCGTTTTAAAAGCTATACCAAACACCCTCTTAGTCTGGTGCAAAACTTTGCATGTGGCCAAGGATGCAATATGCAGTTTTCTTTCCACATTCTCGAGTTACGCCTATTTACTCAGTAAAGCCAAGAAAAAAGAGGAAGGAAAAAGTGTTAGAAAAGAAAAGGAAGGGAAAAAAATTATAGGATTGTAACCCATCCAATTTTTGGCTATTGATTTAAAAGGTTATTCATGTTTTTTTAGGTTGTTTAAGTGCTTGAACTATGAAAAAGAGTAACAAAACATCATTTTTTTTAATTCAAAGGGATAAGTTGGTAATATCATTGTCATATGATCAACATAAAAAAAATGTCCACATGGCGTTGATGTGGAGCCTATGTGGACAATTTTATAAAATTAATAATATTATTGTTATTATATTTTGATATTTCAATAATTTATTTAGGTGAAAAACATGCATCCTGTTCTTGAAGAGCTTCCACCATCTTTTCAAAAACGTTGAAGGAAAATCCATATTTCAATCTACCATAACCACCATTAATCTCACAAAGCAAGAACCTAAACAAAAAAATGAGTTTTAAAAACAAACAGGAAAATGATATATCAAAAACACCATCAAATGATATGATTTCAAGAACAAAAACCTAGAACATTAACCCAAAAAACTTGGAAGAAAAACCCAACTTCAAGAACAAAAAATGTGCCACCGATACCTTAAAGGAATCAATTCAATGTGTTTTTTAAGGCACAATAGCAGATCTAAAATTGGTTTCTTCTTGAAAAGGCTAGCAGCGAATGTGTATGACAATCGTGGAGGTGATTAGAAGAAGACAAAGGGGAAATCGGGTTTGGTGTTATTTTGCTTTTGATCTGGGTTTGCGTTTGATGTTCCCCAACACTATCGATCTGGAATTGTAATAGTTAGGATTTTTCTAGAATAAAACACCCTTCATCGAAGCTCCTACTCCAAAAAAACCCCTCCATCCAAGCTCCCGTTCCAAAACTTATTCGACGTACTAATGACTTTATCTGGTTTAAAGATTTGATTTGGGTTTTTGAAGATAAAAAAGATAAAGGAATGCTTTGAGGATTAAAAAAATCACAACATCTAGATTGAAGTGGACGAAACAAATGGTTTGTAGTGAAAAAGTAAATAAACTAAAGAATCATTAGGAGCAAACGAATGATTTGAAGCTTATATATAGGCCTTTTGCATTTGATCTAGATTCTTTAAGGTTCATAAAAACTATTAATAATAAAGTTTTAATAAAACAATATTAAATAATGTATTTTTGTTTTGTAAAATATAAAAAATCAATAAGAACCACATATGAAGCCTTAAGCCACATCATCATAGGTTTACCGGTTAAACCGGGATAATATGAACTCATTCTTTTTTTTAATAGGTAAATGATAAGTTTAAGCACTTAAACTACAATATATATATATATATATATATATATATATATATATATATATATATATATATATATATAAAAGGGACCTTTTAAACTAAAAGCCAAAAGTTGATTGAGTTATAATGACATTAACCCAAAAATTATATGTCGGTTATTTCTAGTTTGAAATGAAGATTAGGAAAAAAAGGCCCTTAAGCCTATTTTCTTTCCAAAAAAAATTAATTTGGGAGGAAAATTAGTATTGAATATCACTTCTTTTTTCTTATCATAAACTCTTTTAGAAAAATAATCTGAGAATAAGATAATTTTTTTTATTTCCGGTTGTCTTCATTTTTTTCCCTTCTCTTCTTAAGTTGGACTTGGAAACAAGATGTTAATTTAAGAAATGGAATGTAACATAAGGAAAGTAAATCGTACAGGTAACATGTTTTTGAGTTTTTTTTAAGAGATGAAAGGGAATGAAATATAAAAGGAATGAAACAAAATAGATACATATTTCATCCGCCCACTTTTGTACGGTTAAGAGGGAAAATTAATTTAGGTTCGTTTACCTCGTGCAAATTTGATGACACGCGGACAAGCTTTAGTGAAATTACAGGATCAAATAATTATCATAAAAAACTCTGATCTCAGTTTCCAGTTTCTAAGAGTTTGCAAGTTACTAATTCATCCTACAAAATTTTAATAAGAATTATTTTTTCTTGAATTATACAAATATCTCTAGTGTTATTATAGCTTTCAAACCACAAAATGTTTTTATTATAATACAATAAGTGAAATACATAAGCAAATACGATCGTAATGTTCAAATATTATTATAAATTATGTATCAACTTAAAACACCATGTTTGTTTTTATACCAAAATAGTCGTGCACAAAAAGCAAATGGGATTTTTTAAAACAAAATAAGCTTTCTTGAAGATATTAAAGGGTTCGTTGCTTATCTATTCAATACAAAAGAATCCCACGAAATCGATTTATCATCAATTTTGTGCACTTATATTTCAGTTTTTAACAAACTTTTAGGTTATGATTGGCATAGTAACTGAAAAGTTAGCTGACAGAAAAACGATTGGTAAAAAATAACCGATAAGTATGATAAGCTACTGAAGATATAAAATAGCATAAAAGTACATTAAGAATAATATGTTTTTTATAATAAACTAAGGGTATACTCGGAAAAAAAAAAGCTCCTAAAAAAACTATTGTCAAAAATAACATAAATAAATAAATAAAAGAAGCTAGATGTGTTGTGCCAAACACAACCTTAACAATTTATGCAACGAGCATCCAAGCAACCAATTAATTAAAATAATACAAAATTTGGGGAGAGATTAATACATAAGATAGTTATATAAATCGATAATAAAGATATACATAAATCAATGAGAAAAGCATAATTCCAGTGCATGTTTAGGGATACGTAAAGAGACAATCAATAGACTTTCTCATTTCCTCGTACCTTCTTCTCTGGGTTTGGGAGTGGCAAGGAAAGACCCCAAGTCAACGAATCATTCCACAGTCACAAAAAGTTATAGGAAGAAATACGGAAAACACCTTCAAATTCTCATATTTGCCCCTTCATAACAACATATCAACAATATCACAGTGATGAATATGAGGCACTTAGGTTAGGGGTATAACAGTCCTTGCCAAACGACCAAATTACCCCACCACAGCTCTCATATACTAATATACTATAAACTGGTCCCACTAGCCAGGCCACCAACAAGAACCTGTGCCAAATGACAAAAATACCCATCACCAAACTTCTCAACAGGAGTACCTGTGGCTGTTAATGTTTATATCATATTCCCACTCGCTTACTAAAGTCAAGATCTGGTTAAATTACATAGATGCCCATATGCCCTTTAATGACACTTTTTAAAGACTTCTAATAGACCAAGTCTTCTCTTTTGCAAACACAAACACACACACACACACAGAAAGAAGACGATGAGAGAAAGTATAGGGGAGAAATCAGGGATCAGCGAATCAGTGATCATAAAAGCTTCTTCTTTATCAATCAAATCACACAAATCCAACGGCTATATCAAGGAATCCGGTCCCGATGAAACCATTTTCGCCTTCACCGGATCATGGTCCGTTCAAGATTTTTACAGCCGGGACCCGTTTGGCGAAACCAAGATCGATCTTTCACACTTTCCATCACTAAAAAGCATCGGAAACAACGAACTCGCCAAAATCAATCAAGGATTCTTCCAAAGATTCCAATCCCTCTTTCAAACACCATCTTTCAAGTCTGAGGTAATCCTCTTCATTTCTCTCTTTCAGTTTAACAAGGGCATCTACGTCTTTTACACAAAGATGTACCTTGTCCCACCTTAGTTACCGCTCAGTCTCAATCCCAGTACAACCTGTTCTGTTCTGTTTTCTGTCTCTTATACAAAATCATTATTTTTGTGCAGGTAGAGAGAGCGGTGAAGAAAGAGAAACCCATAATCTTCACCGGACATTCTTCCGGCGGTCCCGTGGCCATACTGGCGGCGGTTTGGTACCTTGAGAAATACACGCGATCCAACGGTCGGCCGCCCTGTAAATGTTTAACTTTCGGGTCACCTCTCGTAGGTGACCGAATATTCACACACGCCTTAAATCGAGAAAATTGGGCGCGTTTCTTCCTCTATTTTGTCGGGAGGTACGACATTGTTCCTAGGATAACACTCGCCCCGTTCTCCTCCCTCAAAAACGAATTCGGTCACATTCTCGATTTCTTCAATCCCAAATCCAGAAACTTCCGGAAGCATTCAATTCCGGGGTCACAAGAAGCTTTGACTTTTTACAAAACGGTTTTAAAGAATTCATCGTCTGTTGCGAGTCATGCTGCTTGTAATCTCATGGGAAGTACAAACTCATTACTTGAAGTGATCTCGAGTTTTGTTGAGCTTAGTCCTTACAGACCTTCCGGAACGTATGTTTTTTGTAGCGGGAATGGGAAATTGATTTGTGTTTCGAATCCGAATGCAGTTCTTCAGATTCTGTTTTATTGTTGCCAGCCTGGCAGTGAAGCGGAAGTTATGGATGCAGTAAGTAGAAGCTTAAACATGGATTATAATGATGAATTGGAAGAGAGCTTATTAGGGATGCAAGATGTTGTGTACCTTGATGATGATATGGAGATTCCAATGTCTTCCAATGATAATGGTTCTGGTGACACTGACACGGCTACCATAAACGCAGCTTTAAAGGACCTTGGTCTGGTGAGTATTGGTGAAGGATAATGCTTTATAAAGATGTAATTTTTAGGGTTGAAGTATGATGCTATAATACACAAATGAATGCAAGTACATTGATATTTCTTACATTTCGCCCTAATTTTACGACTTACGAGTTATAATCTTTATCTTCAGAGCACAAGGGCAAGGCTATGTCTTCAAGCAGCACAAGCGTTTGAAAAGCAAAAGCTACAAAACCAAAATACAATTGATTCCAAGAAACCCCAGATCAGGAAAACACTCAAGATAATAGCTGACTACCAAAAAACGAGTGAAGACCGAAAGATTGGTTATTATGATGCTTTCAAGATTCAAAAGGGTAATGATGACTTCAATGCAAATGTAACAAGGCTAGAACTAGCAGGTATATGGGATGAGATTGTGGAGATGTTGAAACGTTATGAACTCCCGGATGGATTTGAGAGTGAGGAAGAGTGGATCAAGTTAGGAACCGAGTTCAGGAGACTGGTGGAGCCATTAGACATAGCTAATTACTATAGGCACTCAAAGGATGAAGACACCGGGACTTATTTGAGAGATGGGGGTAGACCAAAGCGTTATAAGTACACTCAAAGATGGTGGGAGCATGAAAAGAAGTTGAATGAAGGGTCGAGCTCAGAGACCATTTTTTGGGCAAAAGTAGAGGAGATGAAAAGGAAACCATTTGAAGAGATAAAGGACCAAATTGTTGCTATGGAGAAACAAGTCAAAGAATGGGTTCAGAAAGAAGAACTGAACAAGGATGTGTTCCTGGAAAAATCTACTTTTGTTAAATGGTGGAAAACGCTCCCTGAGAAGCATAGATCGGAATCTTGCCTGAAATTTCACTTCCAGAATTCCACATAGTGAAAACAAACATGTTTTATAAAGAAAGAGGACCACTTCCATCTACAATAAGCAAGTAATAGTTATCTTGTGTACCCTACCCCTATCCCTACCCTGTAATGGTGTCTATGTCATTTGTCATGTATCTCTTTCGTTCCAATAAATACATTCATCCACATTGTAATATTATGTATTTATTCATACATAATACATACATAAATAACATGGAAAGCTTCAAGATTCCTTATTATACTGCTAATGATCATTGAATAAGGTTTAAAGATGCCCTCTATAAATTTCAATCAAAACGTTTGTATTCAATATCCATACCAACTAGTCCTCTATAGAATCATATTGCTATAAAAATGGTTCGACCGATAAGAGAACTGCATAACTATTAACAGCAGTTTCTAACAGTAAAGAGACAAGAAAGATGTGAAAAAAGAGGTCATCATACATACTTTTCTAACGCCTAGGGATCATGCTGTAAGAACGGCCCATTTTTGAAGATAGATTACCCGGGCCATGGTGGTCATACTGTTTCCTGCATCCTGGACAACGGCCATCATCTTCAAGAATTCTCTTGTGGCAGAAAAGACAGAGCCTGTAGCCACATGGACAAGGAAGAAAACTTGTGTCTGTCAAGTCCAGATCTTCACAGCATATAGGACACGTTGATGGTGAACAAACATTCTTGAAACATGGAAAGCTGTTTTGTTTTAGTAAGTTTGGCAGACTCTGAGGTCGAAAAACATCATCTGCTCTCCAAGCTCGAGCACAGCAATCATCTTGACTTGCCTCCATGGTTGCTGTCACAGAATCTGGCTCAGGGGATTCAAGATTATTATTTTTAATTTCATCAGCTGCTAAAGCATCGGCAATGGCTTCCCAATCATCCAAGCACTCATCTTCTTCATTCATGTTTTCTGAACAACAACCTCCACTGCTACTACTGCTGCTGCTGCTATTGCTGGTAAAATGAGAAGGTGATCTGTTACTCCCGAAAACACTGCTCATCGGACTGTTAAATGGTGACTCGGAATCACTGCAAAGATTCATCAAACCCTCATTCTCTTCACCACTGGGATTAATATCATTCCGTTCAGCAGGCATTTTCACACCACTAACACCGCTGGTTTCTTCCTTGCATCCTTTGTTCTTCACTGTAAAACAATTCAGCGAACTGGTTGTTAAAGAATACGTGTAACCTAAATTATGAAAACCAAATAATTCCAATCTATGCAAATGTTATATACTTAAACACAAATAGGAAGAGAGTTGAATCACCTTGGGAAAGCCACTGTTCACGACGAACATCAAGTTTGCTCTGCTTCAATTTGGCTGTTCTGTTCACCTTCAAACCCAAACAAAAATTCACAATTACTCAAACGAATATACAAAAAACACTTTTCAAGACTATCCTCCAATATCCATAAAATATAATCAACGAAAACGACAAGATCCACATAAATTTACCCTCTTTTTCTTGCCAAATTCCTTGGCGTTTGATGCCGCAATCGGGATCGAATCGTAACCCATCGCTGAAAATTATGTCAAAGAAAACCTAAAGATATACAAATCTATACTATCCAAAGCGTATGCAAAATATCTCCGAAATCAAGATATGTATAAAAAGAGTTTTAGATATTTATGAACAAGTAAATTGCGTTTTTACGTGGATAAATAACGGAAACTGCTTTGCCTCGTTCGCCCCTCTTTCACTGTTCACGGAAACATCTGGAGCTGAATAAATAATAATACTATAATTGCCGTTTTTACAGTTATGCCCTTCTCATTGTTACTAATTTTCTGGACTTGCCATCAACGTGAAAGAAAACTATTGGTTGTCACATAAAAGCTAGACGTTGTCGTTTCGATAAGTTAAAGGATGCCTTTAATCCAAAATATCCGCCGGCCTAATTTGTGTAACTAAATGCATACAATTAGGTTACATTGTTGTACGTGGTTGGTTCATGTTGTCTTTTTCATTAATTTATTTTTATAAATTATTTAAAAGCTTTTAGAATGATTATTAACTTATTTGTACTAAGAATTAAACTGACATTTCTATTATTGTACAATAGTATTATATGACCAATATAATGTCAATGATCTTCTAATTATAGCCCATCATCGTAAGTACAATAAAATATTCTTTCGAAAATGGTCTCCGAAAATAAATCAATTACTTTATATTTTTTTAATAATTATATTAATTAATATTGATATTTGTTCTTTAATATATTTATATTATTAATAGTTCTTAAAATTATCGTATAAATAAAAATGTAGTTTTATTTATATTTTGATTAAAGTTTGAATATTATTTTTAAAAGGATATCCAAATCAACTTGCTGTCTATCTATATATTTTAAAGTTGACTCATGTATCACACTAAAATTACCAATGAATGCCCGGAGCCTCATTTTGCCACACTGTGTTTTTATCATAAAAAAAAGTATGGTTTGTTGTCATATCTAAGGAGTGGTGTCATATTTTAGTTTTTTTTAATGAAGAAAAACTTTATTTCTAAAAAAGATATATTTCATTAATTAAAAATAAAAGTACCATTACATTGTGTAAAAAAAAAAAAAAAACTCCCACATCAAACAATTAAAAACTAGAAATTAAAAACGATTCACGTAACGTTTTTTGACGTCCTCCTTCATCGCCAAAAGAACTTGAAGCTCATCCTCGGTCAATTTCGATGTGTCCATCGCTAGCACTCTCATGTCGTTGTCCCTTTGTTTCTAAGTCTCTCTATTCGAAGCAAGTTGGAAAAAAATTATCCATTCTATCTCTTTATGCCTTGCACATTGTCGTCCATTTCTTTCAAGGCATCCGACTCCGAATTTTTGCCCTTGTCTTTGCTTTTTGTTTTGTCCCTTCCCATCGGTTTGGGGGGGGGGACACTTGAATGGGCTCATCATCGTTTGAGGTCAAAACCAACACGAGCATCGGATGTACTGTGATCGGATTCGGAAGTTCTTGACCGTTTTAAGCCACTATCGATGTGTCCGTCGCTTGTTTTTTATTTTGCTTTTTTTGTTGCTTTTGACTATACTCCAAAATTCAAAAAAATTGAAAGGCTTATTTTGCTCTTTTTGGTAAATGTTAAAAGTTTTCTCCATAATCACATCGTCACTTTCGCTGCTTTTCCATTGTTGTTTCATGTTGTTATACAAATCGTTAAACAACATGATTTCTTTGTTTATCTTTTCCCGTTTCAAGTAGACTTGATCTTTATAACGATATGGTGGTGGGTTCATTCCTTTGTGGAACATAGTTCTAACACTCATCTAAATACGGTCATGTTTTTGGTCCGCTCCCGTTATTGGATCTTCTGAAACGTCAATCCATGATTGTATCAATGCTAACACTTCTTGAGGTTCCCATATTTTAGCATCCGTCTTCTCTTTTCTTTTATTTTGTGGTCGAGCAGGTTGAGTTTCTTGAACAAATTCGGGTTCGGATTCGGAAATGGGTGTTTGTGGTTGTGATTGTGTTTGTGGAACAAATTCAGGTTGAGTAACAAAATCAAAAAGATCAAAATTTGGGTCAAGTTGTACTTGTGTTTATGGAAGTGGTTCTATAGGTCGTTGTGGTTGTGAGATATGTTGTGGATAATAGGGAAGCATATTGTCGTAGTGGTAAAAAGGAGGCGAATAAATCGGTTGATCGTATGAAAGTCTTGGGATTGTGGTGTTTCTAGTGGGTGTTTTTTGGTTGGTAGGCTTTTTGGAGGATGACATTTTCAAAGGTTTTGGATACAAAATAGGGTAAAATATGAAGTGTTTGTGAGTTAGTTTGGTTTAAAATGTTATATATTTATAGAGTTGGTAACATTAAATAAAAAATAAATAAATAATAATAATTTTGAATTTTATTATCGTTCTAAACGGTCGAAAAACAGTCGGGCAATCAACAAACGCGTACTGCCGAAGTGCGGCCCTAGCCGCACCCTAACCGCAGTCAAGGGCCGGTGTTTCGGCTCACGTGGCATCGGAAGTGCGGTAGAGGCCGCAGTCACTCCCAACGGTCTAATTAAAACTACGAACATGCAACTAACTCTCCAAGATCTTTTCAATTTAAAGATAACTAGATAATTCCTTATTTTATTTGATAATTATAGTAGTTAATTTTTTTTATAAAGAATAACTATTTTGATTCATGATAGATTCTTATCAAATACTCTAAATTAGTTATTGCTATAAATTTCAATTCGTAATAACTAGATTAAACACACATTTGCATACGACAAATTGATTTTTTATCTTCTCGTGTTTGCCACATAATTATTCATGATAGATTCTTATCAAATACTTTAAATTAGTTATTGCTATAAATTTCAATTCGTAATAACTAGATTAAACACACATTTGCATACTACAAATTGATTTTTTATCTTCTCGTGTTCGCCACATAAAATACATAGAGTTACATCAACCTTTTTATCAACTAAACTGGCCTTAGTTGTTAACCGGTGAAGATTAACCCTTCGGACTTAAACCTATAGGAGTAAGTATTATGGAACTAGATTGTTCCAATGTGTCCTTCCATCTCCAACCTAAAAACATCAATCATTTATCTAGTCGACTAGATCAAATAAGCTCCAAAATCATCTAACTCTCAAACCCACTCATTGTCTTCATCCACATCGCCAATGCCAACCCCAAGCACCATGATCAAACCGATGACTCACCACACAACCTCCATCAACTGAAAGTGGGAAAAAAATATAGGAAACATGTTCTGAAAAGAACAAATATCAATTCAAACATCCTCTCAAAACATAGTAGAATTGAGAATTCTCATTGCCAACCTTCTAACAAAAAAACACCTCAAAATCAACATTTTATATTAAAGATACTTAAAAGAATCAACAATGTTGGTCCTAACCCCTTTGAATTTAAGTCTATTTTGAACCCTCCCCAAGGCCTCCTATATGTTTGTGAATCACGAAGACAGTAGAAAGACCATATAATAGTCGGATTACTTAACAATCTATGCTTAATCCTCCCTCTTGTTTAGGCGCTAAAATTTTCTTCCACTTATTCTAAAATCTCAAGTATTGATTTTTTAAGTATTACAACTTTGATGATTTTTTTTAATGTTTTTGAAATTGTTTTCACTAGTTGCATTTGGTTCAAAAGCTTTCCCACTTCGATTTCAGTTTCGAAAACATGAAAATCTGGCAACAACTTGGTTCATAGTTCTAACTAGCATCAATGTAACATCTTAATACAACTAAGGTACCTCCTAAAAAATTTCTTTTAAGTAATATCTAAAATCATTATGACATGTATACTTATGAAATAACATGACTAACATCGCTTACGGGGACATTTAAAACCTCTCGGTCAAATGCACATGTTCTGTCCTATTTTGTCTTGTCCTGAATACCTTCCAAATGTACCAAACATGTTCCAACTTCATAATAAGATATAAAGATTAAACAGGCTGCAACAAACAATGCCATGTAAACCATCCACCATTCAAAACTAAACATTAAAGCTACATTTACAGTTAACAACAGTCTAAGTCAAAATTCCCTAAAACGAACAAAAGACTCAACAACACAACAATGGCTGCAACTTAATAAACATTAACCAACTTAAGTTATCGACCTCAAAGGATCTAAATTCTGTCTTTAAATGATACCCTTCCAACCAGAGTTGAATCGCCAATAACTGTTAAATCTTGTATCTATATACGTATTTGCTTCTTCCTCTCACTCAGAGATTCATTGTCACCATTTTATATAAGCTGCATAAAAAAAAAAAAAGAACCAGAAAGAGGTCATCATGTTTACATAATGGACCTTTGCAAATTTTGCCACATTTTGGGACTAGACAAGCTTTGTAGGCTATTTTTGATGATGAAAATGAGGAGGGCATTTACGTCTTTTGCACAGACAACAGATTCTCTGTTCCACCTTGTCCCAGTAGGACCAAAAATTGCAATTTATGTCTCGTTGACAGCAGTATGGGTCCTATGCAGGCTAAACCTGGTACAATTTGTTCTGTCGTATCATGTCATGTCTTGTTCGGTGTAACAAATGGGGTCTACAGTTTGCAAGAACAAGTGATTTTGGACAAATTTTGAAAATGTATAGATTCATTTTTCCCTCCGAAATCCTTTTTTTACATTTTGCAAGAAATATGATTTATCGCTCTGCATAAAAAGTCGACCACTTTATAAATTGGTGGTAATTTAGAAAATATTGATAATGGTTAATCTAAATGCTTGTATATGTAGATATAACACCAACCTGTTTAGCAACCTTTTCTAGGTATGTCTCCTCTTTAGTTGACTCTTCTATTGAGATGACTTTCTCATTCTCTCCTTGAGTTGACTCTTGTATTGACTTGACTTTCTCAGTCTCCTCTTGAGTTGACTTTTCTGTTGCGATGACTTTCTCAGTCTCCAAAAGGGCATTTCCGTCCTCTTTTTTCTTCTTCTTCATGTTGTCACCTAAGTGACTTCCATTGGTGCTGAATGTGCCACGTTTCCTCTTCCTTTGGAACGTGTACTTGATAACTCTACCACTTATTGTATGAATAGGAACCCCAACCCCGCCAGTCTCAACAGCCTTCAACTCCGGGGCATCAACCGGAGCTTCTGAGGTTGGGGGCAATTCAGTCTTTTCACATTCCATAGGTAGAAGTTCCTCTCTTAATCTTCTATGAACGTCGCTTACTCTTACCAAATCCAAAACGGTATTAATACTTTCACCAGAACCTTCCCATAAACACTTAGCTGACTTTGCCATGGTTGAATACGAACTCTCAGTCACATGATCAATCTCATCAACTTGATCCAACGGTTGAGATCTCTTTTTCCCATCTGGACTCGCTCTTTTCCTGTCCTTTTTTCTTTCATCCCCAAGGGAGGGCTCTTTATGTAATTTCTCACTTTCTTCATCCATTTCAGTAATCAAATCAGGCTTAAGGACATTTGTTTGTTCATATAGGGTCCCTTCACATGCATGAATTCTATGAGAACAACCGCTTCTGTATAACTTCCTTGCTTTGCTTCTTGAGATTATAGCCGGTAAATTTTGGTCATTAACATAAGACTTCCAAAAAGGAATTAAAGAATTATACAAGGTCTGGCCTGTGTTACTCTCATCTTTATCAGAATTCCAAACATCAGAAGTTGGAATGGAATCAGGGTTAACTGCATTTTTTGGTTTGGTCCTCTCTAATTCAGCATGCATGAAACTTAACTCTTCTCTGAGGTCTTTCACTATGTCCTCAGCTTCTTGGACTTGTGCTTCTAGTTCTTCAATTTTCTTCTGTTGGATTTGGGATACCATTTCCGCTTCATTAATCTGAAAATTTGTCAGATTAGTTTGTATATTGTGATAATAACTCGATGAAAGTGTATAATAAGAGCACATAGTTCTTCAACGTACAATAAAAAAATAAAAACATTTTTTCAGGTTAACGAGTTATAAAAAAGGTTAAAATACTGAAAAGCACAACATACTTGGTGTTTTTTTGTTGTACTTTTCCCTCTTATCAAAACCTAGTAACCTGGAAAAGTGGGTTTTTATTTACATAATCAAAAAAAGTATAATAGTTTAATCACTATAGAAAATGATTAAGTGGCTAAACCGACAAAATGGTGAAAGTACAAAAAAAATTCTATAGTCTGCCTTTATGATAACAATGGAACTTTTTCCAATTCTAGTTTGAGTTGTTAATGTTTATGTAACCATTCCACAAGTGTATAGGTAAAGCAAAAGGAGTATTTCTTATAGAATGTTTACATTCAAGTTAAGGATCAATGATATTTAATTGTTTATAGTTTCCATCTTCATCGTTCTTGATATCTCCTACATACCACATTTGGTCTGTTTTACCTAATCTTTACAGATATATAGCACATTTGAGGAAAGTGAAGTTGCATTTGTTTCTAAATCGCACATGTGATATCAAATGATAAACGACATATTAGTGAAACGTTTAAGGGAAGATAACTTAGTAGATTCCCTAATGTATATTGTAACAACATCAAAGATAGCATTCACATAGATGATTTTAAATAACCATATGTTATCTTTGATACCCACTTATGTTGTTTAAGATTTCTCGTAAGATACCAAAATAGTGAAGCTATTGTTGACCACAAACAACCCTACTTGCATCCAACAAAACACGATCCCTTCACGCCAATCAACAAGTAAATTTAGATCATTCGTTACATAATTAGAAAAAACCCAGAAAGAATGAAAACCCTCTAATTAAATTGCATTGAAGTGACGAATGCTTGAGCAACAATGGAAACAAAAATAGCTCAAAGACTTCATAGCACAAAGCTGCAACAACCAGAGCTCAGAGCAACATATTCTAAATAACAACACCCGAATCAATTAAGAAGGCATATCTCCATGATAATGATGACTAGGAATATAAATCACAGCCCTAAACTTTCTGAGAGACCCAATTTAGCTAAACCCTTAGTATGCAAATGTCGACTCAAGCTCCATACAGGACTAATATTTCTAAAAAGAAACAAAAGTATGCAAGAAAATCTAGATGCAGAAACATCAAAATCAAAAGTTTATCAAATCAAATAACCTAAAGATTACAAACCCTAATAAAAGGAAATCTCCGCTTATCGCATACGGGGAAAAAGGCAGAATTTTAAATTTTGGTCAGTATACCTTCAAATCCATATTCTGTTTCAAGGCAACGAGTGTGAAGTATAAGTAATTAAAAAAAATATCACTTCCACTATCCAGCACTTCATATTAAGGGTACATTTAATGCTATCTCTCATTCGTATAATTTATCTTTTGATAGATTAGTAGATATACACACTTTCTATAAATTGTTATTAATGGTTAGAATGTGATTGCTATTAAGTATATCTCATGCCAATACAGTTGCTACCTTGCCACCTATCAAATATTCGAAGTTTAATGCTCATGTAGTATGTTGTTACTTTCTTTGGCATGTAAAACTAATACCGTTGGTTCCAGTTTTGGTGTAAAAGTATGCATGTCTCATCATGTTATACACATATACATCCTTAAAGTGCATATGTGTAGTAATGGCTTAACTATTTCTAGTCATTTAGAAAACAATTGAACTTTTGACAATTATAGTGTGAGTTAATGTTGCAAAAAAAGTTATTCTTCCAGCAATCCCTACACTGGCTCACAACGCCCTGTCCCTTGAGCATCATGTAAGATATTAATCAGATTAACAGCTGCCCACTAGGTGACTGACATCTGAGCCCAGTGCCCACAAGGCCACAAAGAGCCCATATATAACCAATCCTGCAAGCATACCACCCTGGAACCAGCTTTGCTATGCCCAAGGGAATAATTTTATTTGTAAGTGTCTGTGTGAACGTATTCAGAAGTTGTTCAAGCTTAAGGCCAAACCAAAAGGAGTATTTTTTTTCTATTGAAAAAGTTACGTTCAAGGTAAGAATCAAGTGAATTTGATAGTTTCCCTTTTAATCATTCATGGTATCTCCCTACATACCATATGTGTTTCCAGCTAAGGAAGACACCCCACTTGCATTATCAAATGATAAACAACAAAATAGTGAGAAACATTTTGAAGAAAGACAACTTAGTAGATGCCCTATGCAGCTATGCTGCATCATAACGCGTCAAATAAAGCATTCACACAGTATGATTTTAAATAAACATACATAATCTTTAATACGCAAAATAATGAAACTATTGTTGATCTCAAACAACCCTAGTTGAAATCAACCAAACATAATCCCTCCAAGTCAATTGACGAGTAAATTCAGATCATTTGTTGCATAAATAGAAAACCCCAAAAAAGAATGCAAAGTGTTAACCGAACTGCATTGAAGTGGCAAATGCTTGAGCAACAACAGAAACAAAAATAGCTTAAAGACTTCATACCACAAAGTTGCAACAACAAGAACCAAGAGTAACACACATTCCTAATAACAACATTTGAATCAATCAACATGGTGTCTCTTTTTGATGATGATGAGCTAAGAAACAAAAAGACAACCCTAAAATTGCAGACGGGTTCAAATGACTAAACCCTTAGTACGCAGAAATCAACTCAAAGTTCAAAACATAGCTGAAATTTTTTAAAAAGCAACACAAATATGCACGAAAACCTAGATGAGAATTCATCAAGATCACAATTTTATCGGATCAACTAACCTAAAAACAAGAAACCACAAAAAAGGAAAACCCAACTCATAGCATATGCGGAAAGGCAGAATTTTAGATTTTTATCGTTATACCTTCGAATCCATCATCTGTTTAAGTCGCGTAAGCATCTGAAGAGCGTTTTCCTTGGATTCTTTGAGCTCGAATTCTAACCGATAAGCTTTCCGTTCCGATATCATAATCCTCCCCGCTGCCTCTTTCACTGTATTAAGTATCATATCCGCATACGCCTTCTTCAATTCCGTCAACTTCTACAACAATCAGACACCAAAACAAAAAACATCAGAATGTAATTAAAGACGATCAACCCCGATTCCTCTTCTAAACACAAAATCAACAACTCAATTCAAAGGGAAAACCCGTAAAAAAAATCAGGCGAGTTTTTTAGTGGTGATTGTGGCTTCCGCCATCATCCTGGCGGTGTAAAAGATAACGACAATGCGTATCGGAAGTTTACCTCATCGGCGTCCATCGTTAGAAACTTAGAACAATCGAAGAGAAAATTTTGGGGTTTTTAGACCCTAGGGAGTTTGTTTTGTCTCTTTGTAAGCAGCTGTCTGTTATGAACTTCAATTTCAGTTGCCCTTGTGACGGTTTTACCCCTTGTCTTTTAAGAATTACCGGTTCTACCACTATTTGAAACCGTTACATTCTATTTCTGGGCGCCGCAAACATGGTTTTTAATGACGTGGCAGAAAATTGAGGTTTGCCACGGTGGAAAACCGACACGTGGTTAAATCGCCTGTGTAGAAAGTATCCCAAAAAGATTATAAAACGATAAATATGAAATATTGAAATGTAATATTTTCTGAATCCCAAATAAAATAACGATACATTTTATTTTGATTTGACTTTTCAGTTTATATCATTATTAATTAGTATTTATTATAGAATCCTTACAAGATTTCATTATATTCCATAAATTCTTGTAATTAAAAGATATTTTAGATACAGTTATTACAACCTTGATTATATTATTTTATTTTAGATTTAGATATAATGGCAAAAATAGTGATGTTAGGTGGACGGTTTTAATAACATTAAAACTTCTAACTTAGCTAAATTAGTGTTGTGCTTATTTAAGGTTGAGAGTCAGATCGAGTCTTGAACCTACTTCAAAGTAGGAGAAAATAACTACTTTCTTTCATATGTAAACCTAAACGCTTTGCTCTCATGCCCCCACCTACGAATGGGTGTACGGAGGTCCGTCGGCAGAAAAGACGATTGTTCGTGATAACAGTAAATATTTAACAAATCTCTTCATTGTTGGCTTCCAAATGGAACTAGTAAGTCGGAACTTTGGAGGACGTTTGACAAGTACGGTAGAGTTATCGATGTGTATCTGGGGAGAAGGAAAGGCTACAGAGGAGAGTACTATGCATTCGTTAGATTCACAGGTGTAACAGATGCGAAATAATTGGAGGAGAAGCTTCAAGAGCTAACATGCATGAACGTGACCCTCAATATTAAACTATTCAAACACCAAAGGAAAACCATAAAGGCCCTGAATACCTTTGTATCACAAAAACATCATAATCAGGTTGTACACTCAACCATCCCCACGTCTATTATGAGAGATAATAGAACCTATGCCTAAGTCATCTCCAATATCAACTCATAGTCCTCTAAGCATCCAACCCCTCCGATTAGCTTAAACCCAAACACAACCATGAAAGCCTGGTTGACCAACAGTGTATTGATTGGTGAAGCCCACACTTTCAATCACATTAGCAATTTACCGGTGTCAATCTTAATGGACGAAAATACCAAATACTTGGGCGGACTTAACATTATCTTAAGATTCAGTAATTCAGTAGAAGCAAATGAATTCCTAACAAAAAAAAACAGATGGAATAACTAGTTTAAATGGTTAGTATGTGTTGATCAACAAGTACCTAAGTATGAAAAAACGGCGTGGATCAAGATATTAGGACTACCTCTAAAACTATGGGATGAAGATAATTTCTCAATGATAACCAGAAGATTTGGTAGATTGGTTTATCCCTTTAACAACATCTTCACCAAAAGGGGTTATTCTATGGGGAAGGTCGGATTCTTTACCTCACGACGTACATGGATAAATGAAACAGTTCAGGTGACCGTGGAAGGAAAAACATACTCAGTGGGTATTGTTGAATATACAGATGATTGGTCCCCAATTCACCCGGCTCCTTTTGATAAAGTAGAAGAGGATTCAGAAGAAGATGATATCGACGGTGATGAAGACGAAGACGAAGAAAGTGAGACCGGAGGTGTTTCAGAGACTTAGATGGAGAAGGAGAAGAACGACATGGAGGAAGGCGAGATTCGTCCTGAGTCACCGGGAAAAAAAAACGTTGGTAACGGAAAGTGCAGTGATCAATCGGAAACAACCTCTTAGACGGATGAGACAACCGAGGCAATATTTAATGCACCCATTAATAATTTGATACTTCCCAATAATATAGAAACGGTTGAAATTCCCAAGAAGGAAATTGGTGTAAATACTTATGTAACCCTCCATGCGTTGAAAAGTCAACAAATACTAAGGATTCTTCTACTAGGCCCATTACGCCGACATTTGGGATATATCAGAATACCAACTCATCCGGCCATGATATAATCTACCATTTGGATGCTTCGGGCCCTTTCCAACTACTCACCCTACCCAATTTAGCTCCCAAGCCCACTCTCCTGAAGCCACTCAACACATTGCCTCTAACAATGGAGGGCATGTAATTAAAAAGATGAAATGCAATAAATTTGGTAATCGATCCCCATCCCTCTCCTCTTTCAACAACTCTCAAACAAACACAATCAACCCCCTCCCCTCACCCAAAAAGGAAAAAATATATCATTCCCTCAACGTATCGAGAACCCACCCTTGGATCTTAATCGAAACCCAGATGACGATCCATCTCATAATAGCGGAAAGGAAAAAATCACTAAACGAAGCAACTGCAAAATCATAAAAATTGCAGAGATCGGGGCTGAGGTGGGATTTCAGATCGACGCATCCAATCAAATCATTGGGCAAATCATTGGAGAAAATGGTGTACATACATGTGTCAAATGAATTGTCTCTCACTAAATATCATAGGAATAGGGGAGGATGTGAAAGTTACATGGGAAAGGAGACCAAAGACTCAACACAAAAGCAACTTCATAAGGTTACAGGAAACACAACTTATTGATTACTCTAAAGTAGATTGTAACGTCCCAGAAATAAGACCCGAAATTTTTTCATTTTTAGATTGATAAAATAGTAAACCATATCATTGTCATAAAACCAAGGTAAACAAATTGTATCAATACATCACCAATCATAAGAGTAAATCACAAAACGCGGAATTGAGTGGTGTGTGCTCTACAATTATCATGGGCTCTTCCCTTTGGAACCAGAAGTACCTGAAACATAAACTGAAAACCGTAAGCACAAAGCTTAGTGAGTTCCCCAAAATACCACATATCGTACATAAACAAACACATAACGGGCCCCGCCCAACATACAAATCATATAAGTATATACACATACAAGAGTCACACAGACATCTAGTATCCTAGCAGAACTGATCATGGGCCGACATTGGTGCCTTAGACCTGCTAAACATGGTGAGGAAACTCACCTCGAACTGCTAAATCTCGCAGAAAGAATCCTTGGCTGATGTCCCACTAAAATCCTCGCGCTATCAAAAAATAACATCCAATTAATATTTGGATCCCAACTCACATTAAGAGTCCAAACTAGGGTAAAAGTCATTTTTACCCTTTCCCTAAACTTGGCCCAAGGCCAAAGCCCAAACCAAAAGTCCAAAAAGCCCAAATTCTAAAATAATCATCCAAGGCACAATATGGCCCAAACTAACTAGGCTAACTAAGACCCAACTTACTAGGCCCACTAAGGCCCAAAAAGCACCAAACTAATGGGCCCTAAGGCCTAAAAGCTCAAAGGTAATCCTAAAGTGGTCAAATTACCAAAGTGCCCCTTCTGAGTCAAAATAGTTGACTAAGGCCCACTTGGTCAAAAAGTCAACGGTCGGAATTGGGTCAAAGGTCAACATTGGTCAACAGGCTGAGTACGCCCAACATACAACCCAAAACAGGACTGGGGACCCAAATGAGTACGCGTTGCGTACTCAGGAGTACGCCCCGTGTAATTCGTCTAAACCAAAACTCTTACCCAAGGGCTTAATCTCTTAAGCCTTCACGTCCAAAGGCAGATCTAGGTCTTAAATAGCGTCCTTAACCGTAAAGTTTCCAACTTTATGGTTTTGCATGGCTATTAAGAGTTTTACACCAAAAACCCCAACTTCTTAATCCATAAAGACACTATAGCTCATGCATGGAGGAAAACTAACGTCCAAGGTCCCATTTTTATGAATTTGGATCCATCAAGACGTCTGAAAGGACAGCCCAAAGGGTCTGTAGTAACCCATACTCACCAAGACCAAAGTTTGGGGACAAAAGAAGCATAAGACCATAACATGAAGAGATATAAGAATTCAAAGATCAAGGTTGATACTTTATACCTTTTTGCAACTGAGAAAGGTGCCTAGTCTCTGGATCCACAAGCTCAAGCTCCAACAAAGCTTATTCACCAACTCCTTCTTCTACCAAAGGCACCAACTAACCAAGGGTATAGCCCAAAAAGGTCAAGAAACTCAAAGATGCTATTAGGGTTCGAGATTAGGGTTTTAGGACAATGAAGGCTGATAAAGAGGCCAACCCTTGGGACTTAAGGTGATTATATAGGGTTTGAACCCTAAAAATTAGGGTGTTGGGTCTGAGCATGTACGCTATGTGTACATCCTTGTACGCCATGCGTACGTGCATGGCTCCACGTCCCACTTAACTTATCTACACCCTGCGTACACAAGGATGTACGCCCAACGTATGACCTTGTCTTAGCCCAAAATGACAAAGTCCAATCCACTCCAAAAGCCCAAAACATAATTACATAAACAACCTAATAAATAAATAATACCTTATAAATTCCAGATGTTACATAGACGTGAAAGGATGTTGGGATTCAGAAGAGTTTGACTATGAAGGAGTAAATTCGAGTGGGAGATCAGGTGGCCTACTGTATATTTAGGATATGAGGTACTTCCAAAAAACTGAAGTAATAAAATTGAGAACCTTATTGATTTTAATTGGAACATTGATTGGAGTTCCTGGAAAAACGATTTTTGAAAATATCTATAGACCTCACAATCTTACAGATAAGAAGAAAATGTGGGTTGACTTACTGTTACACTCTGTTTCGAGTCGTTTCATAATTCGGGGTCGTGACCCGAAGATCAAGTATCATAAGGCTACGGGATTTGGGGAAAGAGAGATTTAGACCTATTTGGAAGTGGGTAATGTAGACTATATGATCCAAGAGTTTGGTTTGTGCTTTGGAGCCCAAGGGCATAATGGTAAAAGTGATGCTTCAGGCCTTTTCTTTGAATTAAGGATTTTATTCCGATATGTTTTAAGTCAAAAGTAAATATATAGAGTTGTAAAGCTCCTCAATACCTTTCTGTGGATATAAACATCGTCGAAAACGGAGTTGGAACGAAGAAGTTATGATCGTTAGAAGTTAGGAAGGTTTTGGACTTAGTCTAGTACGTTGGGCGTACAGGAAGTAAGATGGGCGTACTAGGGCATCCCTGGTACGTTGGGCGTACGCGAATAGTGCTTAAACCCTATTTTCGTGGTTTGAGCCATATTTAAGCTCCTTAACTTCCCCAAACCCATTCCATTCTCAACATCCACCTCTCCAACACCCTCCATTGAAAACCCTAACCCTAGTTTGAGCCTTTTGAGCAAATGAAACATCCCAAAATTCATGACCAAAAATTTCATTTTTAAATCATAATTAAACCATAGTTATTAAAATCATCTTATCAAAACATAAGTCATAGTATCTCAAAACATCATAAACGGTATATCCAAATCAAAATATATGTCAAATATATCAGAGTAAACATCCCAGGCTAAAACATCATGGTGTGTGCAATGCAGTCATCCCGAGCTCTTCCCTTTGCTACTGGAAGCACCTGAAACCAAAAATGAAAACTGTAAGCACGAAGCTTAGTTAGTTTCCCCAAACTACCACATACCATACACATAATCACATATAAACATATCGTGGGCCCTGCCCGGCATCGGACAGTGTCCGGCATCGAGCAAAGCTCGGTATACATATAAACATATCAACAAATACACATAGAATAATCACGTAACATAAGCATATAAACATTCCTCGGGCCCCGCCCGACATCGGACCGTAATCCGGAAAGCATACAAACATTCCTCGGGCATCGCCCGACATCAGACCGTAATCCGGAAACATACAAATACAGACACATGCAAGAATCACGAAAACATCAAGCATACAAACATTCCTCGGGCACCGCCCGACATCAGATCGTAATCCGAAAAACATATAAACATACATCGGGCACCGCCCGGCATCGGACCTTAGTTCGGAATACATACATTCATAAATACGGGTCGGTATTGGTGCCTTCGACCCGTTCAAACAGGAGGAAAACTCACCTGAATGCTTAATCTCACGGTAAGAAATCTCTAACGGCTGCTCCGACGACTCCCCGAGTTATCAGTACAAAATAACACTTAGTCAAAACCCAATAATCCTTCTTAGGGTAAAATGACCATTTTACCCCTGATCTAATTTGGTCCATGCCTAAAGCCCAAAACCATAACATGAAAGGCCCAATACTAGGTAGACTTCCCAAGCCCACTAATGGCCTACCATTGGCCCAATTTTCTAAATTGGGCCCAACCACTCTAATGGGCCTTACCCTAGACCCAAAATAAGACATAGTCCAATAAAGCCCAAAATGATGATCCACTAAGGCCCATAGTAGTAAAGTCCAAGAAAATGGCCCAAGGAAGCCCACTGCCGTAACGAACGCAGGGCGTTCCCTTGTGGAACGCTGAGCGTTCCTTAACAGTCCAGATCGCGAGCCCCAACGAGAACGCAGGGCGTTCTCGGACCTTACGCAGCGCGTTCGCGTCCAAATTCCAAAAACTGGCCATTAAGCACTTAATGCTTAAACAATGCTACCCAAAACGTAGAGCCAAGCCATTTATAAAGTCACAGACTTTGTGACTTTGCATGCCCCCAAAAGCTCCAAACTCCAAAAATAGCATTCTTCTTCCATGAAAATGGCCTTGTCTCATGCATGAACACATCAAGACCTTCAACATGGCAACTTTCTGTCTTAGGGACTCAAATAGCACCGAGGGTGGCAACCCTAAGCCTAGGAAGTGGATTTGAACCATAAAGCTTCATCCTTGGGACCAAAAAGGTCCATAAAACCCAACACAAGAGATCTAAGCAAATAAACACCAAGTTCAAAGCTTTATACCTCATATGAGTGCCAAATGTTGATAAGGTTTTGGATCTATAAGACTTTGCTCCTTTGATGATGCTTCAACAATGGCCACCTCCCTTCAAAACACCAAGATGCACTCCAAAATAGTCTTCTAGGCTCAAAACACACAAACAAGGGATTAGGGTTTTGTGGGGATCTGCTTAAGGGTGAGAGGGTGGCTAGACTTTAGGGCATAATGTTCTTTATATAGGGGTTAACCCTAAATTTTAGGGTTTACACTTTGCACGTAAACGTAGTTCGTTCCCCAGGGGACGCCCCGCGTTCGGGATCTGCCTCCAAAAATCCAAAATTGGCAACAACGGTCCCTCATTCCCTCAAACTTGCAAACATAATGTCCAAAAGTAGTAATTTAACATATAAGGGACCAAAATATAAATAATACCTGGACTGAGCGTTACAATTATCCCCCACTTGAATCAAACTTCGTCTTCGAAGTTCGTCGCTTCGAACAACTCGGGGTAATGCTCCCTCATTTCCTCATCGGGATCCCATGTCCATTCTGAACCCTTTCGGTGCTGCCACTGTACCTTTAACCAACCCCACGACCTTGTTCCTCAAGGTCTTCTCCTTTCGATAGAGAATCGTTATCGGTCTCTCAATATAATTCAAGCAGTCATCCACCCGAATATCCTCCAAAGGCACGACCGCGGAATCATCCGCCAAACATTTCTGTAACTAGGAGACATGAAATGTGCTATGAATCTGACTGAGCTCGGTTGGAAGATCAAGACGATAAGCTACACGGCCCACCCGAGCCAAAACCCTAAAAGGACCGATGTACCTGGGTCCCAGCTTGCCCCTCTTCCTGAACCGGATGACACCTTTCCGGGGTGACACCTTCAGGAGAACCATGTCTCCCACCTGAAACTCCAAGTCTTACCGGCGCTTGTCGGCAAAGCTTTTCTGCCGACTCTGAGCAGTCTGCAACCTGCTCCGAACTAGGTGGATCATCTTAGTGGTCTTGAGTACCACCTCAATACTCCCCATGACTCTTTGACTGACCTCGCCCCAACAGATTGGGGTCATACATTTCCTCCCATAGAGCATATCGAAGGTAGGTCGGTCTATGCTAGCGTGATAACTGTTGTTATACGAAAATTCCGCTAACGGAAGATACTTATCCCAACTCCCACTGAAATCCAATACACATGTGTGTAGCATATCCTCCAAAGTCTGAATCGTCCTCTCACTCTGCCCATCCGTCTGAAGGTGAAAAGTTGTACTGAAGTGAAGATGAGTGTCCATCTCATCATGAAACCGCTTCCAGAATCTGGAAGTGAAGCGAACATCTCGGTCTGACACAACCGAAACCGGCACTCCATGGCGTGCCACCACCTCATGTACATAGATCTCGGCTAGCTTCTTTACCGATATACTGTCCTGGATCGGGATGAAATGTGCACTCTTGGTCAGCCGATCCACGATGACCCAAATCGAATCCACTCCGCGTGCAATCCTGGGAAGCTTTGTGATGAAATCCATGGTGATGTCTTCCTATTTCCACACGGGAATCTCCAACGGCTGCATCTTGTCGTGAGGTCGTTGGTGCTTGGCCTTGAATTTCCTATAAGTCAAGCATCACTCCACATACCAAGCTATGTCCCGCTTCATGCAGGGCCACCAATAATCATGGCGAAGATCCCGATACATCTTCGTCGCCCCGGGATGAATGGAGAATCGAATTATGAGCCTCCTCCATCAGAACCTGGCGTACATCACCTCAGTAAGGAACCTAGACCCTCCGATGCAGGGTCAACAATCCACAACTGTCATAATCAAATGAAGCCACCTGACCTATGATCCGCTCACACTTCCGGCGCTCCTCCTTCATACCCTCGACCCGAGCCTCCCGAATCTGTTCCAGCAATGGAGTAATCACTGTCATCCTCAGACATATATCCCGAATTGGCGTCGCGACCGCCTTACAGCTGAGTGCATCGGCCACCACATTGGCCTTCCCCGGGTGGTAGAGGATCTCGCAATCGTAATCCTTCACCACATCCAACCAACGTCGCTGCCTCTTGTTCAGATTCGGATGATCCATTAGATACCTCAGACTCTTGTGGTCCGTGTAGATAGTACAACGGACTCCATAGAGGTAGTGTCGCCAAATCTCGAGGGCAAAAATAACTGCCCCTAATTCCAGGTCGTGTGTCGAGTAAATCGCCTCGTGAGGCTTCAACTGCCTCGAAGCGTATGCTATCACGCGATCGAAGCATCACAGTAAACCATGAAACCGTCGACGCCGCTGCATCAGCACTGCACCCATACCGTGATAGAAGTATCACAGTAAACCATGAAATCGTCGACGCCCTCCGGCAAGGTCAGAATCGTTGCCTCGCACAACCGCTGTCTGAGAGTATCGAAAGCTGTCTGCTGATCAAGCCCCCAGCGGAATGTCACCGACTTCTTGGTCAGTCGGGTTAATGGAACAACAATCTTGGAGAAATCCTGGACGAATCTCTGATAATAACCCGCCAAACCAAGAAAACTTCGAATCTCAGATGGAGACCTCGGAACCTCCCACTTCATCACGACCTCTACATTGGCCGGATCGACCAGAATGCCCTTATGGTTGACAAGGTGCCCCAGAAACTGCACATCGCACAACCAAAACTCACACTTTGAGAACTTTGCGAAAAGTCTCTCCCTCCTCAATGTCCTCAGCACCTCTCTCAGGTGCTCCTCAAGAGAAAGAAAATGTGGATATTTAGCATGGGAAAAAACACGACCTTGCTTAGTTTGAGGTCCACAATATGTTTAGCATCGTGTACCAGAAATGTATCCAGGAGAGCTTATGTAGTTATTGCACTTTAGTAGGGGTGGCAATTTATGACACGACACGACAAAAATACACGACACGAAACGAAATTGGGACGATACTAAAATTTGAATTCGTGTTCATGTCGTGTCGTGTTCGTGTTCGAAATTCGACACGAAATCGACACAATTTAGTAGTTTTTTATCGTGTTTTCGTGTTTGTCGTGTTTATCGTGTTATATTTGATAAATTATTCATTAAATAAACTAGTTTTTAGTATATGTTATATTTGTCGTGTCGTGCCGTGTTTGTCGTTTTTTACTTTTTTCGTTTTCGTGTTAGTTAAAAAAACACGACATCGTGTCGTGTCGTGTCGTGTCCGTGTTACAAAAAACCTTGTCGTGTCGTGTCGTGTCAGACAGAAACACGAAACGATAGCACGATTTGCCACCCCTGCACTTTAGACTAATACCTCTAACCAATAAGGGTTGAAGTTAAGTTCATTTGCTTAAGCATATGTTTTTCTTTTTAGGTTTTTTGTTTGAGAGAAAAAAGTGAGAAAGAAAAATAAAAACAAAGGTAAAAAAAGTTCTGAAAAAAAAAGAAAAAAAAAAGAGAAAAGTAGAAGAAGTAAAAAAAGTTACAAAGTTGTTGAGTGAATAAGAATTGTCAAAGTATGAAGATCTTGAAGAAAGTGAAGAAATAAGGCAAATTGCCAAGTTATTTTATATTTTAATTTTTCTTTCTAGGTTATTTTACCATATGTATGCTTGGGAGCTTAACCAAAAATACCTTGAGGTTAAGAAAGATTTTTGGGGATGGATTCGGAGGGATGTATAAAATGAGTGTTCTTCAAAATAAGTGGGGAAGTGTTTATAAAGATTGTAAATATTTAGGATTGGGGAGGTTCTTAGGAAAAATTAGACACAAATATATGCATTTCGGTCTTGGAGTAATAGAGAGGCTCAAAATGGATTGTCTTGTACGATGTTGGTAGCTAAAGTCTCAATTTGATAATAATAAAAATAGTTTTGCTTGGAGGCAAGCAAAAGACAAGTGTGGGGTATTTTGATATTGTCATATTTATACATATATTTAGGCATTATTTTAATACATTTTAAGCTACATTTTGGTTATTTACAAAGATATTTTGTACTTATTTAGTTAAATTATATTTTGCAACCAAATATGACATTCTTGAGGAAAAAGGACCAAAACCGACAAAACCCAGAACCTGGAAGGACTGTAGCTGAGTTTAGAGCTTAATGGAGCTTAAAAGAAAAGAAATTTGAGTCAAATAGAAGCTCAGGACGTGAGCACTATAATCTGACGACGTGAGAATGAAGATTCCAGAAGATAGCTACTCAGAATGCAGTTTCCTTGCCGAACACAGATTATACTGAGCTCACGACATGAGCCATTACTACTTACGGCGTGAGATGCGATATTAGGAAACTATAAATATCCCTTTGCATAACTACTTTTAGGAGGTTGGATCTGATTTTCTGGAGAGATAATTGATTTTAGAGGCTAGAGATTTGTGAAAAATAACCCTTTAGATGAGAGAACACTTGGAGATTGAAGATTTGAAGATTACACGTCACATTTGGTTTGCATTAGATTAACAATGTCAAATTCTTATGTTTTTGTGTGCTTATTTTCTGCTATGAATAGCTAATCATTAGGCTTTCATTTAGTGTAGATGAACCCTAAAACAATGTGTTAGTTTCTAGCTTATATTTGGATTTTTTGAAGTTGGTTAATGCATGTGTTTGATTATCATTACCTAGCATGTTAAAGTTTACATCTTTGTTGCTTAGATTCAAGTTAAGTGTAGTTTAAGGACCATTTGAATTGCATGAACTTGTTTACCTAGTATTTTATGATCATTAAATTGCTAGAGCTGGGGTTAATCACATCTTAGATTAAGTAATATAGGTAACAACTTTAATTGTGTTGGGGAACATTAATTTGATCATAATTGTATTTAACTTAGATATATCTTATATAACCCAATTATCATTAATAATCAATTATGTGTTTGCTTGTGTATAATCATTACATAGTAGTCCGGGAATTGGTGAATAAATCCATACTTAGAAACTAGACATAGGAAAAGGGGGGATTCAAAGCTAAACGAAAGTGTCTTCTAAATCTTGTTCACAATTGTTTGTGCTTAGATTTAAGTTAATCTGAACTTGGAAAATCAGATAAAAATCCCTTTTTAATTATTGTTTTTAGATTAATTTTTAGTAATTGTATTATTAGCTAAATTCGTTCTCTGTGATCGACACCCGACTTACCCAAGCTATTCTATAATCTGACAAGGTACATGTGACATCCCCATTTTCACGGCCAGAAAATACCGATTTTGTTTATGCTTTATAAAAATCAGAGTACTTCTTTTGATAAAAATGTTGCAGAATTTGTTCCCAGTAAAACATGATAAATGTGTTATCAAAGCATTTCCGAAGAAATGTATTTTTATTCCTTTTAAAACCTTGGGATGTCATCGTCAATACAGAAACATAAGCATAAACAGAACTTATATTCATTTACACTAGTGATCTACATCTTTTTTAAATCCCTCAGTGTAAAGTAGCTTCATATCGACACCTATGATATAAATAAGCTGGAGTGGGTCAGGTTGGGAAACCTGGTGAGTACATAGGGTTTTCAACCCACAATAATATAATTATTATGTTTATTCATCAAACAATTAACCCAATTACCCATCCCCATTATCGTATTTACTCTTAAGGATTTACCCTAAGAATCAGCTATTCCTCGTTCATTCATTCCTAAGGATCATCCTAAGGAATTGGCACGAAGTCCATCGTCACCGGGTTTAGGCACTAAGTCTGCATAGTCGCCATGGTTTATACAACAGGCACTAAGTCCGCATAGTCGCCAGGGTTTAGGTACTAAGTCTGCATAGTCACCAGGGTTTAGGTACTAAGTCTGCATAGTCGCCAGGATTCGGGCACTAAGTCTGCATAGTCGCCAAGGTTTAGAGTACACCGGGTGAACACATCGTTCACAACACCTACAAGTTGCGAGTCTGCTAGTGTTCCACTGGACTGTCTAGAATAGTCTGTGGTTGTCATCCATACTCTGCTAGATGACGGGGCCATCATTTGGGTAAAAGGCTTCTCTCATTGTTCACCTCTCACCCTTATCTCATGGTCTATATCACCTCTCATCTCATCATCCAACTCATATTTCATCTACCCATGTTTTACCCAACATATTTTGTAGATATAAAATACATATACAGTTTAAATCATTTAAAGCATGTATGAAATCGTTCATCCAGCATAAACGGCAAGTATTCAGATAATATGCACACATAGCACGTAATTTATATAAAATACTTCATATCTATGTGTAAGATGAAAGTAACTATGCACTCACTTGAAGAGGTGGTGATTCCGAACTCAGACAGCGCTTCGTTACTCTTAAAACAATTTCCTTCGACAGAACCTAGTATCATTACCACTAGGGTTTAGTCTAACATTCACCGAGACTAATTAATAGTCTAGCTATTATTACTATTATATAAGCGTTAAACAATACTCTTCACCCACTATGTACAGACAGGGGTCAGACATAAAACACTGGAGGGCAGGACCATTTTGGCATATAGCACTTCTGAAATCCAACAACCCTATGCGACCCTTTAAACCAGATTCCCCGTACCGCGAATGGTTAAAAATATATTATAACAACTCTTATATAACTCATAATAATAGCCCAAATAATTATTATAAGGTCCTAATAACGTTACTATGATTAATTAAAAGCTATATTAAAAATAGCGTAGGCGTAGCTCACTTACAGCGGGTTTTCTCGAAAACCGAACTCCGCCGGAGCAGAGTTTCTGAGCCGAAAGGCTCTTTTCTCGGGGCTTCCTTCGGGTGCTAGGGGTTAACCTAGACTTTAGGGGGGGTTTGGGGCTTTAGAGAGAGAAAGTAGAGAGAGAGAGATAGAGAAGAGTTTGGATGGTGTGAAGAATGAGGGAACCCGACACCTCTACTTATAGGCTGAATTCCTGATCGACTCACCGAGTCGAAGTACTGACTCGCCGAGTCCATGCCACATGTCATCTTTCTGGTGGCCAAACGTGTGTGGCTTGTATTGTGCCACGTCACCCCTTTTGCAGCAGCACCCTGCCGACTTCTAAACCCCGTAACTTTCGCATACGAGCTCCGTTTTCGACGTTCTTTTTTTCCACGCGTAGGTGAAAACAAGATCTACAACTTTCATTTAGACTTCGTCGGCTAATTCTCGACCGATCTTAAATTTAACAGTAGGATGAGATTAGACTGTTAAATGACCGCGAAGAATTCGTAACTCCTTCATACGGACTCCGTTTTCGTCTGTATTTTTACCGTTGAGTTTCTATTAATGAGATCTTCAACTCTCATTTAGGTCGCGTAAGCCAAAAACCGCTCGAACTAAAATTCGAGTTTCGGCTCGTGCACTACTAAGCTGAATCTTAGAAAAATCGTAACTTCCTCATACGAAGTCAGATTTGGGCGTTCTTTTTATGGATGTTCTCGGTTTAACATATACTACAATTTTTGTTTAGACCACTAAGGCTAAAAATTCCTCTATCGTAAATTCACTATTTACGTCTCCCGGTGCCGTGTCGGTTTTGCCGAAAAAACTTCGACAGGCCATAACTTCTTCGTTATAACTCGGATTTCGGCGTTCTTTATATGTACGGAACCCTTGAGACATATTATACAACTTGGTTAAGATTATTTATTCTAAATAATCTTTTGTCGAAAAGTCGTTTTCGACCCCTATTATCTCTAAATTGACTAGCCCGGATCTACGGGCGTTACAGTACACTGTCTATAAGTGCATAATTTAGCTAAGTAGTTAGGTTTATAAATTTAAAGCTAGATATGTATATAAAGTGCACAATTGTAACGCCCCGTTCCTGGTACGTATTTAATTTATTAATGTCTTTTATTAAGAGCTACTCGGCGAGTAGTAGCCCTAACTCGTCGAGTAGATGCTAGGTTGGACGCGGGTTTTAAGTGATCTACTCGGCGAGTCCGCGCCTGGACTCGACGAGTAGGCCAGTCTGGAGGAAACCCTAATCCTTAGGGTTTTCACCCTATTTAAACGTCCTTATAGCCCCCATCCCAGCCTCCAGCACCCTTAGAGCGTTCCTCCTCAAAACCCTAACCTCCATTGGTGAGCTTGAGTGATTCCTTCTTGATTTTGAGTGTTTTGGTGTATTCTTGGAAGTGTAGAAGAGAAGGAAAGAGAGAAGGTGCAAAGGAGAAGAAGGAGATCCAGAAGCTAGCTTCCATTTGCTACCTCATCTGGTAATAAAGTCTCTACCTTGTTCATTTTCCTAATAGATCTTCTTATATGCTTGTTTTGCCATTTTTGGGACATTTCAAGGTCCAAACTCGAGATTGGAGCTCCCTTAGGGTAGTGAGCTATAGATCTAGACATCATTGAGCCCCAGGAGCTCAAAGTAGCTACCTTTATGCTAAGCAAGGTCTTGTTCCAAACCCTAGGTTCCCATTTCTAGCTTATTTTGGTGTTTTAGCTTCATACCTCTATACATGCACGTAAAGTTGGCAACTTTACGTGTTATATCGGCCCTAGAAGCTCAGATCTATGAATTAGATGCACTGAAATCGATTAGAATCAACTGTTTAGTGAGGACATGCATAGGACTCGACGAGTTGTTCTTGGACTCGGCGAGTCGGAGCGCAAATCCTCCCGATTTCTCCGATTTTGGAATTGTGAGTTGAATCAGCGAGTGGAAGAGGACTCAGTGAGTTAGAACAAGGATCTGGAAGTAGAGGGACTCAGCGAGTCCACTTCCCGACTCGGCGAGTCGAGTCACGAGTTAGAGAAGTGTGAGTCCGGGAACTCGGCGAGTTCATAGTAGGACTCGGCGAGTAGAGTCAACCAGGAAGTTGACTTTGACCAGGAAGTTGACTTTGACCAGGGGTAAAATAATCATTTTACCCTGAGATTAGTTATCAGTATTTGATTTAGTGTTTATGAGATTTGTAGCCGGGGAGTTCCGGAGCAGCAGTCAGACAGTCTCAGATTTAGCACCTCAGCAGCCAGCGTTACGAGGTGAGTTTTCCTTCCAGTAGGAACGGGTCTACGGCCACAATGCCAGCCCGTTTAGTTAGTAGTAGTTCTGGACCTCGGTCCGATGCAGTAGTTCAGTGTGCTTGATGTCTTTGTGATTCAAGTATGTCTTTGTGTTATGTGTTCCGGACTTCGGTCCGATGCAGTATGCAGTATATGTGTTTATGCTAGTAGTTATGATTATGCTATGCTATGTTCAGTCAGTTCCGGACTTCGGTCTGATGCATAGGGCAAGGCCCTGGTTAGTTCCGAACTTTGGTCCGACGCAGTTTCCGGATTTTGGTCCGATGCAGTGGGCAAGGCCCAGTAGTTGCTTTATATGTTATTGAATGGTATGTGGTAGTTTGGGGGAGCTCACTAAGCTTTATGCTTACAGTTTCAGTTTTTGGTTTCAGGTACTTCCGCTAGTAAGGGGAAGAGCTCGGGATGATGGCATGGCACACACCACAGCTTCAGTTTGTCCTGGGAGTTTTATTCGGATATTTTGATATGTTTTGACATTAGTTGATTTGATAAATTTATTATGACATTTTGAGACGCATGATCCATGGATTTATCTTTTAATATTTGATATTATGGTTTAGTAAAGTTCTCAAACGAAAATTTTTGACTTGTATTTTTGGGATGTTACAACAATCATATACGTTGAAGACTTAAACTCAAATGATTATGCTTTTTACTTCAGTTTCTTGAATTTTTCACAAGAAACCATTAAGCCCCCTTCCAACCTCTGTAATGAAACTTTTTCTTAACTTTTTGTGTGATGAAAATATGTTAAAAATGGGTATAGACAGGCTTGGAGGATGATCAAAATCGACCTGGTGTCAATGAGGTTGAGCATGGCTACATACCAGACGTAAATGTGGAGAATTTGGTGTGGAGTATAGGGTCCATGATCCAAACCAACTTTGGAACGAAATTAATCGCAAAATTTTGAAGAAGCATAACTTTTTCATACGAAGTCGAATTTCGGCATTCATTATATGTGCAGAATCTTTGACACACATATTGTAACTTAGTTAAGATTATTTATATTAAATAATATTTTATAAAAATGTCCTTTTTATGGCCTATTCTATTTTAATTAACAAGCCCGAATCTGCGAGCGTTGCAACATGGTTGAATTTGGATATGCACAATGTAACGTCCCAAAAATTACAAAGAGATTTTTCATTTTTAGAATAGACTAATCAATTAAACCTTTGTTTCAAAAAAAACCATTGAATAACATTTGATTAATTGAAAATCATACATTATCAAAGATAAGTTTACAAAACCACCTTTTCCAAAAAAAACTACTACTGTTACCCTTACACCTAAAAAACTACTTAAACACCAAAAGAAGCACCATCCACCACCTTTTCCAAAACACTAATCCCACATCTTCAACCTGCTTGAACCATAACTCTATGAACCATGAAAACCAATAAAATCACCTTCACCAAAAGAAGCACCATCATGATCACCACCACCTTCAAAAGTTGCAACATTATTTTCTGACATTCTTTAGCTTCATTTTCCTATTCCAACTCAACATACTACTTCCACATGGTTTCCTTAATGTGATTGTTTGGCAGTGGTGGATCAAGCCATAAGAAAAAAATCATATTTTTTTGTTCTGCATATTGTGAAAAAGGATTTGTCATATTTCTCAGTTCAATAGCAACAAAATCACAAAAATCATGTCACTTTTACTTGATAGTTAGGACACACTCATAATTTTCTGCTTGTATTTTCATATGTTGTGGAGATCAAGAAAGTGGCAAGTTCATTACAACCACACCTAAGGTCTTCAATGTAACGTCCCAAAAATACCAAGTAAAAATTTATTTTTTGAATTCAACCAAGACATTCATTCATTACTTCCAAAAGGTATTCAAGTATCAAAAGTGTTTCTAAACAACACTAGAGTAATGATAAAATCATGAGTGTGGAATCTTCAGTGGATGCGATGCAATCATGTCGGACCCTTCCTTTTGGAACTGGAAGTACCTGAAAACATTTGAACATAAAACCGTAAGCACAAAGCTTAGTGACTTCCCCAAAATACCACATACCATACATACAATTTCCATGGGCTACCACCATGGTCTTTTCCCTCAAATGCCATTGGCTACCCCCATTGTCTTACATCCAAGTGACATGGGCTAGCCCCATGGTCTTTCCTTGAAATGTCATGGGCTACCCCCATGGTCTCACATCCAAGTGTCATGGGCTACCCCATGGTCTCACATCCATGTGTAATGGGCTACCCCATGGTCTTTCATGCAATTGTCATGGGATACCCCCATGGTCTTTCATATATTTTCCACAGGCTACCCATGGTCTTCCACGAAAGTATCACAAAGATAACTAGCATACTACATATAGTATATCAAGAAGACTCGCCTCAAAAGTTTCGTAAACAGCTAACATGATCACGCAGTAAAAAACAAGTGCTAAACACCACTGACAAAGCCATACAAGGTGAACCCTTAGTCCACCTTCTAAAATTAGCAAATTTACCTAAAGTCAACCAAGTCAAAAAGCTAACGGTCAAAGTTAATTGTTCAAGTAAACTTCTGCGAGACACCACGTCGTTCCCTCCCACTGGCCACGTTGTGGTAGGATAAAGACAAAACAATCGGCTTTCCCCCCCAATCGTCACGTCATGACGGCCAAGATGTCACGTCGTGAGGACTGGGTCTCAACAACTTAATAGATTAAGTTGTTTTCCATCATTTCCATGAGCTCCAAAGCTCATATCTGATTCTTCCCTAGGTCTTGATGGATAAAGTTTCCAACTTTATCCATTAAGACATCCCAATAAGCCAACATCTCTAAACCTAGATTCTTAATGGCAACTTAAGGCATGAAGTCAACCATTAAGCACTTAATCCTTAGAGTCTCAAGTCCATAACTTTCATAAGGGTTTCATACTCCTAAATCACCATAAAAATCAGTGCTTTATGGACATGCATGTCCAATGCATGTCCCTTCCAAACTAGGTCAAAATCATGGAAGAAAAAAGCTCAAACTTCTATATGAGACCAAATACCCCAAGGAACCTTAGAGCTGGAACATATACCACCAAAAGGACCTCAAGGATCCACCAAAAGGACCTCAAGGATCCACAAAGTTTCCAACTTTATGGAATCCATTCTTTCAAACTCTCACAACATGAAGAATAAGAGACAAGGAACCAAGATCTAAAAGTATGCAACCTAAATTTTGGATCTTGAACACTTACAAAGGTCCAGAAATATGCTTGATGATGATGGTGATGATGCTTGCAAGATGAAACAATTAATTAATTGAGCATCCTTCTTCTGGGATCTCGGATATTACATTCAGACCACCGATTCCTTGATGCCCATGACTTATATTACCCAAAATTTGAATATGTGACAACCCGGAACTTCTATCTTGTACACTTAGTCAATTCAATCAATATTCAACTTGTTTTGTTGATTTCTGGTACTGTTTAAGGGTTCATTTAAGTGTTCTAAGCTTGAATTTGACCAAGGTTGAGATTAGGAATGAGTCAGCATGTCACATAGTGAGAAAACCGGGCCATACACACCTCTTGGAGGAGTGTACGGCCGTACACATGGGTGTGCGGCCGCACACCCACTCCTTGGCCACACACTCACTTTTTGGCAGCACTCTTGCCCCTATATAAAGGGTAGACTCTTTTCCCCTTCGTTCTTTTCACTCCTTGGCAGCAAACTACTCTATTCTCTCAAGTTCTCCAACCTTGAACCCTCCAAAGCTTCAAGAACGTGAGTACTTCATCCTCTAGCTTGCAATCCATGAAAGACCACTCTATCTAAGCCTTAAGTGTGCAAAAATTGACATGTTCTTCGTGTTTGGAAGTGAGTGCGGCCGCACACCCTTAAAACACCCTCCAAAGTGAAAGTTTGACTTCCATATTCGATATAGACATGCCCCTAGCCTTGTTGCACCTTGGAATGGACATTTTGGACATCATCTTGTGCGGTGTATGACCGCACACACCTGTGTACAGCCACACACACCCTTGTGCGACCACACACCCTAGTGTGCGACCACACACTCTAGTGTGCGACCACACACTCATCATAGGGCCGCAAACCCACTTCTAGGACCCTTAACTTGCACTACAATTGAGTATAGACCTAGAACACTTCGTGGATGCAAGTATGGACCTTGAGAACACTTCAAAGGCATCTTCTTTCGAGAGTGTACGGCCGCATACCCATGGCCGCAAACACACTCAAGGTGGCCATACACTCCCCATACTCAATCCTACAAGGTTCTATCACTTGGTGCAAGTAGTTCCAAGTCCCTAGAGTGATTCTCTATGGTATTTAGTAGGGAAATACCTTCATTTGACTCCTATGTGTATCATTACATGTTATTAGGATCAAATTGAGTTCGAGGTTTCACTCGTCACTCAGCATCTCGTATCTGTCTTTTGTTCAAACCACTCGCTCAAGGTGAGTTCATACCCTTACACTTTTACTGTTTTATAACGTTTTCAGGGGGCGAATACAAGCTAAACCATAAATGTTTTTGTAAATTAATACAAAGAGCTTTTAACAAATATAAAACTCATGCAATTCTCATACTTTAACCCGTTTTGTACTATGTTGAGCATAAGGGAAGTTTTTCAACTTATCACTAAATTGCATAGTGTCACACCCCAAAACCGGAACGGCGGAAACGTTCGGGGGTGGAGGACGTCATGTTTAGTATCACAAGATATGTATTATAGTAAGCAAAGTAATGAACAACCATTTCATTAGAAAGAAAGTGTTTACAATGTGTGTGTTTACAAAACATAGAATACATAAGCAAATAACAAAACAAGACTTGGAGCTATTATGCTCCATCTTCTGAATTCCCAGCGCGAGTACCTGTCTACTAGTCTCCTGAGAATACGAGTTATTTGAAAGAGTTGATCAGAAATTAAGCTGGTGAGTTCATAAGATTTTAGTGATGTAAGTAAGTTGTAGAAAGTTGTTTTAAAATGTCGTTGAAATGTAGCAAGTTATAAGTTTTGTTTAGAAACGTTCGCATGTTCCTCTAGAAAATCCTATATTTCCTACTTTGATGAAAGATACGTAAAAATGATTCTACAATCCTTTCTATGAGTACTAAATGGATACAAGTTATATAAAACTCAGAGTAAACAAACAATCGACTGTGCGCATCTGCCCTAAGCCTACAACCAAACAAGGAACAGGAAGTAAGGCGGATAGCACACATCCCATTGTTTGTTAGGTCATTGTTGTATATAACCCCGACGTATTCACTTGTTACTCATGGAGTTAATTGTATTAGTTCCTTTATATTTAATGAAAAGATTCTTTAAGAAAACCCTTATTTCTTATAATAAAATGGTGACCACAGTGATTACTTCTATAATCACTTAGTTTATACTGGCTATATATGATCTAATATCAAATAGATAGTTAATTGTGTGAATCTGCCTTAAGCCCACAACCAAACAATGAACAGGAAGTAAGGCAGAAAACAGACATCCAACTACCTGTTGGGTATTAATGATATATAACCATGATGTATAAACTAAGGTATTATAGAGTCAATCACCTAAGGTCCTTTAAGTCTATACTTGTTTAATAAAATGGATTAAACCCTTTACTAGGAAGTTTCTAGTTTTGTATACCAAAAGTTCTGATTTGGAAAATATGTTTTGTACTAGAAAACTGTGCATTGACTTTGTGTCCTATGACTTGACCCATACCTGGTACCCTTATGATGACTTAATGTATACTGAACATATATATATCTAAAATCGAATAGATAATAGACTGGGTGAATCCGTTCCAAGCCCACAACCAAACAAGGAACAGGAAGTAAGGCGGATAGCACACATCCCATTGTCTGTCGGATCCTATTATATATATATATATATATATATATATATATATATATATATATATATATATATATATATATATATATATATATATCCTTTGATGTATACATTAAGGAATCATAAGGTTAGCATTATGGTCCCTTTTTACTGAATGTACTAGACTCGACTGTTCTGTTTGTCGTTTGTAAAATGTAAGTTTTCCCTAGTTTATAACTATCTTAACTCGAAAATAGTTTGCATTTGACTTTCAAGTGGTACCGTCACTTTATGAAAGTAATGGGAAATGTAAGTACACAGTTGTCGTTTAAAGTGACATACGGATGTACTGATGACCATAAAACATGTTTCTCTTATACTGGTCATAATGTGAAGGCTAGTACCCATACTATACGCTCTCCCTGTCTAGAGATTAAGGGAACCAAACCCGACCTCTGCAATCAATTGCAAGCCGTGTAATTCACATTAAAGTTATATGATCATGTATACCCAATATAACTATCACCTTTTGTTTAGAACAATGAGTTAGTGATTCATTGGTATAATTAGATCCTGTAGTAGTTCCATGCTATAGCAACTTAATATGTTTGTTATGTTTCTCATATAGTATGTTCGTTCTGTTATCGTGTATTGTATCTAGTTTGAACTGAATATCTAAACTATACCCATTATAGTTTACTAATGTTTTACTTGAACTGTTGTTGAAAAGACTCATTTATCTACTAAGTTATGCTTGTACTTTTAAAAACGGAGTTTTGCTAAACTATGAAGTAACATAACTTTAAAAGAGTTTTTGAAACGTTTGATCACTTATAAAAGACATAAGCAACCCTTTGAAATATGTTTATAACAAACAATTACACAATTATCATTGTGTTCAACTTGTATTCCCCCCCTTAAAAGCATTTAAAACAGTTTAAAAGATTCATTACGGGGTATGAACTCACCTGATGTGGGTGATTCAACGAATACGCGTGTAAGGATGAGAAGTTCCACGAATGAAGTACCGAGACACAACAAGTCCAAAATGACATATATTGGCATGAATATAGTGTTTATAAGCAACTATATGAAAGGAAACACCTTCCAGGACTAGGAAACACTTTGACCAAGTGTTGGAATCACATGTGATTCATCAAAGGAAAGTGAAATGACACTAACATGAGTTTACTACCATGGGTTTACGGCCAAAGGGAGTTTATGGCCGTAAACTCATGGTCAAACATGCATAAGTGTTTGTTTGAAGGCTAGGGAAACTTGAGGGACTTTTGCTCTACACAAGGATGACAAAGACCAACTCAATGGAGGCTTTTGATGATTTTACGGCCCAAAGGAGTTTACAGCCGTAAACTCATGGTCATTATACATTTGAGAGTAGTTTAAGGTCCTATTCTCATCAATGAAGGGTTCTAGGTCACAAGATTTGCATCTAGGAGGGTTTATGGCCAAAATGGCACACTTAAAGGGGTTTACGGCCATGGGAGATGGATTGGCCGTAAACTCCTTTTGTTCTTGTGTTCTTGATGTTTTCAAGGCTCTAAGCATGAGTCCTAACTAGATATCAAGTGTAGGGAAGAGTACTTACGATGTAGAGGCTTAAAATGGTTGATTTTGGCCAAGAACACTAGTGTGTGTTCTTGGTGAAACTTGAAGATTTGAAGATCTAGTTAAAATGAATGTTTTCATGGATGAAATCAAAGAGTGTAACTAGGAGATGAAGTGTAACAACAAATCAAGGAAAGAACACTTACATTTTTGATGATCTAAGATGAAACTCGAGATGATAGTTGAGAGAGAATTGGAGTGTTCTTGAGGTGGACGTGAAATAATGAATGAAAAGTGAAGGAAATGAGTTCTTAAGGGGGAGTTTACGGCCCACCTTGAGTTTACGGCCGTAAACTCAAGTGTTGTGGCCGTGAACTCTAAGTGAAGAGGTTAGGGCTTGGTTCGTTGTACAGTGTCTCTAGCAGGTACATTCTAACACTCATTCCTTAAGTGTACTAGGCTTAAAACTCCTTAGAATGACCTTTAACCAGGCTGGAACTCATTACCTATGAGTTTGACACTCAGTTGAATTGACTGACTGAGCTTCCAAAGCAAAAAAATTCTGGGTTGTCACATCATCCCCTCGTTAGATGGAATTTCGTCCCGAAATTAGCTTCCTTAGCAGTACTACTGGGGTTGCGCTCCTCTGATTGGCAGAATACCTACTCGTAGACCTGGCAACTTCGCCCTGGTGTTCATGATAGGATTCATACTTGGTCCATCTATCATTACCTCGTGTATACAAGTCGTATATAATCAGGATTAGTAAGACGGTCGGATGTGCGACTCTACCCCAGGTCCACAACCAAACAAGGAACAGGAGATAGGGTGGAAACACACATACTAAATCTGCGTAATCATAATCATATACCACCCTCGCGTATACACCGAATAGTGATAGGTGGGCTGTATTCGTCCATTACCTCTGTGCTCGAACTTGGTCTGTTGGACGAGTGTCATTTCATGACGGTCTGCGGTCATTCGACGATAAGGCTTCGGAGGACAAAGTACTCTTCGCATGAGTACTTCAGGGTTTAGAATACGAAAGATAAAACTGAGGTTTAGGTCGGACTGTCGATACGAATGACGAAAGTTTCGAGAACTTGCCGATCAAGGCGATAGAAACATAAGAACTTAGTATGGTGAGGACCACGCCAATTCATGACGAATGATAGTAACGGACTCGTTAATGAACAAAGTTTTGGCCAATTTGAAAGAAACATCTGTTATATGATGATGTATCCCTAGTGTGTTCGACAGTGTACTCTTTGTAAATGTTCCAGTGTTTTCTGTTTTCCCTTTGATGTTAACACTCCTACGTATCGTACCGCTATGTGCGCATACATACAAATGAAAGTGATTTGATAACTGGTGATGATACTTTATATCACGATCCTCTTCAGTACCACTACGATCGTCTGTCATATACAAGTTATGAATATTTAAGATAAATAAGACAGTCGACTGAGTAACTCTGCCTCAAATCCACAACCATACAAGGAACAGAAATTAAGGCGGAATCACTCACTCTAAGTATGCAATATCTTAGTTATGCACAACCCTGATGTATATGCTAAGCCATCATAGCTTCTCTAAACGGATCTTTTAGTTCCCTTGGATAATGTGATCTATTTCAATATGTGAGTTATTATAATTACTTTTTGAAGTGTTTTCCCCCAAGCTTTAATCTTATATAAATATAAATTAATTTTTAAAGTAACTATTATTTCGAAAACGTACCACTGCTCGTTGACGACTCCGGGGTTGATTCTCCTGCGGTGATCATCAGAATGCGTCCATCCGCTCCTGAGTTCTTTGCTATCGGGTAGTCCCTCTGATTGTGTCCAGTCTCACCACAGCCATAGCAGGCTTGGTTTTCTTCAGCTCCGGGGACTTGGGAGATCGGTTGAGCCGGTGCCCTGCAGAAACGGACTGTGTGTCCCTTTCTATGGCAGTTCAGGGACTGCATTTCCCGACATACTCTGGTGTGGTGATAGTTGCACTTTCCACACTTCGGGAGGGTTCCAGCATATCGACTGGCAGGTGTTGGAGCAGCAGACGTTGTAGCGGCGTACATAGTACTCGCTTGTTGCTCTTACGGGGGTTCTTGTGTTGTTTGCTTCTTCTTCCTCTTATTCCCCGACTTCTGTTTATAGTCCTTTCCCTTTGATGGCTCGGGAACGAGGACTTCTACACCATGGCAGACTCCATGGTCAATGAGTCGCTGGGCCAGGCGTTTGGCGCTACCAAATGTGGCTGGGTTAGAAGACAACACATCTCCTTGGGTCGGAGTAGTCAGACCCCAAATGTATTGTTCTATCTTCTTGCTCTCCGGGGTAACCATCCCGGGGCATAGTGCTGCCAGGTCACAAAACCTGTCAGTGTAGCCCACTCTGTCTGAGCCGACCATCTTGAGCTCCCATAGTTCTTGTTCCAGCTTTTGAACTTCGCTCCTCGGGCAGTATTCGTCCAGCATTAACTCTTTTAGGTTTTCCCAACCTATTGAGTTAGCCACTGATAGGGTCAGTGACTTAACATGGCTGTTCCACCATGTCAGGGCTTTGTTGGAGAAGGTGCAGGCAGCAAACTTCACTTTGCTCCCTTCTGGGCACGAACAGATTTCGAAGACTGAAACTGTTTTCTCGAACCATCGCATCAGAGCGATAACTCCACCATTTCCATTAAAGGAAAGGGGTTTGCAGTTGGTGAAGTCCTTGTAAGAGCACTCTCTCGAGCGCACAGGGACCTCACCTTAAGTAGAATGAACATGTGTTCCACCTCTGCTGGAACTAGTAGGATGATATTGAGCCATGGCTGTTGCCACAGTCGCAGCTACTGCAACATTTAGAGTTGTCGCATCGATTTGTGGAGAAGGTATTGGAGTTATCGGAGTAGTGCGTCTGTTTGATCTGCGAGGAGGCATCTTTGCTAAAAGAGTACAAAGATGAGATGGGAATAAGTCTATAGCAGTGGAGATAAGCCGAAAGCTAAAAGACAATGTTATCCTAGTTCTGATTGTATCTGATCCTGACTTCCACAGGTTTCTGGAAACAATTCATAAAAAGTCTATACCAAATAAACTTTATGAATTAGAAATGGCTATCCTCGAATGAATATTTGTTACCTGAATAACTGTTACCAGCAGCATGCAAGAAAATAATCCTAATACGAAATGTGAGCAGTGTTTCCACTAACTCATTTAGTTAACCAATATTATTATTTATTAGTGTGACTCATTTAGACGTTCTGGTTACTTCGGCTAATCCCTCCTTGAAAACTTCTCTTGACTGCTTATGAGGAAGTGGTTACATCTATTTGGGTTGTAGTGCGAGAATGGAAGTGTCTACATAATCTATGAGATTTAGGGTAACTTTATGGGGTGATCCTTATAGAGTCCTTCTATAATTGTACAAGGTATACAAGTTGTATATAATTCAAGATTAAATAGACCTTCGAATAAGTGATCCTACTCCAAAACCACAACCAAACAAGGAACAGGTAGTGAAGCGTAGATCACAAATTCTAAGTCTATAAAATCTCAATTATATATAACCTTGGGAGTATACATTGCAAGATTATAGACCTATCCGTAAGGGTCTTTTAAGTTATCACATAAGTTGTTTACATGGTCTAAAATACTCCTATAGTACTTTAATGTAATGTACTTGGTATGTTTCAAACTTGTTATTGTGTTATAGTATCATAGAATACTCCTATAGTATTCTAACTATAATGTACTTGATCTAGTATTCTCTTGACTGGTGTTAGGTAAGTTTTACGACCGTTGCAACACCACATCACTCCCAAACACATGTCGGTCACATCTCGAATGAATATAGTTGATCAGGCTATATTGATCCTAGCTATGATTACATAACTGTTCAGGTTTGACGACAGTGTTCAACCTTTAAATACCTTAGTTCCGTTCTTCTTGTGATACTTGGTCTAGTATGTACATGTATAAGCAAGTAGGTATATTTTTATAACTTATCGTTATACTCTTAAAATATATCATTATCCAGAGCATTTAAGCCCCATTGTATTTATAGTTGTATATCTTTTATCGGTTGATATACTTAGTTCACTATAAACAATGCTCTGATACCAATCTATCACACCCCAAAACCGGAACGGCGGAAACGTTCGGAGGTGGAGGACGTCATGTTTAGTATCACAATATATGTATTATAGTAAGCAAAGTAATGAACAACCATTTCATTAGAAAGAAAGTGTTTACAATGTGTGTGTTCACAAAACATAGAATACATAAGCAAATAACAAAACAAGACTTGGAGCTAATATGCTCCATCTTCTGAATTCCCAGCGCGAGTACCTGTCTACTAGTCTCCTGAGAATACAAGTTATTTGAAAGAGTTGATCAGCAATTAAGCTGGTGAGTTCATAAGATTTTAGTGATGTAAGTAAGTTGTAGAAAGTTGTTGTAAAATGTAGTTGAAATGTAGTAAGTTATAAGTTTTGTTTAGAAACGTTCGCATGTTCCTCTAGAAAATCCTATATTTCCTACTTTGATGAAAGATACGTAAAAATGATTCTACAATCCTTTCTATGAGTACTAAATGGATACAAGTTATATAAAACTCAGAGTAAACAAACAATCGACTGTGTGCATCTTCCCTAAGCCCACAACCAAACAAGGAACAGGAAGTAAGGCGGATAACACACATCCCATTGTTTGTTAGGTCATTGTTGTATATAACCCCGGCGTATTCACTTGTTACTCATGGAGTTAATTGTATTAGTTCCTTTATATTTAATGAAAAGATTCTTTAAGAAAACCCTTATTTCTTATAATAAAATGGTGACCACAGTGATTACTTCTATAATCACTTAGTTTATACTGGCTATATATGATCTAATATCAAATAGACAGTTAATTGTGTGAATCTGCACTAAGCCCACAACCAAACAAGGAACAGGAAGTAAGGCGGAAAGCACACATCCAACTACCTGTTGGGTATTAATGATATATAACCATGATGTATAAACTAAGGTATTATAGAGTCAATCACCTAAGGTCCTTTAAGTCTATACTTGTTTAATAAAATGGATTAAACCCTTTACTGGGAAGTTTCTAGTTTTGTATACCAAAAGTTCTGATTTGGAAAATATGTTTTGTACTAGAAAACTGTGCATTGACTTTGTGTCCTATGACTTGACCCATGCCTGGTACCCTTATGATGACTTAATGTATACTGAACATATATATATCTAAAATCGAATAGATAATAGACTGGGTGAATCCGTTCCAAGCCCACAACCAAACAAGGAACAGGAAGTAAGGCGGATAGCACACATCCCATTGTCTGTCGGATCCTATTTTATATATATATATATATATATATATATATATATATATATATATATATATATATATCCTTTGATGTATACATTAAGGAATCATAAGGTTAGCATTATGGTCCCTTTTTACTGAATGTACTAGACTCGACTGTTCTGTTTGTCGTTTGTAAAATGTAAGTTTTTCCTAGTTTATAACTATCTTAACTCGAAAATAGTTTGCATTTGACTTTCAAGTGGTACCGTCACTTTATGAAAGTAATGGGAAATGTAAGTACACAGTTGTCGTTTAAAGTGACATACGGATGTACTGATGACCATAAAACATGTTTCTCTTATATTGGTCATAATGTGAAGGCTAGTACCCATACTATACGCTCTCCCTGTCTAGAGATTAAGGGAACCAAACGCGACCTCTGCAATCAATTGCAAGCCGTGTAATTCACATTAAAGTTATATGATCATGTATACCCAATATAACTATCACCTTTTGTTTAGAACAAGGATTTAGTGATTCATTGGTATAATTAGATCCTGTAGTAGTTCCATGCTATAGCAACTTAATATGTTTGTTCTGTTTCTCATATAGTATGTTCGTTCTGTTATCGTGTATTGTATCTAGTATGAACTGAATCTCTAAACTATACCCATTATAGTTTACTAATGTTTTACTTGAACTGTTGTTGAAAAGACTCATTTATCTACTAAGTTATGCTTGTACTTTAAAAGCGGAGTTTTGCTAAACTATGAAGTAACATAACTTTAAAAGAGTTTTTGAAACGTTTGATCACTTATAAAAGACATAAACAACCCTTTGAAAGATGTTTATAACAAATAATTACACAATTATCATTGTGTTCAACTTGTATTACCCCCCTTAAAAGCATTTAAAACAGTTTAAAAGATTCATTACGGGGTATGAACTCACCTGATGTGGGTGATTCAACGAATACGCGTGTAAGGATGAGAAGTTCCACGAATGAAGTCCCGAGACACAACAAGTCCAAAATGACATATATTGGCATGAATATAGTGTTTATAAGCAACTATATGAAAGGAAACACCTTCCGGGACTAGGAAACACTTTGACCAAGTGTTGGAATCACATGTGATTCATCAAAGGAAAGTGAAATGACACTAACATGAGTTTACTACCATGGGTTTACGGCCAAATGGAGTTTACGACCGTAAACTCATGGCCAAACATGCATAAGTGTTTGTTTGAAGGCTAGGGAAACTTGAGGGACTTTTGCTCTACACAAGGATGACAAAGACCAACTCAATGGAGGCTTTTGATGAGTTTACGGCCCAAAGGAGTTTACAGCCGTAAACTCATGGTCATTATACATTTGAGAGTAGTTTAAGGTCCTATTCTCATCAATGAAGGGTTCTAGGTCACAAGATTTGCATCTAGGAGGGTTTATGGCCAAAATGGCACACTTAAAGGGGTTTACGGCCATGGGAGATGGATTGGCCGTAAACTCCTTTTGTTCTTGTGTTCTTGATGTTTTCAAGGCTCTAAGCATGAGTCCTAACTAGATATCAAGTGTAGGGAAGAGTACTTACGATGTAGAGGCTTGAAATGGTTGATTTTGGCCAAGAACACTAGTGTGTATTCTTGGTGTTCTTGGTGAAACTTGAAGATTTGAAGATATAGTTAAAATGAATGTTTTCATGGATGAAATCAAAGAGTGTAACTAGGAGATGAAGTGTAACAACAAATCAGGGAAAGAACACTTACGTTTTTGATGATCTAAGATGAAACTCGGGATGATAGTTGAGAGAGAATTGGAGTGTTCTTGAGGTGGAAGTGAAATAATGAATGAAAAGTGAAGGAAATGAGTTCTTAAGGGGCAGTTTATGGCCCACCTTGAGTTTACGGTCGTAAACTCAAGTGTTGTGGCCGTGAACTCTAAGTGAAGAGGTTAGGGCTTGGTTCGTTGTACAGTGTCTCTAGCAGGTACATTCTAACACTCATTCCTTAAGTGTACTAGGCTTAAAACTCCTTAGAATGACCTTTAATCAGGCTGGAACTCATTACCTATGAGTTTGACACTCAGTTGAGTTGACTGACTGAGCTTCCAAAGCAAAAAAATTTCGGGTTGTCACACATAGTTTTCCGGACTCGTTATTCACTACGCTATACATGCAAACTATAATCGGTATAGTTTGGGATTTTCAAAACATAACAAGTACAAAAACTTTCACTACTAAACATATATGAAAGATTTAGTTATAGTTTAAATCACAACATGAACATGGCATTCATAACTGTAATTGTCACTACATACGGTATACATACGGATTTCACTACGGTATAACGCTACAACACTACATGTAAACTAGATTGTACGATACTGTGAGGCTCTACTTCAACACTGTACCCTTAGGTGTACAGGGATAAATCGTATCATAGTATAACCAAAGTCTCCTTGAGGGAGAGCGTGAGATTTGTGAATAGATCTATTCGGGACTGACAATCCCACACCCGAACTACTAGCTACAGTTAGGCAGGCATGCCTGGGGTGACAAATGTCATTTAACTCAACGCCTAAAGAACGTTGGAAAGGTCTCTAGTCATATCAAGTATGGTTATACAACTCACAATATGTATAAATCACCTTTAGTTTGCAAGTTGGCACTCTTCAACAGTTTTATTTATACTAAATAGAACTAATACACACTACAACTGGAGAATTTCCAGGGTTTTCAAATAGGACCAATCATACAATGGTTTCACGTACGAAATACTTATACATCATGATTAACATAAGCTAGTCACATGAAGTATTATTTTCGCATATTAATACAGTTTTCAGTAACGAACATTCATGGTTTTATACAGGATTGAAAATACTACATTCTCACTAAAGAAAATATCGGATTTTCTTGGAAACATACAGTTATTCATGGTTTTATACATAATTGAAAACACTACATTTTCACTAAAGAAAATATTGGATTTTCTTGAAACTATACGAACACCTTTACAAGCTCATCAACAAGTTTTAATTACAAAATACCACTTATGAACTCACCAACTTTATGCTGATATTATTCAAACTGCTTGTATTCTCAGGAAACCAGTAGACAGGTACCTGCTGGATTTTTCAGGAACTGGAGCAATAAGAGTTTTATGTTTATATTTTACAAACTATTTGATGTAATTCAAACAAGTTTCAGACAAAGTTCCAAACTGGTGTAATCATTTTCATTTAAGTATTCACTGTAATGGTTGTGTTGCTATGATTGCTATTATCCACTTGTAGCACCTGGTTCCTGGTATGTATTTTATTCAGGTATTTTGCGTTTTTGGCCTGGGGCTCGGCGAGTTGAAGGCCCAACTCTTCGAGTAGGAGTGGATTTGATACGGGATTTAAATGACAGACTCGTCGAGTCGGTTTCCAGACTCGACGAGTAGACTCTAACTATACAAAACCCTAATCTAAGGGTTTGCACCCTATTTAAACATCTCATTCAGCCACCCTTCGTCCCTATTGCTTCCAGAAAACCCCCATAGCAAACCCTAACCGTTTGTATAGAGAGTTAAGGCATTTGTGGTGCTTTTGGTGATTTTGAACTCAAAGAAGAAGGAAAAGCCTGGAGGAATCAAGAGAAGACCAAGGGAGTTCAAGTTTGTGCATCATTTGCAGTTCCCAGAAGGTATAAAGTCGATACCTTGCTTGTTCATTTGTTAGATCCCTCTTTGGGGAGATTTAGGGCTTTTATAAGCCATTTTTGGTAACCAACCATGATTGCAAGCATGGTTGGGGGTTGAGGCTTCGGATCTAGGTCCATGAAGGAGTTACAAGGCAGATAAGGGCTGCTTTTGCACCCATGGAAGCCCCCATGCAACTCAAGAGTCTCTTTTAGAGCCTTTTAGGTTCAAAGTCCCATGCATGCACGTAAAGTTCGTAACTTTACGTGCTAGATCGAGTTTAGGGACCTAGATCTATCATTTGGACAAGAGTTGTACACCAGAAATCGAAGAAATAAGACTTGGACTGTATCGACTCGGCGAGTCGTTCTTGGGACTCGGCGAGTCCGAGGTTAGACTCCCATTTTCTGTTATGGGTCAAGGAGACCCAGTGGAGTGCTGGAAAGGTTTTAGAGGGTCCGGAGGAGTGACCCAACGTATTGGGATAAGCCATAGTCCTGAAGTTCATAGGACTCGGCGAGTACATGAACAGACTCGGCGAGTCCAAGGCAATCTCCCAACTCTTGAGGATGAACTCGACGAGTTGTTCATACAACTCGGCGAGTCGAGGACAGGACTTGTATATAGGAAGGAGATGAACTCGACGAGTTATTCATACAACTCGGCGAGTCGGATGAAGGTTCATCCGGGGTGGTTCTAGAAGGAGAACGTGTCGAGTCGTTGCCAAACTCGACGAGTAGAGGCGTGAAGAAGGACAGATGAAAGGATAGGGACTCGACGAGTTGGCGGCCCAACTCGGCGAGTCGGGTCAACTGGAAGTTGACTTTGACTTTGTCTTGGACTTGCTCAGTGGTAAAATGGTCATTTTACCCTAAGCATACATATCATACTCCGACTAAGTGTTTTTGTGGGGATTATAGCCGGAGGATTTCCGGAGCAGCAAACAGAGATTTCCCCGCGCAGATTATCAGCAGCTACTCGTTCAAGGTGAGTTACCTTCCAGTAGCGGTGGGTCTACGACGACAATCCCGGCCCACCAGTAGGAGTTGTATGTTAGATGACTGTCTTTGTGATATTCATCTAGGTTTGCTACTACCTGATGTGTTATGTGCTAATATGATATAATGTTATATGCTAGTAGCAGTAGGGGAGATAGTCCCCAAGATTTCCGGTCGATAGGGCCGAAGGGGGGTAGTCATACCCAGTCATGCTAGATAGAATATGATTATGTGTTATATGTTATGTGGTAGTAGTAGAGGGGTGAAATAGTCCCCAGTATCCGGTCGAGAGGACCGAAGGGGAGGCCAGAACCCAGATATGCTAGGCAGTATCCGGTCGAGAGGACCGAAGGGGAGGCCAGCACCCAGATATGCTAGGCAGTATCCGGTCGAGAGGACCGAAGGGGTAGGTCGGGCACCCAGATATGCCTGACAGTATATGTATGTTATGTGATGGTATGGTATGCGGTACGGTGGGGGAACTCACTAAGTTTTGTGCTTACAGTTTCCAGTTTTGGTTTCAGGTACCTCTTCATCGAAGGGGAAGGAGCTGGCGCGGTAGCAGCACATCATACACACACATTGATTTTCCGCACTTGAGATATTCTGGGATTGTACTCTGACATGTTGCTACTTTATGATTTGGGTTTTCAGACATGTTATGTTGATTTACGAAACGATATATTTTTACGTAGTTTTCTTATGAATGTTTTATACTCGATTAATTAAAATGAAATTTTTGGACTCGAAATTTGGGATGTTACAAGTTGGTATCAGAGCCTTGGTTTGAGGGATTCGGACACACCCTCGGGGGTGTCTGGACTCAAACCGAGGAATTAAAATGTTTTTAGAAAGAAATTGGTTTTCTAAAAGCTAAGTTAAAAGTGTTAAGAAAGAACAAGGTGTGTGATGTGCGCGACCGGCCGAGCTCAAGTAAGTATTCCCCAAAGTACCCATACAAGTTTATGTTATGTTTATCAGCTTCAGTAGAACAGCATGCTAGAATAGGACTAAGGATCTAGGAGGATGCCTTATGCGCCTGTTATATGTGTATGAGCCTTATGAATTGCATGCTAGTATAGATTCCTGAGTAGAGGATAGAGCAGTATAATTGGATTATGTGGTTAGGTTTCCCTTCGTCTAAATGCTACTTGCTTTGTGCTTTTTGGGACTCTGAGTGATGGGAGTTAGCCATTAGGTGAATACGTCTTAGAGTGCTGGAATTGGCCCTATTGCGCAGCTCTCGTTTGAGTCTAACCGTTGTAGGGACGGGTCCTTTACCCGAAGGATTATCCGAGCCTCGTCACATGTGATGGTGTTCAGGTAGCGGATAATTGGCCTCATGAGGATACCTTCAGTAGCTGAGGACTGAGTTTGGATTGGTGATTACCCTAGGGCAAGCCTAGGAAGAGAGCGGCAGCGATTAGTGCCAGTAGAAGGGACTTGGTGGAGTCAAGGCAGTTCTTGAGAAAAGTACGGATAGATGTGGAAGATAGTATGGGCCCGTACTACCGGAAGCAGAGGATCCGTACTTGAATCGAGGAAGGCTGAGGCAAGACCAGGGAGCTTGTGATGGATGTGATCCCTCTAGATGTATCAGTATCACTGATGGTTGTCATTATGTATTGCAGAATGGTGGTACTACGTCCGAGGCCAGCAGTTGGCAGCTCAGGAGATGGATCGGCTTCGGGCTCAGGTTCCGAACCAATGGATGGGAGGCTACGCGAGTTCATCGCGTCCGAGATCACTAGAGGCATCCTTGATGCGACCCCGGTCATCTTTGGGTCGATCAAGGAGGGGATCATCGAGCTGATGGAGGATCGCCTCAGGGCGTTCAGGAGCGACATGGCGATCATCCAGTCAGGATCACGCACACTGTCCTTTAAGGACTTCAGGGGCAGTGGTGCGCCGGATTTCCATGGGGAAAAGGACCCCATTGCAGCCAGGCGATGGATTGCAGACATTGAGTCTGCACAGTTGACCAGCTTCTGCCCCGAGGGGTCGAAGGTGAGATATGCAGCAGGGTGTTTGAGAGACAGGGCCAGAGATTGGTGGGAGTCGGTTGGTGACTCTCTGGGAGCCTCGACTGTTGAGGCTATGACATGGCCGGATTTTGTGACCCGGTTCAGGGCTGAGTTCGCACCTGCGGTGGAGCTTCAGCAGTTGGCCAGGGAGTTCCTGGATATGAGACAGACGACTGAGACAGTGGCGGAGATCACCGCCAAGTTCCGGGAGAGGGCGTTATTGGTGCCCCAGTATGCGGGAGATGAGGACATGAGGAGGACCCGCTACCATGACATGTTACGAGCTGACATTCGGGAGCATGTTAGTTTTTCAGCTTGCCCTACCCTGGATTCCATGATTGCCAGGGCAAGGGAGAGGGAGATTGATCTGGAGCATATCCGGAAGAAGAAGGTAGAGGAGGGGCAGACGACTAGGGCTTTGGGGAAGAAGCCCAAGGGATCAGACGCTAGGCCGAAAGGCCAGCAGGACCGAGGCCGCTGCAGGAAATGCAGCAACTCACATGAGGGAGCGTGCAGGTTGGGATCGTCGGGCTGCTATAAGTGCGGCAAGTTGGGGCATTTCAGCAAGGATTGTACCGCCCCTGCACCCACTATTCAGACATCCGAGTTGCTATGTTTCCACTGCAACCAGAGGGGCCACAAGAAGGCCAATTGCCCCCAGTTGACAGCAGCAGCGCCAGTGAAGGCGCAAGTCCCAGCGACCCTGCGGATTACGGATGGCCGGCAGGGCAAGACCGAGGCTCCAGTGATGAGGAGTCGGGCCTTCCAGTTCAGTGTCGAGGAGGCACGCGCCGCACCCGATGTGGTGACGGGTATGATTTCTTCTCCCTAGCTTTATTTTATGTTGCTTATGATATTGATGTGCCATATGATATGTTTCGTTTAGGATCGTTCCATGTGAACGGTATCCCAGTTCAGGTGTTGTTTGATTCGGGCGCTACCCGATCGTTTGTTTCTCTTGCGCTTAGCAAGAAGTTTCCCGAGTCCTTGGGTATGTTGGATTGCCCACTAGAGGTCGAGACTGCGGACGACCGATCGGTGCGAGCATCGGCGGTTTTCAGAGATTGTGTTCTGAGGCTATTCGAGGAGCGCTACCTGGTAGACTTGGTTCCCATTCCGTTGCATGGGAACAAGGTGATTATAGGCATGGATTGGTTGAGCCCTAATGGGGCGGTGATAGACTGCACACAACAGTTAGTGCGAATCAGGACCCCAAGTGGGGGAGAGTTGGTGATCCACGGCGAGAGGCCACAGCGTGGACCCACATTATGTTTAGCAACAAGGGCTAGGCGCTACCTTCAGCAGGGCTGTGTTGGGTATGTAGCCTACGTTATGGATACCCGGGAGGCGGGTAAGGCGACGGTGAGCGATGTTCCAGTGGTGCGGGACTACGCAGATGTGTTCCCAGAGGAGCTTCCTGGGATACCTCCGGAGAGGCAGGTGGAGTTCAGGATCGACCTAGTCCCTGGTCCGGCTCCGATAGCCAGGGCACCGTATCGGTTGGCTCCTCCCGAGATGTAGGAGTTGTCTACACAGCTGCAGGAGCTGTTAGACAAGGGACTCATTAGACCAAGCAGTTCACCCTAGGGAGCCCTGATTCTGTTCGTGAAAAAGAAGGACGGGTCGCATCGGATGTGTATAGATTATAGGGAGCTGAATAAGGTAACGGTGAAGAACCGTTACCCACTCCCGAGGATTGATGACCTCTTTGACCAGCTACAGGGAGCATCTTGGTTCTCCAAGATTGATTTGCGTTCAGGGTATCATCAGATGAGGGTCAGAGAGGAGGATGTGCAGAAGACTTCGTTTCGGACGCGTTATGGCCACTATGAGTTCGTGGTGATGCCTTTCGGGCTCACTAATGCTCCTGGCGCGTTCATGGACCTCATGAACCGCGTGTGTAGACCGATGCTGGATCGGTCCGTGATAGTTTTCATTGATGACATCTTGGTCTATTCCAAGACGCAGGAGCAGCATGAGGAGCACCTGCGAGAGGTTTTGGATACTCTGAGGAGAGAGAGCTTGTACGCCAAGTTCTCCAAGTGTGAGTTCTGGTTGCGCGAGGTGCAGTTTCTTGGACACCTTGTCAACCAGAACGGTATTCTGGTCGACCCGGCCAAGGTGGAGGCCGTGATGAGATGGGAGGTTCCGAAGTCTCCATCTGAGATTCAGAGTTTCTTGGGATTAGCCGGCTACTATCGGAGATTCATCCAGGATTTCTCCAAGATAGCCGTACCCTTGACGCGGTTGACGAAGAAAACAGTGGTCTTTCGTTGGGGGCCTGAGCAGCAGGCAACATTTGAGACACTGAGACAGAGATTGTGCGAGGCGCCGATCTTAGCCTTGCCAGAGGGCGTAGCGGATTTTGTTGTGTACTGCGACGCGTCTATTTCGGGTTTGGGTGTGGTATTGATGCAGAGAGGGCATGTCATCGCCTACGCTTCGAGGCAGCTGAAGCCTCACGAGGCGAACTATCCGACGCATGATTTGGAATTGGGGGCTGTTGTGTTCGCCCTCAAGATTTGGCGTCATTACCTTTATGGGGTCCGTTGTGCCATTTACTAAGACCACAAGAGTTTGAGGTACCTCATGGATCAGCCGAATCTGAACATGAGGCAGCGTCGGTGGTTGGACGTAGTGAAGGATTATGATTGCGAGATCCTTTACCACCCGGGGAAGGCCAATGTGGTGGCAGACGCGCTTAGCCGCAAGGCAGCGCCGATCAGGGATGTCTGTATGCGGATGACCGTGGTAACTCCGCTGCTGGAGTAGATCCGAGAGGCCCAGCAGGAGGCTATGAAGGAGGAACATCGGAAGAGCGAGCGTATTGTGGGTCAGGTTTCCTCCTTCGACTATGATAACCGAGGGCTGTTGACCCTCCACCGTAGGGTGTGGGTCCCCTATCATGGAGGTGCGCGTCAGACATTGATGGAGGAGGCGCACAAATCCAGGTTTTCTATCCATCCCGGGGCGACGAAGATGTATAGGGATCTTCGTCTTGACTATTGGTGGCCTTGCATGAAGCGGGATGTGGCATGATACGTGGAGCGGTGCTTGACCTGCAGGAAGGTCAAGGCCGAGCATCAGAGACCACACGGCTTGATGCAGCCGTTAGATATTCCCATGTGGAAATGGGAGGACATTACGATGGATTTTATCACGAAGCTTCCCAGGACCGTGCGAGGCGTAGATTCGATTTGGGTCATCGTCGATCGATTGACCAAGAGCGCCCATTTTATTCCGATTCAGGAGAGTATTTCGGCTGAAAGGTTGGCCGATATCTACATCAGGGAGGTGGTGGCGAGGCACGGGGTGCCAGTTTCGGTGATTTCAGACAGGGATGTGCGGTTCATTTCCAGGTTTTGGAAGAAGTTTCATGACGAGCTGGGTACTCGTCTGCACTTTAGCACTGCATTTCATCAGCAGACAGATGGTCAGAGCGAGCGAACAATCCAGACTCTGGAAGATATGTTGCGGGCGTGTGTGTTAGATTTCGGTGGTAGTTGGGATACTTACCTCCCATTGGCTGAGTTCTCGTACAACAACAACTACCACGCGAGTATTGACCGTCCTCCCTTCGAGATGTTATACGGGAGGAAGTGCAGGACCCCGATATGTTGGGGTGAGGTTGGCCAGAGGGTCATGGGGAGCACCGAAGTGGTGCTCAAGACGACAGAGAGGATTCAACAGGTTCGGAGCTGGCTTCAGACTGCTCAGAGTAAGCAGAAAAGTTATGCCGACAAGCGCCGATCAGACCTGGAGTTTCAGGTCGGGGATATGGTTCTCCTGAAGGTGTCGCCATGGAAGGGCGTCATCCGATTCAGGAAGTGGGGCAAGTTGGGTCCCAGGTATATTGGACCCTTCAGGGTTATAGCTCAGATGGGCAAAGTGGCATATAGGCTGGACCTGCCAGCCAAACTCAGTCAGATTCATAGCACTTTTCACGTCTCCCAGTTACGGAAATGTTTGGTGGACGATTCGGCAGTGGTACCTTTAGAGGATATTCAGGTCGATGACAGCCTGAATTACATCGAGCGGCCTGTAGCGATCCTCGACCGGAAGTCGAAGGATCTGAGGAACAAGAGGGTCGAGCTGGTGAAGGTGCAATGGCAGCACCGAAAGGGCTCGGAATGGACTTGGGAGCCGGTGGATGAGATGATGGAGCATTACCCAGAGCTTTTCCAGGAACGAGCAGCAGACTTCGAGGACGAAGTCTAAAATAAGTGGGGGAGATTTGTAGCACCTGGTTCCTGGTATGTATTTTATTCAGGTATTTTGCGTTTTTGGCCTGGGACTTGGCGAGTTGAAGGCCCAACTCGTCGAGTAGGAGTGGATTTGATACGGGATTTAAATGACAGACTCGTCGAGTCGGCTTCCAGACTCGACGAGTAGACTCTGACTAGACAAAACCCTAATCTAAGGGTTTGCACCCTATTTAAACATCTCATTCAGCCACCCTTCGTCCCTATTGCTTCCAGAAAACCCCCATAGCAAACCCTAACCGTTTGTA